>NC_134148.1:32254000-32925500 GCF_033958435.1 Carettochelys insculpta
CTCTTGAATAATAGGTTCTTTTACCTGTTTTGCATAAAGCATATTCACATTATGTATACTTATATTCAAGACATATATCTATGAGATATGGTGTGTTATATCTGTTCTTCGAAAATATCAGAGAAACACTGCACAAAGAACAAGGCTGAGTGAAAGCAGAGTGCCCTTCTCAAAGCTTTGCCAATGTACCTTAGTGTAAGTGACCCGCTCCATCCTTTGTCATTCCATTTCTGGGAAGGCCCTCAGAAGGCTGCCAGCGCTAATGAATCCTTTCTTGCAACCCAATTGCTGTACCAGTCCTGGGCCCTCATTAATCTGCTGAAGCACCTCAACCTTGATCTGCCATCAGTTATTGCCATCCTAAGCCTTTCAGGCAGCTCCTCCCAATACGCCTCAGTCGAAGCCTGCAGCAGCCTCTGCCATCCTACTTCTTGCTCTCCAACCCTGCAGCTCACAACTCTGACAACATATCTCATGTTTTCAGCTCTAGCAATCATGAGTGTGTGTGAGACCACAGTTGTGTTATTCCTCTGACCAACACTTGGTATCGGTGTGCATGCACATACCAAAAACATGGAATGAACTGAGAATCCTTTATCGATCCCAACAGTTTGATTCATAGTTTCCTGTTAATCCTCAACTAGATGCCATGTATGCTAACCTAAAGGACAACTAATGCCCCGATCAGTCAGGCTTCCTTGAAGAATTACCCAGGGAGTCCTAGAAAGACAAGTAAACACGAGAAGAGGCAGGGCAGAGTTGGAGAGCTTGGGAAGTGAGCAGTCTGGATCAGACCCAGGACGGCCTGCCTTAGACAGAGGTTAATGAAATCAGAATGAATTTACAGCCGCATCAGCTAGCTCTCCAACCCATGTACCAGAATGCTTGGGGCCAGGCCCATCGAAGGGGAGAGGGTGGGGACAATTGTGCAAAGTCCAGCCTTGGCAGAGGTGGAGCCTGGTGCTCCAGGCCCCTTTGAAATGCCACAGCAGTGCTTCTCTGGCTGCCTGTGGCTTTAAGGAAGTGTTCGGGAGAGGCACCAAGGGCTACCTGTCCTTGGCCCCAGCCTTTCTGGGGTGCACAATCAGGCCCCACATCCACCTTGCCCCAAGACACTCGGCAGCTGTCAGTGCTGCTGCATGGGGCATAGCAGCAGTGAAAGGGCTGAGGGTGGAGCTGGTTGGTAAGGCTAGACGTTTCAAGTAAAATTCCTGTAAATTATTTTTTGAAGATGTTTTCCCATTTTTTCCAACCAGCTCTACTTGGACATCAGGACTTCTGGCTTCTGTTCCTGACTCTATCAGTGACACTCACATCTGTCCTTGTGCAAGACACCTGATTGCACTATGCCTCAGTTCTCTATTCTTCCCATTGTTCATTATGCATAAAAAGCACTACACATTCAATGGTTAACTACCTTTATTATTTACTTCTCTTCAGTTTCCTGTATCACTTATCTAGGTAGCATCTAAACATTAGCACGATGAACTAAAGTGGGGAATTTTCTTCCAGGAGAAAGGAAGGTTACCAGGGTGGGATGGGGGGAATTTTTCTGTGTCCATACCCCCATCACTTTGATTACAAGAGACAAGTATTACTGGTGAGGAAACAAGATGCCGTTGTTTCATGAAATATTCAGTTTGGTTCTGCTGGACCAACCCATCAGCTCTCTCCTGTTCTTTTCCCACTGGCCAACCTCACTCATTCTAGTCATCCATTCCTTTTCAATGTTATAATAAGAAAAGAAGTAGGGATGTCAACATCTCCAGAAGGCATGAAAGAAAACAGAAACCTTTCAACTTGTCTCTATCTGTTGGTCTATGCATCTATGTAGTGCACCTGTCTGAGTAGGTCTGTCTTTTGACTAAAACACAGATGGCGGGGATGAGTCAGAGATAAAAGCAGCTGTGTACACATTTGTAGGTAGCAAGAAGTCAGCTCCTCCTGGAGTGGATTTGCATATCTCATGCGGTAGGTGCGAGAATGCCCTTTGCCTCTCCACCTTTTATGCTCTTGGTTCTCCAGTGTGCAACAGGCTTCCACTAATATTCCAGTCACTGGGTAATGAGGACATGCTCCTCTGCCTGGCCATACTGATGGCACCACATGCATGGCATAACAGGCATTCTTTGCCTTAATTTACCTGGCATAGCTGGAATGTTCATTCCAGATGTTCCACTGTGGATGAAGATGCATGTAAAGCCAGAGAGGGGCTCACACAAAAGAGAAGTCTCCAGTTTCAAGGAAAACCCTGGTTTGCTCACTGAGTGGCAGATTGGGGACGCTATGGCTACGTCTACACGTGCACGCTACATCGAAATAGCTTATTTCGATGTAGCGACATTGAAATAGGCTATTTCGATGAATAACGTCTACACGTCCTCCAGGGCTGGTGCCGTCGATGTTCAACGTCGACATTGGGCAGCACCACATCGAAATAGGTGCTGTGAGGGAACGTCTACATGCCAAAGTAGCACACATCGAAATAAGGGTGCCAGGAACAGCTGCAGACAGGGTCACAGGGCGGACTAGCGCTTCCGGGGCAACAGCTAGCCGCTCCCTTAAAGGGCCCCTCCCAGACACACGCAGCCTGCACAGCACACGGTCTGCAGAGCCATAGGCACGCACACCTCGAGCGACACAGTCATGGACCCCCAGCAGCAGCAGCAGCAGCAGCAGCAGCAGCCAGAGGTCCACACAGCCGCCCCTGTAGGAGCAGTGCTTGCCCTGCTCCATGCCATGCAGGAGGCAGCTGAGCACATCCTTGCCACAGAGGAGGAGCTGCCCGCAGGGGAGGAGGACGCAACCCCCAACCCTACAGCACCCTGCCCCCCCACCTCATACGCCGCCGGCTGTGGAGCTACCCCACCAGCACCGACTGATGGGAGCGGCTGGTGCTCGGAGAGTGGGATGACGACCGCTGGCTCCAGAACTTTCGCATGAGCCGGCAGACATTTCTGGAGTTATGCCAGTGGCTCACCCCCACACTGAGGCACCAGGACACCTTCATACGGCGTGTCCTCCCTGTGGAGAAATGGGTCAGCATCGCTGTCTGGAAGCTGGCCACTCCAGACAGCTACCGATCCGTGGGCCAGAAGTTTGGCGTCGGCAAGGCCACCGTCGGGGCTGTCCTCATGGAGGTAAGAGGACCCACGGGGGGAGGGGGAGGCAGCCCTGGCAGGGGAGGGGGGCGGAGGGGAGAGGAGGGGAGGGGATGGGGGCCCTGGCAGGGGAGGGCCACACACACCCTGCACACCCCTCATTGGTGCTCTCCCATGTGCTTCCCCTGCAGGTCGTCCGCGCCATCAACACCCTGCTCCTCCACAGGCTCTTGAGGCTTGGGGACCCAGGACGCCCTGCTGGAGCTCCGGGATGGGATGGCGATCCGGAGCCCAGCGTCGCTGGAGGAGGACTCCCCCTCCTCCTCCTCCTCCTCCAGTGCCCCGGGGGTGGGCTCCTGGGGGGTCCCTGGGGTGTGGGGCTTGCCTCTGGGGCGGACTCCACCTCTGGGGCCTGCTTGGGCTTGTCGGCCGAGGTATCAAGAGTGGCCGGAGGGGACGACGTGTGCCGGAGGCCCAGGATGGCCCTGAGCTCCCTGTAAAAGGGGCAAGTGACGGGGGCGGCCCCAGATCGGCCGGCCGCATCCCAGGCCCGGGCATAACCCTGCTGCAGCTCCTTCACTTTACTGCGTACATGATCCGGAGTGTGGGCAGGGTGACCCTGGGCGGCCAGGCCCTCGGCCAGCCGAGCGAACACATCCGCGTTCCGCCTCTTGCTCCCCATTACCTGGAGCACCTCCTCCTCACTCCAGAGCCCCAGCAGGTCCCGAAGCTCAGCCTCCGTCCAGGAGGGGCCCCGCTGCCGCTTCCCAGCCTGGCTGCCAGCCTGCGAGCCCTGGCTCCCCTTGGGGGAGGTGCCCTGGGGGCGCTTAGGGGGCTGGGGGGTGGCCATCGCAGCGCTGGGGGTTTTTTCTGGCTGCAGAAGAGTGTGCAGGCTAGCCACGTGGCAATGCTGCTGCCTGAATGTTCTCTCAGCTTCCTGCACAGGAAGGCAGGGGGCGAGGAGCTTTAAGGGGCTGCTGCACGCGGCGACCATCGAGCTCAGGGGCTGGGCAGAGCGTCTCTCAACCCCTCAGCTGATGGCCGCCATGGCGGACCCCGCTATTTCGATGTTGCGGGATGCGCAAGGACTACACGTTCCCTACTTCGACGTTGAACATCGAAGTAGGGCGCTATTCCCATCTCCTGATGGGGATAGCGACTTCGACGTCTCACCGCCTTACGTCGATGTTAACTTCGAAATAGCGCCCGGCGCATGTAGCCGTGACGGGCGCTATTTCGAAGTTGGCGCTGCTACTTCGAAGTAGCCGGCACGTGTAGACACGGCCTATAACAGGCTTTAAGGATAGCAGATTGCCACCAGTCAGCTGTCATTAGGGCCTCTGGGTTGTTGCAGAGGGCACTCCTGAAGTCCCTCCTTGCCACTGCCACCCTGCTGTGGAGCTGCCCATATGGGATCACTGGGGATCACCTGCTTCATACAGTCATGTAACTGGATTACAGTCAATCTGATATATGATGAGCAAGCTAGTCCTTACCAGGGAGAACAGAGAGATATTTATCTTTGCGTCTAGCTATTTAAATCTGTCTGATGCTCTCATTGTCAATGCGAGTCACCCTGTTCATTAGACCCAGGGTGTGGTTTGCAGCTAAGATGCTCTGCTAAATTAACCCTGCAGTCCCCAAGACACTGGAAGGGGTAAATCAACCTCCCATTGTGTACTCCTGAAAATCACTGAGAATATGGCATCCTCTAAAGGAAAGACCAAACAGCCACAGGAAGCCCATTCCTGCTCCAGAGATGTATCAGGCTTCCCTCTGGAAACTGAATCAAACATCCCCAGAAATGTCTATCCCAGGGGTGGGCAGTAATTTTTGATGGGGGGCCATTCCAAGATTTTGGTAAGTGGGCAAGGGCCACACTTTTCTATGGATGAAGTGTGGGGTCTGGGGATGGAGGTTGGGTACAGAAGGGAGCTTGGGGAAGGGGACTGGGATACAGGATAGGTGTGCTATCGAGGGAGTTTGGCTGAAAGAGGGGTTGTGACCAGGGGCAGGAGACAGGTACTGCAAGTTATGTGAGGAGGGATGGGTGCAGGAGAGGATTCTGGCCTGGTGCCAGGTTGTATGAGCAGATGCAGGGTCCAGGAGCAAGTTGGGGTGTGGTGCCAGAAGCAGACTCTAGCTGGGGAGTGCCTGCTTAAGCAGTTCCTGAACAGCAGCACTCTCAGGCAGGCTTCCTGCCTGAGAGCAGCCCCAGCCCACTGGTAATGTTCCCTCTATCTTTCCACCCCCTGGGTGGAATAAATTTTGTTATATGCACCATGGCAGGTGCAAGGGTGCACCACCAACAGAAGCACATTCTGCTGGCTGTGGACACTCTGCTGATTAGCTAAGGGGCATCTGAATCTCTTGTGGGCAGCTGCCCAAGTGTTCAGCTCACAGGGAACATTGCCCATGTGGCTCTTTGCCTGGGAGGGGAGGGCAGAACTTCATGCACTGCCCCTGCTGTCAGCAAAATCTCTCAGCACCTATTGGGTGGAAAATGACCAATGAGAGCTGAGAAATTGAGCTGCAAGGCCCTCATGCCTCCAGGAAAATATATCAGCTTCCATTGGCTGGTTTCTGGCTAACAGGAGCAGAGAGATTTCGCTGGGGGTGGGCGCAGTGTGTGAAACCAGCTGAAGGGCTCTGAGAGATTTTGCTGGAGGCAGGATCAGCTCCCAAAGGTTTTCCTCCTCTGCAACCACAGAGTCTGGTTTTGGGGTGATGTAAAGGATTGGCAGGCTAGATCCGGCCCATGGGCCAGTGCCCACCTCAGGCCAAGCCCTCCAGTGAACAATGGGATGAGCCCACATCTAGTGGTCTCAGTGATTTCAGCCAGAAGCTGATGTGGGTTCCATATCTCTCCACCCATCCAGAATTCAGGGTGCAGTTCTGATTCTGCCCTGCATCCTCCACCCTCAGCCTGCAGGATGAAATTTAGAGACACCCAATATTTATTTCATCTCTTGGAACAGCTGCATACAATTGCAATGCACTGAGGCATCAACACCCTGATGAGAAGACAGAGGACAAAAGTGCATCCCAGTTGTCAGTGTGTGCTATGTATCTCTCTCTGTGCCCAGTACACACAGAAGATAAGTCTGTTACAGCATTAGCTCTGACTTCAGCTCTCAAGGTCTCTGTTTCAGTCCCTGACACTGGCCAAAGTAGTTACTCACAGAAAGATATCATGACACAGAACCCTGCACTTACTGGCCATCATTGCATCATTAGCATGTGAAGTTTTAGAAAAGGCCAGACCGACCCTGCCTTCCACCAAGCTAAGAACTATCCTCAAAGGGAAACACATCTTTAAGGTTAGAAAAGGTTTAATTTATCTTCCTTATGTTTCATATTCTTAGTACTTTCTGTTTGCGGTTGGAAGCCAAAGTGTTAAAATTCCACAGAAAATGAAGTTTGTACAAGATTTCCAACCCAGATTTAAATAAAATAATCTGGAGGAGAATTCACATAAGGATCCAGAAATTTAAAGGACTTTTTTCCTATTCAGTCTCTCAACTTTCTGTAGTTCGCCCACCAGTGGGAACACAGACACCATCCTTCCACCAGGACAAGCAGTCCTCACATGGCAACACATCACTAGCAGGGACACAAACAACATGATTGCAACATCTCAGCTCCATTATTTCACCCTTAGGGACAAACCACAGATGACACTGAGCTGTCTACATGGGAACTGAAGCCATCCTTCCATTCTGGGACAGTACCTACATCTGTACTGAGAAACCTCTCAGAAGAACAATATTGGGGAGTAGAAATGAAAACGACATTCACTCCCACTCAGACCAAGTTACACTGAATTACTGTGCTCTGAAAAAGAGACAAGGGACAGCCCCAAAACTGAAACTGGGCCAATTTATAAATATCCTGAAGTCTGGGGGGAAAGGGGAAGATTGCGGGGGTTTCTTCAGACTGTTACAAAGGGGAGGCCATCTTTTGCAAAACTGAGATATGGCTTATCCTTGTGACCCTCCCAAATATGTGGATGATTCTGAGGTGCACATATCCCTGAAAGACAGGCTCCAAAATGTTTGCTTTTCCCTTTCTTGGGGCACTTGCTTATCTCATTGAAGGACCAGTCTGTGTGGGAGGGAATCACACTGGATATTTTATTTGACTGAACACAAACACCTCATGCCTTCATGAAAGGAAGAACAAAAGTGGCTAAATAAAGGTGGAGGGAGGAAGATGAGGAGAGGACCAGGAAAGGAGAAGTACATCTGGAAGAAAACAGGCAAGACAAGAGATAAAGAGAAAGGAAAGGGGAGGGGGCAAAGAGGTCATCTGCAATACCTACTGCCAGTACCAGAGTATTCTCTTGATAAAAGAGAGATACTCAGGAGGTCACCACAGCCTGTCTCTTTAAATTGCTCATTACAATTTCACTAAGCAAGCAATGCAACAAGGTCCCTGTTTCCCTAACCCTCTCCCTTCAATAACCATTGAGTAAATGCTTCAGAGATTGGCTCCAGCTAATTTCCTTAAAGACACGCAAGCTGCTATCGTTGGAAGGTACAGATAGTCAGGTATAACAAATATGACCAAAATTAGATTAAAATAACCTGCTGATAAACAAATTACTCACCAAAATAAATATTGGATTAAGCCCTGGGATAGCTATAATAACAGTGCCATCATGTGGTGCTGGGGTGAAGCAGTTGGCTTGTACCATGGGGTGAGGGAGAAGAGGAACGTTCAGAATTACACAATTTAACTCTACAATTTACAAACCCAAACAGGCAGCCACCTGAGCCTGTTTCTCTAGATTGATTATTTTCTCTACCCTCAAAAATGGAATGGTATTATTTTATTTTCAGAATGAATTTGGTGCTAACAAAAGCAAAGGATCACACACAGCACAGACATGCTTCCCTTTACCGCCTTGCAGTTCTGCCAGTGTGCGTGAACATGGGGCCAGGAAGTCAGAGTTCTCTGTCCACCATTCCTACTGGCTTGCTGCATGATTATAAGCAACATGGTTTTTTCTCCAAAAGAGATGCTATCCATCTCAATCAGACAAGTGAGTTTAATTCATACATTTTGTGCATCATGCTGATATACTCAGACACAAGGCCTCAGATGAGGATTATTGATGCTTCTGTGTCACTCAGCCTCCCAACTATTGTTATGTGCTAGTAGCCAACCATATGCTCAGTCCATAGCTGACCCAAATGAAAGGTCTGCAGTGCTTATAGTCTAAGAAGTAGACAGTCACAGAAGCAGCACTGGGGGGAAAAAACACAGAGAGAAGGAGACACTACAGGCTTTGTGTTTGCTTTTGCTGTTTGTGGACACTGCAGACAAGGTGGCAGGCATCAGAATGGGAAGGAAATGGGAACCCAGAATGCCCCATCACTGTGGGCACAGGATAGCTGTTTAAAAAAGGCATGGAGACAGGTGTGGATACCAGTGTTCCCAGCTATCAGGTTTTTGTTGTGTGTCTTGCAGTATTTCAAACTCTTCTTAAAACCCCCAGCTCCTAAAGTCAGACAAATCTCATCCTTCATATTAAAAGGTAAATGAGCATCCCCTACAATTGTAGAGTAACATATGAAAATGTGCTATGAGTGCAGCCTGAAGACTTAGAAACCAGAAGGCAAATTCAAACTGCCCACTTTTTGGCATTTAAAATTATGATTTTAAACCAATCTCATGATTTTCTGGGGTCTGACTCATGATTTTTGAATGTTTGACAATGGCAATATGGAGATTCTAAAGTCTGTTCCATTTAAGTAATCTATAATCCTAATGATGTAGTTGTTACTGCAGCATTAGAAGTGACACATGCTTCTGAGCCTGCATTAATAGCCATCTAAATGTTTATAATTCCTTTCCAGTCACATTTTCAAGAAGAATAGCATCAGACTCCCTCTGGCCGCATTCTGGAGCTGCAGAACTTTTCTTCCCAGTTGTGCATGAAGCACCAATTTCAAGAAACGTTTGCTGCCTGAGCTGTGCCCTTTACAGGAGCCCTAAGCAGGTTGGAGCAGGGAGATGGTTATGGAAGCAGCAAGCAGAGTGTCCTCACCTCCAGAATCCCTCAGGCTGAAGGTGTCTCTGTGCAAATATGTTGTAGAAACACGGTCGTGTTCATGAGGCATATGAAGGGAACCATGTGCAGCAGGAGAGGTGGTAATGATCATACCTTTGAGCAGATGTTCCCCAGGAAATACACCAGCAGCCATTTCACTGCTAAACTTGGTACTTTCATTTCTCAGATAGCTTCCAGTCAAGACAGTTTCTCAACTTCAGACAGACTGGTAATTTGCCAGTACTGTGTTGCCTTCTTATGGCTCCCAGATGGATCCTGCTCTTTCACCTCCCCCATCTACTTTCCCAACAGCTCCCCAGCTGCAGGTGAGCATTCCCATTCCCCATTCTTGGTCTGGGCAGAGAGAGGCAAAATTTCTGCTGCAGACTGAAGTTTAAAGGTAACCCTTTGCTCAGTAGTGGCCAAAGCATCAGTAAGGACTAGAGGAACCTCGAGAGGCAGAGAGATTATCTCCCTGAAAACATCAGGGAGAGGTACTGCCATCTGCATGCTCTGGCCCTATTAGGGCCAGATTCATTCTCATTCTGACTTACTGGTAAAAGCAGGAGAAGGGCTCCCAATTCTGAGTCCCTGGCAAAGATGTGTGTGTGGCAAGAGGTGTAGCATCACTCCAGTTGGAGATACCCAATGCAATCCTGAGAGTGGACCACCAAAAATTCCTCTTGAGGGAATTCTGCCTCAATGCACAATGCAGAAATAAAAATTATGGATACAGAATTTCCTTTTTATCCCAAAGAAATGGGCTGCAGAGATGCTGGGTGCCCTTAGAGGATGCTGGACCCAGCAGAGACCAGCTCAGAAACAGAAAACAAGGCTCTGAGTGAAGGGGAGGGTTCCCAGCAGCTGCAATTTCCCACATGTTCTGACAGAAATGCAGCACTCAGGAAACTCTGTGAAAGACCAGGATCCAATATCAGGAACCCCTGGGCTCTAGAAGAGTAGGGTCTGAGAATTTCTAAGCCTGGGGGAAGCAACAGCTGAGCCCTGGGGGTTTGAGGATGGGAGTGTCCGGGCCACAGATGGCCTCACACCTGGGCTCTGCCAGGTAGCAGGAGGGGGAGTGTCTGAGCTTGGGAGAGCCCCACAGCTGGGCAATGGGCAACTGGGAATGTTAGTATCTGGGTGGGAGTGCCACAGCTGGGCTCAGGGGTGGAAGGGGGCAGCAGACCAGGAACAGGGTCAGCGCAGCAGCTTCTTTCGTTCTCTTCTGCAAGGGGAATTTTTGTTACAGATGCTGTTGCTGATGTGTATTTTGAAATAAATTACCAAAATAGATGAAACTAGCATGGTTATATAGTGTTATTTTGACAAATAAAATTTGCAGAATTTAAAAAAAAATGTGCACCGAATTTTAAATTTCGTGGCCATAATAAATAGGTCTCTATTGTCTCAGGGTGGGCTGAGAACAGCTGAGCATGAAATCAAACAAAGCTGAATTTCTTTTATCAGACAGCTAAAGCAGAATGACCAAAAAGCTGAAATAGCACAACTGTATCCTCTGGGGGCTAGAAATCAGAACTGGGAAAAACCTGTTACATCATCTCCCCCATCCCCAGCCGGCATAGGGATGTTCCTTCCCAAATATTTCCTAGAGGTCTGTCCAAACTGGTTTCAAAACTCCCCAAGCAATCAAGTTCCATCAGTTTGTTCGGGAAACAATTCTACACATTCCTAGAAGCTCTGCAGCCCTCTCAGAATCATACGAGTTTATGACCCAGGTGGCAGAAATATATATTACAGGGGCTTTTAGGAGCTTGAGCCCCCTAGGAGACAGTCCTGGACAAAGAAGACCGGTCTTATCAACACCACTGAGACAGAAGAAACTCACTTCACAGTACCAGATGCTGACCATAAAGCAGGAGTGCAGTAGAAGCACTTACACTACCACCTGTGCTTTCCGCTCCCCCCACAAGCCCCTCCTCTCTGTGAATTCCTCCTTCTCTAAATGCTAATTTTGCTTTTCAGTTGAAGGCAGCTCTGGAGTGGCCCCATCACCTCCTTATTAAGATTTAGTATGTGAACCAGAAGGTGTTTCCTTGTTGCAATAACGTGACCTTTAAATCTAGGCAGCAAGGTTAATACCGGACCATTATTTGAGAATTCATCACTTGTGCTACTGCGACTCAGACATGATCCCATTGCCGCATGCTCATTTAAGCACTGCTTCCAGGCCTACAATTTTTCACAAATGCATTTATTCCTAATGCTCATAAAAAGGACAGAGAAGGGAAAGAGTAACGGGGGTGGGGAGGAGGGAAGAGAGAGAGGACAATACGCCATTGTGATTTATTGGAAAGGAGATTGTCTGCAATAGTAGAGCACTCTTTCTTAATCAAAGCTTTATTAAATCCCAGTAATAAAAATGTAAGTGTTTTTGGATGAGATAAAGGCAAGAAAGGGTAACATGTTCACTGCAGGAACATTCAGGCCAGAAGTAAATGCAAGGGGACCCAAGCTATAAGCTCCTATCCCTGACAGACAGACAGACGCACTCTCAGTGTTAGATACCCCCTGCCAGAGTGTAGCTGCACTAAAGCAATCACTAAGTCATAGGGCTAACTTTAAAATTTGTAGGGCTTCAAGCACAAGCAGAGATATGGGAGGCTAGCAAGGGGAGAATAAAGAAAAAGTGGTGACAGTCTGACAGTCTGCAGAATCCTCCTAAGCCTTTCCCCAACATTTAGACCAAGTGATCACCCCGGTCATTTCTCTTTAGGAGCTTGTGCTCCTAATGTTTGGGTTAGGCTCTTCCACCTGCACCATCACAGAAATGCAGGGGGAAACATGTCAAGATATCCAGTAAAGAATACATGTTTATCCCTCCCATTTCTCAATACAGATTACTTTAGGCTATTGCATTTCAGAGGTGGCAGGAGGTGAAGCTGAGTTCAAGAAGACTGTGATCCGTTGCTATGGGACATGTTTATCCAGGTGCACAGCACAGAAGGTTTTGTCAGGAAGAATATAAAGATAAGGTGCTTACTTGATTTCAGCAACGCTGCAAGAACACCAATGGCAGCCCTGGGGGGAAATAAAACAAGGGAAAAATAATGTCAAATTTCTTCAATAATGTTTTAACCCTGGTCTTCCAGTTCTCTGGGTCAGATCCCCACTTGGCATAAATTAGCACAGCATCACTTACACTGATGGAGCTATATTAACAACACCTCCCAAGGATCGGTCCCTCTGTATTTGTTTCAGTTATCTAGCCACACCAGCATGAGCGCTCCAGCCTCAACATTACACTGATCTGAACTGACCATTAAAAATAAACAAACACCCACATATCAAAAGAAATGAGACAAGTCTTCAGTCTTTGAATGGTTTCCCTTGAGCTCTCTGTCTGCATCAAACACTCGGAACTAATCCAGACCAGACACGGGAATATATTTCTGCCACCTGGGTCATCAGACACATACACATCATGAAACTTGTCAGCTGCAGGGTACTGGCCAAATTCCAGCTCAATACATTTCATTTTGCCAAACTAAACATTCCCTCCTGTAGCATCAATTTAAAAGGAATAACAGTCTCTCCCTTTATCATCATCAATCACTAGTACTGCAGTGGTGCTGAAATGCCACAACTGAGATCAGGGTCCCATTGTGGTAGGCATAGTAAAACCATACGTTAAGAGACAACCCCTGCCCCAAAGTGTTTACCATCCAGACAAACAGTGTAGGTGAATGTGCAGTGACTTCCCCAAGGTCACACAGCTCAATCAGTGGCAGACCTGGGACTTTTGTGTCCTCTCCACTAGCCAACATTGCCTCTCAAGCTTTCCCTAGCTAGAAATTGTGAAATGTTTCTGTCACTGGTGGTCTCACTCAGGGACAGCTGTGTTTCCCTGGGTGAGCAATCCCACTCTGCTCAGGATTCAGTAGGCAACAGATAAACTGTAACACAATACACATGTAAAACCAAGAACTTTGACAAAAGGCCTGTTACACGCGGACATTGGCTGAGGGCTCTTGACGCTGACCTGTATGCCTCACCAGGAGGCAGCAATGACACTGCATGCTCAGCTGTGTGTTCTTGCTCTGCTAACTAAAGACAGGTCGAAGACGATGAAGTCAGGGGTTCCTGATCTTTCCCTTTAACTGTTTCCCTCTCCTGAGGAAAAAAATGGTATGCACGATGATACAGTGCGCTACACAAAAACCTAAATGTGCCGGTGCAGTCAAACCAGCCTCCCTGCATCCACCAGTTTTCTCATGTCCCCACATCTCTGCCCAGTCTTCAGCCACTCACCACTGCTGAGGCTCCCAGGCACTACCATTTGGCAGCTCTTTAATTCTAAGGCTGTGTCTACACTAGCATTCCTCTTTTGAAAAAGGCATGCAAATGAAGGACATCAAAAATGCAAAGGAGGCACAGATTTACATATCTGGCACCTCATTTGCATATTCTTCTTTTGAAAGACAAAAACCACTGTAGATGTGGCTCTTTTGAAAGTAATCCCCACCTTCGAAAGAACCCTTCTTCCTAAAAAAAATAGGAAGAAGGGTTCTTTCAAAGACGGGGATTGCTTTAGAAAAAGCTGCATCTACAGTGCTCTTCTTCTTTCAAAAGAAGCTCTTTCGAAAGAAGAATATGCAAATAAGGTGATGTGTATGTAAATCTGCACCTCATTTGCATTTTTGATTTCCTTCATTTGCATGCCTCTTTTGAAAGAAGAATGCTAGTGTAGACATAGCCTAAAAGAGGAGCTGGTCATTTCACCTAAGAGTGTCACTGAAAGGAGAACAAGAAGTCCTGTGGCACCTTATAGACGAACAGATATTTTGGAGCATACACTTTCATGGGCAAAGACCCACTTCGTGAGATGCATGAGTGGGGGCATTTCAGAAGATGCATCTGACGAAGCGGGTCTTTACCCACGAAAGCTTACGCTCCAAAATATCTGTTAGTCTATAAGGTGCCACAGGACTTCGTGTTTTTGAAGATATAGACTAACACGGCTACCTCTCTGACACTGATAGGAGAGAAACTGTGTGCTACATTAATGATGCAGAGATGCCACAGTGGACTAAACGTGTATCAGACTTTGCCCTCCACTGGCTGGCCCAAATCCCTCCTGCTTCTTTTTCCTCCCTATCCTGATTGTTATATGTCTTCCTAG
Organism: Carettochelys insculpta; assembly: GCF_033958435.1. Lineage (NCBI taxonomy): Eukaryota > Metazoa > Chordata > Testudines > Carettochelyidae > Carettochelys > Carettochelys insculpta. The sequence continues at coordinate 32,268,300 of NC_134148.1, forward strand.
CAATGGGTTTGACTTGCCTTTGCTAAAAGCACAACCTTACTAGGAAGCACTGGCTTCTGTTCACAGGGCAATACCACCTAGCGAGTTCCACAAACTCCTGCAGGGCTGACAGTGCATTAGGGTAAGAAAGTGCTAGGTAGAGAATCTCATTAGGGTTCAGAAGGAGAGGTCTTTTAGAGCCTAAGTAAACTATGCTAGGAGGTTAAGCAATTCACTGGCCCAGCAGGTTGCTAAGTCAAAGGAGGTCACTGAATCGGGCTTTAAATAGGAGCTGAATCAATTCATGCCCAATGTGACAGCCAATAAATGTTTCTGTGTGTCACTCATTTCATACTGTGATGACATGACTGGTAGACCTATGCACCACTGCTCTCAACTGGATGGAGTCAGAGAGGCTTCTCTATGTGGCGTAGGTCCCATACAGTTAGCAGCAGAAGAGAGTCTCATATATGGACCTGTGTTTTCACAGCAGGAAGATTAGAATTCCAACTCCACTGCTGCTGTGAAGTGCCCACAGCATGTCAGATAATTCTATATACAAGGCCCTTCATGTCCATTGCCTCATTACAATGTAATCTCTTTATAAACAAATCCCCAAATAAATCATATTAACTTCCACACTGAGCCAATCATCATCCTGAAGAAGGAAATAAAATATTTTATTGTCACTGAACTACTATATTTATCTGTGTCCATTCAGCAGCCGAAAAGATGAAAGCTTCCAAAGCCATCGCCTGCCAGCACCTGATGTTCAGGCCAGCCTCCCTCACAGACATACCGCTCCTGAATTAATCCATCAGACACACAAACAGCAAACTGTGCAAAAAAAGCCAATACAACACCATTTTGGCAACTTATGTTTCACCAATTAAAAAGCAGGAAAGCCATCATCAAATATGCAGGAATTAGACAACAGCTGGTCAGCTGATGGAAGACGCTCATTGTGACATACCACCATTCTGTTAGTAACATACAACAATTCAATGTGCTAGACTGCCACCTGCTGGAACGGGCTATTCTGCATCCATCAATAATTTAATCTTTCACCAGGTTTTCAATTAGGCTACAAGACATGTTAACTTGAAATAAGATACACAATTTGCATATCTTATTTTGAAATAGGCTATTTCAGCATTTGGTGCAGTCTAAACAGAACCAAATGTCAAAATAATGCGCTATTTTGAAGCATCCCTTACTCCTCCTTCAACAAGGCATACAGGATGCTGAAAGAGCGCGCCCATTATGTCAAAACCTATTTCAAAATAATGGGCACATTTCAAAGATGCAGAGTAGCTATTTCGAGATACCAGAGTATCCCAAAATAGCTCTGCCATGTAGCCATAGCCTTAGGGACCAGGAAAACAACTTCCAAGCAAATCTCAGCACAGCTGAAACCATTGTCCAGAACTCAAATCCAAATATTAATGGGGTGGGATACTATATCTATACATATACTGTACATTGGCCTCTGCATTTCCTGGGTGATTCCTGAACCAGACACTGAAGCCCTGAATATCACAAAAAAGGCTGTGTGTCCATAGTTTTTCTGGCTCTATTCAGCAGACCCAGGAAGTCAGGGTAGTTCGAACAGGCACTGCATGTACTAACGTAGTTTGGGGGGATTATTTAAAATGAATCATCAAACATTCTCCAGGAACCTCCACAGACTTACATCACTGCTATGTCAGAGGTACAGAGATCCAAGCCCCCCTCCACCACAGAGGCCGCAAGGGCACAATTTGTATGTTTTTCCTGAGCAGTAAATCTCCAGCTAAAAACCAGACCTCACTAAGACCCAGAGACCAGGTCTTCCCACTAACAGGATCATCACATTCCATAGATGACTACCTGCTTCTGGGAGGACCTAATAGGCAACCAAGTGCAACAGGTTGACAGCAGGGCCGCAAATACAGTGTGCACTCTCCCTCCCCAAGAAGCTAGACCTTTCCCACAAGAAGAAACCAGAAAAATATAGATGCCATCTGGCCATGTCCTTCCTGGTTGGTAAAAGAGAGAAGAAAATACCTTTGACTAATAGAGATTGTCTGTACCTGCCTATGACAGGCACTACAATACCAAAACTCTATCCCTCAGGGGGTGGAGACCTTGCAAACCTCCACACAGCATCTGACCTGCCTTTTCCAGGTAAAGCCCATCAAGAACCTAGTCAGGCCCCTTCATTACAAGTCAAGTTGAGCTCCCTAAATCACTATTATTTTGACAACCGAGGCACATGTTTCTTTGTCTATTTGCTTCCTCTCTGGCAGTTAATACCTCACAGTGATGGCCACAGCAGTCAAATCTGAGACCTCTCTCTAGATTGAGGCAAAAATTACTTGTGCACTGATATACAGGACACCTTAGTATCCAATGATCCAGGAGGCGTTCCTATCTCACATCACCAGAATAAACACCACTTTTATGTTAGGTCCCTTCCTTTCCCTGCCTTTAAAATGGTAGATCCTTCATGAGGGCAGGAACTGTCTCCAACTATGCATCTGCACAGTGCCGATCATACTTCTTTCCGCTAGGGTACTTATACAGCTGCCATCACATTAGCATTCAGTTCCTCAGAATACTTTACCAATTTATCCTCCCAATAACTTAGGGGGCAGAGCAGTTCTATACTCCCCATAGGCAACTGAGGTGCAGAGAGAGAGAATGACTTACTCAATGTCACTGAGGAAGTCTGGGGCAGAGCAGGGATTTGCACCTGAGTCTCAGGTCAGCAGCCCCAAGAGGGCTGAACTCAGCAGGTGCCTGGGTATGTGACTATACTTCTACATAAATAGAATCAGATTCATTCATTTCCATTCTGAAAATATAGATTGAACCTCTCCGTTCTGGCACGCATGTGACCCGACTGGTGCCAGACAAGAGAATTTTCTGAAATACAGAAGGTCAATATTGTCTAGTGGCATTGGCAACGCCTCCACTGTTTATTGGGTTCTTAGAAGACCGTTAGGGGTAAATCACAGCTAAACAACAGCACAGAACACAGAGAGCCAGGACTAGTGGATATATACAAACTTTCTGAGACCATGGTAAACTTGGCCACACCCATGATAAGTGGTCGTTTGACTAACTAAAATCTTGTAGACGACCTATGCTCCACGGGGAGTACAAGAGTTAATTAGTAATAGTAGTTATGCATTGTATAGTGTGTACTTTATAGGTACTCCCTACAGGCTCACACATTTTAAATCTGGGTACAACACAAGCAGAGTGAAGAAAAGATAAAGAAAATAAAGATATTGGGTCAGATCCTCTGCTGGTGTTACTCCGCTCAGATAAACTGAAGTCAATGGAGCTACATTGATTTATGGTAGTGGAGGATCAAGTCCAGTATTTCCCATGAGGCTGTAAACCTGTAAAAGAGACAAGAATGCATCTGCGCTTACAGCTAGTGAAGCCTCTCCACAATATAATCAATATCTGTGGCTCTGGACAAATTCAAACACCCAAAACATTCAAAGAGGGAAAGAAATAAACACAGCCAAGTTGTATAGGAGAGGGAGAGAAGAACATTCAGTGTGGGAGATCACAAGCTGACTGATGCACTGACAGAACATTAGTAATCAAGACAACCAGTGTTGGTACCACACGGTCACCTAGTAACACCATATGGTAAAACAACGGCCCCTTTACTGGCATCTGAAGAAATAACGAGATGAAAAACATGGGACAAAGGAAAATGAAAAATAAGCCATGCATGAGGAAGAGAAGAAAAAAAAGACAGGAACAAGAGGGAAAGGCTGCAAAGCTCAAGGAAGATGAATCCATGAGCATATGCTACACCAGAAAACTTGATAGCATGCCCAGTAAAACTTTACATTTGTCTCAGAACAGATTTAAAAAAAACAGAAAAAGCCCTACAGACCTGTCCAGATGCTGTCGACTGATTCTAGGCTCTTTGCAGCAATAAATCACTAAGATCATACACGGGAATCTAAACAACAACTCTCCCAAAGGGGGCTCATTTATACCTTTCAGTGAAAAACATATAAGTTGCCCTGTCTTAAAAGGCACAATAATAAATGCTGCACTGTAATCAGGAAACATTAAAAAAAAATCTCCACCATGGCTTCAGAGACAGCCACTCTGAAGAATAAAGGGCTTTGAAGTGCTTCCAAATCAGCAGGTTGGATAACAGGGCATGAGCACAACTAAAACAAATAGGCAAATGCTTCTTGCAAATTCAGTGTGTAGGAACCATAAACAACAACAAAGAAAAAATCCCCCCGTTCTTTGTGCCAAATAAAAATTGCTTTATCCAGCACAACTGGACATCTCAGATGAAGGATAATTAGAAAAGAAGTCTTATTTCTATGTCACCCATGATCCAGGCTACCAGGTTGGCACTGGCTGGAAGTTGCTGCAAAGATGAAGCCTAGTTTAGGGGAAGGAGCAAAGTATTGGGAGCCTGAGTCCATCATTTATTGACCTTGTGGCTTTTGGCAAGTTATGATTAATTCTGTGCCTCAGTCTCTATATCTTTAAAATGGTAATTCATCTGCACTCCATAGCAGGGTCATCAGGGCTATGTCTACGTTAGCAAGTTCTTTTGAAAGATTTTTCGAAAGAAGGTGGCTCTTTCAAGAGATCATGTGGAGCACTTATGCACAAAGTGTTCTTTTGAAAGTAAATTGAAAGAATCAGGCACTCCTTCAAAATCACACACCCTTTTCCATTTCAGGAAGAATGCCCCCTTTCAAAAGCTTCTTTCAAAAGAAAATGTGTGTAGACACTTCACAGATCCTTTTTGTCGAAAGAGAAGTCAACGTGGGACTTGATTTTTCAGTCCCTGGCCCATTCTTTCAAAAGAGCTGGGGCTGTGTGGACGCTCTCTATCAAAAGAGCAGCTCACATTTCAATCTGCTTTTTTGTGTGTGGATGTGGTCTTTCAAAAGAAGTTCTTTTGGAATTGATCTTCCAAAAGGGCGTCTCTAGAAAGATCTCTGTAGTGTAAATGTAGCCCAGGTGTCTTAGGTACAGGGAGAAATGCAACTTTACCCCTTTTTAGTGTCTACTGAACACAAATCCAGGAACCTGCACTTCACTCTGGGTGGAACAACATGGTCTACCCGCTCTTAAACCACAGCTCCCCAGTTCACCTATGGTATTAATGCCACAAGCCCAGCTTGGTTAGGCATCTGTAATGCTTTTCACTCTGGCAGCCTGTGACTACACACAGCAATGTGCTTAAAGTGACTCAACAACAGCTTCTTCAAAACAAAGATTTAGGTATTCGTTCACCCAAAGATAGGCAGCACACAGAATAAATAAAGGTCTACAGCAGTGCTTCTTAACCTTTACTGCAGCCTGCACCCCTTTGGTTCTCAAAATATGTTCTCGCACCCCTTATCAAAAATCAAATATATTCTCACACCCCTAATGAAAAATCAAAAATGGAGATGGGGGGACCTATGGACTTTTAAATGCATATTAAATATATGTAAAATGTATAATGTTAATAAAAATATAGGTTTGATGAAACAAAGTGGTTGTACTTTCTCGCCTGTGCTTAAACCGTGTTTTCAATTATTTACCTTCTAAAAAGTTTGTCATATCTTGCACCCCCAGAAAGGCATACACCCCCCGGGAGTGCGTGCACCCCAGGTTAAGAACCACTGGTCTACAGACATATTTCTCTCTGTGCAATCCTCAATCTTTCCTTGAAAGCTTTGGTGCATTTCAGGTAATCCAAAAGAATGAGGAGTCCTGTGACTTCTTAAAGACAAACGCATTTATCTGAGCATAAGCTTTTTTGGGTGGGGGCCCACTTCAGTTTGGCATGGATAGAAAGATACATAGATATATAGATATATGCACACACACACATATGCCAAGATGGGAGTGTTATGTTACTATGTGAAGGACCAGTGCCAATGAGGTCAATTCAGTCAGGGTGGGTGTTGCCCTCTTCCAACAATTGATAAGAAGATGGGACTACCCAAAGGGGGAAAATCAGGGAGCCTGAGGTGCTCTCCTACTGGCTTTTGAATGTTGCTATTCTTCTTGTCTGATTTATGCCCATTTATTCTTTGGTGCACAGTACAATTTGGCCAAGGCACATGGCAGAAGGGCACTGCTGGCACATGATGGTATTTATCACATTAGTAGATGTGCAGGTACATGAGCCGCTAATGATATGTCTGATCTGGTTAGATCCCATGATGGCATCATATTCCATCTCTAGATTGTGAGAAACAGAGTCCTCTGCTGCTGTTTCCGCCTCTCTCTATTTCCCTGTCTCCCTGCCGGCCTCTCAGCTTTTGCTAACACTGATCACCCTCTCAGCTTCCACCCTTTTAGGCCCAGTATACTCTAATGCCTTGTATTCTCATTTTAACCTGAAGCTTAAGTCCTGATAAGAAACCTGAAAGGATCCAGACATGGCATGCCCTAACAAACAGCTTCCTTATTTTTTCCTCAAGGACTCTTACCTATGTCATTGTTTTATCATTCCTATTTGGCACCTTTAATATCCCCTTTTGATCTAACTCCATAGCAAGTAACCCATCATAACCAAACATGGAGAGATTTCCACAGTGTTCCCAAGAAATAATACAGCCGTTCCCCAGTTTGTCACAGAAGGATTAAACTGATGTTTGTACACCACTTTGAAAATGAAAAGTGAAACTATGTAAAGGTTATTTAATGGCTGGGGTGAAATGAGTTGATAGTTCAGAGTCCTGTTGTAGTGGGTAAGCGTCCATATCTTAAAACCACCTTCCAACTGGCCAAGACTTTTAAAAGTCACTAATAACCCTACTTACAACAGGTTCATTAATAAATTAAGATGCAGAGCTTTACCGTTTAGGTGGTGGTGGGCAGCATGACTGGTGTGTAAAAAGTAAAAGTTATTTACTCTTTCCCATAACACAGGAACTAGGGATCACCAAATGAAATGAACAGGCAGAAGATTTAAAACAAACAAAACAAACGAGAGGAGGCATTTCTTCACACAACAGTCGACATGTGGAACTCCCTGGCTATGTCTACACTACATTCCCCTTTTGGAGGAGGAATGGAATGCAAATGAGGGAGATCAAAAATGCAAATGAAATGCTGATTTACAAATCTCATGCCTCATTTGCATAATGTCTTCTGATTGCATTTCAAGAAGAGACCTTTGCAAAAGCAAAAACAGCCATATAGACAGGGTTCCTTCGGAAAATAACCCCGTTTTCGAAAGAATCCTTCTTCCTATTTTGTTTCAGAAAGAAGGCTTCTTTCCCCGAAGGAAACCTGTCTACATGGCTGTTTTTGCTTTCAGAAAAGTCCCTTCTGGAAATGTGATCAAAAGAGATTATGTAAATGAGGCACAAGATTTGTAAATCAGATCTTCATTTGCATTTTTGATCTCCCTCATTTGCATTCCTCCTCCGAAAGGGGACTATAGTGTAGATGCAGCCCCTACTAGAGGCCAAGATTTTAGCAGGGTACAAAAAGAACTAGACAAATTCATGGAAGATCAGTCCATCAGTGGCTATTAGCCAGGACTGGCACGGATTTTGTCCTTAGATTCTGTTTGTCAGAAGTTGAAAAAGAACTAGGGATAGATCAATTAATAATTACATATTCTGTTCATTCCTTCTGGGCCACCTGGTATTGGCCACTGTCAGAAGACAGGATATTCAGCTAGATGGACCTTTGGTCTGATCCAGCATGGCTGTTCTTATGTATTTATGACTGTGAACAATGAGTTTCTCCCATAAGTAGCGTACAGCATGATCTTATCACAATCGCCCCTCCTGCCCTCTTCCCCCTACATTCCTATTGTTCATCACACTCATTACTTCTTGTCTTTCTGTAGATTGCAAGCCCTTTGGGCAGGAATTGCCCCTGCAATGTGCGTTTATACAGCACCTAGCACAATGAGGGTTCTGATCTGATTCATTGTATGCAGTCGCAAAAAATGATCTGGCTCAAAGTATATTTCCCAGAGTGTCAAAGAGAATAAACTACACTTAAGCTGTACTTATGGTCAATCTGTATTTAATTTCAACCCTAGGCACTCATGTTTCACTCTCAGGGTTTATATAGTCAGCAGAGCATCCTGCTAAAAGTACAGTTTTGTAGTTGACAACTACGGGTCATTTAGATACATGGTGCTTAGCTACAAGGGTTGCTTAGACACCATGATGACAGGTACTTTGTAAGTCCTAACAAGAGATAGATCTCATCTGAGATATATGCCTTAAATAATCATCTCCTTGGTGGGCCACCAATATGAGCATAAATGTACAGGCACTTGCACAGAGGTCTGGTTTAAAGATTTAAGAAAACTGTGATTCACAGATCCTGGAAATGTGTTTGGGGAAGGCTGCAGCTGCTATTGGTATTTTCATATCAATGCTAGTCCAAGACTGACACATTATCATGGCCTCCTTAATTCCTGCCAGTTAAAGTAAGCATTAGCAGTTACATCAAGCCAGAGCTTGCTTCCAGTTTGCAAGAACCTCCTCAACATCAACAGATACATTCCAGTTGTCCCACACAGACCTGGGTTTGGTGGAATGATGGATAGCAAAGATACCCTGAACATGAAATTTTGTTCCCAACCACAAGCTCTTTGCCAATATTTCCTATATTTCATTTTAAAAAAAAATAATCAAAGCTTTGATAGAAACACATTCTTCTGTGACACTAGTTACTGTGCTGAATGTAATTAGTAGCAAAACAAAAAGCAGCCCTGTAGCACTTTAAAGACTAACAGTACAATTTATGAGGTGATGAGCTTTCGTGGGACAGACCCTCTTTTTCCAACCTGGGACATCCTGATAAATGATTACTGAGACGAAGAGAATTTAACAGAAAGATAGAAAAAAAATGAAATAAAAACTGATGAATCTGCTGGACAGGATAGAATCCAGGGCAAGGGGAAGAAAAATAGTTTCTGCAAGTGTCTATTAAGTTAAGTGGCTACCTGGGATAACTCTGAATATCAAAGGTTGGGAGCTATTCTTGTAATGCACAAGGTAATTGATATCTTTGTTGGGTCTGTGGTAAAAAGTCTCAAACTTGAGAATGAACTCCAGATGTCTCCCTTGGTAATCTGGAGTTAAAGTCTCTTTGTTTTAGAATGCACACTTTTAAGAGTTTGATGCAATGACTTGCTAGATAGAAATGCTCACTGACAGGTTTATGTGTATTCAGATCCCTAATATCTTATCTGCATCCAAGAAGAAGTGGGTCTGTCTCATGAAAGCTCATCACCTAATAAATTATATTGTTAGTCTTTAAAGTGCTACAGGACTGTTTTTTTGCATTGTGAGGATACATACTAACAGCTATCTCTCTGAGACTGTAATTAGTGAGCAAGAGATCCTATGTACAAATGAATAGAGAAATTAAACCCATTTAAAGAATAATATTTCTCTGCAGTTTGATGGGTGCCCATGGATTTTAACAATCTGAGAGAAAGGGGTGAATATAGAAGATAGATGGAGACCAAGTCACTGCTAACAGCAGAGAGCATCCATTACTGCCAAAAATATATTGGGCCCCTGCTCTTGAAATACTTTCAGGAGACATAGGGCCTGTGTCTCCTCTCATTTGCACCATGGGGAATTGAAGTCAATAAGTGTTTTCTAAAGGATAGGCCCTGGTCCGAGCAGAAGTTATGGGTGTGATGCCTATGTCACTAAGGCTATGGCCACACAGCAGTCTAAACTTATAATGAGATATGCAATTAGTGCTGTGTAAATGGTGCAGTTTATTTCGAGTGTAGTTCAAAATAGGCTATTCTGGCATTTGGCGCTGTCTACGAAGTACCAAATGTTGAAATACTGTGCTACTTTGAGGCATCCCTTACTCCTCCTGCAATGAGGAGTACAGGGATGCCGACCTAGCATGTCCATTATTTCAAAAACTATTTTGAAATGATGGGCATATGTCAAAGACACAGAGTGGCTATCTTGAGATACCGGAGGTATTCCAAAATAGCTCTGCCATGTCGACATAGCCTAAGTGGGGATCTCTGTCCTGTTCTATGCAGGAGGTCAAACTGATATATTTAAAAGTAATAATAATTATAATTTTTCTTTTAGTCTTATTCCCATGAACTATACCAGTGTAAAACCAGTGTCAGAGAAGAATGAGACTCAGAGCTTATTACACTCATTTGCCCTCACGCCCCAGGCTTCCAATATTGGAAGAATACAGGGAAATTGCCAACAGTCAAAGGTAAATTCTGTATCTTACCTACCCACTTGGGGCACATTATGGTGCTGCCATAACTTTTTTTTTTCCAGAAAAGAAGAATCACCTTTACAAATGGTTGCTTCAAAGAGTTCCAGCTAAAGCATCGCTTTTTGTCTTTTTCATGTATCAGAGGGGTAGCCGAGTTAGCCTGTATCTTCAAAAACAACAAGAATCCTGTGGCACCTCATAGACTAACAGATATTTTGGGGCATAAGCATTCGTGGACAAAGACTTGCTTCATCTTTTTCATATCCACATAATCCCACTACACTTTTGGTACAAAGCAGAAGGGCATCAGGTGGTCACAGCCACTTAGCTCCCAGAATGTATCGCTCACCACATCAGGGTCTGATTTTACTCACTTCTGAGGAAATACATTTTAATTTGTGGTCAAACAAAGCACCCGAGTCTTTTTTTTTTCCAGGGCAGCGCAGAGGTAGCAACACTTCCAAAGGCTCAAATCAGATCCCAGACAGGTATCTTCCCTTCTACCAACTCCCTCTCCAGGGTCAGGGTTCACCAGTGTGGCTGAGACAGGCTGTGACAGCTTGTCACTCACACCAAGATGAAAAGCCTGAAAGGATCCCAATCAAATAGAATTCTCAGCCAATTAATTACTCACATTCCTTCAGGAGGACAGTGTGAGAACCCAGTTTCCCCACCCAAAGGGCGTGCATGCAAATGAGAGAGGTATTCATGTTATCCCAACTCTGTCTATGTATTTTAGAGTGTGTCTCTCTATCAGCCTGTGAATCTGTCACTCCATGCTGCTCTGGTAAGCTCCTTGTCCCTGGCCTCCCAGCTCCTTACCCTGGGCCCCTGAGTCCTGCACCTCCTCACAACCCTCACTCTGACACCCTCACCCTCTACTCTGAGCCCCCTCCACCTCCCTCCTCCTGCCCTGCCCCCCCACCAAGCCCTGTGCCCTGAACCCCCAAGCCCCTACCCTCACTCCAGTGCCCCCCACCCCATGCCATCAGTCTGCCAACCATCACAGCCCAATGCCCACATGCCTTCACTCCCCCCTCTACCCTGAGCCCCCTGCCTCCTGCTCTGACTCTAGCCCTCTCAACTCCATGCCCCTGCCCTGAGCTATATAGCTCCACTCCCTGTCCTGAGCCCCTCAGCCCTGCCTTGAGTCTCCCCACACCTCCCTAAGCCCTGCCCTAAGCCTCAGACCTCCCACCCTCCCTACTTTGAACCCTCAACCTTCTACCCTGGGGCCCCCCACAACTTCTAGCCTCCCACCATATGCCCTATGCCTCCTCCATACCTTTCAATCCCCTGTCCTACTCCTGAACCCTCACACCCTGTCCTGAGTCCCCACAAGGACTCAAGCAATGCTGGGTACATCTGCTAGTAGCCCTGTAAAGGAGAGGAATAGGACTGCTCTTCTTAGGCTGGATTGTTAACATATTATCACAGAACCATATGCAAACAAAGCCAGCACAGCACATTGACATAATATCATCTGATATATAATTAAAATGTGTCAATCAAAGAGGTTCAATCTGTCCCTTTCCCGCTGGAGACTCGCCTTTCAATCCCACGTAAGTCATCAATGGACATTAGTCTGGTGGTCTCTTAAATAAGTCCTTAGCTGATACTTATTTTGGATTACATCAGTTTACTAGGGCCGGCAACATACGCTCAAGAGACCTGCTAGAACTGGCAGACATCAGAAATGCGGTGCTGCATATCAGGACGCCGGTGAATCAGCAAACCAGTAAGGATGAAGGGATCCATCCCCTACTCCTGCCTGCCTTATGCTTGCTTCTAGCAAGTTCTTTGACTTGTACTTTTCTGTGGATTAAACTCCCTCAAAGACACAAGAGAATAACTCATTTGCCCAGGAAAACCCGCACATTGCATCACTGACTTCGCTAAAGGCGTGGCATGAAGACCTATGCCAAATTGAAAGTGTTTTAGGTGACAGGCTTATAATTCAAAATGATCTAGATAAACTGTGGAAACAGTCTGAAGTAAATAGGATGAAGTTAAATCAGGAAAAATGCAAATTACTCCACTTAGGAACAAACAATCAGTTTCACACATACACAATGCAAAATGGCTGCCTAGGAAGGAATAATGTGGAAAGAGGTCTAGGGTTCATATTGGACCACAAGTTAATATGAATCAAGTGTGACACTGTATCAAAGAATGCAAACATTGTTCAGGAATGTGTTAACAGGAGTGTAATAAACAAGACACAAGAAGGTCTACTCCACACTGGTTACACCTCAACTGGAGTACTGTGTTCAGTTCCGTGTGCCACATTTCAGGAAAGTTCTGGAGAACGGTGGTAGAATCTCTATCCTAAGAGGTTTTAAAGTCCCAGCTTAACAAAGTCCTGGCAAGGATGATTTAGATGGGGTTGGTCTTGCTTCAGGCAGGGGGCTGGACTTGATGACCTCCAGAGGTCCCTTCCAGCCCTAGGATTCTATGATTCCAAGAGCAACAAAAAAGATTAAAGGTCTAGCAAACATAGCCTATGAGGGAAGATTGAAAGAACTGGGTTTGTTTTGTCTAGAAAAGAGAAGACTGAGACCAGAAGTAGGGCTGTCCCTAAGGGGGAGCAGGGCTCATGATAACCTCCCACTCCACCCCAGACTCCACCCCACCCCTGTTCTTATCCCATCCACTCCTATTCTATCCCTTCCCCTCAGCCCCACCTGCTCTGCCCCTGCCACACCTCATCCTTCCCCTGCTCTGCTTTCTGCTCAGCCCATTGCATCCCTTCCTCCAAGCCTCTCCCCTGTGCCATACAACCCCGGGGACAAGCAGGAGGCCTGGTGCCAGCAGCAGAGTTTGAGCTCCCCTCCTGTACTCACTGGGGTGGTAGGAAATGGGGTGACTGGGCCCCAGCCACATGGCTCAGGGGAATGGAGCAGGTTGGGGCCAGGTTACTCCACTAATCACCACCACGGTGAAACAGAGAGATTTGGCTGGTAGTCGGTGGAGTGCAGCAGGCTGAGACTGAGTCCCTTCACTTCCCACCACCACAGTGAAGCACAGCAACTCAGCTGGGAGTCAGCAGAGCAGAGTGGTCTGGGGTGAAATTGCTCCACTTCCTGCAACCACTGATGAGCGTTGGGCTGCCCCTCCCCCCGCACCTTGAGGAGAGCGGTAAATGGCTGCTCACATGACCAACTGTGCATGCCAGGCCAGGTTGTCAGCCTGTGGGTAGCCCCTTGCTCCAACCGCAGTAAGAAAGGGCCAGTGTCAACACTTGCCTGACCAGTGCTAGTCCCCACTCTGGGCCCCATGGAGCCCCCAAGGCATGGACAGGATGCCGCTGGGGAAAATGATGGCCATTTTCAAGTACATAGAAGTTTACTAGAGGTAGGAAAGTGAAAAAATTATTTTCCTTAATTCCTGAGAATAGGACAAGAAGCAATGGGCTTAAATTGCAGCAAGGGAGGTTTAGGGTGGAGATTAAGGAAAACTTCTTATCTGTCGGGGTGGGTAAGCACTGGGATAAATTGCCTAGGAGGATGTGGCATCTCAGTCATTGGGGACGTTTAGGAGCAGGTGAGACAAACGTGTTGGGGATGGTCTAGATGTGGGCTTGGTCCTACGTGAGTGCAGGAGACTGGACCTGATGACCTCTCAAGGTTCCATCCAATTCTATTATTCTATGACTCTTTGATTCCTTGAAATCCCTGTAACCACAGGTTCATACCTCAACAGAGATGAACTGAGCCTTCTGAGGAAGATCGTTGATTTCTGAGCACTTTGCACCAGGAGTCTTTCAGATGTACCCTTAAAAGAGGACACCTAGGCTCCAGCTCCTAAAAGCAGTCACTCAAAGAGTACTCAAAGTTTTGCTCACAACTACTTGCAAATGCATAGTTTTTGGGGGGTGCAATTAGATGTCCAGCTACATCTAGCTGTACCAGCAGGCTGGGTAGCAGGGCTTCTAAATGTCATTGTTTAAGCCATGTTGCTGTTGTCTTCAATGTCCGAAGATATTAGAGAGACAGTCTGGATGAGGTAACGCATTTTACTGGAGCAACTTCCATTGATGAGAGAGAAAAGCATTCCAGCTTAAACAAAGCTCTTTTTCAGGCCTGGGAAATATACTTGGAGTGCACAGCTAAATGCAAAATGGAACAGATTATTTAGCATACTCAGTTAATGCATATGTCAATGGACCATTTGAGGTGAGGTGGCACATTAACACTGCTTCAGTCTTGGAGTCAGGGGAGAAGGGGAATTAACAAGTTACAAATCGTTGTAATAAGCCATACACCCAGTGCCACTATTCAGCCTAAGATTTTTAGTATCTAGCAAAGTTATGAATTTAAGCTCCCCGGGCACTAAGGCCCCCATAACGACTAAATGGGTGAGACTAGACAATGACTGCACTCTCAAATGAACTCACGCAGGAAAATGATAAAAGAAGAACACACCACAGCACTTGTGGGTGGACCCTTTTCGCGTGACCACTCTGTATCTGATCTATCAGTCCTCACCCTCTAAGGAAACATGAACAGCACTTTCAAAAGATCAGTCTGAGAGCTTAATTTCATATCTCCTCCAGACATTAAAAGTCATGCATTAAGTTGAGACACAGGATTTATGGCTTATTAAAAACAAACAATCTATATCATACACACACACAAACCCCACCACACTTCGGTTGCCCTGCCATCACACCAGGGGTGTGAACTGAATGATCCCTTGCAATGTAGGTTAGTCACTTATGCTAAACAATCTGTTCCACATTGTATATTTAACTAGGACACTCTGAATACATTTCCAAAACCCATAAAAGAGTTCTGTGTAAGCTTGACTCTCTCCCCAAAAGAAGTCGGTCCAATAAAAGATATTATCTCACCTATACTGTTTATGCCCACAGTTATTTGTGAGTACAGAATGGGAGGCAAGTTTCAAAGTGATCAAGGTCCATAGCTAAAACTCTCTTTTTCTTCCTACAGCATAACTCATTGGTTGGCCCCTCCCACCCCAGAGAGGGCAGCATTTCCAAGTCACTGTATATTAAGTACTTTGGAGTGCTCTAAAGATGTAAAATATTATTCAGTGAAAACTATCCTTTAATGGGCCTAACAAGGCTGCAGCATTGAATGGGAGATTTGGTTTTCATTTCAATCATACCTGCAACATACATTTAAACAGAAAATTTAAAACAACTATGTATTAAAAATGGAAAAAATTAACAGATATAAAAATAATTAGATATGTGAAGATGCAACACTGAGATAGAGCAGATGTATAAAGCACTGGGCCCTGTGCTCCTGTAAAGAGAGTTAATTTGTGTAAGCCTTTCTTTAATGATACTTGAGGTATCTCAAATGAAAGAAAAAGAACACTAATACTGAAACTGGAAGGGAAAAAAAAAGTTTGTTCTTTTTAATCTAATGGAAACATGAAAAAAATGTCCCCATTTTACAAGTATCAGATACATCAGTTTAATAGCTTTATATAGCAGTTCACTTTCCCCTCTGGTTCTGTTCAGATGAAGCCCATCTATAAAGTCCAGCTAAAGGAAAGTGTTCAAGATAATGATTTAAAGAGAACTAGCTTGCAGGCCTTTCTAGAACACACCACTGCAGTTGGCAGTCACATGAAAACATGCTTAATGGAGGGGAAGTCGCAAGAACAGAGGGTTGTTCATAAATCTGAAATATTTGTAAAGCAGAACAAAATGTTATGGTTGTTCTTTCAGAAGTTTACATATGAACATTGACTTAATACAGCTTTGAAACTTTACTATGCAGAGGAAAAATGATGCCTTGGGGTTGCGGGGGGTTAGTTTACACTTAACATAGTATTGTACTGCAGCATATTTGCTGCTTCAGTTTGTTTCTGCAGCTGCCTGATTGCAAACTTCTGGTTCCACATAAGATGTATGGTTGACTTGTCAGTTGGTAACTCTGATATTAATAAACTCTGAGGTTCTACTGCACTGCAATTAAAAGCCCAGAGCTGGCCTGACTTGGGCTAATGGGCTGATTAATTGCAATAGAGTAGACATTTGGGTTCAGGCTGCTGCCCAAGCTCTGGTACTCCCCTACCTGAGTGAGTCCTAGATCCCAGGCTCCACCTGAGGTCAAACATCTACATCACAAAAACTGCCCTACACCCTGAACCCAGGTCAGCTGGCAGAAGCCCCAGCCACAGGTTTCCAGGGGCAGGAATAACTTTCCTGTATGAAGAAATGTGTGTGTGTAAAGATGCACTGAGTCCATGTGGTGCAATCCTCCAATTTACACACCTCAACCCTGAACTTCTGAGTGGGCACCGGGGCCCAACACTACAAGGTCCGACTGGGGCATTTGGGCAGCAATTTGACTCTGTAAAAGCCTCCAAATCACCGTTTAATGGCAAATGGGACACAGGCATTAGCTGCAGCTGGCAAGAGCTGTGTCTACACGTGCACGCTACTTCGAAGTAGCGGCACTAACTTCGAAATAGCGCCCGTCGCGGCTACACGCGTCGGGCGCTATTTCAAAGTTAACTTCGACATTAGGCGGCGAGATGTCGAAGTCGCTAACCTCATGAGGGGATCGGAATAGCGCCCTACTTCGACGTTCAACGTCGAAGTAGGGACCGTGTAGACGATCCGCGTCCCGCAACGTCGAAATTGCCGGGTCCTCCATGGCGGCCATCAGCTGGGGGGTTGAGAGATGCTCTCTCTTCAGCCCCTGCGGGGCTCTATGGTCACCGTGGGCAGCAGCCCTTAGCCCAGGGCTTCTGGCTGCTGCTGAGGCAGCTGGGGATCCATGCTGCAGGCACAGGGTCTGCAACCAGTTGTCAGCTCTGTGGATCTTGTGTTGTTTAGTGCAACTGTGTCTGGGAGGGGCCCTTTAAGGGAGCGGCTTGCTGTTGAGTCCGCCCTGTGACCCTGTCTGCAGCTGTGCCTGGCACCCTTATTTCGATGTGTGCTACTTTGGCATGTAGACGTACCCTCGCAGCGCCTATTTCGATGTGGTGCCGCGCAACGTCGAAGTTGAACATCGACGTTGCCAGCCCTGGAGGACGTGTAGACGTTATTCATCGAAATAGCCTATTTCGATGTTGCTACATCAAAATAAGCTATTTCAATGTTGGCTTCACGTGTAGACGTAGCCAAGGTTGCCATTTTGGAGGCCAGAGTCGGGGGGATGGGAGGGGGACAGCAGCCATGCATCTTAGAAGACTTCTTGCTCTTCTACCCATTCCCCCTGTCAGAGAGCAAGGGGAAATCATATGGCTTGCGTGCACGCCTCTTGCTCCTGGCCAGTGACGGGAGGGGGCAGAGGAGTAATTTATGCAATCTGTATAATCCTGGTAATCAGGTGAACAGAAAGAGAAGCAAGCAGCCTCCTGGTATGCTCAGCTACTGCCCCAAATGGCATCCTTGGCAGCTGGTAAAAATGCAGGAAGCATCACTATGGCCTGTGCACAGACATTTGCATTGGGGAGCAAATGGAAAGATTATTAAGAGTATGGTGCATTTCATTGGTATACATCAAAACCATGCGTAAATGGAGGTAAGCAATTATTATTCCCATTTTACAAATGGAGAATACGAAGTTTATACATATTATATACACTGATCTAGAATGTTGGATTGATATTACAGCGTTCATCTAAATGAATTTCCACAAAAAGGGAAAGGAACAATTGTAGAAAGTGCAAGTTTTCCCCCACTCCCTAGTTCGCAACTGGTTCCAGTTTATGTCTATTCTGACAGCATTTCCTTTCTCATGAATGTAAGCGTTTTTGAATAATTATCCCTAAAGGAATTGGGAGCCTGACTTCCACTGATTTTCAGTGGGAATTGAGCACCTAACTCCTAAGCTCTAAAATGAGCTGAAAAATCTGTACCTATGTAGCCAGACAAAGTCTCCCCCTTACAAGCCAGCTTGCTCGCTGCCCCCCCACCACTGAGAAGCACACAGGGCACGAAAACAGCTGCTGACAGCACAGTCTTTGATGCCCTCATTGAGGCCCAGATGTGCTAGCTTATCATGACCCTGAGAAGCAGAAAGTACAGATAGAAGGCTAACAGGCCAAACTGTCAACATGAGAGGTGGGGGGGACACTCAAGAAATCACCCCAGCTGGCATTGATCGATATGATGCACACACACAACCATCCCAGAAGGGGAAGTGCCCTGCCCACACAAAAAGAATGTCCTGTACTCTCAAATTGCTTATCTCCTGTCTTACAAGCGCAAATTAAGTAAGAAATGCCCTTGTAACAAACTGGCGTCACAAAGACAGACCAGTGTGATCTGGCACCTTAGATAAGAAAGAGAATACGTAACCCAGAAGGGGTATAAAAGGTGGGCCGAGCAGAACTCTAACTTTGAGTGCATTCCACCAACTACCTGCTGGTCGGGTCAGGTGATTGCCTCCCAAGGTCCACAACTGGGGACGCCCAACCTCGTATTCGTCTTTCTGCGGAATTGAGTGACCGATCCAGCTTGGCTATGCTGGTATCGAGAGACGCAGAGAGGATAAGATACACCCATGCTAGGTATCCGACTTTTTTTGTGCACAGCTAAAGAATTAGAGCTCTGTAACTAGACGTCTTTGTGTCAAGATATCATTGTGTTAGATGGTAACAGATATCTTTGTATTGGATTGTAACGTAACTTGTTAACACCAGTACTTTGCTAGCATATAAGAATTAGACAATAGCCTTTTGTAACCGCACGCTTATAACTGTAGCTTAAATAAACTTGTAACTACTTAAGCTCTGAGCCTGACTGCTGTTAACCCTTTTGTCACTGCAACACAGCCGGCACAACAAAAAGAACTTTAACCGTTTGGTTACTACAGCCTGGCCGTGGGTGAGAGTGCTAGGAGCTGCCTGCTCTAACAGTAAAAAACTGGGTTGTTTAGGACCCAGGGGAGTACCTCACCGCACATTACCCGGCCACCGGCTAACAACCTGTCTGGCACAGAAATATTTATCCGTACATAAAAAAGGCAAGAATGGCATGTGTGGGTTTGTGTTTTGGTGTCTAGTTCCCCATTCTTTATAAACTTGTTGGGAGCAGGAAGATCCGGGACCAGTTCCTGACTCTGCCACTGTCTTCAGCTGTCTGGTTGCGAGGGAGTGAAGCACAGAGGGCCCGGCCGCCCAGCTCTTAAAGAAAGCCTTTGGGCCCAGCTAGCCCCACCCGCTTTTAGCTGCAACGAGTGCCAGGCCTGGAGAAAAGCTGTGTAATGTCAGGCAGATCAAGCATTTCCACTGTACCTCCCTATATGTATTTGCCTGCCCCACCAGAGTAATAATATAAATGTAATCCATTAATGATGGTAAATCAAAGATTGAAGTTAACGGATGAAAGTGGTAGAAAAAATGCTAAGGATGTCTATTTTACAGATGCATTTTGGATACCTTGGGCCAGATTTTCAGAGATATTTAGGTGCCAAAAATGCAGATGGATGCCTAGGGGGATTTTGAAAAGCTCCTGTGCAGGTTAGGTGCCTAACTGCTAATTAATTCAATGGGAGTAAAGTGCCTAACTTATTTAGGCACTTTTGCAAACTCAGTAGGTATTGATCTGCATCTGTAGGCACCAAAATACCTCCCACAATCTGCCCTTGATCTGGAAAAATCAGTCTTCACTGTTCCAGTCACCTATGGTCAATGCCAACAGCCAGTTTATGTGTACACTTCCCAAATTTTGCACAGGGGAGTCAGGGAATTGTATTTCTGCACAAGACATGCATATATATGAGATGAGTCAGAAACATACGACACTAAGTAGCATCCTGAGTGCTTGTGACAGTTAGGATAAGCTTTTTGGGAACAAACACACAGCGAGGGAGACAGGTTATATTGTATCTGTGAATTTCAATAAGGGTATAGCAGAAAAGCAATCCCGTCATCCCCCACAGTCTGACATTCCACCGCTTCCGTCTGTCCCACCAGACAGGTGGAAAAGACAGAGTGATGTCTGATGGAGTTGTGAATGATACACATAAGAAAAGGGTCTATTGCATGGAAGACTTCCAATTCCGCAGTCCTGCGCATCAAACCTACAAGCTGAGTTGGAAAAAGTAGGGAGCCTTCTGGGGACACGCAATGAAGTTCGAAGCAAATGGGGTAGCTTCCCCATGTCTGTTGCAAATGAGGATTTATCATCTAAGAATCTACTTGTGCTGGGAAGGTAAATCACCATCACAAGTGGCCAATAAAACACCCTCCAAATACACACACACACTTAATGAACTTCAGATGGAAATTTCAGAAGATTCTTACCCCCACTACAAAACAGCAGTAGTAAGACTAAACATAAGAGAGAGAGGAGGAATGCCTTGAAGTGTTGGCATATACCCAGCAGATAAGTCAAGGTAAACAAGGCACATGAAGCTATATGTTTAAAGGTATTTAGATACCTACAGCTGCAGATAATCCTCGTGGGATTTTCAAAAGACTGAGGGGCCTAACTACTTTTAAATATCTAGTCTATGATGTCTCAACAAACGGGAGGCTCACTTTTTGGCCCACATGGTCAAAGAATGCCCCACAGACAGCATCATGCACTATGTGCTAACAGCTGTTTTGGCCACCAGGCAGGCAATCACTTTTACCCTCAGAGTAGGGAAGTGGGGAGACTGTCACAATACAGGTATGGTAGGAAACACATCTCCAATGTAAAGCAGAGTCTGATTTTTTTAATTTTTGTCAGTGACTTCATCGACCTGCTCATCTCTCCATGCACCTTTGCTCTTCTAAACGTGTCAGTGCAGAGCTTGAGCAAGAAAGAATCTTTATCATTCTAGATCAAGAGGGATGGACGTTCCTATTTCTTCAGAGCACGAGCCATATCTTAAACCTCTGCTTTCATCCTGGCCCCTCTCCTCTCATTTGAAACGTATAACAGCTCTTTGACTTCCTGAGTTCCAGTACCTAAGAAGCCACCTCCCTGTTCTCTGTGGAGCACTGTCAAATGACACATAGCCCACAATTTGAGAACTCTTGGACTTGAAGTTCTAAATAGTCAGCACAGGTTCAGTGGAACAGATGCCCCAAGAAATGAAGAGATCATCAGAGAATGAAGAATCCATCAGTTAAGATGCTAGTGGGGACAAAACAGTGTTGCCCAAACAAATTTGGCATTTCTCCAATGGGTTAATTGGCTCCACACTCAGAAACAAAAGTGTTCCCTAGTAACTCACCAAAGCCCTTCCTGAATTAAATCAAAAGGTGGTAATTTTTTCTCTGTCATGCCAATAAAACCTTCTAGCAATCAATGAGCTGAACAGATCTCAACAGCTATGTAGCACCAGGCCTGATCAGTGCAGTACTTGGATGGAAGACTTAGAAGCAAAATTATTAATCCAGAACTTAACAAATATTAAAGCCACTGGAGTTTAGTTGGGTTGCCATAGCATAATTCAGGGGACATTTTTGACGAGTATTTGTAGAAACCTAATTATATAATACTGTTTGTCTTCATTAATTCCCCTTTCCCTGCCCCACCTCCCCCACAACCCAGCCAAATTCTGCATCATCCTGTATGTGAGAACAAACTAGATCACAGCCCAGGGTGGCAGGGTCTACTGCAGATATAAAAATAAACTGACTTCACTAAAAGTAGCTCAATAAAATGTGTTATCAGCCTGGTTCAACCATGTGATCTTGTTTTTGCTCACAGAAAGATTTGAAAGGCAGTAACAGTTGGCATGACTGCAGACATACAAGCAAGATTTTAAACAAACACAGACAAACAAAATCAACCAACCACCACCCCGAACAAGATAGTGCCTGTTGAACTGAGCTGGTCTTGCCATATCATAGTAACATACGCCATATGACTTGTGCAAAGTCCAAACCACATGGTTCCATTTAACAGGAGGGGAAAGAAACATGTTCACTGCATAAGCCAAAGTCATTTGGTAGTTTTTTAAACCCCCCTTAATGGTCCAGCTATTGCTGCAGCATGTTGTAAAGCCCAATCTCTGAGCCATGACAGATGCCAGGTTCACACTTCAGGAAAACAGTGAGTCTGTAAAGCCAGTGCTGCTGCTTCTGCCATATTTGGAGTGAGTGAAGAACTGGTCTTCCTCACAAGGCATTTCCTCGAGTTTTCAGGTTCTCCACCATGTGTTCCAGCCCACTTCTCTGAACACAGCCTAGAGAAGCACAGCTACAGGGTTATTTGCAGGTTTTGTTCTCATAGCTGACCTCACAGCAATGTTGCCCTGCAGGAGCACTGACAGCATTATCCAGCCACAGACGCATATGGTGTCTGCAGCAACATCCATCAGAAAAACGTCTTCCTCACCTCCGTCTCTCTATTTCTGTGTATGCTTGGGGCTGAACATTATTGGCCTTATGCTCCTCTTTTACTCATCACTCCCTGCCCATTCCCAGAGCCATCAGACTAACTTCAAACAACGTTGGGAGCCTGGTCTGAGGTCAACCAGCGAATCCTGAGGGCTCGGCTTCATTCAGACAGGAGCCAGTCAACCTTATTCATCTACGGCATACATGAAACGAAACAGCATATCTACACCAGGGAAATGTTCTCCTAAGTGTCTACAGTTGCTAACACTTGTTCAGCTCTGCCAGCGCCTCCAACATGAGGTTTCCTAATGTAATTGGGCTGCTGCTCAGGACTTTGACACAACCCCACATAACTGTTCAGAGCAGGTGTAATCAATAGATGATTCGAAACCAGTGATTTCCACTAAAGTCCTGATTACACTTGCTGTGCCAGGCAGAACTGAATGAACATAGCAGCAGTGGGAAATTCTTTAGAATCATTCTCTAGTATAAAAAGGATTTGCCTTAACTGTGGCATCTTACTTGTGTAACTACCATATTTCCTTTGGCCCTGCTCTCCCTACCACTTGTGGATACCCTCCTCTGTATTTGGACAGTAAGTTCTTTGTGGCAGGGACTACATTTTCCTTCTCCCTGTGAAGTACCGGCACACATTGGTGCTGTACAGATGAAATTTGAAAACACAGCCCATCAATATCCTTACCCTGGGAGCAAATTACTGGCCCAACATGGATGTGCTGACATCCAAGAATGCTGCCTGTGTTTTATCTACTCGCTGTTTTTCCCCCTTATCAGGAAATGCATGTCATCAGACAGCTCAGTGCACGCTGAGGGGGATTCGTCCTTTGTCTCACTAACAGGTGGGAATGGAGCCAAGCAAACAGGCCGGGGAGAGGGCTTGCTCATCTACAGAGACGGTTCACACGGAAACGTCTTCCGTCCACTCACAACCCACTGGAGGGTGGGAGGGGCATTAGTTCGCTCATAAACAAAACAAAAAGCTGGCCTTTGGTTTCCTCTGGTGTAAGTGCTGCAGCCACTCTAGCTAGCCGATAGATTCTCCAAACAACTGCTGCTAATTAATATTTCTGCTTTCCTGAATCTTTGTTGTTGATCTCCTTCTCACATTCCACGTGTAAATGGAGGAACTGATGCACAGAGAGACCAGAAAGGCTCCAGCTTGCAAAAAAGCTCAACATATCAAATGCTGGAGTATTGTGACCATAAAGCCATCCTTCTCTCATCTGGCACCAGTCTCTTCACTTCTACATTCTTATGACCTCTCTACTGTTGGTGGGAAAGCCACCTTCTTCACAGCTCTACCTCACCCACAATCCATCTGTTTTCAGAAATTATCCTGAGGCTTTTTTCTCCTCTCCCTGTGAAGGAACTCCTAACCCCTCTCCCTATGGTCTTTTGTATTTCATCCTACTGCTTATGTGTTGTTTAAATCTGGGAAGTGCTCTGGTACTCAACCCACATGGACAATTCTGTCTGAAATCAAGTTGTATATCTAGTTAAGCTAAGAAAATAATGTCTGTGGCTGGATGGGAGATATGCCTCAAAGACATCATGCAAGGTCAAGTGTGAATTACAACAGATACAGCCATTGGGTGTGAAAGTAAAAACACAAGCAATAGTAAGACTTTATCCTGATACCATCTTTTCAAACATAACAAACCAGCCCAGCAAAGGAGATGATATAATAGGAAAGCAAAGAAAGCCCTTGACAAGGAAGCATCAGTTCATTCTAACCCCAACCATTGCATTTCTGGAATATAAATTAAATTGCCATTGATCTATGCATGCTAAATCAACGATAAGCTTATCTCCTCTGCAATAGTACTATTGATAAAGTGAGTTAATCAATACTTGTTCTTTCCCACAATTTTTATAGAAATTAAGTTAAATGGGGAAATGGATTTCTATCTGTTGTCAAATATTATGTAGAATATTTTCTGAGAGCTGTTTAACTGTGCTAATTGCATAACACTAGCATCTACCAATAGATGGCACCAGGCTTTCTGGAAGCGTTTATTTGCTCCTGCCATCTGGAACAACTTTCCTGTGCAGTATTTCCCTCAGCCTCATTGATTCTCCAAGCATTTTCAAATCTCATCAGAAAGAATCTCTTTTCTCCCTTGACTCTGCCTTTTAATTTTTCAATTTCTCTCTCCTTCTGCTATTAACAGTACACTGCCAATAACAGATAATTCTTCCGTGTAACCATATTTGCAAAGCATTTCTATTTCTGAGCTACCACTGATATGAAATAAGATTTTAATACTTATTAAAGCAAGTTATTCAGGGAAATGATATAGACAGTACAATGAGAAGCTGGGATGAGGAACTGCACAAACGAAGACTCCTCTGGCTCAGACTTCATTTGTCCTGTTACAATGGTTCATTACATTACATTCAAAAGCTGAATTTTATTTACTTATCCCTTTGATGTATTCATCTCTGTTCTGTGCCATCTAAGTTATTAACCAAAATGAATAGCCACTTGATATAAAGGAGAATCTTGAATAGACTGTTTTTCCCTCGCCTGTTGACACCCTCCATCCTGCTCCATCAAAACAATATCTAGCGGTTTATTTAGTGGGATGTTCTATGCTAAATCCCATGTAGATCAGACCTGGAAAGAACGCAAGTAATTCTTGCAGTGACATAGCACAAGAGACGTATTTCAGCCCCCACTTTGAGTTTTCAACAGGGATAAAGTAGCTAAATAGCAACTTCCAAGTAAGCGGTAATTAACCAATGATTAATTCTGACCATATTCCAGAAGAATTGTGTGTTAGCCTCCAATTAAATTTCCAAACAGTTCAACATGATTAACAAGAAATCACCAACTAACAAGAGAAATTAAGGATGATTCCCCTCTGAGCTCCTCCCAAAAAACAGTTGCCAGATAAACACATGCATAAAGCTGTCTGCTGGCTATTCTGCACCACGTACCAATCATGGCAGCTGTTGTATCAGATTGCTCAGGAATGAATCAGCACGTTGATATGCTAAATTAATTTCTCATCCTCAAAATATTGGCTGGCAGTGGCCAAAGAGAGGGGGCAAATGTGTCCTGCCCACTTCTGTTCAACCAGGGCACTGAAATTTCAGAACAACTGGGAAGTGGAGTGTGTCACAAATGTACACTGTCGTCAGCCAGTGATAAAGTATAGCTCCTGAGATTAGCAAAGTTAAATTAGCTCAAACTACCCTCACCAGGTAAAGTGCCCAGGCCAAGAGGGGTAACTTTCATGGCAGCCAGCTCTGATACAGTGGCTAAAGCACCTTGTCCAGAGGACATATGTCTTAACAAAAGCTTTGCCCCAAGTTTCCTGGCATAATTCCAACACAAGTTGAACCTCTCTAGTCTGGCATCCTAGGGACTTGACCAGTGCCAAACAAGAGAATTTGCCAGACCACAGGAAGTCAATATTGTCTAGCTCATTGCCAATGCTTTCATGGCTTACTGGGCTCTTAAAAGACACTTTTGGGGTAAATTACAGCTGAATAGCAGCACAGAACACTGAGAGCCGGGACTGGTGGCTGTAAACTAACTTTATGGGACTGCAGGAAACTTGGCCACGCCCATGATAAGTGGCTGTCTGGCTAGCTAAAATTATGCCAGATTACAGATGTTGCTAGATGAGAGAATGCCGAAGTAGAGAGGTTCAACCTGTCCTGTAACCAACCTTCTCTGCTCTGCCTGATTGATCCCACATCTCTTCTCCTTATATCCAAAGTAGACACTGCTCTGAGGCCACTATGACCTCTCCTTTCCTTATTAATGTAGACACCTAGTCACTTTTACCCAAGTCATCTTTGAGGGGAACTCAACATCTCAGTTATATCTTGCATTAGGAAGTGTGCTTTGAGATAGCATCTGGAAGGATGCTTGGAACAAGAAAGGGAACCAAAGTCACTGTCATGTGCGAAAGCAAAATCTCTCTTATAGAAAAATACTGGTCTGTGGCTATTTCAAGACCACTGGAAAGCTGCCCTCAGTGTTTATATTTCCATGTCCCAGCAGCAGTTGATGTATTTTGCTCCCACTGTGTCATTCATGGATAGTTGGTTATGCATGGGGATCACTGAACAATGAATTGCAGCATTTGGTTTGTGATTTTAATTTCTATTTGGTTTGACATATCACAGATTACAAACCCAGCAAGGAAGTTTTCTGATGGTCCAGTCTCAACAGTATAACACGTGCCACAGAACTTCCCCAGAACAAGTCCTAGAGCATAATTTTTAGAAAAACATGCCATTTTTGTTTTAAAGTTGTCAGTGATCAAGAAACCACCATCACCCTTTGAAGTTGTTCCACTGGTTAATTACCCACACTGTTAAAAATGTGTACCTTATTTCCAGCCTGAATTTGTGTAGCTTAACTTCCAACCATTGGTTTGTCTTATCCCTTCTCTGCTAGGCTGAAGGGCCCATTTTTAACTATTTGGTCTCCAGATGAATATTTATGGACTGTAATCAAGTTACCCCATTTAACTTGGCCTTTATTAAGATAACTAGATTGAATCATTGAGTTCATCACTATAAGAGGCATGGGTTTGAATCGTTCAGTCATTGTTGTGGCTGTTCTCTGAGCCCTCTGTAATTTATGCACACCCTTTTACATCAATACCAAATATAGAGGTAAAATAGGAGTTGGAGTAGGAGTGGAGTGTTTAAGCATCCCAGGATAGCATTTGCTCTTTTGGCCACAGCATCACCACGGGAGATCATGCTCAGCTGCTTATCCATCATGACTCCCAAATCCTTTTGTGAGTCACTCCTTCCCAACACTGAACCTCATCCTGTACATATGGCCTACAGTCTGTGTTCCTAGAGGCCTATATTTACATATAAAAAATCTATTAAAAGCTTTTTGTTTACATGCACCTAGTTTTCTAAGCCATTCAAACCACCTGAGAATCTTGACTTGCTCAACTTGTGAAAGGACATAATCATTTCTCTTAACTCAAGCAGTTCTGGCTGTAAACCTCCAGTGAAGATTTTCCACTACTCTCACATTCTGGCGTGAGTCACTTGGTGGCACTCAGTAATACCAACCCCAAGCTTTCAAAAACCACCAGTCGGCCTCCAAAGGGTCATGAGGATTTTTAAACGTATTTTTCTTCTGGTTTTTAGCTTTCAGGGTTGGGGAGGGATGATGTCACATCTGGCAACCATGAGGACTGGACACTTCACTTAAAAAAAAAAAAAGCATAAGCTGAGATTCTCTGAAACCTGTTTCCAGAAGCTGGGGTTTTAAGATAAACAGCAAATATCAAACGACTTCCGATAAAGAATCACAAGGGTTGGCAACAATAGTAATGGGCAAAGACCACTCAAAGAATATTTGTATGTCAGACTTTCAACTGACTTAGCTTTGGCAGGGCTGGCCACTATCAAGTGCCCCCTCGTGGCTCGGGATCTCTCTGCCGTTCTGTTTTCTCTTTCAAAAACTCCTCCCTGTTTCTTTCATTCTTCCCTCTTCTGAAAAGTCTGGGTTAGTTAGGTCCACACAGCTTCATTTTTTTATCATTGGAAAGGACACTAGTACTGCCATCATGGACGAAGCCTATAGTATTTTAAATAAAATGAGAACCACTGTACAGAGTTTTTTAAATAAATCATATAAAACTTTATAGAAAGCTCTCTGTCCTAGAATGCTCAGCATGGCTAAGAACATTTATTGAGGGGGTTTCCATTTCACTTACATTTTATGGTGCCCTACCAAAGTTCGATAAAGCTCTGGCAGTTTCATCTTGATTGAATGCTATAAGACATTTTCAAGTTTTGCCATTTATTTGGCGTCAACCCCCTCAATCATGGCATAACACTGCAAGAACCTTACGTCCCTAATTGAAACCAATAATGTCCGTGACTTACAGTCTAAGGGGGAATTAAAGCTACTTGGCACACACCCCAGTCAAGGTCAATTAGGACATGGGAGAGTCTGTGTCTAAATAACCCAGGGCTTTACCACTGTGAAAAATAAATAGCACGATGTATCTTGTTTCCACATCTTTGCTGGCTTAATAAATAACTCTGGTCCTGGTGCGCTACAGGCTGGCCTCTTTAAATGACTTTAGTGCTTCTGCTGCCTGGGCCAGTAAAATCAGCATGCATCTACAAAAGAGGACATGGGAGCTGGAGTGTGTATATTTTCCAAAATGCATTCCTGGCAGCTGATCAAAGAGCAAAGGTATCATCAGCCCCCAGGGATGCCAGCTGTTCCTTCTTCCCAGCAGCAGGGCAAATCCTGGTGGCATGTAGCTATAAAACAAAAAGAAAATGTCAAGGGCAGGGGAAAAGGGAGGATCAGGGGCTTTCTGGAATGAGAGTGAGCAAGATCTCTCTTAACTAGCCCAGGCCAGGATCCTTTGTCTCTCTTTAAGTTCCAAACAGGAGTTGGAGAAAGCCCCCAAAACAAACCTGTGTTCTCTTGCTCAACTAGCTCTACCACAGAAAGCGATTCTTAAGGTTACCATATAAAAAGAGGACGTCCCTGAAAGTGAGTGTATCTGTATGGGTATCTACTACCTCACAGTGTATTAATGGCTACGTCTACACGTGAAGCCAACATCGAAATAGCTTATTTCGATGTAGCAACATCGAAATAGGCTATTTCAATGAATAACGTCTACACGTCCTCCAGGGCTGGCAACGTCGATGTTCAACTTCGACGTTGCGCGGCACCACATCAAAATAGGCGCTGCGAGGGTACGTCTACACGCCAAAGTAGCACACATCGAAATAAGGGTGCAAGGCACAGCTGCAGACAGGGTCACAGGGCGGACTCAACAGCAAGCCGCTCCCTTAAAGGGCCCCTCCCAGACACAGTTGCACTAAACAACACAAGACACACAGAGCTGACAACTGGTTGCAGACCCTGTGCATGCAGCATGGATCCCCAGCTGCCGCAGCAGCAGCCAGAAGCCCTGGGCTAAGGGCTGCTGCCCACGGTGACCATAGAGCCCCGCAGGGGCTGGAGAGAGAGCATCTCTCAACCCCCCAGCTGATGGCTGCCATGGAGGACCCGGCAATTTCGACGTTGCGGGACGCGGATCGTCTACACGGTCCCTACTTCGACATTGAACGTCGAAGTAGGGCGCTATTCCGATCCCCTCATGAGGTTAGCGACTTCGACGTCTCGCCGCCTAACGTCGAAGTTAACTTCGAAATAGCGCCCGACGCGTGTAGCCGCAACGGGCGCTATTTCGAAGTTAGTGCCGCTACTTCGAAGTAGCGTGCACATGTAGACACAGCTAATATGTTATGGTATATCTGGCCCATGAAGCCTTTTTATCCAGCCCGCTGAGCTGGCAGTGGTGCCATTTTTAAAAGGTGGCTGTGCATCTCAAAGCCGCAAGCAGGTCTTTAAAGAGCCACTTGTGGCTCTGGCCGCCACTCCCTCTTCTGGCTCCCATACAGCATGGCAGAGGCAGTTCCCATTGCCCTACTGTGATGTACATGGGGGGCGTCAGCAGGGGTTGCTCTGAAGAACGCAGGCTCCATCCTCCAGGGAGGTTTGTCCTCACACAACCCCCGCAACAAGTAGTCTCGGCACGTGCTCGTTTGCTTGCTCCCCAGCGGGCATGGCGGTGGTGCTGCTCCACCCAGGGTGTCAAGATGCTGAGCATGCTGGTGAATGGCATCACGCAGGCTGCCTACTATGGCAAGGCCAGCATCACTGAGGAGCTGCTGCAGGGCCAGTCCTACCCTACACCGAAGCAGTGCCCTGCTCGCCAAGATGAGTGGCGTCCTCAAAGTAGCAGCGCCTGGACAGCCAGACAACAGATGGACTGGCTGGGCTGGAGCAGCAGTGGGTGGGTGTTGGGATGGACATGGCTGCGCTGGGGTGCGGGGCAGGGGATGGATGGACTGACTAGGGTGGAGGGGGAGTTGTCAGGACAGATGGATAGGCTGAGCTGGAGAGGCAGTGGGGGCATCAAGATAGACATATGAAGAATCTGTGCTGGGGGTGCATGGGCGAGGTGGGATTGGGTCTAAGCCTAGGGGCAGTTTGGGGCTGTGGGGGGTTTAAGCCAGGGGCAGGAGGGCGGTTTGGGACTACAAGGATTTTAAGCCTAGGGATGGGGGCTATTTTGTGTTTGGCCCTCTGGAACATGTAAAAAATTGCTGTGTGGCCCCCAATAAAAAAAAAGTTGGAAACTTCTGATCTAGTACCTTCATACAATGTGAGTTGGTAAACACTGATACACTCCCTCTCAAGGGTGTCCTCTTTTTTTGAGAGTCAGATATGGTAAACTAGCTACTCTCCCTCTGCCTCTCCAGAGATTTCTAGCTAGAGCAAATCAGAAAACTGAAGAACATTTTCTTACGTTTCCTTTTCCACCCACTATTTCTGATGAAATTTAAAGGTGCCAGAGATTTTTAAACCATCAGTGTCCCAGGAGTTCCTCCAAGCAGAGGAAAGAGAGAATCTCCAACCTGCCTTGCACTCTGGAGTTCCAAATTTAGACTCTTAAATCCACACCAGTAGACTCTGAAAGCACTTCCCATTTAACCAATGCTGTACTTCTCTGTGAAACAGAGTAAGAGCAACGCCTTAATTTGGACTGAAAACAAGTGCAGCCTCTCTGTCGCTCTCTCTCTCTCTCTCTCTCTCTTTTGATCAAGGGGAAGATAAAGCCTGTGTACAGGCTGTGAACAAACATACTATTTAAACCAAAGCAGACATGCCAAAGTTAGTAGCATTTCCTCTGGTGAAGTGCAAGCTGTCTCCAGTCCAGGCCCTTGCTGTTAAAATGTAATGAAAGGTATGTGCTCCTGCCTGGCTCCCTGAGAGGCTAAGGCGTTTGCTGATTCAGGTCCTGCTGATTCACCCATGTCTCTCCATAAGGACTGTGGGCTGAAGCACTGAGCTTTCGCCTTGGAAGACCCAGCTATTAGGATACTCTGCCACATACACCTGTTATCACAGGATGATTACAGTGCCCATGAGGCACTATGGCAGCTCAAGCAGACATAGATTAATGTGGAAATGACTACGAATGAAGCAATATGATTAGGCTCCATGCAAACCAGACTCCAGAGCTTGGGTTTGATTTTTCCAGCAGAAAAAAAATACAATACAATATTCCAGCCAAAAAAAAAAAAAAAAACTATTTTCCATCAATAAACACTGATGGTAAAGCAGTACTGTAGCACTTTAACAACTGACAATATAATTCATTAGACAATAAGCTTTCATGGGACAGACCCACTTCTTCAGATCTGCAGTGGGTCTGTCCCACCAAAGCTCATCACCTAATAAATTATATAGTTAGCCTTTGAAGTGCTACAGGACTGCTTTTTTGTTCTGTGAAGACACAGACTAACAGCTACCTCTCTGACACTGATGGAAAAGTTCTCAACTAGCATCAGTGAGCAGGACAAAGGGTAACAAAATTAAATTATTGCTGATGACAGGCTAAAATCACTGATGTCAGAAAGAAAGGCAATGTTTCTTCAGCTTGCCCACCTTCTGCTAAGATGAAGTCTCAGCTCACTTTACAGTGTACCTCATAAAAATCATCATTGTGTATGTATCACTGTGAGCTATTTTCAGCAAGCAGCCAGCTACAAAGAGCAGGTCCGCACTAGACAGGTAAGTCAATAGTAGATAGGCAATTCTAGAAACAGTGATTACATAGCTAGCATCAACTTATCTGCAGTTGACTTACCCGGCTGCCTACACAGAGGGGTGTCGAAAGTAGAAAATATCCCGTCGACCTCCCTTACTCCTCGCAATATTGAGGAGCACAGGGTTGACAGCTGGCCCTGTATAGATCATTTTTGTGTGTCTCTACCAGGCTCATGAAATCAAACTCTGGAAGATCAACCCTGACTGAGTCAATCTTCCACATAGTCTAGACGTACTCTCAAGAGGGCCATGGAAACCAAATTCCCCCTGCAGCCAGGGGAAAGTAGAGGCCAGAGGAGGGAGATTTCATTGACTCTATCTGTGCTTTGTCTATACAGTGGATAAATAGAAGAGTTAGTTTCCAAAATAGCTTTTACAGGCACAAAAATTCAGCCAGCCACTGAACTGAACTGCAACAAGTCCTATTCCACTCACATTCTGAGCAGAGTCAAGACAATCACACTACTATAACTAATATTATTGTAACCACAACCCGCAAGTCCAAGGGAAGGAATAAGGAGAATAGGAGGACTTGCTTATTCATAGCGTGACCATCTGTCCCATTTTTATCAGAACAGTCCCTTCTTTAAGCTGTCGCGCAGGCATCCCGACTTTAAGAAAATAGGCAAACTGTCCAGTTTTTTGCAGGGCTCCTGTTCCCTGGCACCCTGTGTCTTGGGGTAGCAGCTTCTGCTGCCAGAAAGCTCCTCCACTGGGTCATTGCCCTGTTCTCTGGAGATCCGCACCTTGTGGCAGAAGCTCCTGCTGCAGGGGAGCTCCTTTGTGGGGCAGCTGCCCCATTCCCCAGTACCTCACAGCGGTAGCCCCTGCTGCTAGCGAACTCCACAACGGGACAGCTGCCTCATTCCCTGGTGCGCTACACTTATGGAAAGCAGCTCCCACTGCCAGGGAACCCCTCCACAGGTCAGCTGCCTCATTCCCTGGTGCGCTACACTTTGGAACATCTCCTACCAGGAGGTTCTGGAGCCCCGATCCTCCATTCTCCTTCATCCCTGATGTCTCCACATTGGAGGCTGCAGAGTCCCCATCCCTGGTGCCTCATCCTGGAGTAGGAGCTCCCATCACCAAGGAGTCCTGACATAGGACAGCAACCCTGCCCTATCCTCGGAGGCCAGTGTCCTGTATTTGCCTTGGGGCAATGTCGTCACACTACTTATTCACTTAACTATAGGCATGAAAACATCAGTCATTTTCAGTTGCTCTGGAGTGAGCATATTTTGGGTCCCACAAGCTTCATGTAAACCACTTGCCCCGTGACCCTGAATCTTAAGATAATGAATGCAAGGCCTGAAAGAAATCTTGGACGGGGATCAGGCAGCCTAGGAATCTGGTAGACAGTATTCTCAGAGCGGAAGATATCAGAACTGTGACATAGGGAAAGCTCTGCACAAAGGAAGGGTCCATGGAGATTACAGATGCTCTGGCAAGAGATAGGCAGAAGTTGCAAAGCAGCCCTAGGTATTTAGCACACTCTGGACGGCCAAAATGCAACCGTGGCAGAAGTTAATTACGTCCCACTAATAAGGCAGCTGCAGAAAGCTGGGGCCATTTAATCTTAACCAAGCAGCTCGCAAAACAAGTAGTTCTGCCAGGTTCCAAACAGCCTGACAGATCTGAGACAAGGAGTAATGGGTACAGTTACTCTCTATTTGAAGAATGACAGTATCGTGAGTCAAGGCGAAAGCTGATCATCTAAACATGATGGCGTGTGATTTCAGTCTCTGCCTCATGAAACGTGTTGTACAAATGGTCAGGTTCATGACTGGGGACTTGGTGTGCTGCTGAAGTCACCTCTCTCAGAACATCAAGAATTAGCCCTTGAGGGAGAGAGTACACAGGACATGGTGGACCCATGGTCACATTAAGCATGGTAAACCTCTGGCCCACCTATCAGAGTTCCAAGTCCATGAACATCCATCCACTCTCCCTCCCTTCAAGATCTTTCGGCCTGTAACTTGTTCCCAGTCTGTACCCTCCTGACATGCCAACCACATGTCCAGGATGCATCCTCCCTATTATTGTCATGGACTCTTCTCTTTCCCTTTCTATCTCCCACAACCACTGCTGAGACAAGTCAGAGTGACCATAGGAGTTGACTCCATGGGTACGTCAGCCCTCAAGCACCCATGAGAGAAAAATAGTGGGTGCTCAGCAATCAGTGTCCCTCTAATTTTTTTCCATCCATGTGCAGAATAAATTTTGTCTCATGCACTGAGGCATATGTGGGTGTGCACCACCCATAGAAACACAGGCTGCCAGCTGTGGGCTCTCTGGTGATCAGCTGGGTGGCATTTGAATTCCTCCTGGGTGGCCACCCAAGTGCTCAGCTTACAGGAAACGCTGCTCAGCAATTCCACCAGCCGTCCCACCAATCAGCTTTTCCCCTCCTTCCCAATGCCTCCTGCCTGCTGTGATCAGCTCTTCAATGCCATGCAAGGAATGCTGGGAGGACAGGCAGCGCACGCTTAGGGACAGAGGAAGCCTTGGGGAATAGTTGGGAGTAGGGCCAAAGCCTGAGACAGAATGGAGGTTGAGAGGACCCCGGGGAAATGAAGGAGGCGGTGCCAACGAGAGTAAATGTACAATGTAAGTTCACAGCAGCACTGACAGCTCCTGTGGGCCCTGGGCCAAGGTAAGAGAGGGATCTGGCTCCGCACCCTGGAAGGGGCAGGACCGAAAGCAGAAGGAACAGGGCCCAAGGGCAGTCAGCCCCCCACACTCTCTGACATCTGCATGAAGCCAGAGGAGCTCCAGGACCCTTTGGAATGCCAGGCCTGGGGGCCACTGCCCCCTTTGCACCCGCCTCTCATCCCATCCTTGAACCTGTATATTCAACAAACATTTGAGCATGGGGCTGGCAATGCACTCTGGGTACTACATGAGCAAGCACATGGCTGTGTGAACTGTGCACACTGGGCCTTGCACAGACACAAATACTGAACTGACCGCTTGCCTGGCTGCATGAGCTGTGAGCGTGGGGCACTGCACAGACATGCATCGTAGCCTGTGTTCTCGCTCTATTGTTTGTAGCAGGCTGGGCTGGTGCAAAGCCATTGTTGCTTGTTATCCTCTGGCACCCCTGTGCTACTTCCCCGTTAAGGCATGCAGGCCTCATAAATCTTGCCCTGAGAACTGGCTGGGGACAGGGCAGGAGCAAACAGCTGCATGGCTAATTTTAGTTCAATCTGCAGAAGCAGGGCAGGTTTCATCTCTATAGAAAAAAGTCACTTTGAAATAACATTGGCCATGTGCTTAAAAATAGTCCCAGACATTTTATTGGGCATGGTGGGAGTCCCAGCCCATTAACGACCCCAGACTGGGCCAGTCACAACTCTCCATCTGAGGAGGACTGGGCAAAGCTCTGATTCAAAGTCTACTAATACTGCACCTCTAAGTTCAAGTGGGGCAGAAACCTGCTGCAGAGTGACTCCAAGTATTTGTTACATTGCAATCATCTGCTGAGAGTGTCTGTCTTCACCTTGCTCCTGACTCTGCATCATGGGACAGAGGTTGGGGGGAAGGACAGCATGGTGCTGGGACCTGAACTCCATTCCCCAGCAGGTTGTGAGAGGCACCAGGAATGCCCAGGGCCCAATAACAGTACTGTCTTCATGCAATTTGCTGAATGTTTTTGTACCTCTAAAAGTGATCATTTCACATCGGCAGTGAAATATGGGGTCAGTTGTCATTTTATTTTCTTTACAGTTGGCACCAGATTCTTGGAGCCAAGCACTCCTAGTAATTTAAAAGTATTTGGCTTCAGGCCTGGCTCTGTCCAGTGTTGCACAGTTCTAGCTCTAATCTCATCTTGTTATATCGAGATACACATCTCACAGAGCTGGAAGAGACCTCGGGAGATTATCAAGTCCAGTCCCCTGCCCTCTTGGCAGGAACAAGCAAAATTTTTTTTTAAGATCTGTTTGCCCCAGAGATCCCTTAAGGATTGAATTCACACCCTTAGGTTTAGCAGGCCAATGCTCAAACCACTGAGTATTCATCCATAACTATATTTTGCATATTAACTACACTCAGATAGACCCAAATGGACCGTCCCCCCATGTAACTGCTGCCTACCTGACTGTCCTGCTGTGTTTCTTGGTGTAGGGAGTGATGACTTTGAAAAGCAATTCCATGGCTCCATTAATGCCCAGCTTGGTTCCTGCAGAGACTGTAACAACAAAAGACAGGCAGTTAGGTCCAGAGCACCAGCTTGGGTTGCTGGAGTTACAGGCAGAGCAGGGAAGAGAAGAGGAGTTGCTGAGATTATTAGCAGATTCTTTGGGCTCGCAACTGGGTCTCTCGGACCATTTCTAAGATGTAGGAACTGAGGCACATACAGCTTAAAGGTCACAGAATGACTCATGGGCAGATACAAGACTAGAATCCCTGTATTCTAACTCTGAGTCCCGTGTTCGTTTGAGCAGCTCAGAGCTCCCCATCATTTGTAAAAGACATTGCACTTTCTACAGGCAGACTAGGGTTAAGTGGCACCAACCAAGCTACACTTTTGCAGCCAGATGCAGTGGCCTAACTGGGAAAGGGCTTCTTGGCTTTAAAGCTAACCTACAACAGTCCATCCTCAACCATCCAGGCTCACGCAGCAAGGGGAGAGCAAGGAAGTATCAGGGGATCAAGTGAATGAAGCAATAAGCCAGAACACACAGCCCCAGTTAAGTGCTTTGAAAAAGGACAGTTTATTGTCCTAGCAGCGGAAAAAAATGAGAAACCCACAGCCCCATCAGCACCCAGTCAGAGTCCTGGAGGCCTGCCCAAGACTGGGTGTTTTGGCTGCTTTCCCTAACTTTCCCTCCCAAACCCACTCCCTGGCCAGAAAGCTGCCAAAAGGCTCATCAGATCATGCAGGTCTGAGCCAAACTATTGCACTGATGGAGAATCTTGGGGGCTCTCTGGCTACTTGCACAATAGCAAACAATTCATCAGGGACAATTCAGTGTATAAGGCTCCTTAAATTCTGCTCCCTGCAGACTTGGGGGAGCACAGAGCTGGCGGCACACTCTGGGAAAGGTACAGTCCCGGACAATAAGCAGACACAGTCTGACCTGAACAAAGTTGGGCTGGCTGCTTAGACTCCTACCCCCAAAGAGCCTTCACAGCATTGTATTCTCCTGGGCTGTCTACAGAGTACCAGTCAGTCAGGTGACTTGGAGGAGGAGAAATTCTCCAGTTCTCCACCAGACCTATGAAAGCCTCGGCCTATACCAGAACATTGCCTGTGCTCTGGCTGTCTGCGTATGTGGCACTGAGCTAGCACGGAGCCAGCGCTGCATGTGGGTGGAGGTAAGATGCCCTGAAGCACTGGGGTGGGGTTCTCCAGGGAAAGGGGTGCAAACCCTCTGAGTTATGGCACAGTACAGTGATAGATTTCATCTCAGGCCTTTGGTGGGAGATACAAACTCAGTGACAGGAGAGATTTAACCAGGTTAAAAGATTTTGACTACAAATCTTGGAGAATATGGGACAAATGTTCTGCACCTTTCCACCAGCTCCTTACAGAGATATTCTGTTTCTGCTGAAGTGGGAGTTTAGGGTCACTTTACCAGAGGTAATCAAATGTGCCGCGGACATACTCCTGGAACCCCTACATGAGCTACTGTGCCTGTGCTGGAAAGAGGGTGAGGTTCCACAGGGTATGCACGACGCTAACATTGTAACGTTGTAGAAGAACAAAGGAGACAGAAGCAACTGCAACAACTACCGTGGAATCTCCCTCCTAAGCGTCACTGGTAAACTGTTCGCTCGCGTCATCCTTGGCAGACTCCAGAAGATTGCTGAGAGGGTGTACCCCGAATCGCAGTGCGGATTCCGCGCAGAGAGGTCTACCGTTGACATGGTCTTCTCTCTAAGGCAGCTGCAGGAGAAGTGCAGGTAGCAGAGAAAGCCACTCTACATAGCCTTCATCGACCTGACCAAGGCCTTTGACTTGGTAAGCAGGGATGGTCTGTTCAAACTGCTCCACAAGATAGGCTGTCCTCCACGATTACTCAAGATGATCCAGTCATTCCACAAAGACATGAGAGGAACCATCCAATATGACGGCGCATTATCGGATGCTTTCAGAATCAGGAGCAGCGTCAAACAAGGATGCGTGCTTGCTCCGACATTGTTCGGGATCTTCTTCGCACTCGTCCTGAAGCATGCCTTTGGATCTTCAACAGAGGGCATCTTGCTGCACACAAGATCTGATGGGAAACTGTTTAACCTTGCAAGGCTGAAAGCTAAGTCTAAGGTGCGAGAAGTCCTCATCAGAGACATGCTGTTCACAGACGATGCTGCTGTAGTGTCTCACACAGAAGACCAGCTTCAAAAACTGCTGGATCAGTTCTTCAAAGCGTGTAAGGACTTTGGGCTTACCATCAGCCTACAGAAGACGAACGTACTCAGTCAGGATGTTGCTGAATCCCCATCAATCAGCATTGACAACTATACATTAGAGGTCGTCCATGAGCTCGTTTACCTCGGGTCCACCATCACTGACACCCTGTCATTGGACACTGAGCTAAATAGGAGGATCGGAAAAGCAGCCACAACTCTGTCCAGACTCAGCAAGAGATTGTGGAATAACAACAAGTTGTACACTCACACCAAAATGCAAGTCTACAGAGCCTGCATCCTCAGCACCCTCCTTTATGGCAGCGAGACTTGGACCCTGTATGCCCTCCAGGAAAAGAGGCTGAACGTCTTCCACTTGCACTGCCTCAGGCGCATCCTTGGAATATCATGGAAGGACAGAGTGACCACCACCGCCGTCCTCGAGCAAGCTGGAATCCCAACAATGCACACCCTCCTCAGGCAGCGTTGACTCCGCTGGCTTGGCCATGTCTACAGGATGAATGATGGAAGGATTCCAAAAAACATCCTGTATGGTGAGCTAGCCTCTAGCAAAAGACCTCCCGGACGCCCCCAGTTGTGCTACAAAGATGTCTGCAAGAGAGACCTCAGAGAGGTAGACATCGAGCTGGACAACTGGGAAGAACTAGCAGATGACCGCAGCAGATGGAGGCAGGGGTTACACAAGGGCCTTCAGAAGGGCGAGATGAAGATCAGACAGCTAGCAGAGGAGAAGCGAGCACACAGAAAGCACAATAAGGACTTGCCAGACACCCACTACATCTGCAAGAGGTGCAGCAAGGACTGTCACTCTCATGTGGGTCTTCATAGTCACAATAGACGCTGTAAATGAAGTCCTCAATTGAAACTTTAAAGGGCGTGATCCACAGTCTATGCAGACTGAAGGATGCCTACTACTACTAACAAACTAGACCAGTGATGGACAACGAAGGCTAGCAAGTGGGCCACCTAAGTGACCCTCCTCCATCTCAGTGGGCTGCAAATTTGTTGTAACCGAGACGGTGGTCTCCCAGGACAGGACAGTTTTGCTAGCTGCTCTTACATACCTAGAACTTGCAGCGTGTGCCAACTAAACGGTAGCAGCGCTTTGACTGGCTGCAGCGGGAATACACGGCTCTCACAATGTTGCATGTGATGAACTCGCATATCACTTCACAAGCCCTTGCTTTATGTGCGTGTCACTTTAGTAACACTGGTAGGAGAAAAACAACATGGGCGGAAAAAAAGTGGAATCTGGCAACCCTGCACATGGGCAAGAGTACACAAAATGTCTCATGGGTCATACACAGAACCACGCTGGGCCACAGGTTGCCCACCACTGAACTACAGTGTGTGTTAGCAGGGCTCAAGGTCCTGAAACTAACGGAAAGGGTGAAAGGTGATAGTATAGTGAGCAAAAATCTCTTATTTGGAACACTGGAGCAGGTAATGAGAGTGGTGGGGGTGTAGAAAGGGATCAGTGTGGGAGGGAGCTCTGCAGCCCAAATTAAGACACATTTCAACTGCTTGTCAGTGCTGCTGCCTCCATTACACTCACCTGTTCAAACACCACTCATCTCAGTCAGATAGACTAAATGCTGGAGCTGGCTGGCTGCCTGAGAAGGTCCATTGCAAGAGGCCAGCTCCTGTGTAAACATAAGACCTAAAGGAATGACAGCCAGTAATATTAAATCCTAGGAGGAAAGATTTAGAAAGCTGGCTGCGTACAGCTTGGCCAAATGGTGAAGTGAGTATATCCTGGGGAAGGAGTAATACAAAAGCCAGCTAGAATTATCTGCAGGGGGAAAGGAGCAAGGAGGGAGAGGAAGTGGTTAGGTGATGCAAAGGGGTGTAATGGCAGGAAAGGAAAATTTACACTGCCTCTCAGAAAATAATTCCTCATCAGGAGATAGCTGAGTGCACAGTAGTCTCTTGAGGGAAGAACTAAGAATCCCAGTGCTTG
Source organism: Carettochelys insculpta (assembly GCF_033958435.1). NCBI lineage: Eukaryota > Metazoa > Chordata > Testudines > Carettochelyidae > Carettochelys > Carettochelys insculpta. The sequence continues at coordinate 32,308,751 of NC_134148.1, forward strand.
AGTCACTGAAACCTGGAGTCTACCAGAGGGAGGATGATCTGATGAGTACAAGTTTAGACAGGGACTCAGAGGCCAGGGTTCAGTCTGTCACAGACTTCCCGTGTGACCTTAGATAACTCATTTGTCTCTGTATGACTCAATTACCACTTTGCATAATGTAAATAATAGCACATCCCTAACTCACAGGGGTGCTGTTATGAGCATAAATATGTTAATAATTGTGGGGAGCTCATAAACTATAGTAATAGGGGCCCAGTGAATACCTAAGACTTTGGAATAGACTTAAAGGAATGATCCTGCATCATCTAGACTAAATGGATTATTTTCACAGCTATTGTCTATTATAGTATTTATAGCTTCTATAGTCTTTGGATGAGTAGGTTCATTGACCCTTAAAGGGAAAGATCTCTCCGAGTGTTACTCTTCTGTGACAGCACACCTGGAGCTATCCTAGCCATTGTGTATGATCCTATCTGTTATCAAATGTGGATGCCAATAGACTTGCCAATAGATGTGTGCCCCTTTAGCCAATTGGCTGTTAGTTTGCATTGCAGCAGCTGCAGAAGGAGCTTGAGCACTCACTGTAATGAGATATGGAAAGGTGCACTTACCACTAGAGGCATAAACTCGCAGGACCCAGAGACAGTGGATGAGATTCAGGTGGTGAGTCAGATTTTTCCTTGCCAAGCTCAGTGTCACATCAATAGCCTCCAGTTTCTGCACTTTCTGCCCAAACTTCCTATCTGCAAATGTAAATGGGAACATAATGATGGTAAAAAAAGAGTGCAAAGAATCTCAAAGAATTTACAAACAACATTTGTTAGTGAGTCCTCATAATACCCCTCAGAGGGAAATCACTATTATTCTCTGCTCCCCCTGCCCTTTTACAGATAGGTAAGATGATACGCCCAGTTTCAAATTCTCCATATGCAAAAAACAATCATGTAATTTTAAATTAAGAGAAACAGGATAGAACTACGGTAAACTATGTGCAAGAGAGAGCTGTGCATTTATGATTCTTCTATAATATGCTGCATAAAAACTGACCCACAAAATGGCATCTGTTTTTGCAGGTGGCCAATTGCCAGAATGGAGGTGAAGTATACAGAAAAAAAAGCATAAAGATGATATAGCTTCACAGATCAGACCCAACATTCAATGGAAGATTTAAGAGCAAAGCTCAGACATCCTAGCTGCGTTCCAAACACTGAGATAATGATGACAGACACAACAGCAAGTGGAATATGTTTTTGAATGTGTGATTGGGATTCAGAAATCAAGTCACAAAGGAAAGAGCCTTTGTAATTTACCGTATTTTGTATGGGAATCACTTGCTGCCCAGATGTATCAGTAACATAAAATGCTGGTCAGGAGTTTATTCTAAACTCCGTATAGAATCTTGCTAACCTGGCCTTCAGTCAGGGACACGAGGAGTGTAACTACCACTTGAGTTAAACCATGACCTCCATCATGCTGTTAGGAGAACTGTTCTAAAACTGCAGAAATGTGGGTTGTTTCAGTTTTAATTGGCTTGGGCTTGTTGTGTCTTTTTTTTGTAATTGGCTCCCAGCAAATTGGGGCAAGGGTAGGCAAGCAGGAGCAAGAGGAAAAGAGTTCATTTGTGCACAGCAGGCCCACCACAGTCCCACACTGCACCCCAAGGGGATTTAGTCACCCAATATGAGTGCCCTTTAAGGGAATGGTTTGATTTTGCCTGTCTGTGAATCAGAATTAGCTGGATTTGTGTCTTTTTGCAAGTAAGTCAGGGTGTTTATTTAGACCATGAAAGCTGGCAACACCAACTTGTTAAAACACTAGCAGACTACAGTACTGATCTTTACTGTGACTTTCTGTGGCCTCCTCCCCATCCTTTTAAGTAATAATAGCACATCAATACCTCTTTGGCCTACTTTAGCCAACAGGCGAAGCAGCGGTAAAAGGATGTTGTAGTCTGGCTGGGCTGTCTGTGCAGCATTCATCAGAGCCTGCAACAAAGCTTCACTCCCCCCTTTACTTATCATATAGTGAATTCTTCGGTCTGTTCCTAAGGGCAAAATATTAAAAATGAGGGATAGTTAAGAACTTTGCTGTCACCGAGCTTTAAACGCACCAGTAAGTGAACACTATATGAATCGCAGGACTCTTATCAGACGTACACAAACCCACTGCATGACCTTTCCTTGGAACGTTCTTTTTCAGGCCAGTGAAAATAGAAGGGCATTTGCCAAATTTACATTTGGACTCAGATTTCAAACACCCCCAGAGTTTGGAGCAGTGGTTCAGGCCTGTCTCTGCTCTATATCAAAACCATGTGTGGTGCTGCTTCTTGCTCCAGGTGTTAACTATGTAAGCCACCCATTCTGAAGCTGCCAGTGTGCATTGAAATGGAGTGAAGAAGCAACAGAGATGCTGATGGAGCTCAAAGAGTGAAATATTCAGTGGTCTTTGCTTGGGTATTAAAAATGAAATAAGTGAAGAGGAAGAGTTTCAGCAATGCCTGTGGTAGGAGGATGAATCCTAGGAAAGCGTTGGAGTCAGCCTTCAAACAGAGTGGGTCTCCAGTGAAACCAGGTGCTAACCCTTTGAATCCCCTTGTGTCAACAGTTCATAATCCACAGATGTCATAGGCCAGCTGTGATGTTTTTGACTAGAAACCCAGGCTGTGGACGCAATACATTGAATCACGGGGGAGGCAAAGAGGGCATTAATATCATCTGTAGTGAATCTGTCTTGTGTGACTGAAGAATGATATAGAGGGACCCCCAACAGAGAGTCACAGCTGCACTTGTGATGTCTCTGATTGAGCTAGGAATAAAGGGAGCGTGTGAAGCAGGAGTATATAGGACTTGCAATAAGGATGTAAACACTGTACGCAGAGCTCTGCATTTTGGCAATGTAAGTTATTTGGAAAAATTTCAACAGAAGGAAATTTTGAGGAAATGTGAAGATAAATGTTCTGCTGGCCACTTATTTTTCCTTCACATGGTGTGGATATCCTGAAGAATCATCTTTGCTATGACCATACAGATAGAGGAGACTCTGAAAATAATTTAGTCTCTCCGTGTGCACGTTTTTGGAATACTTACACCATTGCAGAGCTTCCCTCCCCACTCCCATGCTCTCTGATAATTGGCTTATGAACATAAAAATGCATAACTCAAAGATGCTTTATGTGAAGTGTATCATATGATACATCATTTTAAAAGTTATCATCAACTGAATCTATATATTCTGTCTGTGTGCATCTCTCCTTATATGTGAAGTTAGAAATATTAAGTGTGAACCTGTTTTATTCATCCAAATATTCTAGTAAAAGCCATTAGTAATACTTTAGGAACTTAATGGCTGGGTGATCAAGTCAATGACTTGCAAATGGGTTTGTTTTTCTTGTAAGCCCAAAATGTTGTTGGTCCTACAAAGACATGTGACCATGACACCTAATGCTGGAACCCATTTTTGGATCCAGTATTCTTCCAGTCAAGGTGAAAAGAAGTTTGAATTGAACACAAAGAATTCCCACTTTGGGCAAAAGAGATATAAAGGGGAGGAAAGTGACCAGCTGCCAGTAGACCCCTCCCCTGTTATTACCCTGGATGCCTGCTTGAAACATTCAAGACTGAATGGGGGAAGGATTGGGCCCAAGCCAGGAGGGTGCTTGTGAAAAAGATGAGTAGAACAGAGAGGGTAAGAATTTGTATGTAACAAGTTTCTTAGGCTGTGTCTAGAGTCAGTCTGGCTGCTGGCAGCACGATGCAAAATGAGGGTTCATGAAATTGCAAATGGCCATTCATTTGCATATTCACAGGAGAAAACAAGCAGTGCAGACAGGGCTCTGCCAGCAAAACCCCCTCTGTCACCAGCCCCTTACCCTGATTTTTTTTTTGTGAACCCTCATTTGCCTCTTGCTGCCGGCAGCCAAACTGAATCTAGACAGACTTAATGTATAAGGATGAGCTGTTTATTTTATCTTAGTAACTTACTTTGATCTGTCTCTTTTCACTGAGAATCACTTAAATCCTACTTTTGTACTTTTATTACCAGGCCCAGTTTAAATAACTTTTACTGTGTGTGGGAAGGAACCAACCACTGTGCATCTCTCACTTCCATTGAGAAAGACGACAAACTTTTAAGCTTTCTCTGTGTAAAACTTTTACACAAAGGAAGGAGATTTATTTGGGGTTTTGATCCTGTTTGGGAGATATGATTCTAGGTATTGTCAGTGGCCTCTTAGCTGAGCCCTCCCAGAGCTCAGCTGGTTCAGTGACTGTTGCTGTGTTGGTGGGCTGTTACCTTCTAATTTTGTGGTGTGGCTGGGAATATACAGAGCTTCTGGCCCAGTAGAACAGGTTAGTGTGGCACCCCAGAGGTTGAGGCTGGTGGGCTCATTGGCATGACCAGCACACCAGGAGACAATCCCCAGGGGACCTCTGGGATAGAAGACACTTTGAAATTAAGTCTCTCTCTGTGTGTATTTTGGATTATTAGATCATGAAGAATTCATTCCATTGTTCAAGTGAAACTGAAGGGAAGCTGTTCATTCCCCTGACAGTTCCAAGTACTTTTTATTTCTGAGGGGAAATCCATGACAGAATCAAATTACTGCAACTCCAGAGGCTGCCTTCTGCTCATATCTCATGGTTCTCTCTTTTCAATGGATCTAGTGAGTTTGAACATTTCCAGCATTTAACTCCCTGGGAAAATTGAAATATCCTGAGGAGCAACTAAACACAAGACCCCTTTTGAAATGCATGGACACATTTTTTCCCTCTTTCACCATGTGATAACATTACAGAGAGAGGGGCGGGGTTAAGTAAGGGAAAAACCCCAGTCTCCCATATAAATAGGAGGGAGAGCTGAAAGGCTCTTCACACGAACAAAGCAGAGTTGATCAAGCAAATGCCTGACATAGATCTGTGCCCTGTGCCCAATTTTAGCCCACCCATCTTCATTCTACATGAGAAGAAGAATGGACCAGCCGAGGGGGTGTTAGCTGAAGCACAGGGGACTGAGATTCAGTTCCCAGATCCACCCTAGATTTCTTGTGAGACCTTGGGCATGTGGGTCCCTGGTCTGTAAAATGCGGACAACAGCACTGTTCCGTGTCATGAGGTGTTGGACTGTAGATACATTTCAAATGTTGTGAGGTACTCAAATTCTGAAAGGGCCATATAAGTACCTAAAACAAAGACAAAGTACCTTAAAACATCAATACTCACCAATGGAGAGAAGGCCTGTGAGAATGCTGAGAACATTGAGGATCACTTCCTTGTCATGGGAATTCTGCAAGAGGAACACACATGCCTATCTTGATGGAAGAATTCAAAATAATGAGGCAAGGGCTCCACTTTCCAAGATATTCAATGCTGTGCTGGGCTGGATTTGAGTGCAGACATCTCTGAGGACCAGAAGCATTGCTGTTCTGCTTGGACAATGGGTACTCCTAGACCCATAGGGGCAATGGGGTTGGCTTGCCTCATGCCAATATGGGTTTTAATGGCCACCTGGTGGCATAATAATCATTCCACATAAAAAGTGGTGTTTAAGAGATGGGGATAGCAGAAGGAACATAAGAACATAAGAATGGCCATACTGGGTCAGACCAAAGGTCCATCCAGCCCAGTATCCCGTCTGCCGAGAGTGGCCAATGCCAGGTACCCCAGAGAAGGAGAACAGAAGACAATGATCAAGTGATTTATCTCCTGCCATCCATCTCCTTCCCTTGTACTGAAGGCTAGGGCACCATACTTTACCCCTGGCTAATAGCCATTTATGGACCTAACCTGCAAAAATTTATCAAGCTCTTTTTTAAACCCTAATAGAGTCCTGGCCTTCACAGCCTCCTCCGGCAAGGAGTTCCACAGGTTGACTGTGCGCTGCGTGAAGAAAAATTTCCTTTTATTAGTTTTGAACCTACTACCCATCAATTTCATTTGGTGTCCCCTAGTTCTTGTATTATGGGAAAAGGTAAATAATTTTTCTATATTCACTTTCTCCACACCATTCATGATTTTATATACCTCTATCATATCGCCCCCTCAATCGCCTCTTTTCCAGACTGAAAAGTCCCAGTCTCTCTAGCCTCTCCCCATATGGGACCCGTTCCAAACCTCTAATCATCTTAGTCGCCCTTTTCTGAACCTCTTCTAATGCCAATATATCTTTTTTGAGGTGAAGAGACCACATCTGCACGCAGTACTCAAGATGTGGGCGTACCATAGTTTTATATAGGGGAAGTATGATATATTTTGTCTTACTATCTATCCCTTTTTTAATAATTCCTAACATCCTATTTGCTTTACTAACTGCCACTGCACACTGCGTGGATGTCTTCAGAGAACTATCCACTATAACTCCAAGATCCCTTTCCTGATCTGTCGTAGCTAAATTTGACCCCATCATGTTGTACGTGTAATTTGGGTTATTTTTTCCAATGTGCATTACCTTACACTTACCCACATTAAATTTCATTTGCCATTTTGCTGCCCAATCACTCAGTTTGCTGAGATCTTTTTGTAGTTCTTCACAATCCCTTTTGGTTTTGACTGTCCCTGAACAACTTGGTGTCATCAGCAAACTTTGCCACCTCACTGCTTACCTCATTTTCTAGATCATTGATGAACAAGTTGAACAGGATCGGTCCCAGGACTGACCCCTGGGGAACACCACTAGTTATCCCCCTCCATTGTGAAAATTTACCATTTATTCCAACCGTTTGTTTTCTGTCTTTTAACCAATTCCCAGTCCATGAAAGGATCTTTCCTCCTATCCCATGACCGCCTAATTTACATAAAAGCCTTTGGTGTGGGACCGTATCAAAGGCTTTCTGGAAATCTAGGTATATTATGTCCACTGGGTGCCCCTTGTCCGCATGTTTATTAACCCCTTCAAAGAATTCTAATAGATTAGTTAGACATGACTTCCCTCTGCAGAACCCATGCTGACTTTTGTCCAACAATTCGTGCTCTTCTACGTGCCTTGCAATTTTATTCTTTACTATTGTTTCTACTAATTTGCCTGGTACTGATGTTAGACTTATCGGTCTATAATTGCCAGGGTCTCCTCTACAGCCTTTTTTAAATATTGGCGTTATATTGGCCGTCTTCCAGTCATTGGGTACCGAAGCGGATTTAAAGGATAGGTTACAAACCACTGTTAATAACTCCGCAATTTCACATTTGAGTTCTTTCAGAACCCTTGGGTGAATACCGTCTGGTCCTGGAGACTTGTTACTATTCAGCTTATCAATTAACTCCAAAACCTCCTCTAATGTCACTTCAATCTGGGAGAGTTCCTCAGATTTGTCACCTAAAAAGACTGGCTCAGATTTAGGAACCTCGGTAACATCCTCAGCCGTGAAGACTGAAGCAAAGAAATCATTTAATCGCTCCGCAATGGCACTGTCTTCCTTGATCGCTCCTTTTATATCTTTATCGTCCAAGGGCCCCACTGCTTTTTTAGCGGGCTTCCTGCTTCTAATGTATTTAAAAAACATTTTACTATCATTTTTTGAATTTTTGGCTAGCTGTTCCTCAAAATCTTTTTTGGCTTTTCTTACGACACTATGACACTTAATTTGGGAGTGTTTGTGTTCCTTTCTATTTTCCTCACTAGGATTTGACTTCCACTTTTTACAAGCTGCCCTTTTCTCTCTCACTGCCTTTGTAACATGGCTGTTAAACCATGGTGGTTCTTTGTTAGGTCTCTTACTGTGTTTTTTCGTTTGAGGTATACATTTAAGTTGGGCCTCTAGTATGGTGTCTTTAAACAGTGTTCATGCAGCTTCCAGGGATTTTAGTTTAGTTACTCTACCTTTTAGTTTCTGTTTAACTAGCTTCCTCATTTTAGTGTAATTCCCCTTTTTGAAATTAAATGCCGGAGTGTGTGACCGCTGCGGTGTTCTTCCCAACACAGGAATATTAAAAGTTGTTATATTGTGGTCACTATTTCCAAGCGGTCCGGTAACAGTTACCTCTTGGACCAGATCCTGCGTTCCAGTCAGGACTAGACTGAGAATTGACTCTCCCCATTGTGGGTTCCTGTACTAGCTGCTCCAAGAAGCAGTCATTTAAGGCATCAAGAAATTTAATCTCTGAATCCCATCCTGAGGTGACATGTACCCAATCAATATGGGGATAATTGAAATCTCCTATTATTACTGTGTTTTTTATTTTGATAGCCTCTCTAATCTCCCTTAACATTTCAGCATCACTATCACTGTCCTGGTTAGGTGGTCGGTAATATATTCCTAATGCCATATTCATATTAGAGGAATGAATTGTTATCCATAATGATTCTATGGAACATTTTGATTCCTTTAGGATTTTTGCTTCATTTGATTCTATATTATCCTTCACATATAGTACCACTCCGCCACCTGCATGACCTGTTCTGTCTTTCTGATATAATTTATATCCCAGTATGATAGTGTCCCACTGATTGTCCTCATTCCACCATGTTTCTGTGATGCCTATTATGTCAACTTCCTCCTTTGATATGAGGTACTCCAGTTCACCCATCTTATTAGACAGACTCCTAGCATTTGTGTAAAAGCACTTTAAAAAACTACCACTATTTATATGTCCGCCTTTCACAGACATGTTGGATTTTTTTATATGCGATTGTTTCACATCTGATCTTGCCCATATATTATTTCCCACGTTCCCTATCTGACTAACTTCTAGGGAATCCCTATCTATGGAGCCTCGTGTAAGAGAAGTCTCCGTCCGATCCAGGTGCTCCCCCGCACCAATCGGCTTTCCCCCACCTCTTAGTTTAAAAACTGCTCTACGACCTTTTTAATGTTTAATGCCAGCAGTCTGGATCCACCTTGATTTAGGAAAGAAAAAATCATTGAGAAACGTCTCCATTTGCACCTTCCTGACCAACACTACTTTGCATATTTCCTTTTTACTTTAGTTTTGCTCTGTCTATATACTCTTCTACTGCACTAGCTGAGCTGATATCATCCCCAGAACACAGTTAAGCATAAACATTCAACCAGGGCCTGCAGGGTACTAAGGACAGCTTTTGCAAAGGAAAAAGTCCATGAAGAGGTGAAATATGGAATAATTTCTGTCACTAATAATTTGTATCCAAGCATTGTGGGCTTAGCCCACCACAGAGATTCCACCATTTACTGAGGATGGAGTTGAGGTTGAATGTTGTTTTTTTCTGAATTTCATTTCTTCCTGTCAGCATTGCCTGGCCAGGTTCTTTTTTTTTTTTTCGTTTTTCAATCCACATCTAAAAATCTGATATCATTTTGGCATTCGGGATATTCTGCAGCCACTTGTTACAATCATTTGATGTCGCAGTCTCATCTTTAAATATTACTTTGTTTCCTATAGTGGAATTTAAGAGCTTGACAGCCACAGGAATTTTAGCAAGATTAAAGGTTTTGTAGTCATACTTGTAATGAAAATTAAGTGAACATTATCTGAAGTATATCATATGGATTTCTACCATAATGTGGATCCAAAAATATCTTGTACTTAAGGGAATGGCATAAATTCAGCTGTACTTGGGGAGAGGGAAACCAGTGCTTAGGCTAACTCCTATAATTAATTGGTATTGGTATAGTAGACACCCACCTGACTCCTCCTTATGCCAAGAGATTCCACAATTGGAGAGTAGATAAGGAATGATGAAGCGGTTAGAATTTGCATTGCCATACAGGATATGTAGGTTTATTTTTCATAGGAATTCTTAACTTAATATAAACCTTATATCGTACACATAATCACCCATCATCCCTGAGAAAAGGCAGGTTCTTTATGCAAGCCACAGTATGGGTTGAACCTCTCTAGTCTGGTTACTTCCAAACCTGACTGGAGTTGAACCAGAGAATTTGCTAAATCACAGGAGATCGATATGATCTAGCATCATTACCAACACTTCCACTGCTTACTGGGCTCTTAGAAGACATTTAGGGGAAGATTAGAGCTAAATAATAGCACAGAACACTGAGAGCCAGGACTGGTGATTGCAAACAAACTTTACGGGACTAAAGGAAACTTGACCACACCTGTGATTAGTGAACATCCAACTAACTAAAATGATGCCAAACCACAGATGTTGCGAGACCAGAAAGTGGCAGACTAGGGAAGTTCAAGCTGTATATGAAATGGAGTCACTTTGTCTCCCACCAACATCATAAAGATAATATATTAAAAATATACTATACCATTCTTCCTGGTGTTTTAGAGGGTTTTAAAACATACCCTACTGTTTAAAATTTAAAGAGGTTTGCCAGGTTTAAAATCTTTGATTGCAGACATTTCGTTACTGAACGGAGTAACATCATCAGTGCCTAGTAAGAGCTCTTCAAACTGTTGTTTATATAGTCCTTTCTATAGTTCTAGAAAGGACTATATAAACAACAGTTTGAAGAGCTCTTACTAGGCACTGATGATGTTACTCCGTTCAGTAATGAAATGTCTGCAATCAAAGATTTTAAACCCGGCAAACCTCTTTAAATTTTAAATAGATCCTCCTGGGTTACCTGTTTTTTATTTGTATTTTAAAATACCCTACTGTTACACTGTCTGGCTAAAGGGGATCTCTTCAGAACCCCCCAGATAGCCAGCCACATCTGGCATGCTTAATATTTTACAGCTGCACCACACAATAGTTTAAGACAGGAAGAGGAGAATCCTTTATCTAATGGAAATGCAGTGAGACTGATAGGAAACCCAAACACAACTTTATGTGTGTTCTCATTGGGTGCATGCATTAAATTATAGTCTTTAATTGCACAGTCATGTATACTTTTTACACAGGTTCCATGCCTTATTCAGTGCATAGGATGGTGCGCAGCAAGTGTATGGGGGTTGTGTAGTTAATGAAGTAATTATCTGTAAAACTCCTTCATCTGTTGTAGAAGCTGCAGGGTGAATAGTGAGTAAGTCAGGAGAGTGCAATGTGGGAATGGTCATTTATTCACAGGTGGCTACTAATAATGTATTCTTCATATTTGGAAACATGAGCAAACTTACTTCCGGCATCTCATAGCTTTAGAATGTTTGACTTTGCAACATTAATAATGTTATTTTAACTTGGGGGAAGAGGTTGCATGTAAAAAGTAAACTGAAAATGCAGGAAATCCATCCAATGGAAGAATATTAGCTTGCACACAGTTGGTCAATAGAATTGGAACATGTAGATCCACCTGACAAACTTCTGCTATCTCTTTTCAATTTTCAGTGATCTTAAAGGTAAAAGACAGCAGTTAGTACCCAACTCACAGCAGGTGCTCACTCCTATGCAGAACTGACCCTTTATGTTCTATCTTTCAGGGATGAACACCCACAAACACAAGGACTTCAACTAGGCATGTCAATTCTAAACACTTGGGGCGTGGGGGAAAATCAAACTGTCCTCTCCGGTTTTGTCTTGTTGCCTCTCTGTATCCTTTTGCCATGTAGGCGAATGGATTTCTCATTTAGATTTCGGCAGTGAAGTCTTGATTGATTTATGTTCCTATTACACCGGGTTGTTTATTTTAGCTGATTGGATTGAGAGTTTCCTAAGCCATTAACACAAATAGTGATGCCACAAGATCTCTTTTGTCATTCTGTGTGCCTTATCAAGGGACTTAAATGGACAAGGAACATGAGGGGCAGGAGGAATTGACCTTAAAAATGTTGAAATTAGAGCCAGCAGAAACTGCTGCACATTCTCTGAACACATTTACTCTGTCTGTGTTCCTTCTATTTGCTTGCCATCAGTGCTCTACTGATGGCATTTGCTGGCAAGTATGTTTCCCTAACCAGTGGGTGACAAATGGGTCCCTACAAAGTCACCTATTGACCTGATCAGCTAGCCAAAAATTGAGGGCCTTAAGAGTTGTTACAAAAAAGAAGAGAAAGTGCTGAGAGTCAGGTGTTTCTCTGATGCAATTTTGTTTACTGACAAAGAATGTCCTGTTTCACAGAACACACGAGGACTCAAACAGCAGAAGACAGTGGTCTTGTTCATGGGTTCAAGACTCCTTGGCTGTTTCTACACATGCCACTTTCGGAGAAGTGAAATATGTTAATGAGGCACATAATTAAATTCCCAGTGCCTCATTAGCATAAGGTCACATGATTTGGAGTCCAGAAGATGGTCTTCTGGACTCCAAAGCACGTGGCCTTATGCTGATGAAGTGTCATAAATTTACATATGCACCTCATTAGCATATTTCAGGCTGTTTATTAGCATGCCACTTTCGGAGAAAGTGGCATGTGTAGAAACAGCCCTTCAGTTGACACCCCACACCAAAACCATCTGCTTCTTCTCTCAGGGTAATTTCTGGACTATGTCTCCTTGACTGCATATCTCTCTGCTCCTTCAGTCACATACACCGTTCCAAGCCATGGACCCTGCATTTGAAATCACTTGGACATCACAATTCACTTTCTAGTTAAGATTTTTCACATACCTGTGTTTTGGGTGCTCTTACTACGCTTTGAGCCACATTACACTAATTTGTTTACATTTATCTTGAGTGTCAGGTTGAAGGGACACAAGCCCCATAACATTAACCAAATCCATAGCAATAGCAAAACACCCCTTGACTTCGCTGGTGCCCAAATTATAACTGGTGAGCACTGGAAAATATTTTTAAAAGTAAATTTTGAATTCATAATAGCGAGTATTCACTTAAGAAGCTGATGTCAAAAAGTTAGATTTATGCAATAAGAAAACAAATTGTCATGATTTCTATGTCCAATACAGGCAGGAAAAAAATTTGCATATGTAGGCTGAGATTTTCAAAGCTGTCAAAGGCTTTTAATTCCCATTTAAAATAAATTAAGTTTAATTAATTAGTACTTGTCACAAGCTATTTGTGAATGAAGTGCCAACAAACAGTTTGTTCAAAGAAACTTACTTAGCAAATAATTTTAAATAACAAATACAGTTGAGAAAAACATAATCTGTGCCAGGACCATAAAAGATATATAAAATAATTATTCAGTGCTAATTACTAGCCCAGCTCTGGCAAAAAAAAGATATTTTAAAGCAATATTTGATAGCACAGGAAGTGTTCAGATACAGAAAGAGGACAGAAGGAGAATTCCACTTGTTAAATTTTTCCATTCCTCTTGCAACATTTATAGATGTTTGTTGTAAGAGATTAACACAAAATAAGCCTCCTCAGATGGAATTTTACTGACAAGATTTTGGGTGTAAGCCAAATTTCACCCACTAAGAACAGTCTCTTACTGTGCTTCATGCCGAGCAGTTGTACAAGGTCTAAATATAAATAAATATATAAAAAGTATAATCCCAAACTACTCAGAAACATTATTTCATTTACCCAGTGTTCCTCATCTTGGTTTCTGTTTAGCACAGCCCCCTCTGTTCCCATGAACTGAGAGTAGAATACTGTTAAATTTGGCTTTGCTTAATCCGCTCCTAAATCGTAGCGTCTCCTTGGCTGTGTCTACACTAGCCCCAAACTTCGAAATGGCCATGCAAATGGCCATTTTGAAGTTTACTAATGAAGCGCCGAAATACATATTCAGCGCTTCATTAGCATGCAGGTGGCCACGGCACTTCAAAATTGACGTGCCTCGCCACCGCGCGGCTCATCCCAATGGGGCTCCTTTTCGAAAGGACCCCGCCGACTTCGAAGTCCCCTTATTCCTATGAGCAGATGGGAATAAGGGGACTTCAAAGTAGGCGGGGTCCTTTCTAAAAGGAGCCCCGTCGGGACGAGCCACGCGGCGGTGAGGCGCGTCAATTTCTAAGTGCCGCGGCTGCCCGCATGCTAATGAAGCTCTGAATATGTATTTCAGCGCTTCATTAGTAAACTTCAAAAGCATGGGGCTAGCGTAGACACAGCCCTTGAGCTTCATCTGACAGCAGTTTGGGAATCAACCTCTAAAATCCTATGGCTTTGGTCAGCTTGCAGAGGTATACCACTTGTCCAGGATTGTGCAGAGCATTAAAAGTACCCCATCTTACAGCTGCTGAAGTAAGAATAAATAATAATATGATTAAATAGAGACATCAGCTTCATTCAACAAATCCAAGAACTTGTTGCAAATACTGTTCTGATAGACAGCTCAAATTTTATGTTCATCTGTTAGTAGTTCAGATGAATCATAGGATTTTAGGGCTAGAAAGGACTTTGAGGCTATGGCTACATTATTTTGGAAGAATGAGGTAACAGCACTTACTTCAAAATAACTGAGCTGTTGTTTAGACTATGCACACGCTACTTAGAAATAATTTCAAAATAGCAGGTGCTTTATTCCAAAATTGGTAACCCTCAAACTGAGAGGAATAATGCCTATTTTGAAACTGCTATTTCACAATAGGCTCTACTGAGACATGGAATAGTGCTATTTCAAAATAAACCATAATGGGTTCCAATGGCACTATCTCAAAATAGCACTATGGATCCAGAAATGCTATTTCAAAATTCATTTTGTGTGTGATTGTGTTATTTCAAAATAAGATATTTCAAAATATCTGTTTCAGAATATCTTATTTCAGAATAGGGCTGCAGTATAGCCATAGCCTAAGAGGCCATCTAATCTAATCCCCTGCACTCAGGGCAGGACCAGATTATATAAATGAGCCCTTAAAAATGTATGTCTAACCCACTCTTAAAAATCTCCAAATGATGGTGGTTCCACAACATCCCTGGGCAATTTATTCCACTGGTGAACTACTCTGACAGTTCAGTTTTTCTCAATGTCCCGTCTAAACCACCTTTGATGCAATTTAAGCCCATTGCTATCTTCTGTGTACTTGAACAACGTTTTGTCCCCTTTAAGTCTTTTGTTCTGCAGACTAAACAAAGTGCCCAATTATTTTTCAGTCTTCCCTCATAGGCAAGTTTTCTAGAACTTTAATTTTTAACTTTTTTATTGCTATTCTCTGACCTTTTTACAACTTGTCCACATCTTTCCTGAAATGCAGCACCCACCCACAACTGAACACAAGCAGCTGAGTAGCGTAGAAGAATTATTTCTCATGTACAGCACTTCTATAAATGCATTCTGTGATGTTTGCTCTTTTTTGCCATAGTGTCATAATTAATTTGCAATTAACTATAAGCCCAAGCTCTCTTTCTGCAATGCTTCGTCCTAGGCAGTCATCAGGACCAACAGCCACCAGAGGTTTGGGGGCAAATTGTTGGCGGCCTGGCTCCATGCCCCTGGAAAGGTCAGAGCCTCAGACAGAAGGGGCAAGACCCAGGGTAGTCAGCCCTCACTGATGCATGGACCATGACACTGCTTGGCCCCCCAATCTTAAGAAGCCACACAAAGCAGTGGAGTGATGCTCCCATGGCATTTCAGAGGGGCCCAGAGCTCCCAGCCACCACTGCTGCCATGGCATTAGTGGCAGCTAGGAACTCCTGGTCCCTTTGAAAGGCCAAGCCCCTATACAGTTGCATCACTTGCCCCTTCTTGTAGGTAATCATTCCCATTTTGTATGTGTGCAAGTGATTGTCCCTTCCGAAGTGGAATATTTTACATTTGTCCTTATTGAATTGCATTCTATACACTGCAGACCATTTTTTCCTATTTATCCAGATTGTTTTGCATTTTATTCCTATTCTCCAAAGCACTTGCAATACCTCCCAGCTTGGTATCATCCACAAACTTTACATCTCAATCTCTGAGGGAGATATTGAACAGAATTTCCAGCTTGATTATGAACCACTGCTAACTAAACTCTGGGAACTTCTTTCCAACCAGTTATGCACCCACTTTATAGTATCTCCACCTGGATTGCTCTTCCCTACTTTGTCTATGATGAGTTCATAAAAGACAGCATGAAAAGTCTTACTAAATTCAAGATATACCACATCTACCCCTTTTCCCCATCCACAAGATATGATATTCTGTCAAAGAAAGCTATTAGGTCAATTTGGCATAATTTGTACATGATAAGCCACAATCAGCGTGGAGTTATCACCTTAGTATCTTAGGTACTTAATTATTTGCTCTATTATCTTCCCGGGTACAGAAGTTACAAAGTCTGGTCTGCAATTCCCCAAGTTGCTCTTATTTCCCTTCCAATGGATTGTCATTATATTTGCCTTTTTTCAGTTCTCTGGAATCTGTCCAGTTCTCCATAACGCTCCAAAAGTAATCACTAATGGCTCAGATATCTCCTCAGTCAGCGCCTTAAATATCGTAGGATGTATTTCATCCAAGTAATTTTTAACTTGTTCTTTTGCTATTTTAGCCCCTGATCCTATCTATTTTTTATTGGCATTCACTATGTTAAATGTCCAATCACTACTAATATTTCATGTCCCCATGTTTGCTTCCACAGATTCTGCAAAAGTAAGGTATGTGTTATTCAGGGAGAATGCAAAGTTATGGTTTAGCTTTCGGAAAGGGAACATTGGCCACAGTGTCAAGTTATCGTCTATGCTTTCAGAAAAGTGCTATAGGACTTTCAACATCCCCTCTGAGCAGCCACCAGAGATGGGATGGTAATCTACCCCTCCTGATGGACAGCAGCAAGTTAGGCACCCCTGCTCCCCAGTAGTGCTGAAATAGATTTTGCATGAACCTTCACCTCATTTGTCAGGATGGAAGAATTTCACCAAATGAGCCACACTAGCACCTGAGAACTTTTATTGTAAGCAAGTAAGCATCACAGCTGAAGAAGATGCCCAGAAAGAAATCCAACAGCTGTAATTTATTCTGTATTATATTTACCAATAAATATTTCGAAAAAATCTCACAAAGCTGTTACATCACCCACAGTAATAATAAATGGACAATTAAAGAAGTTACTCTCCCAAAATTATGTGTCTGGATATTTTTTATTCTCTGATCATATTTATCATTTTATATTATCTCAAAGTTATAAAGTATTGGCAACTGCCACAGTCATAGAATACTAGAAATGGAAGGGATCTTGAGAGGTCATCCAATCCAGTTTCCTGCTCTCATGGCAGGACCAGGTACTGTCTAGACCATCCATGGTAAATATCTGTCTAAGCTGTTCTTAAATATTTCCAGGGATGGAGATTCCACAGCCTCGCTAGGCAATTTATGACAGTGTTTTTTCTCATGTTGAACCTAAACTTCCCTTGCTGCAGTTTAAGCCCATTGCTTCTTGTCCTATCCTCCAGCCAAGGAGAACAATTTTTCTCCCTCGTTCTGGTAACCCCCTTTTAGGTACTTGAAAATCGCTATCGTGTCCCCTCTAAGTCTTCTCTTTTCTGAACTAAACAAGGCCAGTTCTTTCAGTCTTCCCTCAAAGTTTACATTCTCTAGACCTTAAATCATTCTTGCTGCTCTTCTCTGGACCTTCTGTGATTTGTGCACATCGTAATTCAAATATGATGTCCAGAACTGGACATAATTCTCCAAGTGAGGCCTAATCAATGCAAAGAAGAGTGGAATAATGACTTTTCATGACTTGCTCACAACACTCCAGATCTGAACATCCTCAAAATCTGGATTTGGACTAGCGTTTTAGTCTGGACTCATCTCTAATCGAAATTATTTTTACAAAAGCAAACAATAAGGAACTGGTGGAAATCATGTGTGTCTGGGAATATGCTATGTATACAAGGAACTATGCAATAGAAAATACAGTAGAGTGCACTAATATACCTCCTTTCACCTGAAATTTACAAAGCCCTTCACAAACAATAAGCTTCATAATACACTTCCCACATCATGAAGCAGATCACCATCATTACCCCCTGCCTGTTGAGTGTCTCTCTTTTCTGTTTGGTTTGATGAGAAGCTATCCCATTCCAGGCACATCCCATTTTCCTGGCACAACCAAACTTCTACCTTGCCTTAAGTTATGGTAAGAGATGATAAATTTGGTGGTCGTCTCTCTTACCATTTAGGAAGAGTTCTTGAACAAACAGGCAGACAGTCTCAAATATATAGTAGATGACATTCATTCCTGCAGACAAGGGCTAGTCAACACTGAATCCATCAACCTAGGGTGTAGGTAGTCCGTTGTGTCCGACGATGATGTCTTGAGCTTGCACAGGCTCATTGGTTGTGGACTCGCATGTGGCTGAGGAGTCCAAGTTTGAACAGCATGGGCATCCACGGGGGGGGGCAAGGGAATTGTCCTGGCTCTGTTGGAGTGGCTGCTGCTGTTGCTTTCTTCCTCTCATGAGCATCAGTGAGGCATACGTGTTGCTGCTCTGCAAAATTGTCATATGCGTGTCGTACGAGAGCACACCAGCCTGTTTGGTCTTTTGCATGCTGCTCTAGCTGATCTGGTTTTAAACCAGTGTGAGCAATATTGGCCTTCACGCAGTCTTTATATCTCTTGCGAGGCCTACCTTGATTCCTTTTGCCCTGGGAGAGTTCACCATAGAGGAGTTGCTTAGGGATTCTTGTCTCCTCCATTCATATGATGTGCCCTGTCCAGTGAAGCTGGGCTTTCAGAATCATAGCTTTGATGTTCGTGGTTCCTGCTCTGTCCAGGACTTCCAGGTTCATAACTCTATCGATCTTGCCCTAGTTCTCTGTAAAGTGGTGAATTTCACCTACACTACTGGAAAGGATGTGCAGGTATTTTACATGACTTCAATGCAACGCTATGTATGAGGGTAATTTGCAGACTGTCAAGGAAAAGAGGCATTTATTCATAGCTGGATATCTGCAGCAATTAGGACCTGATGGCCTGTAATTTCCTGAATCCCTTTTTTCTCTCCTTTTTATAAACACATATGTCCTTGTGTAAAAGATCCTCCTGATACAAGGCTCTTTTGTGTCACTTGCTCCTTCTATTACTAATGCATCTCTCAGAGCAATTACTGTATTATGAACTAGTGGCAAAACACATTATTATATAACCTTAAAATGCTTCTATCAAATTGAGAGTGGTTTAAAAAAAATCAAGAAACTTTGAGATAAATCAAAATGCCTGATATTTTGCAAGGGACTTTTAAATTGTTCTTTAATGTTCATTCAGTAATTAGTACTCCAGATAATTTCCTCTCAGGGTTAATCTCTTATTTCCCAACGAGTGGCTTGTGATATTTAGGGACTAGGGCCAGATTTAATGCTATCGTCATTCATTTCTTCCATTTTTAAAAATCTATCCTCTACATCTATGCAGAATTATCTCTGTTTATTGCCATTATTCTGTCATCATTCTTTCATAATAAGGTTTTTATACGGCTTCAGAGATTCTTGCATAATGATATATATCAGGGTTAACTCCTACTGTTTGTATTTATATGATTTATACATGTACTATTATTGTATTTTAATTATAAAATAACTACAGAAATTTAAAAAAAAACCAGCTATTTGGTTCACATATTCAGCCTTCCCAGGACACAGCTGGAAGCTAAGTTTAAAAATGACACGAGAAACAGCTTTATGGCTGTTGATTTTTCTTGTGATGTTGAAAAAACAGCAAGACAAATGCTACAATCTGCATGCAGAATACTTTATAGTGGACACTCCAGGGACTACAGAGTTGCCCAAAAAAAATGTGTTTGTAAATTAAAGAAATCTTTGCAAGATAAAGTATTTGTCATAATCCAAGTGGTCCCTGAGATCCAGGAAAAATGTCCAAGTGTGCTTGTTAATACAACCATAGACTCGGAGATAAGAGCAGTCTGTAATATGGGGCATTTTCAGTCCTCTTGAAAAGCCACACAGCAAGTGCAAGTTTGTACTAAGTGGAAATAAGATAGCCGTAATGAATAGAGATGATGGAGTCACTGCAAGGCCTACTCCTCTGTTTCGTTCAGATGAGGCAAGGTAAGGGAACAGCTATGCTTTTTCCTCAGTCAATATTATAATAGTCCTGGGCCCAGAAAACTCTGCCACTAGGGTGATCTTCCTTTGCTGTACATTAATTCATTTACCCTTTGCAGGCTGGAGTGACAATGTAGAGTAAGGAACTTCCTAATAAAATTCAACCTCTATTCTTGTTTCTTGCTGTGGTGCCCTGCTGGCTGCACTTATCTAGCCCAGTGTCATTAATACTTCATCTGGGACAAAAAGATATGTCTTTGATTCAGTCGGCTCTATTTAACACCTGCAGGGGCATGAGTAGTGGAAACAAATGGCTGCCAACAATCAACAGCATGTCTTTTTCCTACTGTAGACAGACTGAAAATGATTAATTTTATTTTCTAATATGGGACATCTTGACTTCAGTAAAGTGTTTGATACCATCTCACATGACCTTCTCATAAACGAACAAGGGACATGCAAACTAGATGGAGCTACCATAAGATTGGTGCAAAATTGGTTGGAAAACCATTCCCAGAGAGTACTTATCAATAGCTCACAGTCCTGTTAGAAAGGTGTAATGAAAAGGATCTGACAGGAATCCATTCTGTTCAATACCTTCATTAATTATTTTTAGGTAGTAGCATAGAGTGAATACACTTATGAAGCTTGGGAACAATATCCAAGCTGGGAGACATTGTAAGTATTTTGGAACAGAGGATTAAAATTCAAGATGATCTAGATACACTGGAGAAATCATCTACAGTAAAGAAGATGACATCCAATAAGGACTAATGCAGAGTACTCCATTTAGGAAGGAACAATCATTTGCACACACACAAAATGGGAAATGATGGCCTAGAAAGGAGTATTTCAGAAAAGGATCTTGGGGTCATAGTGGACCACAAACTAAGTATAAATCAACAGTGTGGCACTGTTACAAAAAAAAAGCAAATATTATTCTGAGATGTATTAGTAGGAGCGTTGTACATAAGGCTTCAGAAGTAACTGTGTTCTACTCCATGCTGATAAGGGCTCAGGTGGAGGATTATGTCAATTTCAGGAAAGATATGGAGAAATTGGAGAAGGTCCAGAGAAGATCAACAAAAACAAAGGTCTAGAAGACACGATCTGATGTAAGATTGAAAAAAAATGGATTTGCTTATTTTGGAAAAGAGAAGACTGGGAGGAGAGATAATAAACATTTTCAGATACATAAAAAGTAGTTACAAGGAAAAGGGAGAGCTAAGCTTTTAAGTTTTCCAAATCATAATGAGGAATAAATTCTATTATGAAAAGCTGTTAATGAACTAACATGTATGACTAGTAGCACAACAAGGGTAATAGCAACATTGTTTAGAAACCACCTTTCATTTAGATTTTGGCAATGTTTCTTTAATATCAAAACCCTAGTCTCCCTTAATAGGAAGCCAAGTTTTTGAAGAGTATGCCCTGTACGCTTATCTTTGAGACCACTCTATAACAATGCCTTTAAAATGTATCTGTGACTCATGAACGAGATACAGAGTGAAAGAAAGCGGACTCCTCCATATAAAAGAAGGATTTTTTTTTTACTCATGGACTTGCCAGGTTGGCTGCGCACAAAAAGCACATTTGACCTCATCCCATGTATATCTGTTCAGCTGGCGTTTTATTAGCCCTGTACAAGTAAATGAGGTCACCTCCAAGCTTTCAGTGGGAAAACGTGACAGGAGTTAAACTTAGAAATGCCATCTTGCCTTACTGCACTAGTTAACACACCCCAAAGAGGAGATCTCTGGGTAATGTGGCTGAGGGAGAACAGCAAAGAAATAAAAGAGAAGCCAAGCTAAGAAACCACCTTCACTGGCCTGTTACTGCCTCACCCTGTGCAGCAGGACTGCACTGCTTCTTCATTTAAGGCCTTCGACACCCACAGAAATTTAAGCGATAGCATTGGTCCAATATTCACAGACCTAAAAAGGCAAAAAGCACAATATCAATTTACATGCCACTCTCCTCCATTCACACACTCATTCTCCTCATGGCAATACACCTAGAATAGCTCTGCTTGAATTCAGAGTTCTCGGAACTGAGGATTTACATATGGTCCTGAAACACATGAACAGCCAATGAGGCAGCAGAAGCTGAACTGTGCATCCATCAGTTTCTGAGGAATCACTGCAAAGTGATGTCACTCGTGTTTTACGCAATCCTTGCCTTCCATTGAAAAAGTTTCTTCCCACCCACAGTGCGGCAATGATCCACTGTGTAATGAAATTTTGGCGGCAAGAAGGCAAAAGGGATGGATTACCTGAAGATTACAAAAGCCATCTTTTACTCAGTCAGACATCAACCGATGTCTCTCTGCCCTAACACTGAGCAAACGGTCTTGATGAGATGATCTGGTGTCTGAGAGGCAGGGCTATATTCCAGTGACAAACTGGCAGCAGCATTTGGCTAATGCTAGAAACCAGTCCCTGTCAGGGCAGAATGTACTATTTGAATGTCAGGACCACCACAGGGCTAAAGTATTTTTGTCTCCCATTTTTTTCCCAGTCCTTTCTCATCTAGAATCATAACTGGGCACGTCCAGTGTAACAATGGTCCTGAACACTTTATGGTGACAAGACTAGGACCAAGCTTGCCCATGTCCACTGGAAACACGACCCTCCCTTTTGCTCAGCCAGACACTGGCTGCCTCCTGTTCAGATGCCCAGTGTTCAGAGTTTACACTTAAAGTTGCTCCCCAAGGTCAGGCCTGTCAATGGGGGTATGCCAAAAGGGACAGTTGCCCTGGGGACTGGCCTTTCAAGGGTGCCTGGCGCTTCAGCAGCAGTGGTGGACAGAGCTCCAGGCCCCTTTGAAGTGCTGGTAGCACCACTCTACACAGCTGTGGGGGGCCCATCACCACCAACAGTGCTATGGGTGACTGCCTTTGGCCCTGCCTCTTCCACCACTGGCCCCACCCCTTCCGGGGGCATGGAGCCAAACCCCCCTCCCACTTTTCCATGGGTCCCATGGTGCTGTCGGCCCCCTGCCCACAGTGTTCCATCTGAAACATGGCTGCTCAGAATTGGACCTTAGCCTGAGGCAAGCACGCCCTCAAAACACATGAGGAACATCCCCAAAGGAGGATTCTACCCAACAGAGAAAATCTCATGAGGGTAGCACTCCTCTCTCCAATTTCCTCTAGAAACTGTCCCCATTTTGGCCTATGATGCTGGTTTATTCCTGGAGGAGCAGAGTCCATTTGTTCCTGTGACTTCATCAGTTCAGCATTTTAATCACAGGAAAAGGTCAGGTGGACCATTGCCCCTCCTCCCCTTGATCTGCAGCGTTGATGGGAGGGGGAAGCACTAAGTTTGCCAAACAAGCTGCTTAATGGAAATCTCTCTCTCAAGAAGGAAAAGAAGGAGTACAGTTTTATCTCCATTAGACTATTACTGCTGCCTTGTCCTTCCACAAGGAATGTTATGCCAAGATTTCAAAGCGCTGTATTGATGTTGAGCCACTCTCAATTGTGCTCTGAATAGGGCTTATAAAACAGTTACTTATCAACAGTGCTTTCTTTGTGCTGGTACTTTCTGGTACTGAGTACTGGCACTTCAGGGCAGCCCCTGCAATGGGATTGGCTATGGGGGGCAGTGTGGGAGAAGCTGGCTGAGTATCAGCTCCTCTTTTTAGTTAAAAAAAAAAAAAAAAGCACGGCCTATCAACATGACTTAGGGTGACAGTCCATATCATTCTAATGAACTAAACCTTCCAAGTTCTCAGCAAGGTATATGAGTGCCAGCCCCAGTTGCTGTCCAGTTGGGGAAGCAAAAGCATACAGGTTAAACATGTTACAGAAGGACCAATAGAAATTAAGGCAGGTGGGGTAATATCTTTTATTGGCCTAGTGTCTGTCTCTGTCAGATCTGAGAATAAAGCCAGGTCATCTACCTTTCACTCTTAGGCTTTAGCCACTAAAACAAACTGTTTTGCTGTCACTGTTCCAAGATGATAAAAGAAGAGCAAGCCTGGGACCAGAAACAAAAGATGGGGTGAGATTTATTGCCACCTACCGAAATCAAATTTGCACCAACCTCAATTGAGAGCCAGCAGCAATTCTGAAAATTGCATTTAATAGATATAAAAGACCTCTTACGATAACAAACTGAAGTAAAACACAGCGCTGTAGCATCCTCCACAAGGTAGGTGTTTCAGAAAAGACACAGATTTTGTTGCCAAAGTATCCATTTGTTGGAAGCTGGGGGCAGGGGGAAGGGAGAGGGGAAGAGAAGCCAGGAGCAGTTATTTCCCTGCAGAACCTTTGGATTGCCCAATTTTTAAATGATATTCATCATGAAGGTTTTGTTACCACCATTAATTCCACTTCAACCTACAGTACCTCTTTAAAAAACAAGTTGCATTTTTCCGAGTGAATAGTCTGAAGAGAAATAAACAACCAGTCCCTCCCACAAAGCATTAAGGGCTAGCTTTGCCCTCCGAACTTCCTCTTAAGCGGATGCTACTCCAGGAATCACTAGCACAACTGGAAATGAACAAATCCACTCTCTTCTGTGCAGTTTGGCAGTGCCCTTCAGAAGGAGATTCTCCATCATTCTCTGTTCTCTTTGGAAAACATGAAGGAAGTGTTAAATACAACTTATTATGAAACCTAAGAACAAATCTTTGGCTTCCAAGGACACATTAATTGCCATAAAAGATGGTGACTCTCCACTGAATAAAGTAGTTCAGAGTAAAGGGACGTGGAGTTCCAGACAACTATAAGGTGTCTAGTTTTCCCTTATATTAAGACTACTAGACCTTTGTCACAAAAGCTATAGTTGCAGTAACAAGAAATGCCCTGCCTTGCTCATGTACAGGTGGGAAATAAGCCCATTCTCCAAAATTTAAACCTAAATCCAGAATTCTGGGTTGTTTGATATTCTGATTCAGCACCTTGTTAAGATAGGTTCAGCCTCAAAGAGCCAGGGGTGGGGGCAGAAAATGGAGCCAAATTTCCCAAAATTTTGAGCATTTGAGACCATGCTCTTGGTTTAAGTTCATCTCCAGTCAGGGCTGTCCTTAGAGAGGTGTGGGGCCCAGGAAAATCACTTATATGGGGCCCCCTTAACTTTTTTTTTACAGGCAATGGGGCCCTGATCCAACTCCATCAACCTGCAGGCTTCCCCATCTGCCATGATTAGAACTGGCAATTAATTCCTGTCCTCCCTAAATACAGGGAACCTCCCCAGTCTCCCACCTCAAGACATCTAGAGCAGGGACCTTCAGACTGCAGTACACAATACATTCCCCTCCTAGCATATCCTCCCTGCATGCCTGTCCCTGCCCAGGAAGCATTCACATGCATAATTCACCACTTCCCCCAACAAAGACCAGTCACCCTCCTATCAAAGTGGAATTGCCACCACAAACTGACTCACAAACTGCAGCTCCCTCCAGCAGGCATCAATTCCAAAACTCCATTGATCTAAGAGGGTGGCTATTAACTTGTCCTTAGTTATGTTAACTGATGGTGAGGTAAGTTCACACCATCTGTCTCATTGAAGACAATGAGATCTGGCTGTCATTCAGCCAGACATTTAGTACCTCACTCTCTGCAGGGAACAAGGTGCGTTTTTTTCTGTGAGGGTAGGGGGTAGCCTGTATTTCAGGGGTCCCAAAATGTGGATCACTAGTGATACTACTTCTCCAGGAGGCAGATTCCCAAGCAATTCAGTGTAACCATTCAGATTTTAGAGCACTTGGAAAAGTTTTGTTTTGAAGCTCATAAAACAATGGGAGTTGTTAGAAGCTCTCTTCTGCTCTTCTGTAATTTGCCTGTTCTACTGTGGGCCCTGGTACTGTGGAGAGGGGAACCCCAAGGCTGGAGTCTGCTGCTGGAGAGCTGAAAATGGCCAGGGGGATCCTGAGGCAGGGGGAGGGGTGATAAAGTTTGCCCCTGCCCTTGTGGCAAGCCTCCACCACCCAGTGCCAGAAGAGGGGAGAAATGGAAGTGAAAGGGGAAGGTGTGAAGCACTGAGAGGATACCAGTGCTGGGCAAGGGATGAGAGATGTGGCTGGAGACTGGCTAGAGCTTCCCTGTGCAATGAGGGGGCTCCTGTGTGGTCAGGAGCTGCTGATAGAGGGTCCCACCATCAGAAAAGAGAAGAGCCTGTTGGTTCCTTTGAAGTGGAAGCCTGGAAAGGCAAGGGCAGGAGCAACCTGTTCAATATAGCCTGCTGGAGTGACATTTGTGGATGGGATAATGGGGAGCACTAGGTCCCTGTAACAGCTAGCAGGTGACTCCAGGACCTGGCAGAGTAAAACAGTGCATTTGGGTCACCTGCTGCAGAGACTGAGAAGCCCAAGTCCAGTAGGGCTGCGGGCAAGAAAAAGAAATTAATACCCAGCGCAGAGCATTCAGGAGGGCATGGGTCTGACCCCTGTTGCTAGCGCCAGACCTGCTGATGGCCCTGTCTATATACCCCTGAAGTGCAGGTCCCACTGAAGCATGATGCCCAGAGCAGTTGACCTGGTCCATCCTATGAACGGGACAGCTCTGTCTCCATTAACAAAGAGCAGTTGTGAACGTAGCTTACATACACAATTACCAGGAGAGCCCTGCATGGATACAAATTTCTAGCTTTGGCTGTAGCTATCCAGAGGCAGAAATTTGTATCTGCACAGGGCTCTAGTTACCCACGGCTGCAGGTACGGTTAACCTATATGTATGCACAATTGCATTGATTGTGTCTGCAAATTAGTGTGTAATTGCATGAGCAGTTGTGTGGCCCATACCTCCCTCCAGCCATCCACAACCTCTGGGACAGATTTGGTTTTAATGGCCAGAAAGGGATATAACTCAATCTTGTCTGCTAGAAATTCACATTCCCCCATATCACTCTCCACTGGAGGGAATATTGTGTCTGTCATGCAAGATGGCTTTGGTCTGTGCCTGGGAGCTTTGCTCCACAGCCCATCAGGCTCAATGCGGAAACAGCTGCACATAGATTATCCATGACACACACACTGACTAAGAGAGAAGAGATAGGCAGCAAGGAATTGTTGTGTCTCCTGCCAGGGTGAGAAGCATGCAGTCAGGAGATAGGACCTGGGCACTTTGCCAAACACTAAGGCGGCTTCTAGGCAAGTTAATACAGAGGAGGATTTTAGGCTGGATTTTTCAAAAGGAGCCTAAAGACCAGGCCAACTGACCTGGGTGGGTGAAGGCCAGAGGGCAACTGCACAGTGGCCCAGCATTTCAAAGGGGCCAGGAGCTACCGCAGTAGCAGCAGCCAGAAGCTTCATGCCCTTTGAATCATTGCATGAGTGTCACTCTGCCATGTCATGCAGCTTCTGAGGGCCAGGAGCAGCAGCTGCTCTGGGCAGTGCTAAGGGCTGACTGCCCTTGGCCTCGCCCTGTCCACCCAAGGCTCTGACCATTCTTGGAACCTGGATCTGGGCCCCACACGCACCTTGCCCCTGGGGCAGCAGTGGCTGTCAGCCTGGCTGTTAAGACTGCAAGCACCCTACACCTCACATACCAATACCTACACCCATAGAAAGTGATGTACCTCTACAATATGACATCCATGACACTCTACTCGAGGCAGCAAGTTGTCCTCAAAGTTAGCCGTGACCTGCTAAGTGTTTAAAACATGGCTGCCTTTGTTTGCCTACTAATGGGTGTTAAACAATTAAAATGTGTTAACACGTTTTCTAGCATTGCCCAAATCCCCAGCGTAGACAAAGCCAATGCGTCTGGACCAGTGTAAATTACAGCAGAGTTTGGCTAAAGAATCATTAAAAATACTAGTAGAATATTGCAAAACTTCAAATAAGATCTCATTACGTATAAATGGAGACAAAATAGATCAACACATTCTCTCATTGTTTTGCATGGTATTGTGTGCAACCAATGATGCTTCATAGACTTATATGGAGTACCAGTAGGGAAGAAAAAACATGAAGGGGAAGGGGACAAATTAGAGGTTTTCAGACGCATATGACAGTGGAGCTACTGTGATGGATAAATACATTTATTTATGCAGGACACTCACATATAAATATACATTACTGCTCTATGTTTTCAGGCAGATTTCATGTGCATTATTTCTGCTATAGACTGGTTGAAAAGTCAAGCACTGAGAAGTTAGGCAATGCTAGAATTAAGGTTGTCCATGCAACTTCAATGCAGCCCCCTTGTGTATCTTATGATACATTTTTTTCCACTGGTTTTCTGCCTCATTCCATGCACAGAATGAATAGTGCTCAGTGAATGAGTAAGCTCTTCAATATTTCATTTTATCCTCATTGCTCACTGCATGCCCCATGCAGTATTCATTGTATACATCCAAACCTGGCATTCAACACTGGATTTTTAATTTACTTCTGGGCTTCACAGTGGTGCTTTCATTGTAATATCTTAGATCTTTACAACCAATAATGAATTGATCTCATAACAACCTTGTGAGTTAAGATGCTTTCACTATCCCCATTTTAAGTATGGGGAACTCAGGCAGACACGAAGACAAAAGTGTTGGATAATTAGGAGTGACCCAATTCAAGAAGTGTGGGGCACAATTTTTCAAAGAACGTGGCATGTTAAGAGCACAGCTCCCATTAACCTTGGCTGCATTTGTGAAATCTTGGGACGTTTGCAAATCAAATTTCAGGCTTCTTGGGTTACGTTACCAGAAGATGTTTGGGACACACAATTAGTGACCATGGATGAAACGTGATATAACAGATTTGCCCAGCATCCCATCTGAACACTGTGGCAGAGGGAAAGACAAACTAACTCTATAGCATTCAGCTAAGATAACCAAAGGACTGTTCTCTCTTGTTGCAATCCACCACTCCCTTTACAACACACCTTACATCTTCTGCAACAAATGAGACAGGGTCCAACAGACAACAGCTTGTTAACCATACAGATTTATTTCATTCCCAAAGCACAATCTGTTCTGTGCATTGAGTGAAGGGGACTTGTGGAAAAAATGTATTTGATCACATACCTGAAAATGGTATCATAATGCTTATGCACAAGGAAGGAGCAAATTAAGTTTGCATGGGAAGATAATTCTAGTGCTCCCAAACTTTAAATTCTTGACTTTGTCAAAGTTTAACATTCTTTTAAAGGTAGTATGGTTTTAAATAAATTTCTTAAATAAGTGTTTTAAAAATGCGTAAATTGAACAAATGTAACACGGTCTCATTGAACAATATTGAATCCCACATTACCCCACACGAGTCACCAGCAGGGTTGGGAATCTTTAAATCTATGACACAGCCTTTAAACACATATGGCAATGGAATTACTGGTAGCAGCAGCAGATTATTGGCTATGTGGCCCTGCCACTGTAAGGAGATGGAGCTGTATAACTCACCAGTGGGTTTCACGCTAGCTTCCTACACAACAAAAGAACATCAAAACTCAGGAATTAATTGTTTAATTCTGGGGTCTATCCAGAACTATGCTCTGGAAGTTACAAACCCTTTTGTCTGTCACCACCTCCTCTCCTGTCCCATTTCTTCTTGGCCTTTTTGTCCCTGTCTGCTCCTTCTCACTTCCTCCCTCTGTCTAATCCCTTTTTGTCCCCCTTCTCCGGCACCAATTTCCTGTTCATCTCTTTGCTCAACAGGTGCCTGATTCCTGCCCCAGCACGCCAGTTTCTGCCACTGTCTCCAGTCTTGGCAAACCAGTTGCTACTTATCTTCACTCTACCTCTCATCCTGTTCCCCAACTGTCCTTTGTTCTTGCCTGTCCCCACCATCCCATTCCTTCTCTTACCCTACGCCCTTAGACACCTATCGTCTCCCTCCTTCTCATCCATATAGCAGATTCCCCACCCTCTGTTCCTCACCCCTCAGCCCTGGAGTCTCTTCCACACCCTGGGTTTCCTGCCAGAGTTGAGTATTGACAGCACAGGAAAGAATCCCTCTATTCTTCAATTGTGGTAGCTGAAGCCACAGTAGCCAGTAGCTGCTGAGAGAAGTAGTTGCAGGGAAAATCCTGCTCAGCCCTGAGATAGCACAGAATTAGTTTCTCAGCCTAGTTTTAGTTGCTGCTGCCTTGATCAAACTCTGAGTAGCCATCACAGCACTAAGGTCCTGCACCCTAGGCACGGTGGAGTCAGAGGGAATCCTAATATTGGACATTTCCAGATGGAAGGATCTGGCTTTAAGACAGGGATACAACTGAAGCCAGCTAGGTGCATGGAGTGAAGTTCTGGCCATAATGAAGTCAATGGGAGAGGAGACTGAAACTTTCTCCTGTAGACTTTAGTGTTCTGAACTGGGTAGCTGTTCTCAGGGCCTTGTTCTACAGACAGGCAGGACTGTGGGGCTGTGCCAGCACTCTCTGCCCAAGCAGGAGATGAAGAGTCTCTGTTTGCAGGCCCAGTACTTGAATGAGACCTGTATTGAATTCCAGGTTCCACAGAGTCCCACCAAGACCTCCTTTGGTAGCAGAGGAGATGGCAGCTGAGACCAGGACTTGTGCCCTTGAAGGCTGAGATGGGTGGTTGAAATGGGGAATGTCCTCAGACCTGTTTGGAAGGAATAGTTTCCTTCAAATAAGAATATGAAGTGAATGGGTTCATTACAGAAGCATAGAAATTAGCAAATGAAAACACTTATTGGAGCCCCCATCCTTTCCCAGTTCTTTTAAGCCTATTTTCAGGTGCTCAGTCCCATCTAAGGCTATGTGCACTCATGCTAGGAAATTGCTCTGGTGTCATGGAAAGGCTGCTCCCCGCTTAATGTACAATAAACTGAGAAACAGTCGAGGCCAAGACTTGTAAATCTGCACAAGAAATGGCATCTGTTTTTGAGATGTGCTTTTCCTCTCCTCCAAGGGGGCTCAATACGTTGTATCTGTAAGGCCTGCCTGTCTTCCCTAACATACAGCCAAACCCTAAGCACCTGCAGCTTCTGCTGAAAACAGTAGGAGTTGCAGTTGCTTGCCTCTTCTCACAACAGAGTTAGGACAAATCCCACAACCCAATGCTTTTACCACTGGATAAACACAGGGAGAATGCAACAGAGACAATAGCGTTCTGCAAAATACGTTGACGTTCCTGTTCACAAAAGCAGCAAAGATCTTCTCACTTGACATAAAGAAAACAATAGAAATAGCTTGTCAGCTTGACACAAAATTCATTCTAAAAGGAGGTTCAAGTACGCAATCAGTAGAGACTGTATCTGTTTGCTGCTGGGGATCACAGTGTCATTTAGACAAGAAGCCATCCACCTTGTCAAGTGTCCCACTGAAATGTAAAAATTTCACTACGTTCCTTGTTAAGTGCAGGAGTTGGGAACCCTGTAATCCAGCACAGTGGTGAAGAGTTCAAACCAAGAGATCTGCCAGCAGCCACAGCGAGTGCCAGCTGAGCAGGAACATCACACAGGGACTGTGGCATTGGGAGGCACGTGAGTACAATTCCCATCTGGCCTGAGTGTGAGACCATCTGCGACTCCTCATGTGACATCCTGCAATGTAACCTAAGCAGAGTGTCACTGCTGGCCCTGGCAAAGAGGTCACAGCCAGGAAAGGAGGCATCATTTCCTTCCTAGGAAGGGGTGAGGAGAAGGGGCAAGACAGGGGGCTGTCATAGCTTTGAAGTTGGAACACAGAACCATTTGCCAGTCAGTTCTCTGTAAGAGTTCCTAGTCCTACGGCCTCTATAAACCCAGGGGGTTCAACGGTTAGAGACACCGAGATGATTCCTCCATTTTCTATTGCTCTGGTGAGTTATTTACTAGCCTATTCTGGTTTTTAGTAAATCCCCAAACAATCTGGCCTGACTCAAACCCCTGGGAGATTTGGCACTGGTGTGTAGCTATAGTATCAAACTCCCCCGCCTGATGTAGGCAATATTTAAGGGTTTATTTAAAGTGTCAGTCCACATCTAGGCTGTGTCTACACTAGCCCCTTCCTTTCAGAAAGGGCATGGTGATGAGTGAGTTGGGAAGATGCCAGTGAGGCGCTGACATGAATATGCAGAGTCTCATTAGCATAATGGCAGCCATGCATGATTCGAAAGCACCGCCCGTGTAGACAAGGGTCTTTCTAAAGACCCACCCCCCCAGACTGCGAAAGCCCCTTATTCCCAAAACCAAATAGGAAGAAGGGGCTTTAGAAAGGCCCCCTTCTACTCAGGCAGCACATGATTCAAAAGCAGTGGTTTCAAATTGTGCATGGCTTCCATTATGCTAATGAGGCACAGCATGTTCGTACCAGCACCTTATTATCATCCTCCCGACTTGCTCATTACCACGCCCCTTTGCTAGTATAGACACGGTCCTAAAGAATATGGTAAGGGGCACTAAATAAATCCACTTTTGCTCTAAATACTTCACCATTTGAAGGAGACAGCAGGGCTTTGGGGGACAGGATGGGGACCCGGAAGCTGATTCAGGAAAGCACAAGAAGTCCAGGGTGACAGCAAGAAGTGCAGTGACACAGCTTTTTAAAAGAGTAGAGGCCAGAAAAGGCAGCATAAGTAGACAAAAATGAGGGCAAGAGACTGCCAAGGAGTAAGAGCCCTAGGCAAGGCTCAGCTGAATGCTTAAGAGCTTTGAAGTGCAAACTTAAGGCCTGCGGAGCATGGCTGGAGCATTATTTTGATCTGCAGTTCACAGCCTGAAGACGAAGCATATAAGCAAGTGAAGTGCACTTTTGGCAGACAGGAAGCAGGCTGAAATGCATGCCTGCTCTGCCATGAGATTTCCGTAGCAAAATAGTTTGGGTTTTGAAGCTGCTTTTGCTTTATTCATTGGTACTTTTTACAGCAATTGTAACATATCACACTTTAATGGGAGTGGGCTGTCTTTTGGAGACCAAGTTTCCTGCTTGCACTGAGAGGAGTTTTTGAAGAGCCTAGTGAAAGCACACACATCACCTCTAGCACACCCCTCTGTGTCCTTATGGGGCATTTCAGAGACTTCCCCTCTCACACCCTCACAGATGGCCACCTCCTTGGCTCCACAACATCCAATCCCAGTCAGGGTCTTCTGATTACTTCTCTGGATTTTCTGTATCACCACCCTCCAGCCACACCACACGATAGTTCTTTTTTTTTTTTTTGAGGTAACTAAAGGTCCCAACTTAAAGCTCACAAACAACATTTAAGCATACAGTTCTTCAGCCCCCTGAGGTTTGACTGAAACCGTCTGCTTCTTGGCCCTCACTGACATTCTCTTCATATAGGTCTCTAGCAGCTCACTTCTGAGAAATCTCCCTGCTTCTTATAAGCCCTAACTCAAGCCACTCCTAAGAACGTACTCAGTTGGCTGCCTATCTCTTCCCTCTTTTTCTCAGGTGCTATTCAAGTTATGCTCTCCCTGCTTCACTACCACAGCTAGAGTCTGTCTTTCTAATTAAGCCCCATTAAACCCAGCAGGGGAGGATCATTTAGCTTTGCCATTGTCAGTATATCAGTGAAGCTGAAGAGTTGTTGTTTTGTCTAAAAGTTAGGTTAAATCCCCAATGCTGCAGAGAACCAGGCCAGCCCTTGCCACAGAGAAATTAAATTAGTCTCTGGTGAATTTTCTCACAAAGTGCATCTTGCTTGCGTTTTGGTCTGTGGTAGGGTCATTATGCCCTGTGCCACCTTATGCTTTAGGGAAAGGGTTCCCTCAGGCTAGGGGTGAAGGAGCCTGTCTGGGACAGTGTCAGAGGAAGAGAGGATTCCCACAAGCTGGCAGTAATGGAATCTAGGGCCGTGTCAGAGGAAGAGAGGGCTCCCTCAGGGGAGGGGTAAAGAAGTCTGAATAGGTGACCATATTTCCCTATGGAGAATATGGGACACCTGGTAAAACTGCTCAAATTCAAGTGAGTTCAATGTCAGTCAATCAGAATTATGTGGTATCATCCCCCCAGGCACCTGAATATGCTATAAAAATTCCAGGGCTTCAGGAGGGTAGGGCTTGGCTGTACATGTAGTATGACTTTGATTTTGGGGTCAGGGACCACCAGGGCTCAAGCCAGCTCCATATGGCTGGTCCAGGGAAGCAACAATACTTCTACCTCTCTTCACCCTAGCAGACCACCTAGCCTGTCTTGGCTGTGGGGGAGGGAGGCTCAACCAAAAATTAAACCTCAGAGGGTGTGGTGCACAACTTGAAGCCTGAAAACAGCTTAGGGTGCTGAGAGAAGATAGCACAAGGGTTAAAAAAAGATAAGCAGCTAGGGGTTTTGTGCAGGCAGGTGGATAGTCTCTACCTACCTCCTCCCTGCACCCAGAGCTATGTGCAGGCAGGTGGATAGCTCTGGATGCAGGGAGCTAGGGACAATGTTCATCTCGGGAGTAGCATAGGGAGCTAGAGACTCATTGCCAGGAGGTCTCCCCGATAGTCCTTGTTTCCTGAGGGCTCTGCCAGCTGTGGAGCTGGGTCTGTTTGCCCCACCCCCCAATTCCTACCAGCTATGTGAGCAAAGGGGGCTGAGAGCTGAGGAAGAGCTTTAACCCCCTGCACCAGCAGCAGAGAAGGGAGCACCAGGGTTGTCTGCACCATAGCACCAGCTGGAGGAGCAGCTGCCCTGTGGCTCAGGCTCCTGGTTCTAACCTAGCCAGGGCAGGGGGAGAAAAGGCCATAGTCCCCTGAACTGCACTGCTCCTACCAGAATGCCCTGCAGCTCCACCCATGGGCTCTGGAGGCTTCTCCCACACAGGGAGCACTGGACATGCAGGACTCAGCCATGCTGCTCCCAGTCTGAGTACCACCACATGTGGCTTTGGGGATGGGATAGGGCAGGAATCAGAGCTTCAGCAGTGTGTGTTGGGAATCGAAGGGGGGCACAGTGAATCAGAGCTTCAGCCTGGGGGGATGCTGAGAACTTAGTCCTGTGGGGAACCACCAGGGATGGGCCTTTACCCAGGGATTGGGCCTGGCAGATTCCTCCCTCTCTTTGAGAAACCCTGCTTTGGAATGCACAGGGGGAGGGGTGACACACACATACCACTCACCCCTATACAACCTTATCCCTTTGTCTCACACACAGCTGCCTCTCCTCTTACTGGCTGTGCATCTTTAAGCCTCTGCAGTCTGCCTGAGAACGCTACGGGCTGGCCATCAGCTGCCTGCATTCACACACACAAACACACGCTTACCCCAGCCACAAACAGGAAGCTGCTGTGGCTGTGCTGATAGCAGGCTGATCTGCAGGGAGGGAAAACATGGGATAATTCTCCTGTGTTCAAAAATAAGGCAGAACACCTGCAGGAGAACTTAGATGAGGGAGTCTCCCATTAATAATGGGATGGATGGTTGCCCTATGTCTTGGAAGTTTCAGAAGGAGAGAGGGTTCCCTCAGGCTGGTGGTAGTGGAGTCCGTGGCCGTGTCAGATGGAGAGGGCTCTTTTTGGCTGGGGTAAGGATGTCTGTAGCCTGTCCCAAATGCAGAAAGCGCTCTTTTCAACGGGGCTGGAAATACCTGATCTGTGTCACTGTGTGAGAGAGAGCGAGAGCAAGAGGGCTCCCTCCTTCAAGCTGAAGCTAATAGAACATGTGTCCCAGTGGGAAGGTGAGGGTTCCTTCTTTCGGCAAGTAATAAGGTAAAGAACTTGTGTTGGAAGGGCAAAAGACTCCCTGGATCTACTATTATTGAAGTCTGCCCTGATGCCAGATAGCAGAAAGCTCCCTAATTCTTAGGATAATGAAGTTTGCAAAAAAAGCAGTTTTATGGTATAGAAACAAACAAAACAATACACAATGACTGATGTGTACAATACACAATGTGAAATAACTTGCTTGCAGTTTGTTATATGTAGCAAGCAATTTTTAGCACCCACTTAAAGAATAGGAACAGATATTGACAATTCAACAAGATACAAAAACAAAGAGACTAGTGTGTGGGAGCTTTGTAGAAAATAACAAAGTGCAGAGAGATACCATTGAGAAATGCAAACATCAACACAAGCCATCATTTCTCAGCCCAGTGCTGCCAAAGCAGAGGGAATATTTATAGCTATTTTAAGTTCCAACAATGGTATTTTTATCACTGGATTCTTGGAGCAATGTTAGGTGATGGCATCACTAAGTTGCACTTGGTGTCATTCTTGGGAAAAAATCAGAACATGCTGGTATTATAATGCTTATCAACAATAACCTAAAATTGCTTCACAGCACCAAATCACAGAATTGTGGAAATACAGGACTGCCAGGGACCTTGAGAGGACATCTAGTCTTGCTCTCTGCACTGATGCAGGAATAAGTCTTGCTAGACCATCCCTGACACATGTTTGTTAAGCTATTCTGAAAAGCTTTTAATGACAGGGATTCCACACATTCACTTGAAAGCCTATTCCAGTGGTAAGGTAACCTTATAGTTAGAAAGTTTTGTCCTATCTTTTGGTGGATGTGAAGAACTGTGGATGGCCATTCTCTTTATAACAACCCTTAAACCATTTGAACACTCAAAAGTTTACTCCTGTCTTCGTTTCTGAACACTAAACATGCTCAGTTTTTTAACCTTGCCTCATAGACTGGGGTTTTTATACCACTTATCACTTTTGTTACTGTCCTGAAGCCAAAGCCTCACTAGTGCCAAGCACAGAAGGAACATGCCTCTCATGTTATACATCTGATATTCCTGTTAATACACCCCAGAATAATAGAAGCCTTTTTATCTAGTGAATCACATTCTTGACTCATATTCAGTCTATGATCCACGATCAGCCACCGTTCCTTTTCAGCAATGTTACTGCCTAGCCAGTCATTCTCCATTTTATAAATGTGCCTTGGATTTCTCCTTCCTAAATGAAGTATTTTGCACTTCTCTTTATTGATTTCCATCTTTTTGATTTCAGACCAATTCTCCAATTAATCAAGATTTCTTTGAATTTTAATCCTGTCCTCCAAAGTGCTTACGATCAGCTTGAGGTCATCAACTAGTTTTATAAACAACAAGAAGTCCTGTGGCACCTTATACACTAACAGATGTTTTGGAGCATAAGCTTTTGTGGGCAAAAGCAAGCCCATGAAAGCTTATGCTCCAAAACATATGTTAATCTATAAGGTGCCACAGGACTTCTTGTTCTTTTTTGAAGATACAGACTAACTCGGGTGCTTCTCTGATAAGTTTTACAAACATTCTTTCTACTCCATTACCAAAGTCATTAATGAAAAAGTTGTCTAGTGCCAGACCAGGACAAAGCCCTGTGCGACCCCATTGGATACACCCTTCCAGCTTGACAGGGAACCCTGGATGACTATCTTTGAGCACAGTCTTTCAACCAATTGTGCATTCTCCTTATAGCAGCTTAATCTTGACCACATGTCCTTTTTTGGCTTATGAGAATGGAATGTAGGATGGTCAGGAGCCCTACTGAAAATCAAGATACAGGAGAAACTTGATCTGGCAGCCCTCTCTGCCAGTCCTGTTGCAGTTGGCCCTTCTCCACCAGGCCTGCAGCAACCAGCCCTGCTTCGACAGCCCTGCAGTAGCCAGCCTCAGCAGGGGCAGCTGGGTCTACAGCAGCTTCCCTGTTGCAGCTAGCAGCTGGACCCACAGCAGCCAGGCCCAGCCAGGTAGCTGGTAGCCAGCTCCATTCCGCTGGATCTAGCCAGGCAGCCAGCAGAGGAGCAAATGCAAGTTAGGTAATGGTTATCCAAATGCTAGATTACAGTTTTTACTATACATTATGTTTGCAGCTGCTGCCACCACCGGGGAAAAGTCAACCCCGGAGGCTAAAGGGCTTCCGACGCACATGAGGCTGATAAGCCTGTCAAAAAGGGAAATTAGGTTGGCTTGGCATGCTTTATTCTTCACAAATCCATTTTGACTATTACTTAAAACCCTATTATCATCTATGTGCTTACAGATTGATTTCTTAAGAACTTGTTCCAATATCTACCCAGTTAGGAAGACTGGTTTATAATTTTCCAGGTCCTCTTCCATGTCCTCAGCCCCACCCCCCACAGTTTTCAAAGATAAGTACAAGGTTTATCCTTCCACAGTCCTCTGGGTCTTCCTCTCTCCTCCATGGGAGCTGAAAGATAATTGCTAATGGTTTCAAAATTGCTTCAGTGAGTTCTTAAGGTGAATGTCATCCAGCCTTTCCAAATTAAAACCATAAGTTATCTAGATATTCTTTAAACTGTTTCTTCTGTCGTTTGGTTTGTGTTCCATCCACCTTATTGTTAATATTATTTATGTTAAGCATCAGGTTACAGTTTACCTTTTTAATGAAGACAGAAGCAAAATAGGGTTAGACAGCTCAGCTGCCTTAATGTCCTCTGATATAAATTCTCCTTCCTTGTTGAGATAAGGAATTACACTTTCCTTCATCTTGATCCTAATATATTTATAGACCCACTTCTGATTATCTTTGGAGATCCTTGCTAGGTGTAACTTGTGACCAGGCATTCCATATGCTTTGTGAAAATATGCTTATGAGTAAGAATATGACATAACTGAAATATATTTTATGCCAGATACTTTATGTGAGAGATCTTTGGAAAAGTTTTAGTGTTCTGAATATGATTTTCCCATTTGTATGCATTTGTACATCAAGATAAGAATATTGATCTGTGTGTCTCCAATGGAATATTCATTGTTTTGGGTGACTGCCACTGATTACAGTTCAGGGTTATAATGACCCACTAGCAAGTAAAAATGGGGCTTAACTTTCTTGCTGATTTGTGGAACAGCCCATGATGTAAGGAGATGGCAGCCTTGCAGAGACATATGACCATGTCACCTGATGCTGACATCCATCTTGAAATGCTGTATTTTTCCACAAGAGCAGAAAGGTAGTTTAGACCAAACACAAAGGATTCCCGTCTTATGGAAAACCTATTTAAGGGTGGTAGTGGAGGTAATCTTGGGCTGTGTCTACACTATCAGATAAATTCAAATTTAATTCAGTTAACTTGATTTTTACCAGGTGACTGTCTTCACTGTAAAGACCATTAGCTCAATTTTGGGAGCACTAATCTTGAGATTACAAAACCACAGTTACCTGATGGGTGTAGTGTCAAGCTCGAATTCAGAAGATCAATTAAATGCAAGTGTGGAAGTGCCACTTCTTAAAAGTGAATTTATTAGCCTCCAGAGGCGTCCCATATGAAACCCACAATGCCCCTCAGTGCTCTGCTCTGGCCGCCGCTCTCCAGTAACAGGAACAGCCTGAATTTCGAAGCGAGAGCAGCGAGCCTGTTGCTGTGGGCTCATGTTAGTATGACAGCCTGAGAAATAGCTTCTTTCTTTCTATGCTATTAGCACTGCAAGTGCATCGACCCATTCAAACAGCCCCTCCAGGGAGTTCACGGCTCTGTCTGTATACTTGCTATTTTTTTCTGTGCTGCCTGGCACCAGCGCCAGCCCCGCCGTACCACATGTCAACAAGGCTGTGCCGGGGTTTGGGCTTTCATAACATGCCAAGAAACTTCTTCTTAGTGGTTTATATTTGTTTGTGACTCCCCCCCCCCGTTCCCTCCCACACAGGCGCCACATGGTCCGGGTCTTTCCCACGCTCAGCCACGTCACATGGGTAGCCCTCAACCCAACTCAATAAAAGGCTGTGCCTGCCGCTCAGTGCTGACCATGCTGCCAGTCATGTGTTTAGGGCTCCAAGGGCTGGAAAGATATTCTGGGCTTTGCTGCTGCTGCCATGGGGAAGTCTCCCCTGGTGGTTAAGATACTGGGGGCTTTGCTGCCATCATGGGGAAGGATCACCTCAACTGGCCCCTCAACTACTGACACCCACCCTTTGCCCATACTGGGCCTTGCTACCACCAGGGAAATGTCTCCCCCGGCAGCTAAGAAATTCGGTGCTTTGCTGCTGGGTTGGGGAAAGACCACCTCAGCTGTCCTGCAACTACTGACTGCCCTCTTGGCCTATACCAGGGCTTGCTGTCACCAGGGAAAATTCTCCCTCAGTGGTTAATGGGCTTGTTGCCACCAGGGAAGGACCATCTCAACTGGTCATCCACTGAACCACCCCCGACCCTTGGCCCATACCGGGGCTTGCTACCACTGAGGAAAAGTCTCCCCCAGTGGCTAAAGGGCTTGCTGCCACTGCCAGGGAAAAGGTCTCCCCTGGTGGCTAAGGAGCTTGCTGCCACCAGGGAAGGACCACTTTGACTGCCCCCCAACCCTCCAAAGCCCCCCCGCCACTTTTGCCCATACCAAGGCTTGATGATGCCAGGGGAAACCAAAAATTCTTTTTTTCCTTTGCTTTCCTATCCTCTTTCTTCCCGCTTTAAAAAACATTTGGGGCCCTGCATTCATTTCCGGGATCACATGCAGGCAACGATGGGAAGTGGGACTAGTGGATGGACTGTTGAGAATACAGTTGCTGCACCCATGTTGGCAATGTAATGTGGGAAGAAACCAAAAATTGTTTCTTCCAATTTTGAGGGTCTCTGCATTATTTCCAGGGATCAACATATTTTCAGGGAGAGGAGAATGAGGAGGGGAGAATGAGGAAAATGCAGTGGGGGAAGATGACATCAAGACCAGCCATCATACCCAGAATGCTACAGGGATGAGGGAACTGTGGGACAGCTTCCCACAATGCTCCACTGCAACAGTTGATGTTAGCCAGTTTGTGTGTGGCAGCAATGACTCGACTTTGTGGGGAGCACAGTGGAAGTGAGGATGGTCAAAATCAAACTTATAAATTCCAGAATTAGAAAACTGATATAAATACATTTAATTTTTATCTCGTAATCTAGACACAGCATGAACTGGCAGTTTTCTCTGGCTACCCCACTCAAGGGCTACGTCTACACGTGCACGCTACATCGAAATAGCTTATTTCGATGTAGCGACATCGAAATAGTCTATTTCGACGAATAACGTCTACACGTCCTCCAGGGCTGGCAACGTCGACATTCAACTTCGACGTTGTGCAGCACCACATCGAAATAGGCGCTGCGAGGGAACGTCTACATGACAAAGTAGCACACATCGAAATAAGGGTGCCAGGAACAGCTGCAGACAGGGTCACAGGGCAGACTCAACAGCAAGCCGCTCCCTTAAAGGGCCCCTCCCAGACACAGTTGCACTGAACAACACAACATCCACAGAGCCGACAACTGGTTGCAGACCCTGTGCATGCAGCATGGATCCCCAGCTGCAGCAGCAGCAGCCAGAAGCCCTGGCCTAAGGGCTGCTGCACACGATGACCATAGAGCCCCGCAGGGGCTGGAGAGAGAGAGTCTCTCAACCCCTCAGCTGATGGCCGCCATGGCGGACCCCGCTATTTCAATGGTGCGGGACGCAGATCGTCTACACGTGCCCTACTTCGACGTTCAACTTCGAAGTAGGGCGCTATTCCCATCTCCTCAGCTGTGTCTACACGTGCACGCTACTTTGAAGTAGCGGCACTAACTTCGAAATAGCGCCCGTCACGGCTACACGTGTTGGGCGCTATTTCGATGTTAACATCGACGTTAGGCGGTGAGACGTTGAAGCCGCTAACCCCATGAGGGGATGCGAATAGCGCCCTACTTCGACGTTCAACGTCGAAGTAGGGAACACGTAGTCGTTGCGCGTCCCACAACTTCGAAATTGCGGGGTCTGCCATGGCGGCCATCAGCTGAGGGGTTGAGAGACGCTCTCTCTCCAGCCCCTGCGGGGCTCTATGGTCATCGTGTGCAGCAGCCCTTAGGCCAGGGCTTCTGGCTGCTGCTGCTGCAGCTGGGGATCCATGCTGCATGCACAGGGTCTGCAACCAGTTGTCGGCTCTGTGGATGTTGTGTTGTTCAGTGCAACTGTGTCTGGGAGGGGCCCTGTAAGGGAGTGGCTTGCTGTTGAGTCCGCCCTGTGATTCTGTCTGCAGCTGTGCCTGGCACACTTATTTCGATGTGTGCTACTTTGGTGTGTAGACGTTCCCTCGCAGTGCCTATTTCGATGTGGTGCTGCCCAATGTCGAAGTTGAACGTTGGCGTTGCCAGCCCTGGAGGACGTGTAGACGTTATTCATCGAAATAGCCTATTCGATGTCGCTACATCGAAATAAGCTACTTCGATGTAGGCTTCACGTGTAGACGTAGCTCTCATGGGGTTAGCGACTTCAACGTCTCGCCACCTAACATCGATTTCAACTTCGAAATAGCGCCCAACAAGTGTAGCCGTGACGGGCGCTATTTCGAAGTTGGTGCCGCTACTTCGAAGTAGCGTGCACGTGTAGACACGGCCAAGATGACTGCTGAAACATCTAAGATTGAATTGGGGGAAGGATTGGGCCCAGGCTGGAAGGTTTTGCAGTCTGTGAAAGAAGCTTGTTAGAACAACTTTGAGGGTGAGATGTTGCGTGTAACTAGTTTCTTTGGAGTTTTAAGATTAGGTCATGTGTTCTATTTTGCTTAGTAACTTACATTGTTGTGTGCTATCTCTTATGACCACTTTAATCCTAACTTTGATACTTCATAAAAATCACTTCTGTTTATTAATAAACCCAGTGTAAATAATTGTTATCACGGAGGGGAGGTGGTGGGCAGGGAGTCTGTGCTCCTCTCTTTACATTGAGAAAGATGAATTTCATGAACTTATATTGTACAGCATAAGAGGGATGTATCTAGGTTTCAGCTCCCAGAGAAACTTGGTATATGAGTTCTGGAGACATATCTCACTGCGCTGTTTTCAGTTAAAGTGTTCAGCTTTGAGAGCATGGCCTGGAGCTCAGTCTCTTTTGCAGTTTGCTAGCGTATCTGACTCAATGGCTATGTCTACACTAGACAGTTTTGTCAACAAAACTGGCATTTTACTGATAAAATCCATGGACCGTCCATATTCCCCCAGGCATTCTGTTGACTGTAAATTGACAGAATGCGGCACTTCTATCAACAGGGTTCTGCCGTTCCCCCGTGAGGCAGAATGCCTCTGTCAACAGAAAGACAGTCTGGATGTTCCAGGGGGGCCTTCTGTCAACAGACAGGGCTTCCAGGACACCAAGCAACACTGTATGCTGTGCTTCTGGTGGGCCATTTTGCCGAGAGAGCGGCCGGGCAGCCTGTCCGCAATCTGTGGACAGAAGTTTTGTTGGAAGA
Organism: Carettochelys insculpta; assembly: GCF_033958435.1. Classification (NCBI taxonomy): domain Eukaryota; kingdom Metazoa; phylum Chordata; order Testudines; family Carettochelyidae; genus Carettochelys; species Carettochelys insculpta. The sequence continues at coordinate 32,351,406 of NC_134148.1, forward strand.
TATCTTTCAACAGACCACTGTAGTGTAGATATAGGCTATATAGGCCCAAACTGGCAAAGAAAATAAGCTCAGGAGTAGGGGGTTCTCAGGACATTGGATAACAGTTCCCAAGGGGTTCATGACCTGTCTCATACTTCATATTATGTCTTGGCTTTTTTGATTTGTCCTCACATGCTTGTCCTAACATTTTGTACTAATCCTTAGAAATTTGACCATGTTAACAATTTTTGTAGGATTCATGCTTGGTTTCCATGACATTAAACAGCTGCTGATGGAGCCATATTGGCATCTTATCATTATTCTCATCTTTCCTTCTCTTGGAGATAGTTTGCTGTTGTACTTTTAATATTGTGTCTCTGAGAAACTGACAGCTCTCCTGGATGCCTTTTTTCCCCTCTAATTTTCTTCCCATGTGACCTACCCGAACTCTCAATTTATTAAAGTCTGTGTGTTAAAGTCCATTGTCCTTATTCTACTGCTTTTATTGGGTAGGTCTACACAGCAAAGTTATTTGGAAATAACTATCCTAGAATCTACACAATGCAACCACTATTTTGAAAAGATTCAGAAATAGTGGTTGGTTTATTTTGAAATTGGTAAACTTCATTCTATGAGAAATAGTGCCTATGTCAAAATAGCTATTTTGAAACAGGTGCTGTTAAGATATGGAGGCTACGTGTATGTGACAGAGATCTTTTGAAAGAAGCCCTTCCAGAAGATCTCTTCCAAAAGAACTTCCTTCAAAGGAGTGCGTCAACACAAAAAACATGGATCAAAAGAGTGATCTGCTCTTTTGAAAGAGATCGTCCACACAGCCCCTGCTCTTTCAAAAGAATGGGTCAGGGATAGAAAAATCAGGTGCTATGAGGACTGATCTTTTGAAAGGAGGGCCCTGAGGAGCATCTACACATGTTTTCATTCTAAAGAAGCTTTCAAAAGAAGGCCCTCTTCCTGAAACAGGAGTGGAAGAGCACTTTTGAAAGTAGCACCTCATTCTTTTGATTTGCTTTCGAAAGAACGTTTTTTCAGTGTAGAGTGTAGATGCTGCATGGGACCTTTCAAAAGAACTTGCTAATGTAGATGCAGCCAGAGGGAGTAGAGCCTATTTCAAAATAATCCATAGTGCATCCAATGGCTCTATTTTGAAATAGGCTCCAAATATGTAGATGCTGTATTTCAAAATAGCTAAGTGCTATTTCATAATGCACCTTTGTGTGTAGCTGTGTTATTTCAAAATAAGCAATTTTGGAACAGCTCTTCTGGAATATCTTATTTAGAAATAAGGGTGCTGTATAGACATATCCACTTCAAATCATGAATTCTAGCATGTAATGCTTGTTTTCACCCCACTCACCTTCTACAGTCATAACTGTAACCAGATCCTTTGTTGTCAGTCAGAAACTAGTCTAAAATGGCTGACCCCACCCAATATTTCAACACCTTATCCATAATGCCAAAATGAAAGGTGACTGTAACAAGATTGTACTTTGGTTTCGTAAGAGAGTTTAATACTCTTGGAGCTAAGAACCAACAGCACTGCTGAATATGGGATATTGTGGGCTGGTGCTGTGCTGGTTTTCTACTCACAAGCTCTGTCACTTGCTGTAGTCCTGACCCACAAATCCCCTGCTATATCAGTCCCAGGCCCACATACAATTTTGTCACAGAACTTCAATGCTGATTTGAGGCAATACGTGTCATTTTTAATCGGGGACCCACGCTCATTGCACTTACATCCATCAATCCTGAGAAAGCATTGAGAATGTTAGGCCAGTGTCCTTCAGAGAGAATACCAAGAAGGGTCATCAGAGCGCTCCACAAAAGAACGAATGCCTTATGGAAAGCAAATTATGTGCTTCCATAGACACTACTTCAGAATAAAAGAATGATATGACACTTATTGGAATTAAAATTAAGACAAGAATTTTGAAATGCAATACAGGATTAAACTTTGCCACATGATACCAAGATGAAACACTGATGGGTTTAATCAAAATATTCATAGTTTATATCAGTTTGGATAACAAATACCAACCCCCAAGCTGCAGAGTAAACACCAACCATTATATGGTGGTATTTTATACCATCCTCTAAATATGTGTGTCTGCTCACAGACAGAGACAGAATGTTGGAATAGATAAAGTACTGGTCTGATTCTATGATTTTAATACAGCACCCCTACTATTCTATCCTGGGGCTTGTCTTGTTGCAGGTTTATGACCCATTCAACTAACAATAGTCTCAGAAGGGTAGCCATGTTAATCTGTAGCCTCACAAAAAATCAAAGTAAATAAATAAAAAGCAGTGCTGTAGCACCTTAAAGACTACTTAATAAATAAAATTGTTAATGAGCTTTTTGTGAGTAAGACCCACTTAATCACGTTCATCACAGCAACGTACTACATGGGTTGGTATGACCATCAAAAATGTTGGGAATGTGAGTGAAAAGGTCTGTTTACCTGCATCTCATGCATGCTTATCTCTTGTTCGGCTGTGAATTGCTTCTATCTGGTAGATGCATTGGGAGTCAGGGAATCATAAAAAGAGTTAGAATTTTTTAAACTTTGAAAAGCCATTTTTTGGTAGAATTTTGTCTGAATGAAGCACAAATTCCCACCTCCCCTTCATGCCAAAATAAGGGATGTTTTAGCTTCAATCACTGCACCTAAACTGTGTTTGTAAAAAAACATAACACACAGGCTGCTCTAGCCAGAGCACACATCACATCACAGCAATTACCATGGGTGGAGCATTCTATCCACCTGGGTGGCTGATTTGACCATGCAAACGGTGCAACATAACGCAAATATGACAGCCCGGTGCTAGGAGATTAAAGATGTGTGTGCCCCTCTTCCTTTGCGTTAAGCTCTGATGGGAACTGAACCTTGGCACCTGACCACAGATGCTAGAAAAAGTAGCTCCAAGGTCTTCCACTGCCTGAGGCTCCCTACAGTTGCAGGGAACTGTTTATGTGGGACACACCTAGCTACTGGTGCTCCTGCCTGAGGATCTCCCACCAACTCACTGTCTGCTGTTTGGGGCTCTCTTCTATTATGTACATGCAGATGATGCCAAAACCTGTCTGAAGAGCCTCTGCTGTCCTGTCATTAGGTGTTGCACAGCCTCTTTAAAGACTGAAGAACACAGTGTGGGCTTGCCCATCTCACAAAGATTTGCTGTTGCCTTCCCAGCCTGACTCATAAGCTGACAGCACCGACTGCTCCCATTCATTACAAACCAGGGTTTTTCTCCCTGTTTTCTGCCCCTGCTGCACACTGGCAGATCCAGGGTCTGAGAAGCTGCACTCAAACTAGGCTCAATAATTTTGTGAAAGCTTGTGGGGAGGAGGAGAGAAGATGCAGGGCAGGACCCCTGTGTGCTGATGCCTTTGAGACAAGGCAGCAGGGAGCTGATCAGCAGCCTCAGCCCAGCAAGTCACTGCTTGTCAATTGCAAAGGAAACAAGCCCAAGTATCTGTCCCCTTAGCTCAAGCTCATCTTACCTGGATGGTAGAGAGAAGGTGTTGCAAGCCACTGGCTTCTTGTTCTGCCATGCCGATCTCCACTCTCACTCTCTGCCTCTCAGGGGCAGACACAATGCAGCTGGAACACAGAGCTGCCAAATTGCCTTTCTGTAGCCCCCGTCCTGTTTAAGATATGAAGACGCTACACACAGATCCCAGAGACATGCAAGCGGCTGCCACTAGTAATCACAGCAATGCAACTCTAGACCTCAGCGGGAGAGATAAATGTACCCCCTTCCCGCCCCCACCCACCTCCAGACTATCACACACACTGTGACAGGGAGATTAATACCTATATGAAGAATCCCAGGGATTAAGCAAAGTGCTCAGAAAAGGTCGGGGTTTTTGGTGTATGGCAGGGGGAATCAGGAGGGTGTCAATGAAAACTAGAGAAAGGAGAGCCACAAACATCAGAGCGGCCCTGGGGAAAAAAGAGGGAGGGCTACAGCCCTGGCTTCCTGACAGACGTTCCCAGCTGATCTGCTGATCTGTTCCAGAAGGCCCTAAGTAGACACTTCTCTGCCTCTGTCCTGATGAAATTGGAGACACACATACACAGATATACGCTCAGCATTAGCTAGTGCTGACAATGAACTGAAATGTGGGGATGGCCAGAAGGACAGAGAGAGTGGAGTCACAGGACTCTCTCTGAGGTTCTAGGCTTGATTGTCTGCCTGACCACATGTCCAGTACATCAAATAGCTCAGGGCACGGAATGCTGCAAGCCTCAAGAATTAAATGGAACACGTGGATTCTCAGCATCTAGATCAGGGTGAGCAAACTTTTTATGTTGGGCCCCACTTTTTGTTTCTGCAACTAGCAGCATCCCAACCCCAAAGCTGTCTAATGTAATCCAAACCAACAGAAGATTTCGTTCACATGAGAAGGGGAAAAAAAAAAAAACAACAGCTTTTGGAATGGGTAAGAAAATAAGTCTGTAGAATGAAAAAACTTTATTAATCAGTATACATACATAAAAACAGAAACATATTTCAACATTTTAATTAGGTGGATGAGTCTGCGATCCAGCAGCTAATCATGCTGCACCCCCCCTTATGAAATTTAATGTGCTTCTGAGGGGGCCCAACCCCACTTTGAGTACCCCGTATCTACATCAAACTGATGGAATGGCTCTGAGGACTGGTTTGGGATCAAACACCACCTCACATCTTACAATGCTGAGAAAACGTTAAGACTGCAACGTCCAACACCCAAAGGTTACGAAATGTCAGAATTAATTTGACCCCCTTGTTCATATGCATGTTGATAATCTTTAATTACATGATCACATTTCCCCTGCCCACCCCATCCCACCTCACATACTCCCTTCCTCCTTAAGTGCACAAGAAAGACAACTCTCATCAGTTCTAGCAGGTTTCTATTAAGCATATGCAAACTGTGATTTTTCAAAAGCTTAAAGTTTTCCCAAATTTAGGCACGTTTTCATAGTGGGTGGCATTGCTACCTTCCCAATCCAAGGCCAACATACTGCAAAATTTCTGATCTTTGGTTCAAAGCATGGGGGCACTAGAACTTCTTAATGGAGATGGCAACAGCAATTTTTCACCTGGCCAAACCCCTCTTTTTTTTTTTTTTTCTAACCTCATTCTCAGAAACAGCGCAACACTTTTTTGGCTAAATTTTTCAGTATATTTCAGAATGGAGCAGGCAGGCTGAATGGAAAATTTCACCCCAACCAGTTAAATTTGTCCAGGTGATAAGCTGCCTCAAACTGGCTCTTATAATGAAAAGTGCCAGACAAATTTAATAAAGGGTGGTGCCAACAGTGCCTGTGTGCATGCGTTCGTGTGTTTTCAATATAAATTCTTTGCTCAATATAAATGATGGAAGGATCTTAACTGCCTTCCACTTGCCAGAACGCAAGGCAGAGTTTGCTTGATACAACATTGCCCCTCTTCCTCATTAAGTTTTATTTGGATTCTTACTGTCCAGGCTCCAACCATAAGCTCAAAGGATAAAAAAAGCGGTCATAAGATTTGCCAGCCAGATGTGTGGTTTCTTCTGGGTACATTTCAGAGATGTGTCTAGACTTTAGGGTTCTGCTTGCTTACTGACCCTGTGCATTTCAAGATACACCCATTATCATGTCTTACTTTGCGTGTGTGCTGTTTTGGTCCCTGGTATGTATACAAGTTCCAGTGTTCCATTTAGATAAATTTAATCTGCAGGACAGTCTGCTGTTTAATGAATGAAGAATTGTTCAAGAAGAGAGGAGTGTGTGTATTACCTCAATGATTTATAGCAAGCTCACCAAGCACTTTGTCAATTTGTGAAAATGCGTCCTGGACTATTTAGCACCCAGAAATGTTACTTCCTGTGCCATTTTCTTTATATGCCTACATTTTGAATCAATGCATGCAAGCATTCTTATTTTCTTAACTTTAATTGAAAAAAAAAATCTTGGTTAGCACAACATTTTGATTCTTTGAATGTCTGGAGATTCTTTTTCAAAAATTAGGCTAGTACCTGAGGCTAAAAACTCTCTCGAATTTCAGTCCAAAATGGGAACATATTTTTGCAAATATGCAATGTAATCAAAAACATCAGACTTCAAAGTTTGCAGTTTTCAGTTCAAATACTTGATGTTCCTTCTAGTATATATTTAGTCAGACTTGCTTGATCTAAAATACTGTAATATTAATGCAATATTTATATTTTCACGTCATTGACTCACAGTCTTCTTTACATATGTAACTTTTGTAACATTACTTTCTGGTGTGCCAACTTTGCTGAAGTTCAGCATGAGAATGCAAATTGTGAATTGTAGTTAAACTGGAATTATATCAATTAATTTAATCCCATACTGATTAGCAAAGAAAGAATTCAAGACCTTCTGCACCCAATGCCAACTCCATCCCACTAATACAAAAGGGAAACATCTGTTGATTACTACCATATTAGGGTTCAGCTCCTTCAGCTGGCTAAGTAAACATATTAGTGTTCTTATGCTCTGTGGAATTTCTTCACCTAGATGTTCTTCTGCATGGTTCAGTGCCTCATCAGTTCTGATGCGCCATCCAGAAGAGGGTAGAAATGATACATACACTGTGAACCAGAATGATACATTGGGAAAAACCTGTAAAATGGGGAGAGATCCAAAGGAACTGCAATTCCTTCCTCCAATTTAAATGTTTAAGAAATATTTCCTTATGCTGTTAATGATCCGTATATTGGAGCTTGGTTGGAAATTTTAGTCAATATAATGTTTCCATCAGAAAACGTCATCTACACAAAGTGAACATATTTTTTATGGAAAATATATCAATGTTGTTGAAATTTCTTATGAAAACAAATTATCCTGCAATAAAACATTGCATTTCAAAATGTATTTAATTATATGTTTTTTCATGTTTATATAAATTTTATTTCATGACATGTCTGTACTAGTAGAAGTACATAATATGAGATGTCATATTATTAAATAATAAAATAGTCTCTTTCATTTTCTTATTATTTTATTAAATATTAAGGATGGCTGCTTCTTAATACAGACATCTACCAAAGAACAATCCCTCCTTTTGTTCAAAAATAAGAAATTCACTGACAAAAAAATTAGTTACAGAAGAGTATAGGCTGTGTGGTGGTATCTCAAGTCCTCCAAAACATCAAGTTCAGCAAAACTCAAATTTCTGAAAACCAGAGAATACAGAGTTAAGAACAGGTTGAACCTCTCTAATCAAGCACCCTTGGTACCTGAGAGGTGCCAGATAGGAGAATTTGTCGGGCCACTGGAGATCAATACTGTCGAGCAGCATTACCAACACTTCCACTATTAACTGGGTTCTTAGGAGACATTTAGGGGTAAACAACAGTGAAATAACAGCACAGAAGACTGAGAACCAGGACTGGTGGCTGGAAACAAACTTTATGGGTCTATGGGAAACTTAGCCACACCCAGTATAAGAGGTCATCCAACTAACTAAAATTATGCCAGATTATGGATGTTGCCAGATGAGAGAGTTCTGGATCAGAGAGGTTTAACCAGTACATATCAAGGCTAGCTCAACGCTGCACTCTTTTAGAAGCAATCCAGTCTGCAAAAAACATACATAGACAGAATCTGCCTTTGAAAATACAATAAAACATTCGGGGAATAGGACATGTGACCACTGAATGACAGTCTGAGATCATATCCTTTGGTAAGGCAAACCTTGTGTCTCGGTGACCTGCACTACACACACACACACACACACACACACACACACACACACACACACACACACACACACACACACACACACACACACACACACACACACAGAGAGACATCTTGGATCCCTCAACGTACACAAGTGTCACATTTATGTGGGCAGTGGGAAACAGGACTGGAAACATGGACTCAACCTTACTATAGTGGGATGAATTGGCTGAGCTGTGAGAGCACCCAGGCCCAGGCCAGGCCAAGAATACATATGGGGCCTGCTGGCAAACTGGACAGTACTTTGACAGAGCCATGTGGATGCTCATGGCAAGAAAAGCAGGGGTCCTGCATGGCAAGACTGAAGTCCATTGACTGTGTGTAGACCCAGGGCCAGGGAAAAATCAGTGTAAGGCATGAAACTCCAGCCACGTGAATTGCATAGCTGAAGTTGACATACCCTAAACTGATTTTTTTCTGCCATCCCCACAGCAATAAACTCTCCCGTCAACTTTCCTTCCTCCTTGCAACTGCCAGGAGTACCTGGGTCGACAGTGGAGCCCTGATCATTTGATTTAGCGCAGCCCCAGTAGGCTCACTAAATTGAACCCTGAAAGATCAACACCACCACATCGATCCTGAGGTAAGTGTAGCTGTACCCTCTGACCGGACTCGTGGGGTGCTGCCTGGAAAGGTGAAATGGCAGAGCTCTACCTGCGTGGTAATTGTGCTCCCTCAGTCCGCACTGTACTCCACTCATTTCATTTCTTTTGATCCCTCATTTTCCCAGACACACAGATCTGCACATCATCCTAAAAATGTACTTAGCCACTGCACATCCCAAACTGGTCTCTGAGAATTAACATTTCTGTCAATTGACTTTCCAGGGCCAGATACGGAAGCTTTGCCTCACATCAGGAGGGTCCACTAAAATCTAATAACAGAATTTTATGTAAGAAATGAGGGAAAGCAGCACTCCCAGATGGGCAGAAAGAAATTCAAAAACGTTTTTATGAGTACTGCTAGCACATCGTGTCTTAGAATGATTAATCCATCAACGGAAAATGACTTACAGGTTAATTAAAGGCAGCTTAAAGAAGCTGTTTTGCATTGTCTCTTGTTCTGTTCCTAGAGACAATTGTACCTGTCAGTTGAGCTGTGTGAAATGGCTATATGAATTTTCAAAAGAAAATAAGACGTTCTGTATAATAGCAGATCAATGGTCCAGGTTCCCAGGGGTTCCCATTTCCTATTGTCTGACATAGACCAACAGCCCAGGTAAAGTGGGTCCTACCTCCCACCCGCACCACATACACCAATAAAACAGTATTATGTTTCCTACCCCAGGACATACTAGAAAAGACCAGTAGTATTCATTGGCCAGTATCCCACCTTCCACCAGAGGCCCAGTTCAGCAAAACACTTGAGCACATGTTTAGCTTTGATGTCAATGGGATTTAATTAAGTTCTTAGAGTTAAGTAGATGCATAAGTGTTTGCTGAACCGGGGACGTAAAAACCAGATTGATGAATGATCTAAATAGTCCAATATCAATCTGGCCTTTGTTACATGCAGGAACAGAACAGGGATCTATCTAGTTCAAATGCACTGAAACAGAGCAATGCTCCATCTAATGCAGTGTCCCACAAACAGTCATGCAGAACAGACAGGTCTCCATGATTCATTTATCTCAGTGTACTACCTCTGGGATGCATTACCTCCGTCTTACAGTGGCCCTGTCCTGCTTCTCAGTGTAAATGAGCTTTAGAAACACTTTCCAAATATGCGTTAAGAGTCTATTAGGCTATTGGAGAAGATATTACCAATAGCAAACTGAAAAATCTCCCCTTGTATTTTAAAATATAATAATGAAAGATGAATTATTATTATTATTGGATTTATATCTCAGTTGCATCCAAAAGCTTCAATGAGGATGCATATCATTATACAAACATAAAAACCCCAGCCCTCCTCCAACAAGCTTACAGTCAAACTTAAGGCAAGTGAATGAATGAAATGAATGGAAAAAATGTGGAAGGGGGCTGAAACTGGAAGGGATGAAGATATGATTGTTGGTTGGATTAACTCAAATCAAAACCTTTTTGAAAAAATATATATCTGGCCCCTTTTCGTCTTGAGAGGTGGTGGGTAGCAGTGGTGGTGAGGCTCAATGGGCAATGTTTTAGTCTGCATCTTATCTCATGGCTTATCCATCCAACATTGGATTTGCTTGATTGATTGCAATAACCACGTCAGTCTATTCCTGAATTCTTGAGTCTGAGAGTTTTTCCTTCTAAGGCAAAGTTCTTTTGCACGGCTTGCACATATGCCGTCAAAGGAGGAGGTGCCCTATAATAGCAATCATCACCAGGTATTTCGATCTGATGAGGTAGATCCCAGGATTTTGGATCAATGTTACATTTTTTCATGGCGTTTTTGCATATATCCTTGAATCTTAGCTTTGGTCTTCCTCCCGTTCTCAACCTACATGACAGTTCACCAAAGAAGATTTCTTTGGGAAGACATTTGTCGCCCATTTTTGTCACATGACCAAGACACTGTAGTCTTCTTCTGTTAAGGATTGCTATGAGGCTGGGTATCCCAGATCTTGACAGGACATCTGCATTTGAAACTTTATCTTGCTAGTTGATATTCATAATTCTGCAGCAAAGATGGAAGCTGTGCAATTTAATATCCTGGTTCAAGTAGGTGGTCCATGCCTTAGAACCTATAGCAGGATACTCAGTACACCTGCCTGGTAGATTAATATCTTTGTTTTCACTGTCATCTTAGGATTGTTCCATGCTCATTTCATAAGTCTGCCAAAAATCGTAGCTGCCTTCCCAATTCTGATGGATGTTCAGTTCTTCATCCATTCATAGGTGTGTGGTGATAGTAGATCCAAAGTAACAGAATTGTTGAACTACATCTAATGGGCTCGTATCCAGAATGACATTGGTTCACTGAGGTATACCTTGAGTGAATACAACAATTTTCTTCATGCTTATGCCAAGGGAAAACAACTTGCAGGTTCTGGATAGAAAATCCACCAGTGACTATAGCGTGTCTTCATTATGAGTGACGACAGCTGCATCATCTGCAAAGAGGAGTTCCCTGATGAGGACTTTCTTGACCTTAGTTTTGGCCTTGAGTCTTGCCAGGTGATAGAGAGAGCCATCTAATCTTGTGTGGAGAAATACATTGCTGTGGGATTTTTGAAATGCACAAGTTAGTACAAGTGAGAAGAATATGCCAAAGAGGGTAGGGGCAACAACACACCCTTGTTTGACTCTGCTGTTCATTGCAAATGGTTCCAATGTAGATCCATCATATTGCACTGTTGCTTTCATGTTTTCGTAAAATGATGTTCTGAGCTTGAGTAGGGGCAGTGGTCAGCAAATCTCGGTTAACATTCAGAATAGTCCTGATCCACTGACAGTATCAAATGCCTTTGTTAAGTCCATAAATGTGATGAATAATGGATTTCCTTGTTTTCTGCATTTTTCCTGTAGTTGTCAAAGTGAGAAAATCATGTCCATTGTTGACCTGCCAGCCCTGAAGCCACACTGTGGTTCTGGATAGACTCAATCTGCAAGTGTTTACAGGCATTTGAGAATGACACAGGCAATGCTCTGCTGTGATGCTCAGTAATGAGATGCCGCTGTGGTTGTTTGTCACCCTTATGGCCTTTGTTTTTATATAGAGTGATGATGTTTGCATCCTTCATGTCATGTGGGACATCACCTGCTCCCCAACAATTCAGGAGTAAATCATAGAGGTAGGGGAAGAGTACAGCCTTGTTTGCCTTCAGGACTTCAGTGGGAATTCTGTCGTTTCCTGGTGGTTTTCCGTTGGAGACAGCATCAAAAGCTTGAGAAAGTTCCTCCTCTGTAGACTCTGCATCTAGCTCAGACATTTCTGGAAGAGTTGGGATGAGGTTGTCAAGTTCAGGTTGCATTGTACGCTCATGGGAGTAAAAACTTGAATAGTGTTCCACCCATCTGGACATCTGCAACTTTTTGCCAATGATCACCTGTCCACTTAAATACTTCACTGGGGCGACTTTGGTAATATTTGGTCCAAGTGCTTTCTTCAGTCCATCATACATGGTTTTCAGGTCTCCCAAATCAGATGCCTTTTGAATATTAGAACATAGGTCAGCCCAATACTTGTTTGCACACCACCTGGATTCTCTCCGAAGAGCAGGGCTTGTGTGTCTAAGTCGATCTCTTGTGCTTTGAGTTGGCTTCTTTATGTTAGTCAGATGTGCCTTGTGTTTTTTCTTCAAGAAGAGGCCTAAGAATGTCAGCATTTTCATCAATCCAGTCTTTGTGAGAGAATGTACATGTTCCAAAGGCAGATATTGCACATTTGTATGTTGCATTTCTCAGTATGGACCATGTTTCAGCAATGGTTTGTTGGTCAGCTTTGTGTTCTATTTTGCAAGTGAGATCATCTGCGAAGACAGAGCATTTCAGTGCATCTCTGATATTGGGGGTATTTTTGAAAATAAATAAGAAGTAAATAAGCCAAAAAAGGTTTGCTGCCCCTATCTATTGCCCACCTGCCTAACCAGGAGCATCATATTTTTGTTTGCACTTCCTAGTTCGTAATTCACTTCCAGCTGCTGTACACACCCTAACTCATCCCACAAGGCTTGACTAACTAGAGACACTTAGACACAGACCAAAGCAGGAGAGAATAGAGGCTATTGGGTAGCTTTTCACACTGCTGCTGTGCTGACCAATCAAGGAATTTCTGGACCAGCTTGCAATGACTTGCATTCCCATCGCTCAGGGGTGCTGTGCCCTGAGCTAATTTAGGTTTCTATGTTAATTTGGCTAAATGAAAATAAAATGCTAAAAACTACTAAAATTTTGTTCTTGGAGGATGTGTGGAGTCTCTTTGAAGCAAAGGACTGGAAGTTGGGGCATCTAGAGGCGCTTGTTAGGCAAAACATCCCTCTGGGCGGGGAAAGACCACAACACCTCATGTCAGTCAGGGAGCTGCTCTATTTCAAGGCAGAGCTGCAGTCACTGCAGGGTTCAGCTCCTTCAGTTGGCTGAGTAAACAAGCAGTCAATAACAAGGCTCACCTGGGATCAGGTTGCAGCTGCACAGCGGTTCAGCTCCCCTCTGCAGGGCTGAGTGAACACACAGTCCACAAGGGACTCTCTCTGGATCAGGGCATAGCACCAGTCAATGCAGGGGCTCAGCTCCCTTCAGTAGGGCTGAGCAAACTCACAGTAACAAAAAAGCTCACCCTGGAGCAGGGCAGGGCAGCAGTTAGTACAGGGCACAGCTCCCTTTTAGTTTGGCTGAGCAGGCAAATAGTAAGCACCTCACCCTGGGCCACTTCTACCTCCACCTTCATTGGCGTGGAGTCCCACTCAGGGTCATCTGGGAAGTTGGGAAGGCCCACATCTTGCAGAGCACAGGCAGACAGAAGGTCCGGAGACTCAGGCAGGTTCACGTCCTCAAGGTAGTGGGTCCATAGCAGGTCAGGGTGCTCAGATAGATCTGGGCCCTCTGGGTAGCGAGCAAGTAGCATACCCAGACACACTTCTGGGATCAGGTCAGAGTGGCCAGCTGACCAGTCTATCCAAATTTCATGTATGCTATGTAGAAATACCCATTTCCCTGTCAGATTTATGTGTATGCAAGATATCAATGGTTATATTATTTCTTTTTCCTCCAAAATTTCTTCGTAACAGACATTTTGTTTTTTCCCACCAAGTGTTGTGGGTTAACATATAAAGTAAAATGAAAAGAAAATCCATTCACCCATGGAGACACAGTTAGTGCCCTATTCCTTTGCATCGATCTCCTGCTGGAAAATGCTGCACATTACTGTAGTGAAAGGATGCAAATGGAAATAAAATCACTCCCAGGGACAAGTTATGATGTGGACTCTGATTTTTCAAATGTTAGTGGAAGTGGGTTCTACAGTCACCATGAAGGGAAAATTAACATCTGGCTTTGAAACAGGCACATTCTGGGTTCCTTGTGCTATTACCACTTACTAATAATCTGTTACTATATCAAGCATCAGTCCAGGATGGAGAAGTCTGGCTCAGCCTACATGGGGTTTTTTTCCCCCTTCAGAGGCCACTATAATATCTGTCTTGCAGTGTGTTGTTATATTATGTTCTGTGGAGAAGTCACAGGGAGGATATACTTAGATGGCTCATCTTTACTACATCTTGAAATTGACGTGCCGAGCTCTTGAGCATGCAAGAGTGACACAACAGTGAGTACTGCAGGTCAAGACTACCAAGCATTAGCAAGGCTATGGAAGGACCCAAGACAGGGAGACCGGGGTATTTTTTGTACAGAATCTGTGTCTCATATGCTTAACTGTTTACAGTTTTCCCCAGTGATGTTATCAGTCCCTTGTTTTCCTGATCATCACATTCACAGTTTTTAAAAAACAAATGTTAATAGACTTGAAAAAGAGACTTCATTGTGCCTCCCGTCAAAAAATTGCTAACCCAGAAATCCCTGGACAGCAGCAGAGATAATAAGAATCATTGCTACATATGATATCTACCTAGACTCAGAAAACTTTCACATGATCTCTCCAATCTCTGGATACCTTTAGGAATACATATTTGGCAGTTTCTTGGAAACTTACAATTTGAGCTGCTGTATGAGATTACGCATAAAATTGGCTTTCACTATGAAGGAGGCATGTAGGCTCTTTACAATCAGAAACTGGGGAGAGAAGCACTGGTTAGATTACACGCCATTGTTAAAATCAAGATCTTTGTCACAATAAATGTGTACTTCCTCAGCCCTGACAGTTTGTCAAACGATTCTGCAATATATTTTGTTGTGATTATGTTCGCTTCTGGTTTATAAGCCCATCTTATAAAAACACATATCTTGGGCTGAAGCAAGATTTATTTAATAATGTGACTGCTCCTAGTTGTTTCCAGAAAGCCTAAGATACATACAGGTAGATAATACCTACTTTGAATCCTGCATGTGTATGAAAGCCAGATACAGCTATCATGTTACTGATTTGTCCAGGTACATTCAGGTAAGAGGCACCTGCTGGGCTAATGAGTGCTCCAGACGCATTCAATGAGGAGCACCTATCGAATTGTTAAGCGTGATAGAACTCATCTGTTGCACTGCTGAATGTTCAAAGATGCATCCAGCTGGGAGGCATCTCCTGAAATCTGTGGCTATCTGCAGGTGGAAACCCACATGCTGGGAGATTGAACATTCTGCCTATATCCTAATATTCTGTGATTTCGTTGGAATGTTATTGGCCAGAGTACATGCAGTGGTGGAACAGGCAATAGAATAGTTAAGTTAGCAAGGCTGAATCATTTCTTTTGTCATTTTTGCAGACAAAACAAAGAGACTCCTTATTCCTCCTTTTATGGCTCACTGATTGTTTCTAACACAAATGTCACCCAGCCCCATTTCCTTCAATAAATCATAGCACTATTTTTCATTAGACAACACTTGGAATTCTTCTGCCCTTAATCTCCAGTCCCTTGCACCTTGTGTCCTCAGCTGCACCTGTACAAAGTACAAAATACTATCATTCCAATTTAGTTGTATTTTGCATAGGTTTAAATGTCAACATAAAATGCAAGACAGTGAAAAACTGGGTTAATTGAGTAGTTTAGGAAATAGACCACATTCTGTCCAGACAAATGTCATGCGTGTAACTCTGAATTACCCATTAACAGGAAGGGATTGCATTGCATCTGCTTTTCAGTTCTGCTGGTTTTTTTACCACACAGACAGATGCACATGTATTATGCACAGAAGGCAACATAAAAGTTAAGTCATAAAGGTGACAACTGTGAGAAAAGGAGAGTGAGAACTCACCTTGAACAGGCAAGACATTAAGGGTGAGTCTACACGAGCCCCCTCCTTTCAGAAGGGGCATGTTAAAGAGGGAGTTCGGAAGATGCTAATGAGGTACTGCCATGAATATTTGGCACCTCATTAGCATAATGGAGACCACAGCCATTCGAAACTGCTGCTTTCGAATCATGTGCCACCCATGTAGCCAGGGGCCTTTTGACACAACCCCAAGGACTTCGAAAGCCCCTTCTTCCCAAAGCAAATGGGAAGAAGAGTCTTTCAAAGTCCTGAGGGTCACTTCTAAAGGCCCCCAGCTACATGTGTGGTGTGCAATTTGAAAGCAGCACTTTCAAATTGCCATGGCCACCATTATGCTAATGAGGTACTTCATATTCATGGCAGCACCTTATTAGCATCTTCTGAACTCCCTCATTAACATGCCCCTTCTGAAAGGAGGGGGCTTGCATAGACGCACCTGAAGGGTATGTCTACACAGAAAAGTTATTTTGAAATAACAGCTGTTATTTCAAAATAACTGTCCTAGCATTTACGCAATGCAATCCCTATTTAGAAATGGCTTTGAAATACCAGTTGGCTTATTTTGAAATTGGCAAACCTCATTCAATGAGGAATAGCGCCTATTTCAAAATAGTTTGAAAAAGTTTACAAGGCTATTTTTCATTAACATTCCTTTCTCCAGGCACAGTAAAGTTAGCAGCCTGTCCTCCTACCTACTGATCCTCTGTGATTGCTCTAGGCATTAAATCAACTAATAGTGTTGGCTTTTTTTCTTGTTCACACAGAAGGTGACTCTGTATCCCTAGGATCTTCTTGAATTACAACAATACAAACACACACGTGATCTGCATGTCTATCAATGAGCTATGCTTTGGTTAATGCAGAGGGGACTGACTTGACTTTATCACTGAGGCTGAAGATGTTAATCATTTTTCATATATTCTTGTTTAGTATTGTACAGAGTAACTTATAAGACAAAGTGGCTCAAGGGATTTTTCAAGGAAATTAGAGGTAAGAAATATATAGGGAAAGAGTGAACCACTGTAGATCACTAGTAGATGCATAATCCTGGTCACCACTCCAGTCACAAAGCCTGTGCACTGCACTATATTCTCAAACACTTTACCCAAACCAGTTGAGGATCGCACCAATGTAATTTATCAGTGTTTTAACAACTGTGTCTCTCTTTATAAAGTTTGTATTGGCTAGCAGGGTACACATCCCACAAATTAATCCTCAGTGCCGTTGACTACCCTCTTGATATATCGCAAACCATGGAAGTACCTGCTCTGTGCTCTGATGTTAACTGCATGTTTCCAATGAAATCAAAAGATGATTAGTGTTTCTTCCTCCTTTGAATGTGGTGTGAGGCAGGAAGTGGGGATGATGATGTTCCTTCTGCCACATTTTCCATTAATTCCCTTTCCATCCCATATATTTGGCTCTTCCAAGGACAACAAAGCTTTCCTTGGAAGCCAATACTTTTCCTCCTGTCTGGTCTTGGGTCCCACTAGCATGGATTTCTATAACAGCATCCTGAAGCCTATGATGTATTCTCCAAGTCTGGCTCAGGATGCAAGCTCAGAACTGGCTAAGGCAGAACCTGAAAATTAGCTTATGATTTACTAAATCCAGCAGTTCTACAGATTATGAGAAAAGTGAGAACATCTCTGAGGATGGAAAAGGAAATTCAGTGGGTAGCTAGGTATTTATAATACTAATCCTTTAAAATTCCATCCGTCCTGAATGGAGGAAGGAGGTTTTTTTGAAAACAGAAACTCAGTGTCATCCAGTGGAATTGACACTGCAGGAAATGAGCTCTTCCCTGGGACAAAGGGAGAAATTTAAGATAGAAGTATTGTACTTGTCTACATTCTGGCTTGACTGAGTAGAAACAGATAGGCCATGGCTACACTAGGCCCTGCTTTTTAAAAGGGGGATGCTAATGGGCCACTTCGGCAGATGCTAATGAGGTGCTGCCATGAATATGCAGCACCTCATTAGCATAATGGCAGCCATGAGCATTTCAAAAGTGCCACTTTTGAAATGCATGCTGCTTTTGTAGACAGGGGCCTTTCGAAAGGACCCCCAGGCTTTGAAAACCCCTTCTTCCCATTTGGTTTTGGGAAGAAGAGGTTTTTGAAATCTAGGGAGTCCTTTCAAAAGGTTCCTGATTACACAAGCAGCGTGTGTTTTGAAAGCGGCACTTTCGAAACACACGCTGCCACCATTATGCTAATTAGGCACTGCATATTCATGGAAGTGCCTCATTAGCATCCCCCTTTCAAAAGGTGGGGGTTAGTGTAGCCACGGCCGTAACGTTCCCTGAGCTTTGGCTTTGGAAACAATGCAAGAAAAGCTCTCAGAATGATGTGTCCTGACTTTCATCTGCTCTTTATTTATTGGAATTGCACTCCACATCTTGGTTCCAAAAAAAATAGCTTCTTGAAAACACTCTGGATGCTGTCCAAAAGAGTTAACATGTTCTTCCATTTATGCTAACACATTAAATACAATAACTGGAGTCATAATAAGTAACAAGACTTAAAGCTCCTACCTCCATCTCAAGAATCCACTTCTCTTAGCTTCTCCTCTATGGACCCTCTTATTTTGAATGGATATGAGGCATTTTTCAATGTCTGGGGAAGATGACTGACCTAACACAATCCCATAGGAATCCTCGTGTCAAAGTACAGCCCTTTGAAAAATAGTGAATGTACAAAAATGGCTCTCAGAAAAGTAGTGGCTCAGTTCCATTTTCGTAAGAAAATCCATCAAAGAATATGAATAATGCTTAGCATTTGCATAGCACCTGACATTTGCAAAACATTGTATAAACCTTAATCAACTGAGCCACAAAACTTGCTCTTCATGGGTTAGATAAGTATTATTATCCCCAGTTTACGCTTGGGGAGATTGAAGCAAAGATCTTAAGTGACTTGCTGAGGAACACAAAGGAAGTCAACGGAAGAGCCAGAAATAAAATGCAGGGGTTCTTCCTTCTCTGTACTCTGTCTCATGCTGCCCCACAAACTCAGTAAACTCTCAGGAGAGCTCTCAGTGGTAGTTCCTTTTGGAAGACATGGGAAATCAGTGCCTTCTTTTCAGTTCTGGGTCTTCCCCACTAGAATTAAAGAGACAGTTGCTGATCATGCATTTGTCCATTTTTAGAGTGCCTGTCTTAACTTATGATGCCCTGTTTTTTATTAAATATCCCTATCCCTTTATCCTTTGAGGCCAGATTTGTAATCAGCCATCAAGTATGACATTGTGAGGCCAGGGTAGCTAGACCCAGTGCTTTGGCTCCATTTCTACTGGAAATATGACCCACTGGAAGTATTAACTTAAGCGTTACCCTAGAATAAAGTGCATATAGTCCAAGGAGAGGACTATCTATCTCCCCCATAAGCAGCTGAGATCAGGAATATCTCCTAAGGCAGCAATGTCCAATAGGAATTTAAAGAGTGCCACCCTTGTGGTTGACGTCTTTGCATATTCACCACATTATATTATACAAAACTTTATTAAATAATATTAGAATTTTGGTAGGTATTTCATGTTAAATAATTAGATAAATAATTCAATGCTGGTGACTCCCCAGAGCCACTGCCGCTGCTTCTGCCTGGGCCATTGCCACCACCGCCACGTGCTTCTCCCACCCAACAGTGGGGCATGCACATGGAACGGGCACTCCGCACCTGCGGTTCTCAGGAGGAGCCACTTTTAAAGACTCCAAGAGCCACAGGCAGCTCGAAAGCCACAGGTTGGCCATCTCTGTATTCGCCACAACATAGTATCCTACTCACCACATATGGTGAGTGGTGAACGTACTGGACACCGCAGTCCTGAGGCATGCTGCCTGCTTTCACTGGAGAAGAGCAGGGCCTGCCTGTCTCATAGCTGAATTCATCCGGCAAGAAAATGAGGAAGTGTGTGCTACCGTTCTATCAGAAACTCCTGGCCCTTTACAATGCTACAGTCAGGCTGTGTAATGCTGCCTCCTTGGGGTGAAAGAGACAGAAGCCCTGTACATGCTGAGTAATAAAGGAAATTGAGAGATGAGTTGAGAGGTCTGTGATTCTATCCCCAGAGCTTCATGGAGCAGAGGTGATGGCCTTATACAGGTATCTGTGGCTTAGCTACAGCATCCCTGGTGCCTGGGTGCAAGTCAAGGAATATGAAGGACCAATGTATCTGCAATGAAGGAATGGGGAGAGGAATTCAACAACAGGGAGAAAAGTCTGAAATCAGGCTCTCCTTCACCCCTGTGCCCACCCCAGCAATGGTCGTTTCTCTGTTGTAGTCACTGACTTCAAGTCACAAAGGCTCATCCAACCATTTACCTCTGGGGCAGATGGTTGGAGAAGGGGGTGGCATGGCCCAATACTTACTCCCCCTCCCACCTCGATTAGAAAAAGTGCATGTGCTAGCTCTTTATAAAGAAAGCCTTCATTTCATTAAAATTTAATTATTGGTTTAATTAAAATGGGAGCGCAGCGGTCTGAGATGTGTACATTTTTTTATGGCTGAAAGAGATTGTAAAGTCCTCATTCATTTCACATTGTAGTTTCTGAGACAAATTGGGCTGCCTTTTTTATAGACCAATTCTCAGGGCTGCTTTGAAATGGATCCCAGAGCCATTCATACAGATTAATTCAGGCAATGAATCAGATCCTGTTCATTGGCTGCCTTTCAGGACATAAAGCGGATGCACTGGGTGCCCTGTGGAAGGGGTTTGAGCAGTGGCAGGACTCTCTGAATGAGTAATTAATCCTTATCCAGACTTTAAGTTTTGCTTTATCCTATTTACGTTGCAAAGTGAAGTTAGTCTTGGTAAAAGATATCAAGCTGACAGCCCCAGAGAGACTTATGACTGGAGAGCTCAGGCAAAGGCAGAGACCAGGAAAACTACCCCCATGTTGATCTTCTAATAGGTCTATGTCCTGATCTGGCAGCACTCCCTCTGGGATTGCAGAAGCAGTCCCGTTTCCAAGGCCTGTTCCATTTCTGGCTTCCTGCCAGTGTGGGGAAAATTTACTGCTACGGGAAGAAGTGGTTTTGGTGACGTGACCTCTAGGAACCAAGCTGAGACATAGAACTCCCCATTCAGCTCATTTCATGTGCGATCCAAAGCTGTGATATGCATGCCTGAATGCAGGCTGGATTTCACCAGGGTGTGAGGTGTGCTGTTCTGCACTCTATCACAATCCCTGAACCTTCCAGTCATGATATTTCCACGTCAACCACTTTCTTCTTTAGGCCAGTGAAGAGAGTGCCAATGTCCTGCACTTTGCAGATGCTGGTTCCTTTGAGCGATATGGTCTACACCAGCGGTTCCCAACCTTTTCAGTAACATGGAGAATTTCAAACAATTCCATGGCGCATCCACTTTCTTCAGCTGGATTGATTGCTCACAAACATCACATTTCCTTCCCTTTACTTACATTTACTATGATTACAGTCTTACTAAAGAGGTCTGCAACACAGTAGTGCACACAACAAGCTAAACAAGAATCAAATGCATGAATATTTCAGATCCACCACAGACTACACCATCTTCCATGGCGAGCACAGACGTGCTTTCAAAATCTGCTCAATGCTAGGGATGCTGAGTAAACAAGTAACCACTGAAAGTGGACTCCTCTCCCCACCAGTCCGCTGGAGCCAGGACGCAGCATTTAAACTGTATGTCAGCTCCAACAGGCTCACACCCTCCCTTCCTTCCCCTTGCCACAGCAGGGAATGGGGCGGGCTCCCCACCAGCTTGTTCAGGCCAGGAAGCAGCATGTCATATGCCTTCCGTCACAAACGGGATCCTGTGGGGTCAGCATTTCCCCTGACGGTTACTCTGCAAAGAATCACCACTACAGTGTGGTGGGGAGACTGATGAACCTCCCCTTAGCCGGGACTCAGGCAGCCTTGCTGCTTGAGCCCCTCTGGCACGAGATCATCAATTTCCCCCCTGCCCCCTTGTAAAGAGGCACAGAGAGGGGAAATTGATAAAATTTCACAGCACGCTTGGACAGTTCTCACGGCACACCAACGTGTCATGGCACACTGGTTGAAAACAAGTGGTCCACGCAATCCGTTGAATAATCAACACCTTAGGGATTCCCTCTTTGGCCCAGGAGAGCACCTTCCTTTTGGAAGAGGTAAGCTCACCCTGTGGTATTACCCTAGATATTACAATGGTAGGTACCTCAGTAATACAGTCCCTTAGGCCAAGTCTACACTGGGTGGGGAGGCGGGAAGAAATCAATTTAAGATAGGCAACTCCAGGCATGAAAACTGTGTAGCTGGAGCTGTCACACCTTAAATCAATTTTTGCCACCATCCCCAAACTGGAAGGTTGGCGAGAGAAACTCTCCCATCGAATTCCCTTTCTTGCGACTGTGACAACTACCAAGATCGATGGTGGTGCCCTGGTCATTCAATTTAGTATTGCTCTACTAGGCAAGCTAAATCGAACCTTGAAAGACTGACTGCCAGCACATTGATCCTCCAGTAAGTGTAGACGGGCCCTGAGATAGCTAGACAGATGGCTCCTGCCAGCTGGATGTTCAGAATCTAGGAGCTGTAGAACACAAAATGAGGCAGATACAGGGAGCACAAGAATGCTGTTGAGACTGAAAGAGTAGCAAATACTTTAATCTAGTAATTCAGGTGAGTTTATGCGGATCCTAAGCAACCACCTACATCTCTCTGAAATGTTGTGATCACATTACAGTTCTCACACCATAGTCCAGAGAAAGTAAAGTGAGACAGACTTTCAGATGACAGAGTGACCTTCCAAACCTTGACGTGAACACCTACACTGACCTTCTGTCATCCTTTCAGTTCCAGCCACTGACATCAAAAGGTGGGTGGAGGTAAAGTTCAGGGCTGAAGAAAGGGCATGCCGTGTTTAAAATCAGCTTCCACTGAAAATCTTTGATTTTCAGGCACGTTGTATGCATCACTTTTTACAGCACACAGTTCTCTCTCTCACTCTCTGAAATAGAACCTGCAGGCTGGCCCTTTAATGAGTGACTTGGCATCACCTTTTTATGTGGAAATTTTAGATTGGCAGTGGGATGATTTTCTGAGCTCTCATTGACTTCCATGGGAGCTCTGGTGTTCAGCCCTTTGTTAAAATCAGATGTTCTGTGCTTTTGCTACAGCATTCCCTTCTCGTAAAGGAGAAAGCATTATCCGCTGGTGAAAGGAGGCTCACTCTGCAGCCTTAGGTTAGCAATATTAGCTGTCTATGCCTTTATTTCCCCATCTGCAACACTGACTAATATCACCAAAGAGTTATGAAACTTGGCCATTTGAGCGCCTTAGATGCAAGGTGCCCTGTAAGTGCAGATGTAATTATATATTACAGAGAAATGCAGCTATAATCAAAAAAATCCTTCACCTATTGTGTAGCTGCAGTTAAAAATAATTGATCAGCTCTAATCAGAGAACAAGAGAGAGACTCTGATCTGAGCAAGAAAACCAAATATATTCATTGCAGCCTGACTGAGCGAGACTAAAATTGCTGCAAACATCACCAGCAGCATAGAGGACAGTCCCAGCTACAGAAAACTTCTTTGTTTCTCCTTTCTTCACATCCAGCAGAGTAGCGACTAGCTCTCTGGGAAGTGACCTGAAAGCAGAAGAACGTGCATTGATATTTCTGCTTCAAGACTAATCGCTCCTGCCTTCTCTGTCTCCAGAGAGCTGTCAGACTTCTGGGCTGCAGGTAGCCACCCCCTATGTTTAGCTCCTGTGCCAACACTCCCCAACTACTTTTCAATGTCAAATAAATCCTGTGACTATTGTTGTGTATGACCACAGCACAGCTCACTAGATTTCTCCAAACACAGGAGCTTTTGATCTGTTTCATTTGATCTGGGAGCACAGAATCTACTGAGCCACAGGCATTGTCAAGAAAGTATAATCTAGATTGGTATCTATTTATCTATCTAAATTTTAAGATGTCTCCTGAGCTTGCTATCTGATCATGTGACTCCAGCACACCTTCTCACTCTCACCAAAACAGATCCAACTGATATTTTTTTAATCTGTATAGCAGGCAGAAATGAAAGTGCAAGTTACATGCAGAGAGGGGAAGGGTGCTTTGGGAAGATGAAGAATGAGCTCTGCTTTCTATGTACGGGTTGTACTACCCCGGTCTGGCACGAATAGGACCCAATTGGTCCTGAACAAGAGAATTTGCCGGACCAGGGGAGGTTTCCTGCCACCAGCCCCCAAACTACCAACACCTTCCCTCCCCAGTGCCCCACTGGGCTGCCCATCAGTGCAGTGTGGGTGCCCTGGTCTAGGACTGATGCTGCGACTCCCATTCATGCTGCTAGGGCTGCTGAGGGACACCAGCTCCCACTCCAGCCTGGCAGGGCTGCCAGGGATGTGGTTCCAGCCCTGTGTGGCTGCCTCGGGCTGCCAAGAGAAGCCAGTTCCGGCTCCATGCAGCTTCTCACAGTCCCAGCTTCAGCCCTGTGGGGCTGCCAGGAACACCAGCTCCAGGCCTCCAGGGTTGCCTGAGGACATGGGCTGCAGCTTGCCCTCCTGCCCGGATCTGTGGACCAAAAACATCCTTGATCCTGCTGAATGAGGGATGTTGCCAGACCAAGGAGTGCCAATTTTAGGAGGTTCAGCCTGAAGGGCCTTTCCTACTCCAGCATGCCAAAGTGCTTTACTGGCGTTTGGGTAAGAGTTGCTCATCCACTGCTGAAATGCAGCGACCTCTGGAGTGGAACACAGAAGCACTTAGCAGTGCAGAGAAACACCACACAACTACTTTGAGTAGAGGAAGTGAAGAAGAACTGAACTGAAACCACAGAAGGAATTTTAGAGAGACAGAATGTAATTATCCAGTTTCCAGTTTAGTACCTGATTATCTCATGAGCACTGACAATATCATGATGGCTTAGGCTAGGTCTGCTCTAATGCCTGTACACATGCTCATACATGGGATTGTGGCATAACCCTGCTAAATGCAGGAAAGAGGCAGTAAAAAGTCATTAGGAAGTTGTTTCATGATGACACACAGCATAGTAAAACCAGGGAGTGGTTTCCAGTTCCCCAGTTGTCTGTCCAGCTCTGGTTATGGATTAGAGCAACCTGTTGTTGCCCTCTACCAGTTGGAGATGCCTGGAGTGCATCATGCCCCTGAGGGTGGATAGCCTGAGAGCAGGGGAAGGATGGTTCAGTGGCTTGAGCTGTGGCTTGCTAAATCCCAGGGGTGTGAGCTCAGCCCTGGAGGGGGCTGGTCAGGGCAAATAGATTAAAAAAAAAAGTGGGGGGAAGGTGGTGTTTAGGCTGGCAAAGAGGAAAGGGAACTGGACTCAATGACCCTTCCAGTTCTATGAGATGCATATCTCCATATATTATTATCCACCACCTGAATAACTTAAATGAAGCAAAGCAGAACAAGAATTTGCCCTGCAATCTCTAGAAGCAGTGCTGTGGCTTAGTTCTGAGTACCAGACCTTGAGTCTAGTCATTTGGCAGCCTAGGTAGCTGTGAGCCTATATGCCTCTCAATAAGATTGGAGGAGCAAAAGAGACTCTTAACATTACCATTGCTAACATTTGCACACGCTAGAGTGGATGGTTTATTTTGAAAAGCTGCTGCTTGCTACTGTTCCTGGCTGGACTTGTCAGAAAATTTGTGTCAAAACATTTGACGCTGAAAAATTGTTTGTTTGTGTGTTTGTTTGGAGTAGGGAGTGGTGTTTGTTTGTGTGTTTGTTTGGAGTAGGGAGTGGTGTTTGTTTGTGTGTTTGTTTGGAGTAGGGAGTGGTGTTTGTTTGTGTGTTTGTTTGGAGTAGGGAGAGGTGTTTGTTTGTTTTGGCCAAAAAAAGTGTTTTCACAAAAAGTGTCCACTTCAGGTGAAAACTTTCAATTTCTGTCAATTTCTGCCCTTTGCTTAATTTCATCTAGCCCGAGGCAAATCTCTGCACCATGAGCTGGAAGCCCTGAACCCTGTATCCCCCCACTGAGCTGGTGCTGCGGCTCATGGTGATCAGGACAGCTCCACCTGCTGTGACTTGTCCTCAATTGTAGGCACTGAGCCACAGCTCCCATTGGCCAGGAACTGCAGCCAATGAGAGCTGGGGAGGCAGTGCCAGCAGGCAAGGGCAGTGCACATATCCACGTACCCTCCTCCCTCACCATCCAAGCGCTTCAGGGATGTATCAGCTGCTTCTGGGAACAGCACAGGGGTTATGTAAATGGTAACGCACAGAAATAATCAGAGGGATGGGAAAAAAGGGAAAGCCAACGAATGTGTAACCCCTTTCTCAGAAGTGCATGGTATTTTATGTACCCGATTGACTAGACCCCACCATACCATGAAGGCAAGAGGAATCAAGTAAGAATGGTGAAAACAAAGAAGTGTGTATTGAGTGATAAAATACAATAAAAGGGATGGAGGGAAATGCATAAAATAAATCAATAGCTCCTATAATAGCCAGTTAACTAACAACAGTAAAATAGTGACACCCAGTGGGGCCTGAAGCCCAAATCTGTACCTCCCTTGGCTGGAAATCTATAAAGAATGGCTTTTTTATTATGTCTTAGTGCTGGATCAGGGTGCTCCAACAATGCTCAGGACCCCAATTATAGGGATACTGACAGTCATCAAGGAGGACCTCTGAGGAGTCCAATAGAGATGACAGGACTATGGAGAGAAGTCCCTCGAAGATAGAATGGCTGGTTGAGGTGAGTATTGAAGGTCTTCTGAATTTGTCACAGTGTAGCTGGTGCCCTCTTTGATCTGGCCTAAAGGACGAGGCAGACCCAAGAAGCACACTGGCTGCCACTTAGGTGGACATCACATCCCATTGGCTGATCAAAGCCTTTTACAGACGAACAGGTGGGAAAGTGGGAACATTCCATCCCATCTGTCTGAGGTAAATGTGCTGCTAGAGTGAAATCAGTGGAAGGTCCAAGGGCTCAGAGGTGGGAAAATCGCATCCTGATCAGTGTAAAGTCAGAGCTTTATGTAATCACCAAGATGGATTCCACGGTCAAATGTTATCAGACCCCCTTTTGTTTGACATTTAACTGTAAGATTTGTCTCTCATACAGGCTGAGAGCCTGCCTTAGCCCTGCTGCACTGCCAGCTGAGAGTCACTGAGGTAAGTGACCCACATCCCCGCCAGCACCCCAATCCCTTACCCCAGCCCTGAGCTCCCTGCTGCACCCTCTCTCCCAGAGCATTGCACCTTGCACCTCCATCACTAGGGTGACCATCTGTCCCGTTTGGAGCAGGACTGCCCCGTATTTTGGGTACCATCCCAGCATCCCATATTCCTAATTGCCCCATATTCCACTTTTTTACTAGCACAGATGGCTGCCCCCTGATTCTGGCTTCCCATGGCTGGGGGAGACAGACCCACATGATGTTGCAGCTGGCGGAAGCTGGGAGCTTCACTTGGGGGTGACAGCCCAGTTCCTGGTGCCCCAAATCATGGGGCAGCTGAGAGTTGCAGCTGCCCCCTGCACCACCTCCAGCAGGGTGGCAGCCCTCACAAGGTAGCCACTACCTGATTCCTAGGTACGGTGACCATCCATCCCATTTTGGCCAGGATGGCATCGTTCCCCCATGTCCCACATTTGGCTGGGGGAGGTATGGTCACCCTATCCATCACAGACCCCCCTCCTTCACCTGAACCCCTCATCCCCTGCCCCACCGCAGAGCTCAAACACAACCCTATCCCTAACCTTAACCACACCCCAATCTTCTGGCCTGAGCCCACTCCTGAGATCCAGACCCCTCAGTCATAGCCTGCTGCCTCCTCCTGCACCCCAAAACCCTCATCCTAGCCCCATCCCACAACCTGCACCCCCAGTCAGTCCCACCCTTTTCCAGGGCCCCAATTCTCTGCCCTAGCCTGGAGCCCCTCTCTACATCCTGAACCGCTCATTTCTGGCCCCACGCCAAAGCCTAGGGAAAGCCTTGAGCCTCTGCATCCTCCCATGCCCAGTGTGACTGACTTTTTTTTCTGGAGGTCAGTTGTCCTTCACAGGAAAAAGGTTCCGCACCCTGTCATAAACTATGGCCCCATTAAATTAATGATTAGAGGTGTCCAGACACCGTTGTGAGGAGGACCATTCAGCTACCTAGATGCGTAGAGGGAGGAGAATGAGATTTGGGACCTGTGTTCTCTTTAATTTTTCACACCCTGACAAGAATGAATTTCTTATGTGCACCAGTGTGGAAGTGATGTGTGACTTAAAACTGATATTGTGGCTGGTTCCCTGTTGGGATCTCCCTCACCAGTCATCTCTTCAGTATTTTTTCTTTATATAAGAAGCAGGGACACTGTTCTTGTCAGTTAATATCTAAGCTATGACCTGCAAAAAAAATCAAAACAGTTGTGTAAGTAGCCCCTGAAATGGAATTGTGGTTAAATCTGCCTAACCCTCACCAAAATCTGAAGTGGTGCCCCTGACCTGACTATTCACCTTCCCAGCACTGTTCATGATTTTATAGACTTCTGGCGATAAAATATTGAAAAGCATGTAGAAAATCAGCAGGCCAAAGTTTAGCTCTTTGCAGTAGACAATAACTAGGTTGTTCTTTCACATGGTGAGTCCTCAGATCCATTTGAGATACCCAATGGTGTGAAGCAAGGGTGCGTGCTGGCCCCAGTGTTATTCAACCTCTCTTTCACGTGCATCCTCAGCCACACAATTAAGGACCTGGACCGTGGAGTCTACATAAAATACAGACTTGATGGGTCACTTTTCGACCTTCATCATCTGAATGCTAAAACCAAGGCGCTTGAGAGGTTCATCCTTGAAGCCCTTTTTGCTGATGACTGTGCACTTAATGGCACACAAGGAATCTGATCTCCAGCTCATCGTCAACAAGTTTGCTGATGCCCCTCGCCTCTTTGGTTTGACCATCAGCCTAGGGAGGACCAAGGTGCTGTTTCAACCTGCTCCAGGATCTGCTGCTCTCCCCGCTTCAATCCTTATTGAAGGAACAGAGTTAAAAACAGTAGAGGAGTTCAAGTACCTTGGCAGTGTGATAGCCAATGATGGCTCCCTTGACAAAGAAATCAATGCCAGAATCTGCCAGGCCAGCCGGGCACGAGGACGTCTGAGAGTGCGAGTGTTGAACTAGCACAATATCCAACCGTCCACTAAACTGAAAGTGCACAAGGCTGTAGTCCTGACCAGTCTCCTGTAAGGCTGTGAAGCCTGGACCTTGTACAGAAAACACATAAAACTGCTGAAGCCCTTCCACACATGCAGCCTGAGGTCAATACTGCACATTTGATGGCAGGACAGAGGTACGAACCTGGAAGTCCTGGACAGAGCAGAAACCAAGAGCATCGAAGTCATGATTCTGAAAGCCCAGCATCCCTGGACAGGGCACGTCATACGAATGGAGGAGTCAAGAATCCCTAAGCAACTCCTCTACGGTGAACTCTCCCAGGGCAAAAGGAATCAAGGTAGGCCTCACAAGAGGTATAAAGACTGTGTGAAGGCCAACATTGCTCACGCTGGTTTAAAACCAGATCAGCTAGAGCAGCATGCAAAAGACTGAACAGGCTGGTGTGCTCTCATATGATAACTTTGAAGAGCAGCGACACGTATGCCTCATTAATGCTCGTGAGAGGAAGAAAGTAACAGCAGCAGCCACACCAGCAGAGCCAGGACAATTCCCTTGTCCCCACTGTGAATGCCCATGCCGTTCAAAGCTTGGACTCCTCAGCCACATGCGAGCCCATAACCGAGGAGCCTGTGCAAGCCTAAGACGTCATCATCAGACACAACGGACTACCTACAGATGTACTTGATGATTAGTTTGTGCATTCAAGTGCAAGGCAGACCTCTGAAAACAATGAAGGGGAAAGCCAGGGCACAAGGGAGCGATAGAGAGATTTTAGCTTAGATAAACTAGAATGCTGTCTGTGACTGGTTCCGAAGATTTAAAATGGAGTATTTAAAAAAATAAATAGAGCAGATTCATAACATCTGCAATTTAGAACTTATGGCAGAGCAGGGTCAGCTGTGAAAGGCAGAGGGAATGATACAGGTTTAAATTGTTTCTGACAATAGGTAATATTAGTATCCTACAGTATTTCCATGTTGTCCCCTTTTACATCTCTATACCTCCTTAAATGTGAACCATCTGTCCCTTCAAGTTACTTTCCTGCATGTGCCTCCCTGCCCGAGAATCAAAGTATGTGATCAGATGAAAGTCAATTTCACGTTCTCTTCATTTTGATCTTTGTCACACTTCCTGCCAGTCCCTGACATTCACACAGGATCAGCTGACTCATTTCCACATAAAGAACTGACATTTTCTTCTCAATTTCATGGAAGGGTCACGAGTTGCCACATTAAAGGAAAAAAACTACAATGAAGTGATTTTCTAATCATTGCATCAGGTTACAAATGAATGTAAATCACTGAGCAGTGTTTCTGTTAAAAGAGAGAGAGCGAAGCTGTGTCGTGTGGTTCTAAAAGGCATTTTGAAATTTCACATTGTGCACCCCTTGGCACACAAATGCAGAGACAACCACAGTGTGTGTGTGTCTGTGTGTTTGTGTGTGTACCATACACAAACACACATGTACATACAGACCATATTTGTCTTTGCAAGTGCCTAGGTCAATAGTCACCGATACTGACTTGGGTTCACTCGGCCAAGCATTAGGAGGAAGAAAATCCTGTAGATACGTGCAAGCTGGGCACCTAAATTCAACCCCTTGATTTTCCACAGACTCCATATGCAGCCTTGAAGAAGTCACTACTTAGGGTTTGTCGACAGGCTCTGCACTGCAAAGAAAAACCCATGATGTGAGTTTCTGACACTGAGTCAATTGTCTTAAGCTTATGGGGTTCCAGGTGAAGGGCTAAAACTAGCAGTTTAGCTCCGGGGTGGCCAACCACTTAGGGACAAAGCGCCACAGAGAGAGTGCAAACAGCCACATATTATAGATTTATTTGCATCTATTGACTGATCAATCAGCAGATGGAAATAAATATTTAATATGTGGTTCAATGTCCTTCCCACAAAGCCAGGCACCTCCCTCCACCACCCTGCTCTAGCTCAATGCTGGCAACTCACCAGAGCCAGCACCACCCCGAGAAGCCGGTGTCACCACCGCTGCCGTGCACTTCTCCCACCAAGCGCTGGGGTGGGTGGCACGCCCGGCATGCAGCTCTGAAGGGGAGCTGCATTTAATGGCTCAGAAAGACGCAAGTCTGGTGGAGCCTGAGTCTGAAAAGCCAGGGAGGGAGAAGGTCTCCGAGCCCAGGCTCCACCCTGACAAGAACATCTAAACAACAATCGTAGTGCCCCAGCCCGAGCCCCATGAGTCCAAGTCAATTCATCTGGCCCAAAAAGGTGAACTGATGCAGATTTTAAATGCAATGACTGGATGGGCACAGGGAATATGTAATGTGCTTACACACACATATCTCTCCACACACATCGCTAAAGTCACGTCAATATTCAATTATATATTTTCAATGTGCACTTATTCAGCCAGGATGGGACCATCCTAACACAACTACTGCAAAACACACCTTCTTCCCCACTACAGGAATGGCTGCATTAGTGCTCCCTGCATCATGGCTTCCACAGTGGGAGACAGCTGGTGATACATGCCCAGTACTGCCTCATGCACAGGCAGCTGGGGAACAAGCCTAGCCTTGGCTACACACATATCCTGGTGCCTGAACAAGAGGGGTCAGGACACAGAAATTTGCTGGAGAGAAGTTGTGTCAGGTCTGGAGCAAAGGGAGAGCTGAGAATTGCGTTCCTGCCAGGCACTGAGTGGGGGATCAGCTTAGTCCCAGTGTGTGAGGGGCACTGACTGCAACTTATTTCCGCGGTAGGTGGCATGCAGGATGGCTGTCTTGATTTTGTGTTGGTGGCTTTTGGAGCTCACCTCTGAAAAGTACATTAAAATCCCGCTTCTGAACCAGGATGCTAAAAATAAGGAGGAGGTATATGTGAGACCCACTGCAATCATGGGCAGGCTTTTTCCATTGACTCCAGTGGGCACGAGTTCAGACCTCTTGTGCTTCCCACAAAGCTGTTACAAAGCCAAAGAAAGCAAGTGCAAATGTGAACAGCTCCCCACGGGCTGGCAAGCTGCCATCAAAATCAGGAAGCCAAGTAAGGAAAAAAAACTGGAGCCCCCTAATCATTTTATGAGTCTAATTTAACTTTTACGAACATGTTTTGAGCTCCCCTACTCAGACTCTGGTATTGATCTTTCCAGTCCTGTTAACTCATAACTAGACCATATCTGAAGACATAAACTTTAAAAGGGACAATAAAAAAGCGAGAGAGACAGCACTGGCTGAGCGCCTCTCGGCATGAAGAGGAGAATGCATAAACCCTGCTGGGTTCAGGTGAAGTTGTGCGAGTGGAAATCAGCTCCCGTCAGTTTCAGAGGTATAAACCAACTGTCACATTATTCTTCGTTTCTAAATAGAAAGTGGAGCAAAGCTGTGGACAGAGCTGTCCCATCCATAGGCCGGACTGGGGCAGGCACCCAAAGGCTCGTGCTTTTGGGAGTCCTGAGGTGGCTGCTGCAGCTGCACTATGGATGTGAGGGGGGAGGATTACCTGAGGCAGGGTGGGAAGGTGGGAGGGTGACAGCAGCAGCAGGGGGTTGCCTCCAGTCAGGCCCCCTCACTCTCACCAAACAGGCAGCATGAGCAGCAGCCTGCTCCACTCCATCCCGCCACACCCTCCCAGCCTGCTGAGCCCTGCTTCTCTGTGGGAGGCTGGGGCAGAGGGCTTCCCACTGCCATGACAAGGCATGACAGAATGGAGCAGGCTGCCGCTCACGCTGCCTGCATGGTGAGTGGCAGGGGGTGTGAGGAGAGGCGACTCCCTGCTGCCGCCTGCCGCTGCCAGCCAATGAACCATACCCAAGGTAATCCCAGGGAAGGGGAGAGGCCTATGGCATGGTGGGAATGCCCAGGGCCCTGTGTCTGGGGCAGTGGACTGGGGTGATCCGGGCCCTGGGGCCTGCCCCCCTCGGAATGGTCCTGGCTGTGGGACTAGACCAGGGCTGTATAGGGGGCCAGTGTGGATCTGAGCACAAACAGGTTTAAAAAAAGGGATATAAAGACACTAGTCCATTCCCTCCCATCTGCCTTTATTCTAGAGATGGGTCTGAGCTGCAACACTCTCTCCTAAAAGAGGATTCAGACACAGAATCTCCCAGAGCTCCCTGGGTCTCAGATCTCAGATGTTCAGTGAGGTCAATTATAGAGGCTGACCTAAGCAGAGAGACTTGGATCCTGTGCATGGAATCATGCTTAATGGAGAATAGTGACCCTGAGTTAGTGCCCAGGGCAGGATGGTTTCTGGCTGTGCTACTGTGACAGTGTACCTGGCAAGAGCCTGCTAATGCATCAGGTCAGGGGAGTTCATAGGTCTACATTTCTGGCTGGTGAATAACTTGAAAAGCCTGAAAAGCCAATTTTTAAATTTTTTTTTGGAGGGGAGTTTCTCACCACAATAAAAATAGCAAAAGGGCTGATCTTCAAACTCCAGCTATTTGTGGAAGAAAAGAAGATGAAAATATGCAGCAGATTGTATTTATTAAATTGATCCTAGTCCAATGGAGAGAGGTTGGATGGGCATGGTGAAGTAGCATCTCTAGAGTTGGGTGACGTGTGTTACCTTTGTTTAAGGAGTCCCCTTAAGATTCAGTTGTGATTAGGTGTTCAAAATCTCAAAGCAAAACTTATTCAGGAATTCTGAGCTTTGCCTGGCATTTCAGTATAGTTCAGGCTTGGATCTGGGTCTGCACTTCACTCATTGGTAACTGATGCTGGATTTGCTATGCTTCTTCAGACAGCACAGAATCACTCACACTTGTGAATTTCACATGCATCAGTTTCACATTATGTTAGGGGCAACCCATAAATCAGCCAAAGTTCATTTAAAAGTTTCATGAACCTCCGCAAGCCCTTTTGCTGATCTGAGTCTGTTGGTCTCACGTTAGAATTTTTAACAATACCCAAAACTGGGTGATTTTTGTGTGGCTTTGGTTTATGTTTAAAACATTAAGAGCCGTGTCATTATCTTGCTGCACAGTGAGAAGCTGCTGTCTTTGATCCTTTTGATGCTCAAGGAGTTATATGTGTAAATTGCCCTGAGCATTGGGAGGATGGATTACACCCCAGGGCTCTGCCTCCATACGTCCGAGTGATTCCCTGGCTCTGTCTATCCATCACTACCATGATCTCCTCTGCCACTTGGAATTAAAACATAAACGTGTGTTTTTAAAAATATAAAATGACATTTTAAGGACAATTTGTGGGGAGCTCAGAGAAAATCAACAAATGATTAGGGAACTAGAATAAGTGTAATTTATGAGGAAAGATTACAATTGCTAAAAATACCCAGCTGGGCTAATCAATGTTAATGGGTAGAACATAAAAATAGTCTTCAAATGTAAGAGGGGGTGTTATAATACCAGTGATAAATGATTTAGAGTGGCCTACGGATAACTAGGAGGGATAAATAAATAAAAAGCAAATATGGGCTGTTTATCACAAAATTCTCCCTGAACATTAAATACATTAAGCAATGGCCTGATCCAAAGTCCCTTGAAGTGAATGGAATTGTCACCAATGTCTTCAGTGGGCTTTAGATCAGGCATCTTAGGAGATGTCTACCCAGCAATTAAACACTCACAACTGGTCCAGTTCAGCTGACTCAGGTTCGCAGGGCTTAGTTGAGGGGGCTATAAAATTGCAGGATGCACTTTTGTGTTTAGGCTGGAGCCTGAGGTCTGGGACCCAGTGAAGGAAGAGGCTCCCCAACCCTGGGCTCCAGCTGCAGCCAAAATGTCTACACAGAAATGTTTAGCCATGCAACTTGCACCCGCCCCTGCTTCGAGCCAAGTCAGCTGTCCCAGGCCAGATGCAGCCATTCCATGGATTTTTTATCCAGCATAGATTTATCCTCTGAGATACTGTTTCCACTCTTTCCTATGACAAGCTGATGTTTGGAGCATATAAAATTATAGACAGGAGAAACAACTATCAAATACACATGCTGAACTGGAAGTATAGGGAGGGGTGGATGAACTAGATGACCTCTTTTCTATTTCTAATGTCTGTGATACTATGACATATATAAAGCTGGTGGACCAGATTTAGACCTGCTGTAAGTAATATGGCTCAATTGCCTTAAGGAGAGACACACTACATATACCAGGTCTGAATGCACCCCTGACTAGTAAGGTTAGTAGATTTTGCTAATTCTACTAACAAAGTATAAGGTCAAATTTTTAGCTAGTTTATAGCTACCCCCAAGTTTGCACTCACGCCTGATTGCATCCACAAAAGGAGTCACAAACAATTTTCATTCGCAAACAGGTGTATGCACTTAAGGGTGTCTGTGTGTCTGACAGGTTTTTCTCTGTGCCGAGACACTTTTGCAGGTGAAATCTAGTGCATAATACTATGTAACCTCAAAGGTCAACTTCAGTGGACTGCTGCAACTCTCTTCATCCTTGTTGCTACAACATAGAGCTAATAGAGTTGAAGGCCAGAAGAGACCATTATGATCATCCACCTTGACCACTTATTGTACAATAAAGACAATAGTAATTCACCCAGGCCCCATCTACACGACAGCTATTTTTCGAAAGATGATCTTCCGGAAGATTGCTTCTGGAAGATCTTTCAAAAGAGTGTGTCCACCCACAAAAAAGTAGATCACAAGATCAATCCACTCTTTCAATAGAGAGCATCCACATAGCCCCCACTCTTTCAAAAGAATGGGCCAGGGATTGAAAAATCCAGCACCATGAGGACTGCTCTTTCAAAAAAACGGCCCGTGAAGCGTCTACACATGCTTTTTTTCTAAAGAAACTTTTGAAAGGAGGAACTCTTCTTGATCTGGGAGCAGAAGAGAGCTTCTGGAAGAAGAGCCCCGTTCTTTCAATTTTGGATCAAAAGAGCACCATGTGTTTTTTCGGAAAAGGGCCTGATTTTCTGAAAGACCTTATTAGTGTAGATGCAACCCCAGAAATTCCAGCATCAAGCCCATAACTTCTGCTTGAGCTAGAGCATATATTTTAGAACACTGTATAGTCATGATTAAAGACATTAAGTATGCAGAATTTACTATATGGGTAAGATGTTTCAATTGTTAATTCTCCTCATCAAAAATTTGCACTGTATTTCCACTGTGATTGGATCTAGCTTCAATGCCTAACCACTGGCTCATATTATGTTTTTTTCAACTAGATTAAGTAGTTGTCTGTTACCAGAAATCTCTGCAGCATGGGTCTTGGAAGATGTTGAAGGTCCTTCCAGATGCCAGCCTGAAAGAGCTAGCCAGAGTCAGTACTTACCATGTTTTCTACTGGCTGGCATCAGAACTACTTAGTTGTGTGCCATAAACTCTGTACTGCAAATAGCCAGTTGGGATTCTTCTTGAGCTCAGGTGGTATGTGACTGCAGTTTTGGACAGAAGGATCTGAGGTTCTCTCTGGCATACAATGTGTAGTAGTACAGTGATAACTGGGTAGTCCTAACCAGGCAGATCTATCAAAACAGATAATCTCATTTACAAGGATCATCTAAGCAGGGGACTGAAATAACCCAGTGTAATTCTGATCAGTAAAAATTTGTCTCAAACTTGTCACACTGTAATAGGATTCACTCCTCCAATAGAAATGGATACATCAAGGAGTCTTTTCAAGGAATACTGAGTATTTTATGCATTGATGTCAGAAGCTGGAACCGGGCAACAGTCTACGCCATAAATGCCTTGTTCTGTTTATTTCTTCTGAAGCATCTGACACTGGCCATTTTTGGAAGACAGGCTGCTCAGCTATCCAAGTTAGCTCACTGGATCCCATGCAAGGTCTGGCCAAGCGCCCCATGATCCTATAATGTTTGTTTACAGCCACCAGTCCTAGATCTCAGTGTTCTGTGTTGTTATTTAGCTGTAGGGTTTACCCCTAAATGTCTTGTAATAGCCCAGTAAGTGGTGGAAGCGTTAGTAATGCTGCTAAACAATATTGAGATCCTGTGATCCAGCAAATTCTCTCGTTTGAGAACGGTCAGGTCCTAACAGTGCCAAATTAGAGTGGTTCAACCTGTCTAGCCTTTCTTATGTTCTTCTTTACTTCCATAGTGTTAGCAAACCATCAGCTAGAAAGCAATTTTATATCTATGTTCTTTGTGCACACAATTACATGCCTGTTTTTTTCTGGAAACCTGGCACTAGATTTATCCTCAGTTGCATCAGTGTACATCCATAGTAATTCTATGTATATCAGCAGCAACATATAGGTAGTGAGAATAGCATTTAACCCAAAGTCCTCAATGCACACTCCTGAAGCCAAGAAGGATAAAACTGAAAGGGTGTGAAGCGACCAAATCATGTAGCTATAGATTATAAACCTACATGTGCATGCACAGTGTAGGGGTGGAGTCACAAAGCACAGACAGTGGCACATAAAGAGGGATATTAAATGAAGTCCTTCAGATAAAATGATTCATTATGTTGCCTTTGCTGCTTGCAGCCTTTGATATTTTGATACTCTAAATAGCTCTTACCTGGAAGCAACTTTAAGCAGCACTGGAGTGCCACACATGGGTCCTTCAGACTCAGTTTATCCAGGCAACTTCTCATTGCTTACAGTCTGGAATTACAAGGATTCTGTTGTGTTTTATTTACACCACAACTGTATTAATTTTATTTCCTGTGACAGCTGTTTTAGACCATTTCACTTTCCACTAGAAGCATGATAAGGATTGAAATGAAGGTTGTAAATAGCTGTAGAAATTGCACAGTAAATTCTGATTTCATGGGTAGCATGTTTTATTAATGTTGCAACATTTATTGTGTATTTTAAGCCGCTGTTGATTTTTATTAAAAAAGGCACTTTTATTACAAGTGCACAATGACAACAAAATAAAATACTCTGTTATGCTTCCCTCCCCACTCCCCACCTTCAGCGTGAATTCTAGTTAATTTTCTGTAGGTGGTTGAGAAAGTCTAAAGCAGATCCTGTAGCTGGGGCCAGGCTTGGTGCTTGAAATTGTTGTCTGAACCTCTTCCATTGCAGATCAATCCTAAGGGATAGACAGAGGTTGTTTCATTGTCAGGAGCAGTGTACATTGGATGGGGCTCAGAAAAACAAACTTTCTCTTGCAGCTTATTAAATCTCTGACTGATTATCTGAAGCTCTTATTTAATGAGTATTCAGAGGAAGGGGAAGAAAACCCAGCAGTGACAAGATAAAGCCGGGTGATTTGTGTACGTATAGCTCAAAGGCAAGTATGTGTGAGACCAGAGACTGGAAGTAAAGTAGAATCCTGAAAGTGTGCTACCTTTAGTGACTGGATACTTGGGTAGAGTCAAGTTTTATCATGCCAACCACCTTGTGCCCCCTTACCCAGGGGTTTCTGCTAATCACACAGCTGCTAGTAAGTGTATTGAAAGTGAGGATATTAATAAAGAAAAGCATAGAAGAAAGCATAGGAAAAGATGAAAAATGCAAGAAGCCCCACTGTCAGTGGGAACCTGCTGTCTGGGAGGTGAGGTGCTGTATAGATTCCTTGCTATTAGAGAAGGCTGCTGTGAACCCCACAAGTCCTCCTGCCACCCAGTAAAATGAGAGCTCCTCGACTCCCCACCATAGTAATGAAATTTGAAGTTACATGGTCTCTATCATTCCTATGGGAGAAAGACCCTGCTTGGGATCCAGTGAACTAACTCTTTCTGTTAGATGAACGTCCTTTCGTCTCAAAACCCTTCCCAGGGAAGCTGATACTTTCTGAAGTGTCCCTATGTAGAAAGGGAAAGTGCATTCTGAGAGAGAGCCATTTATCCCAATGCCCACAAACTTGTCATATGAGCTGGGCACATTTTCCCCAATGGGTCTATAGCTTGAACATTTTTTACTTTTCACTTGACTTTGCAATTAGCCTACTCCAATCAGCCCTGACAATCAAACTCTTATCTCTCACCAAGGTAATTAATGGGGAGGCACCACGGACTCATGAGACTCATTGTCATTTTGTTAGAAAAGGAAAAAAGCATGTGTTTTCTCTTACTTTCTGAGGTAGTTCATGAGGCCAGGGAAATTATCTGATTGCTGGTGCAGGCCTTCGGAGCTGGTCTGAATTTAGGGTACTAACTGGTTCGTAGTCAGTCCAAACTTGAATTCAAGGAGCATGGGGTAGTGAGGGATGTAAAGTATCAGAACTCCACGTCTGACTTTTGAAGCCTCTTATGTTCCTTTTTATATGTGTCTGGAGCTTCTGTGGGACAGATCAGACTTGAAATTTAATAAAGCTCTTGCCCTCGTGGGCTGAGAATGGCTGCTTTATGCACTCGTTGATGGCATTCACCACAATGGGAAAAGGACTGTAGTTAATGGAGAAGACTCTACCAGCAGAAATTTACCCCTACTCAAGCAAGTAGCATGGAGCAACAGAGCTTAATCTACACGGAGTGGTTTGGATGAACGAGGGTTCCATGTCTGTTTTCCCAGGGGCCGCAGTTAAAGAGAACTGCTGCATCCAAAGCAATGAGGTTTGCAATATGATCTTAAGGTCAAGGTCAATTTCTCACTACCTGTCTCCCGCACAGAGTGAGATTTCTTTTTCAGTGAGCCGCTCTGGCTCACAGACTACGGAGAGGACTGAAAAGTGTCATTTTCAGAAGGTAAGGATTAAACAGGCAAGGGTGATATTAAAATAGGTGTCATGGCCTCAGAAACACGTGTAGAATTGAGCAGCTTGACTGCAAAGATTTATGTTCAGATTCAAAAGTTTTATAGGCACAATAAGCTTACATAAGTGTTGCCAGATATGTGCAAAACAGTAGCACTAAATATCCATCAGGTGAACTGGTGCTTAGCTTTGCAGAGGTTTTGGAGTTTGGTCCCTTGTGTCTGCTTTGCATTGTAGCTCATTTCTGATTTGGTGGAAGATTATTTCATAGCTTGATGCTATTTCCTGTCAGAGATCAGTAAAGCAACATATTCCATGCCATGTTGATGTTATAATAGTTTGTGTGTGTGTGTGTGTGTATACACACTGATGCACACATATGTAAACTCATAATTTGCATATGTGGGTACATGATAGACAAATAGATAAAATATTTCTGGTAAATGCAAAGTGCTTGTAATCTTTTCATATATGCCCATGCTTCCAGAGGGACAGGAAGAATTGGGCAGCCCTCACTGCTTTCCCCTTGGCTCCTTGCGATCATTCTTGCAGTGCTGGTAGCAGCTGCAGGAGCTATGAAGTGATGAAATGAATGTGCATGAGCCACTTAGAGTGGAGGTTTTTTTAGTGATATCCAATCGGCACTTTTCTTTAGAAAGATGTGCAGGTGGTGTTCAAGTAACCAGTAGCAGAAATATCCTTCAGTTAATCATTCACTTAATGCACACAAGTCTGGTCTCATCTGTCCCTTCTTCTGCTCCTTCTTGAAAGGCAACAAGATTAGATTTCCAGAAATAACATCAAAGCAGCATGGAATATATAAATATCTGTATTGCTGTAGTGTATTGGAATCCCAGACCTGGACCAGAACCCTATTATGCTAGGCATCGTAAAAACACAGAACATTAGTTTTCATCACAAAGAGAACACAGTCTAAGTAATTTCTGTTGTGGCCACTCCATTTCACCAATCTTGCAAGAGGGATGCAATTCAGCACCATTGGTGGTTTCTGTACTTGAGGTCTCCATCTGGATTAGGTGAGCAGCAGCTGACAGGTACATGGCAAACTTTCTGCTAATTCTGTCTAGGCCACGCATCAAATTTAGTATCATCTCAATACAGGGAATCAACTTTGGAAAAAAAATTGTTCCTCTTGTTTCGAATATATCCCTAGTTCTGTTCATTGACCCACTAATTATTGGTCTGTCCTTTAATGGTTAAGGTACAGTAGAATGCTCTGGGTGATATTTCCAGTGTGACAGTCTTGGGAGGTGGAAATACAGAAACTGTCCAACCCCAGAGTGAGGCAGGCAGTGTAACAAGGTTATAATGTAAAGCACTGAGCAATTAGCTAAGAGATTTACCTCCCTGTCTTAAAAGCATTTTTATTACTTAATCAATCACAAGCAATTTATAAACAAGGCTGGGGTTTTACAGAGAGCTATAAATCTGTCTTGTTTGCTTCCCAAATAGAGCAAGACAAACAGAACCATAGTTCCAGAAGACATTTGGTCAATTAAAAGGAAAAAGGGTAACTCAAAAGAAGAGAAATAATTTTCCAAAGGAAGGAAGCAGTCTTGGGAGAGGGCATGTCTGTGTGTCCCCTGGCTATTTGTCTATATTATCAGTTACTCCCAGAGGCTTTAAGTGAAATTGTTAAACTTAGCTTACATTTTACACTGTAATGACTGACTGTTTTACAAGGAGGCTGAACTGCAGCTTCTGGGAACTAGTACAACAATCTCAGTGTTAAGTAAAACATATTAGTAACAAAATCGTCCACAGATTAAGCTTCCCAGATTCCTATCCCATTTCCAGATTACAATGTTGTTGATACACTACCAAAACAGTTGATGGAGACCCTATCAGATTTTGGTGCAATACCAGCTGCATTCAGCAGCGTCTTCGGAAGTAACAGCAATGCCTATAGCAATACCCAACAGTGTACTACCTGGACAGACATCCTAGCAAGGGGTACAAGAATGTATGCCATTGCTCACATGCTTTCACTCAGCCTAGGGAACTGTATGTTGCTTGTATAAACCTGGTCAGACCTAACCACAGCCCTTTGTAGCCTCACACAACAGCCATCTAAGGAATTTGATAAGCATTGATTGTCCTAGCTGGTTTCAACATCTGAAGTCTTTTAGCTCAGCACATGCTGAATCAATCAGTGCTTGCTGCCTATGACAGTTTTGATCTAGTATGTTCAGGAAGGCACAGATCTGGCAGCTGGCCTGAATCAGTTGGCTCTCTCCACAGAATCACAGAATCACAGGGCTGGAAGGGACCTCAGGAGATCATCTAGTCCAGCCCCCTGCTTCAAGCAGGATCTACCCCCACTAAGTCATCCCAGCCAAGACCTTGTCCATCCGGGACTTAAAAACCTCAAGGGATGGAGAATCCACCACCTCTCTAGGCAACGCATTCCAATGCTTCACCACCCTCCTGGTGAAGTAGTTTTTTCCTAATATCTAACCTACACCTCTCCCTCTTCAACTTCAGACCATTTCTCCTTGTTCTGCCATCTGACACCACTGGGAACAGTTTCTCACCCTCCTTTTTAGAGCTCCCCTTCAGGAAGTTGAAGGCTGCTATTAAATCACCTCTAAGTCTTCTCTTCTGTAAACTAAACAAGCCCAAATCCCTCAGCCTATCCTCATAGGTCTTGTGCTCCAGACCCTTAATCATTTTTGTTGCCCTTCACTGAACCTGCGCCAGCAAATCCACATCCTTTTTATACTAGGGGGCCCAAAACTGGACACAATATTCCAGATGTGGCCTCACCAGTGCCGAATAAAGAGGAATAATTACTTCTCTAGATCTGCTCGAAATGCTCCTCCTAATGCACCCTAGTATGCCACTAGCCTTCTTGGCTACAAGGGCACACTGTTTACTCATATCCAGCCTTTCATCCACCATAACCCCTAGGTCTCTTTCCATCATACTGCTGCTGAGCCAGTTGGTCCCCAGCCTATACTAATGCTTGGGATTCTTCCGCCCCAGGTGCAGGACTCTACACTTCTCCTTATTGAACTGCATCAGATTTCTTTTGGCCCAGTCCTCCAATTTATCCAGGTCCCTCTGGATTCTCTCTCTACCCTTCAACAAATCTACCTTTCCCCCTAGTTTTGTGTCATCCGCAAACTTGCTGAGGGTGCAATCCAGTCCCTCATCCAAGTCATTAATAAAGATGTTGAATAACACTGGCCCCAGAACCAAGCCTTGCAGCACTTCGCTTGAAACAGACCACCATCCAGATATTCAGCCATTGACCACTACCCATTGGGCCTGACCATCAAGCCAGCTTTCTATCCATCTTATAGTCCAAGGATCCAATCCATATTTCCTTAATTTATGGACAAGAATGTTGTGGGAAACCATATCAAAAGCTTTGATGAAGGTATGACTCCGTCTCTGAAAACCACTCCAATTCATTTTACTTCAAGCAAAACTGATGGCCCCTCAGGTACTAGTGCCCCAGTCCCTATTTGCTGATACATTCACAGGTTTAAGTCATGTTTGGTGGAGAAATTCCAAAGTAATTCTTTTTCCAGGAAGCTGCATAGCCAAGCAGGGGTTTTACATTCCTCATGCAATAGAAGTCTATTACTGCAGTTCTACCTAACTGAGCTAGGAGGTCTTGTTCTTTCTTGTAACTTCCATGAGCCTATGACTCCTGGGTTTGATTCTTTGCCATTCTGCACCTTGTACAGGTTGAACCTCTCTTGTACAGTGCTCTTGGGACCTGAATGGTGCTGGATGAGAGAATCGGCTGGACCATGGAAGGTTGATATTGTCTATCACATTCCCAACACTTCCACTGCTTACTGGGCTGTAAGCAGACGAGACCTTTACCAAGCTTTCCTCAAACTACAATATCCACCTAAGGAAGTGAGGAAACAGATTGATAGAGCCAGAGGGGTACCCAGAGGCCACCTGCTACAAGACAGGCCTCTCAAGGAAAACAAGAGAACGCCACTGACCATCTCATACAGCCCCCACCTAAGGCCTCTCCAATGCATCATCAGTGATCTGTAACCCATCCTGAACAATGATCTTTCACTCTCACAGATCTTGGGAGGCAGGCCTGTCCTCGCCTACAGACAGCCTGCCTACCTTAAACAAACCTTCAACAGCCACTACAAATCACAAACCAGTGACTCTAGGCCTGGAACCAGCCCCTGCAACAGTCCTCACTGTCAACTCTACTCACAAATCTACACCAGTGACATCATCACAGGACCTAACATCAACTATACTGTCAGGGGCTCCTTTACCTACACATCCAGTAACATAATATATGCCATCATGTGCCACCAATGCCCCACTGCAATTTACACTGGCCAAACTGGACAGTGTCCCCTTAAAAGAATACATGGACATAAATCAGACATCAGGAACCGTAATGTACAGAAGCCTATGGGTGAACACTTCAATCTCCCCAGACACTCAGTGGCAGATTTAAGGGTGGCAGTCCTGAAACAAAGAAATTTCAAAAATCAAATGGAGAGAGAAATCTCTGAGCTGCAATTTATTTGCAAATTTGACTCCATTTACCAAGGATTAAACAGAGACTGGGAGTGGCTCACAGCTTACAAAAAGTTTCTCTGCCCTTGATGT
This sequence comes from Carettochelys insculpta, assembly GCF_033958435.1. Taxonomy (NCBI): domain Eukaryota; kingdom Metazoa; phylum Chordata; order Testudines; family Carettochelyidae; genus Carettochelys; species Carettochelys insculpta. Next base: position 32,395,239 of record NC_134148.1, read on the forward strand.
TACTAGCTCCCCATTAGACTCTGACAAAGGCTCACATCCTCCTGTCTGATCTGACTTGTTTTTATCTCTTTTGATAAGTACTGTTGATGCTGGGCCATTTCCACCTTGCTGAATAGACCTTGTCAGCTCTGGCCCTCCCTTTTCCTGGGACCCCACTCTTTAAATACCCCTTTGAATCCACCCCCCAATCATGCATCTGATGAAGCGGATCTTTGCCCATGAAAGCTTATGCTCCAAAATATCTGTTAGTCTATAAGGTGCCACAAGACTTCTTGTTATTCTTGAAGCTACAGACTAACACAGCTACCTCTCTGATATCACATTAGAGACGTTCAACCTGTAGTGTCATTTACAAGAGACAAAGAGTAGCTGAGTGTACAATGCTATTGGCTCAAATGGTATTTGTACACCCACTTTGCTCAACAACTACACAAAAGATAGGTCAATTAACACACTTAACACATGGCTCATTCACACTTCACCCTGCTGTTATCAATCATCTAGGTTCTGAGGCCAACCAGGATGACAGATGGATTTTGCACACATATCTGTCCATATGCACACACAAAAAACAGTGGCTGCATATGCACTCCACACTGAAGCTATCTCATATTCCCAGTCAAGTTAATTTATTCTGGCTAAAGACTAATTGTGATGCAAAATGTTCTCTGCACTGCTGCTTGTTTTGCTTCCAATACAATAGAATCAGGGCTTTGGTGGGTCATGCCTGGAGGAATTCAGTTCAGAAAATCTGCTGATCCAGAACTGTTTCCATTTGTTATTTTGTGATAACAGTGGCATTGCTCACAAATTTTGAAAAGGGCAATGAGATTAAAGAGCTCTACCTGAGATGTCCATAGAAGGGTCTGCTCTGTGCAGCTGTCATGGAAAATATAACTTCATTTGCATGAGTCATTTTCCCCTGTGAGGGAGCCTGCATATGCCATGGCTGCTATATTCTTTCACCAAGACTCCCTTCCAATTAATCACACGTCTCCCGGGCAACTGTTGATCAGCATCCAAGTATCAAACTTTCCCCTCACATATAAATGTGCTAGAAAACAGCCTGATGTAATGGTGGGATGTCAGTTTGGGAACTTGCTGATGTCAGGTTCAGAAAAGATTTGCCCTATGATTATAATAGCCTGGAATGATTCTTTTAGGTGCTTCATCTGAGCTTTGAAACAATCAAAGCAAATTAGACCCTTGAGAATCCATCCCCAGCCCTATGGTGCTAAGGCCTGGGCAACCACACAGGAAGACACCATTCTGCCCCTAAACTGGTTTAGTGATTCTAAAGGTTTTTCAAGATTCAAATGAAATGATGAAAAAATTTAAACAGTTGGGGGAAAAAGCTAAAAGAAGAGAAACCATTGGGGGAATGCAGGAATACATTTGAAGAGTAAAAAATCATTGAAAAAGGTGTGAACAAAAAGAAAAAAGTGTTTGGAGGTGGGATGGAGTAAAAGTAAATGAAAGAACATGAAACTGAAATGGGTAGAGAGGATAATTTTAGTCCCAGAAGCGTCAGGGTTGTTCTTCAAACCACTCTTCTCCCTGGAATAGGTGTATGCTGTGGTTAAAGCAGGCTAGCCCTGTTTTCCCAGTTCAAGCACCAAAACATAAATGATGCTGCCAGAGCTGATGCATTCACCTTTCCTCAGTTCTCTTATAAAAGTTAGCTCACACCTTCCAGCTTAGACACAGAGCACAGACCCGCTCCATTACAAAGGGAAACAATATGTCTCCAATGTGGATGGACACAGAAAAAGGATGTGGCTACCAACCTAAAGCCAAATGTCTCATATAAAAGACAGCTCTGTGAGTGAGGCACTGATCTGGGACTCATGAGACTGGGGACTCACTTCCCAACTCAGCCATAGACTTTCTTGGATTTAGTTACTTACGTACCCTGTCTCTGTCCCCTTCTGTACAATGGGCATAACAACACTTCTCTACCACACCAAGGAGATGTGAGGGTACTTCCATGAATGATGTTGAGGAGTTCAAATATGACATTAATGGGGCCATGTGAGTTGAACCCATTTCTGCAGTGGCCATGGAAGGATATTCCTAAACTGAGATCTACTACCGCCAAACCAACGAGCACTGTCATTTTGACAGAACGTGAAAGAGTTACCCTCAAAATGACAGTGATTATATAAACTACTACACAGTACAGCACTGTGCTATGTACTGCACAGTCACTACACACAAGATTTTCACATTTCAAGACCTAATAGGAACAAATGCAGGGTTGCATAGTTCACTGATTTAATAGCTCTTCGTGTTTTTGATGAACAGCCCCTTTATATTTTCAATTCATAGACTTTTACAGCAAGTAATGAAAGTTTAAAATTCATTGGTTTGTGTCTGTGAAGTTGCTGGATGAAAATACACCTTTGCTTTGAGTCATAGGCAAAATCAGAGGAGCATCTTGTGTGCATGAGGTAAAAACTCCCTGATTCCCAAATGTAAAAAGAGCGAGATGGCTGACCCACGTGATCATTTTCACACCAATAGCTGTGATAGAAGAATACAGATAACAGATATGCATTGTCTGTTAAGGTAAATATAGCCTCTTCCACTCCTACATCCTGGAGCACAGGCTATTGACAACCATTTACTGGGGTCCCCTGTCCTGGGCAATATTTTCCAGTTCTGACCAAGTGTATCCCATCTTTTTCAGTGTCTGCTTTCAGGTCTCTACACCAGGTGTCTCTTGGATGCCCTCTTTCCCTTTTTTCTTGTGGCTTCCAACTTACAGTAAATATAATATAGATAAAAATTATGAGTTCTGTGGCACCTTAAAGACTAACATATTTATTTGGGCATAAGCTTTCATGAGCTGGAACCCACTTTGTCAAATGCATTACATTATGCATCTGATGAAGTGGGCCACAGCCCATGAAGGCTTATGCCCAAATCAATTGGTTACTCTTTAAGGTCCCATGGGCCTCCTTGTTCTTTTTAATTAAAACAGACTAACACAGCTACCTGTCTAAAATTTGACATTATGGATACATCATTGCCATCCCAACACACCACACTCTCACCAGGGGAATGGCCATGTCTTACTAGTCAGCAACAGAACTGCAGGACAGTTCCATCATAACCTGAGACTTACTAACATTGGTACAGGACCAAATGGATATAAACTGCCCATCAACAAGTTTGGGCTTGAAATTAGACAAAGCTTTCTAACCATCATAGGAGTGATGGATTGGAATAGCCTTGCAAAGGAAGTAGTGGAGCAAAAGCCCAACTGGCTTCAAAGCTGATACATGTATAATAATATCATGAGACTGTCTGCAGTGGCATATAGCTCATCTATTACTGCTAGCAGCAAATATCCCCCATGGCCAGTGATGCGACAACAGATGGGGAGGACTCAGAGTTACTCCAGAGAATTGCTTCCAAGGTGTCAAACTGCTGCATCTTGCTAAAAATTCACAGGGTCCAACTGACCACTGTGTTAGTGATTGGGAAGGAATTTTCCTCTGTCTCCAATAGACAAAGACACTGGAGGCAGGGGTTTTCTTCCTCTGCAGCAAGGAGAACATCCTTGAGCAGATTTAATATAGAATAAATGGTGGATTCTTTGTATGTTGAAATGTTTAAATCATGATTTGAGGATTTCAGTAATTCAGCCACAGATTAGAGGTCTACTACAGGAGAGGCTGAGACAGATTCTATGGCTTACGATGTTGGAGGTCAGAGTACATGATCATGATGTTCCTTACAGCCTTCAAGTCTGAGCATATGAGAAGAAAAAGTCCTTGCCCCATTAAAACATACAGCCCAGGAAATGTACCACACATTCCATTGTCCTCAGGCATTCAGCACTTCTTGGGATAGTGTCTTTATCAAAACTTGCTGTGAGATTTTTTTTTTAGTAGCTGTTTTGGGGATCCCACCGTTTCTTTAAAATGGGGTGTCAGAATTTGAAATAGTAGATGAGAAGACAACATGCATGTTCCATTGCATCTCTGATAGATGAAGACAAAACAATAGGTCAAAAGGATGCTGTGTCCTAAATGGCTCAGAAATCAGAATGACATCACATACAGAGAACTCTTTCATTTCTGGCAGCCCTGAGACTGGGAGGTTGCCAGATGTTCAAACATTCTGGATAATAAAGAGGAACACCTAGCAATGCGTAACACTAAAGAAGAACAAGACTGGATATTAAGAAACAAACAAAAATGTATGCAGCGTATTTTATTTAATAGCAACGGTAGTATTGTACACTGAAAACTTATATTGTATTTGCTGTATTTATTTCTATTAACTTTCACTCTACTGTACTTATGGAAGAAGTAACTAAAATTTACATATGCTTAAAATGGCAGTTTTTGAGAAACAGCAAGAAGTCCTGTGGCACCTTATAGACTAATAGATATTTTTGAGCGTAAGCTTTCATGGGCAAAGACCCACCTTGTCAGATATTATTTGAGAGTTGTGGGTAATAGAATGTGAATATGAAAGAGTTTACTTTATTGAACTGCAGGGCTAGTCATTCTACTTACCATGGAAATGTGTGCAATTACTCTATGGTTTCCTTAAGACTCTACTAAAGCACTTTAGCTCCTAACCAAGTCCCATGACCAGTGGTCCTGAGAATCGATGGGCAATGGTCAAAACGATTTACATTCAAATCACTACAGATAACCATCACACAATGTGGATATTGATCAAAAGCTTATATGAGCTGTTTGAACTTCTTAAATCTGCAGGCTGCAATTTGCATGAAATCAAACTTTCTCATGAGAATTCTATGGCCTCTGCTTCAAGTCTCAGTTAAAATCTGCTGTAAGAACAGCCTATCACATGGTATTGTGGCATTCCTTTTTGTTTATGGTTGTTTATTCCAATACTGGGTGAAAATGGGAAGTGAAAAGCAGTTGTCTAAATACATCAGAATGCGCACAATGAAAATTCGGGGCCTCTTTAATTCATCCAGCCAGGGTCCCACATCTCTAGCCATCCGTGTCACTTGCTGCATGGTTGAGTCAGCACAAAAAGGCTGATTATCAAGTTGGCTAAATACCTGTTACTCTGATTGGCTACCTGGAATTTTATGTGCTTGGCACCCCTGAAAATCATGACCAAGATCACTTCCAGACAATCAGATGTAGGTTCTGCTTGAGAAACCCACTCTCAAAGGGGAGTCCTGTGACAGCTCCGACAGCATCTCTGTGGCTGAGTGGAGATGATCGTGAAGCCACAAGACAAAATTACAATATACTATTGTTTTATTTCTCTGGGGAGTTGTACTTAGGGAATTCTGCAGTGTTTTACAAAGCCAGTCTCTCAGTATCAAAGGTCTGATTTTCCTCTTAATCACAACAGTGTCAATCAGGATTGATTCCCGTAAAGGCAAACCCTTCAGTTCTTTGCTGAATCATTTTCTAAGACTGTGTTGAAATTAGCATTAGACCCTTTTGGTGAGGTGGCTGTACATGCACACACTGTAGCTCATATGTGCTTCACACACAGCAAGGGACATTAGTACTTAGTTTATCTGGAGAAGGTGCATCACTGAAGAGGGATACTGTCCTCTGTCATGATACCTGCAAAACAGTAAGCTCTTTGGGGCAAGGGCCATCCTTTTTTCTGTGTTTCTGCAGCACTGAACACAACAGGGTGCTGGTCTATGTCTCCTGCAATACAGATAATAAAAATGTCAAATGTTCTATGGTTGTGATTGCCACTGAACCAGGTGTCTCCAAATCTGGGCTTGATTCACCACTATGCCCAGAACTCTCAGGAGAACTCTAATTGCATTTAGGCACCAAAATAAGTGACTGGCTTTTCAAAAGAGCTCAAGACCTAACTACAGACATATAATCAACATAAACAAATTCAGTGAATCACCATATTTCAGTAGACACTTCACTTGGCCCATTTGGCACAAGATTTGGTGTAAACTTAGGACAGTGGTTACAATAATGGTTCTCATGTTCTTTTAAAATCCAATAACATCACACCCTCCCCCTGCTCTAATCACTAATGACACAGGCTCATTCACGGCTCCTCTTTCTCCAAGAAGCTTCAACTACTGATTCCTTCAAAACATCAAAGATTCATATTATACCCTGCTTCTGACTAGCTCTGCTAATCAGTGTGTGCCCTCAAATTGCAGGGCTTTCATTTTACTTCTCCGGAGGCTTAAAAAGAAGTTTATTTATTTCATATCCACCTAGCTCTGTGGCTTCTTCAGAAACTTTATAAATAAAACTGGGTGTCAGGAGTTATTCATTGCAATGTTATAAACAGATCAATATTATAAACACAAACACAATATTATAAACAGATCATTGTATTTATATCTATATTTCTCTTCCCTTCCAGTCCCAAAATTCCCTTCTCAGGCTACGTATGCACATTCAGTCTCTTTGGAATGATGAAATATAAATAATTTCACTTCCCCTGTGACTCCCATTATTTGTACAAGTTGAAGGCAATCAATACTTTTGCCTAATGCTGCTAACTTCAAATGCAGCGATGCTGCTGTTGAACTAAATGAATTCACTTCTAAGGAGCTTTTGTTGTAATGTAATCATTACACCTGGGTATTGTTCCATGGACAAAAATATTAAGTACTAAGGGCTTGATTCACTACTGTGGTCAGAATTTCTGAAAGAAGTCTGCTTGTTTTTAGGCACCAAAATACATGACGTGCTAGGGAGATTGCTGAAGTGGGCAGCATTTCAGAGGCCTTTGTTGACTAGTTTAAAATGAGCTCCACTGTGGCTATCTTCAATATTTGAGAACTTCATCAGTGGATACATGCGACACCCAACTTCATGGACCTTGTCTCTTTCCAATTCCCTTCACCCATCTAGATCTACTTCCTCTCTTGTCTTCTGAATTCCCCATGCCCACCCCACAGGCAGAGCAAGACCCTTGCTTCTCCTTTTTAGTGCCTGCCATCTGTAATGAGCAGTTTCTTGTATCTCTCTGCCTCATCAACTTTCTATTTCTTTTCAATTCTCATTTTAAAATGCATATTTCCTGTTCTCCCTTGACTCTATCTCTTAATTTGACTCATCCTCTGCGATCAATCTTCTAACTGCTTAAATTTATTCACCATACAGTGTCTTTATGACCACTGTTTTTGTAATTTATGCCACATATTGTCTGGCATTAGTTTAATTCTAGAAAATGTTTTGTGATCCAGCTTACATAAAAGGTGCTTTACAATAAAAGTTTTATAGTATGCAACAGACAAAATCTGCATAGTCTCTATCTCAGCATCTTGCTGTATCCTGAATGTCAATTCCAGTTTATCAATATCCCTCTTGGAATTCATGGGGACTTTTTATTGGAATTTATTTCATCACAACCCTGATAAAGCAATTTGTTAAAGAAAGAAAGAAACTCTTCTAGTGAACTGGCTTTTTCCACCATCATAGCAGTTCACCTAACATTGTCGTGCAAGATGAGCCAGAGAGGCTTCAAACAGGCAATGAGGGGGGTTAAGATATTCCTGTGGATCCACCTGCTACACTGGTAGCCAATGTGTGACATGGATAAGAGAGCTAAAAGGGGGAGGACTAGCCTATGATAGAGCTGAACTTGTCTTGATGGGAGGGAAGCCTGGTTACAGCCCAGAGAACAAGTTTGCTACCCAGCTGGATCAACCCCCCCTAGAAGGGGAGACCAGACCCTGCTGCGGAACCAGTGGAAGGTTGTATTGTTTGGGCAACAAGCCCTGAATAGAAGGGCGGGACCTCACTGAAGGTTTGAGGGGTGATACTGTTTTTGAGTTGTTTTCTTCCAGATTTTCTCTGAAATTTGGTGGCCTGGAAATGGGGAACTGTCTGGAAAGACCTCTAGACTTCACAGAAGCAGAGACAAACAGGCAGAGACCCACAACTGGGTGAGCTGTGCCCTGAATGATAACATGGAAGAGCTCTGCAGGAATATGATTACACCACAATTATTTTATTTCCTTGTCTGGGTCTGATTTGCATGTACTTAAATTCATGGATTCTGGGTATGAAGCAGGGCCTCTACAGAATGATAGAGAGAGAGAGAATTATCATTTTTCTGTACTTGTTTGTATCTCTGCTTTGAAATTGTCCAAAACTGAGGAACTTGATGGATTTGAGGACTGAGAATGCAATAAAGGAGTCCATTACTTCTGGGTCATTATGTGGCCCAAGTCAATACAGATAGACTAGAGTTACTATCTGGTGGTTCTCATGACTCATGGTAGTTCTTTTTCCCATTTGATAAGTAGGTGTATGTATTATAACATACTACTAGCCAGGAGTCTGAGCGACAGCTCTGTTGGAGTGACCTGGCCCCTAGAAGGGTAATGGGAACTGGCTAACCAAGCCCAGGCCTGATGGCTGGCAGCTGCGAGGTCCCTGAACAAATAGCTATATACAAGCAACTGATACTGAGTGAAAGGTAAGTGCACGAATGCTAGATAGAGGAAGAGAGGAGCCAGGGAGTGGAAGACTCAGCTCCCCTATAGCTGGAGGGTTTGGCTGTAGGTTAGCAGCCCCAGAGTGTGGAAGGGGAAGAAGCTAGGTTGGGTAACTGGAGAGGTTATTGTGACCAAGAATTGCAACACAGAAGGTGGTAGGACATGCTACGCATAATAAAAGCATAGGTACCTGCAACTGGAGTGGTCTAAACCTAGTCTGTGGACAGAACAGGGGCCCAGGAGCCTGAGAAGCCCCAGTACAGTATCCTGAATTCCACCAATGCAATCAAAGTCAACAAAGAAGCCAAGAATTCATTGGAGCTTGAACTCCCCTTTATCCTTGGAGCTGGTTTCTCCAAAGGCATGTTGAAAAACATTGGCTGGGGGCTGAGTGGAAGAAGTTCATGCTGCTGGCATTGGTGTTGACCATTTTATTGAACTAAAGAGTGGATTTTAGAGAAAGACCCAAGACATGAATTAGGGATCCATCTCTGGGTTCACAGTTCCCCACAGTCTGGGTGTAAGGTTCTGATCCCTAGTAAAATAAGCCTAACCCCAAAACCAGCAGAGCTGACCTAAGCCCCTTAGATGATACACCAATAAACATGGGGTGGAAGCACTTATTTACAGATGGCTCTGGACCTAGCAAACTGTGGATTTAAACTACAATTGCCCTGTATTCTGCAGTGTCATTGGGTACCTGCATAAGCTGTTGCACTGATTGAGGTTAAGCAGTCAAACATTCTGGCATGTTCTCCAGAGCTCTTGGGGCCCATCTAAAGAAGCCTCACATTCCCCTTTACATTTTAAGACCCAGACATGAACAACTGCAAATGTGACTCTAAAGGCTAAACATAGACTAGTAATTTATCATACGCTGACAGATTTCAGTTCCATGAATGAGCCTCCCAGCAGCTCCTTTGAAATCTCCCCACTCTAGTTCTTGTGAAATGAGTGGAAAAGGGCTCTCAGAACAGCAGGCAGAAGTCAGTAGCTTTTCTCACTATAGCTGCGTCTACACGTGCACGCTACTTCGAAGTAGCGGCACTAACTTCGAAATAGCGCCCGTCACGTCTACACGCGTCGGGCGCTATTTCGAAGTTGAAATCGACGTTAGGCGGCGAGACGTCGAAGTCGCTAACCCCATGAGGGGATGGGAATAGCGCCCTACTTCGACGTTCAACATCGAAGTAGGGACGTGTAGACGATCCGCGTCCCGCAACATCGAAATAGCGGGGTCCTCCATGGCGGCCATCAGCTGGGGGGTTGAGAGATACTCTCTCTCCAGCCCTTGCGGGGCTCTGTGGTCACCGTGGGCAGCAGCCCTTAGCCCAGGGCTTCTGGCTGCTGCTGCTGCAGCTGGGGGTCCGTGCTGCATATACAGGGTCTGCAACTAGTTGTTGGCTCTGTGTATCTTGCACTGTTTAATGAAAGTGTGTCTGGGAGGGGCCCTTTAAGGGAGCGACTTGCTGTTGAGTCCGCCCTGTGACCCTGTCTGCAGCTGTGCCTGGCTCCCTTATTTCGATGTGTGCTACTTTGGCGTGTAGACGTTCCCTCGCTGTGCCTATTTCGATGTTGGGCTGAGCAACGTCGAAGTTGAACATCGACGTTGCCAGCCCTGGAGGACGTGTAGACGTTATTCATCGAAATAGCCTATTTCGATGTCGCAACATCGAAATAAGCTATTTCGAAGTTGGGTGCACGTGTAGACGTAGCCTATATAGGCTAATCCATTTGCTTCCATTCCCTTTAGGATTAACCAGATGAGCACAGCAGCCACTCTTCCTGTCAGATGGGAGTTACTTCCATTGGCAGAGCCTGTTGGGAGAGACCCAGATCCTCCCACCAGGGAGTTGAGTCTTGTATCTTTCTCTCCTCTTTATGGCAGTAATAAGATCAGTATCCTGCACTGACTTAAATCTTGCCCCATTGAACGACCAGCAACGTTATAGGCATAGCACTTTTATTAGGCCCTATGCCAAGCTACAGACGTTCTGTTTATTCTCAACAATGTCCAATTCTCAAGCAGAATCACCACTGCAGTTTACTGTCTCAATTCTCTCCGTCCCAATTCCTTGCTCTTCAGATTCCTGGCTCCATGAAAAGCTTGAGTGTGCACGTAAATGTTTGATGTCAGGTATCTTTTTCACTCCAGGGACTGGTATTGCTACCTAGCCAGGATGGAAAAACATATACCTGTGAACAGACGATTTAGCAAAATAACTGTAAGTGTCAGTTATGCCTGAACAAAGAACTGCAAATGGCCCTGTAATGTGATTTCTACTCTCTTCTTGCCTAAGATTGTACTGCAGGTTATTTACAATTCAGAATTCACATATCCCTGCATCCGTAAATATCTTTCTTTCTCACTTTCCTCCTGATTAAGTGGCAAAGCCTAATCTCAGCCCAGTCCCTGCATTCACAACAAAACAGAGATCTTCCCAGAGATAATAAAAATAGCTCTTTTATTTATTTTTATTCTTTTGCAAATGCAGGTATTTACATATTAAAGTGGTTATTAGAGGAGAAAAGTCACTGATGCAAATTTGACATTCAGATGTCAGCTCCTCCATAAATAAGGTCAACTATGATGAGGACACATTAGTCTCCAATTACAGGTTTCTTAATGCTTAAATAATGCTGATGTACAGCATCTGCCATCGATGCACAGGCTCACAAAAAGATGCTCACCAGAGTCACCCTGGTTGAAATTTGCTCCTCTTGCTGTTTCACAGCTTTTTGAGTAGTATTAATTCATATGCTGATCTGAAAATCTTCCAGATCAGCAGGGGTAGATGACTGAGTACTACAGGGCTTGATTCCTTGATAAGACTATACCCAGTCTCACCTCCGAGAGCAGTGGCCTAATTTTCTGTACCCAGAGGAACCTGGCTGCAGCTTGAGTTACAGAATGGTCTCTGCCACCTATCACTCAATACTAATGGAAAAAGCATCTTGTCTGTTTCCAAACAAGACACCAGCTACTAATGTCGGGAGGCATTCTCCTTGGCTATCATCAGGAGCTGGAGGGACACATGATATTGTATCTGAGAGGTTTAGCATGGCAAAGGGACTGAAATAGTTGCTACCAGAGCCCTGCTGAAGTCTCAGCCTTTGACCTCAGGCTATATTTTCTCAGTCTAACAGTGCCTTGCTGTACATTTCCTATTACATAACACTGGTAGCCAGAGCTAATTGATAACTCCTTTTTAACATCTCCCAGGTGTCATATGGATAAATTGCTTCTATCATTACACAGTACCATTAATGCAAGGTGTAGGATGACAAGGGCTTGGAATAAGACCCCAGGGCCTACAGCCAAATGCCTCTAGGACTTTTTATGTGTGCCTCTTGCTTACTTGCTAAGAGTCACCCACATAAATCTTTGCTTGCAGTGAGTTGATATGTCTTGCTCTCTTAGGGTAGCCCAAAGTCACCTCCCCTTTCCATGGCAACTCCCCAATCCTGGATGCATTAGTTGTAGCTGCAAACAGAAAGTGAAAGGAGACTACAGGGATTTGAGGAGGCAGGGTACCCACTAATTAGGACATGGACTAGAGATTTGGGAAACCTATGGTCTTTTGCCACTGATCTGCAAGATGACCCCTTCAAGTTCTTTGAGTCTTAGAAATGGAGATGTTTACAGGCATCTTTACGAAGCGCTTTGAGAGGTATAGATAAAATGTGCTACACGTAATTAAAGTACTAATATTTAGCTTTCTAGTATCTGAATGCAACAGCCAGATTCTGAGATCAGGACATCCAGGTGAAAAGGAATCTTAGAAAGTGGACATTGAAAGATACAAGTACCCTTTATGTTTATCCTAGGGAAGGAGGCTCTGCTTTTTTATAATATGGTGTCGCCCACAAGGATCTTCTCAGGCTCAACCTCTTTAGCCTCCCCTTGTTTCAGTCAGTGGGAGTCACAAATTCCCCTGCTTTGTGCCAGCTTGTGAAGAGATATGGGTGATTACTGAGATGGATTTCCCCCGAGGTGAAATTATTGCACTAAAGTTCAAAGCAAAGGCTATGGTGTATGCTCTGTAGAGCTCATAAGAACTTACGAACAGCCAGAGTAAAAGTCTGTCTAACCAAGTATCCTGTCCTCTGACAGCAGCCAATGCCAGGTGCCCCAGAGGGAATGGACAGAATAGGTAAACATCAAGTGACCAGGCCTTTCACAGGTTGACTGTATACAAGGGGCAAAGGCCAATTGCCACGGGCCCCTTTTAATCACCGCAAGAGTGCTGGGGCACTATGCTGGGCATGCTGCAAGGCGTTGAGGGCTTGGGAGGGCGCACCAGGGCCCAAACAGTGACGAGGACTGGCTGCCCTGTCTCTTCCACCCGAGACCACACTCCTTCCTGGGACACAGAGTCAGACTATCCCACACCTTCCCTCAGGTCCAGAGTGGCTGTCGGCTCTGCTAAGTGTGCATTGTGTAAAGTAATATTTCGTTTTATTTTTAAACCTACTTCCTATTAATTTCATCTGGTAACCCATAGCTATGTTGTTATTAGAAGGAGTATATAATATTTCCTTATTTACTTTCTCCTTACCAGTCATGGTTTTATAGATCTCTCATATCTTTCCTTAGCAATCTCTTTTCCAAACTGAAAAGTCCAAGTCTTATTATTCTCTCCTCTTACTGAAGCTGTTCCTTACCCCTGTTCATTTTTGTTCCCCTTTTCCAAAGCTTTTCCAATTCCAATATATATATATATTTGAGATGGGGTGAACATACCTGCACATAGTATTCAAGATGTGGTTGTACTATGGATTTATATAACAATATATTTTCTATTTTATCTATCCCTTTAACGATTCCCCATATTCTGTTTTTCTGTTTGTTTGTTTGTCTGTTTGCTTTTTGACTCCTGCTGCATTTTGAGTGGAATTTTTCAGAGAACTATCCACAATGACTCCAAGATCTCTTTCTTGTGTAATAATAGCTAATTTAGACACCATGATTTTATAGGTATGGTTGGGATTACGCTTCCTAATGAACATTGCTTTGCATTTATCAACACTGATTTTTGTTCTGTGCTTTTGTTGCCCAGTCACCAGCTTTTCTGAGATCCTTTTGTAGCTCTTTGACATTTAAATAGCTTGTGCAGTTTTGTATCATCTGCAAATTTTACCCCGCACTGTTTATTCCCTTTTATCTGGTCATGTATAAGTATGTTGAATAGGACTGGTCCCAGTATAGGCTCCTCGGGGACACCACAATTTACCTCTCTCTATTTTGAAACCTGACCATTTATTCCTATCCTTTGTTTTCTGTCTTTTGAGAAGTTACTGATCCAGGAAAGGAACTTCCCTCTTATCCCAAGAGAGCTTACTTTTCTTAAGAGCCTTTAGTGAAGGACTTTCTCTTGGGCTTTCTGAAAATCTAAGTACACTATATCTACTGGATCACACTTGTCCACATGGTGGTTGACCCCCTCAAAGAATTCTAGTAGAATGATGAAGCATGATTTCCCTTTACATAGGTCAGGTTGACTCTTCCACAACAAATTATGCTCACCTATGTTGGGGCTGGGAAAACTCTGACACACTGGCCATATGCAGTTCACCAAAGTTAGCCACTGGCTGGCAGTGAGACAGTGTGTTTACTTGAGCATCCACAGGTCCAGAGGCCTGCAACTTCCACTGGATACAGTTCACTGTTCCCCACCAATGGGACCTGTGAGCCACCACTTCCCATAGCTCCCACTGGCTGGGAATGGCCAGTCGCATCAGTGAGAGCTGCAGGGCTCTCTGCCTGCAGACACTCAGGTACAATCTGGCAGAGCTAACCCTGACAAAAAACATGCAGCCCATGGGCTGGAGTTTCCTTACCCCTGAGCCATGTGTCTAATAACTTTGTTCTTTGTTATACTTTCAACCACTTTGCTTGGCATTGACATCAAGCTTTCTAGCCTTAAGTGATGTGAACACCTCTGGAGTCCTTCTTAAGAATTAATGCCACATTAGTTAGCCTCCCATCATATGGTACAGAAGCGGAGTTAAATGACAAATTGCAAAGCACTGTTGGTAGTTCTGCAATTTCACATTTGAGTTCCTTCAGAACTATTAGGAGAACCCCATCTGGTCCTGGCTCTATACACGGACCATGGCTGCAAGCTGCTGCACCACTCTAACCTCCTGGTAGCAGCATCAGAAAAAAGCAGAACTAGAAAGAGCAAACAGAGGGCAAGATAAAGGCAAAAGCTGTATGAAAAACAGTGGGGTGAGAGATTCTCCACTGAATTTTCATAAAGCATTTCTAAAGTTTCAGTTATGAAAAAGAAGGGAAAAAGGTACAGATTTAGATCAATCTTTGGACTAGCTTTAAAGCAGTGGCACAGCTGTGAAAACTAGCAATCTACAGTTTCAGTGACAGACCTTCTGTCCTTTTACTCTCCTTGCCAATGAGAAATTTGTTGAGAGACAGATCAGATGCGAGAAATTAGAGAGAGCTGTGTATGGGAGGAGCAGCTCAAGCAGGGAAGCATAAAGTTTTCTTCCTTTAAAAACACACCCATGAGGTATAAAACTTGCAGCTACTATAGGTTGGACCTTCCTGGTCCAGCACACTCAGAACCCAACCGGTCCTAAATGGGGGGATTTGTCCAACCATGGGAGGTCCCCTGCCACCAGACCAAGCTGGTCCTCTCACTACCAGCCCCAGCTTGGCTACTGTGGGCTGCAGCCTCCTGCTGCCAGCCCTGGCCCTGCTGGCCTTAGGGTCCTGCTCCATTGCCACTGACTGAGGACTCTGGCCACAGCTGTGGCTCTAGCCTTGCTGCCATGGGCTCTTGTGGTGACCCTGGTCTTGCAGGCAGATGCTAGTCCTGGCCAGGCTGCCAGACACCCGCCCCACTAACACCATCTCCTGCTCAGGGCATTCTAGTCCAGCAACATCTGTGGTCCCACTGACCATGGATGTTGCTGGACCAAAGAATCCCAGTTTTCAGAGATACAACCAGTATCATCTTTGGTACCAAAAGTGCTACATATCACAGAAAGTATCTCCTTCAACACATTTCACCCCAACCTAAAAGGCAACAAAGGATTTAAAATGAAACTGGATACAAAAAAAGGGCACCATAGGAGTACACCTGACCTCCATGTAAACTCAGTCAAATGAGTTCCTGAGCTTAATTTACCCTCTGTTATGGAAACAGCCATCAGCCCAGCCTCCACTCAGACCTCCAGTCCCAAGAGTGGTGCTCAGTCTCTTCCTACAACCTCAGTTGGAGACTGATGTGACAGGATGGATCAGAGAGAACCCATTGGGACAGTCATCTGATGGGCTGGTCATAGCACCGATCGGCACCCCACTAATGTTCCCTGGAAGCTGTGTGCTTGTGCGGCCACTCGCGAGAGATTCAAATGCTACCCAGCTAATTAGCAGAGTGCCTTCAGGTAAGTTTGTTTCCAGAAATGGTGCACATTTTTAAACATGCCCCGGTGCCCATAAAAATTAATTCTGCACATGGATGGAAAAAAAATCAGAGGGAACATTGCCCACCACCCTATTCTGCTGTGCCAGAAGCTCTGATCTCCCCAGCAAAGGCACAAAACTGGAGTACTAGAACCTCAGAGTAACACAGACACTGATGATGGCTCAGCTGTGGGAGGACTCAATTACAGGAGTAATACATTTACAGAAATTATTATAAATCATAATCTCTCTCATAAAAATTTTCAAGCCAGAGGTAATCTTTTTCCTAAGCTGGATCTAACAGCATCTCCTTCTTTAGTTCACTTCTTTCCAGGTCCTTCCATATGTCCTCTTAAGATGGAGAGCAGGCCACGAAGCCTGCTGAAGGCCAACATTGTTTTTGTCCCATTCCTTAAATAGAATTTCTTTAGAATAGCTAGTCTTGGGTGGGAGGAATAGCTCAGTGGTTTGAGTATTAACCTTGTAAAAACAGGGTTGTGAGCTCCATCCTTGAGGAAGCCATTTAGGGGTCTGGAGCAAAGAGATTAAAGAAAAAACCTGTTAGTGTGGATTTTTGATTCTGCTGGGAGGGTGAAGAACTGGACTCAATGACCTCTTGAGGTCCCTTCTAGCTCTATGAGATATGTATATTTCTCCATATATTTGTTTGTCTGATGCTCCCAGCCCCAAGGAAAACTACCAAATTCAGAATGGATTTGAGCAACAGATGGCACAGTTACACGTCTTTGTAGAACCAACCACAATTTAGACCTACAAGAAAACCAAGACCATTCACAGATTTTTGTCTTGAGCACAGGGTCATTAAGTACTGCTGATAGCTTTCACTAGGGGTGTGTCTACTCTAGCCAGTTACTTCAAAGTAGCTGGCACAATGTCGAAATAGTACACGTCACGTCTACACGGACCGTGTGCTATTTCGACATTGAAATCGATGTTAGGCGGCAAGACATCAAAATCACTATTCCCATCCAAAGATGGGAAGAGCGCCCTACTTTGACGTTCAGCGTCAAAGTAGGGCATGTGTAGACAATCTGCGTCCCACTACGTTGAAATAGCAGGGTCCTCCATAGCAGCCATCAGCTGAGGGGTTGAGAGATGCTCTGTCCAGCCCCTGCGGGGCTCTATGGTTGCCGCATGCAGCAGCCCTTAGTCCAGGGCTTCCAGCTGCTGCAGCTGGAGGCCCATGCTGCATGCACAGGGTCTGCAACCGGTTGTTGGCTCTGTGGATCTCGTTCTGTGCAGGCCGAGTGTGTCTGGGAGGGGCCCTTTAAGGGAGTGGCTTGGGGCTTTGCTGGCCCCTTATTTCGACGGGGAGCACTTGGGTGTGTGGATGCTCCGCATTTCCTTCCGGGGAGGCTCCTTTCGACGTTCTCTGTCTCTACTTCGATGTTGAACATCGATGGCACCAGCCCTGGAGGACGCGTAGATGATAAGTGTCAAAGTAGCCTATTTCGATGTTCTTACGTCAAAATAGGCTACTTCGACATAGCGTGCTAGTGTAGACGTAGCCTGGAAGGCCTCAATTAATAAACGGGTTTACAATGTATATTTCTAACTTCACATACAAGAAAGATACATGCATACTAATAGAATGTGCACATTCAAGAGGTTACAAGCTCTTGAATGATCAGTTACATGCCCCATTTTGCATAAATCACATTTGAGTTATATGTACTCATATTCAAAAACACATCTCCATAAAAAGTATGGAGATGTAGTGACACAGTTGGGTTCTTCCAAGGCTGAATGGTTTAGCAGGGGGAGCTCATGCATGATAGGCAAGCATCACCCTTTCTTCAAAGTGTCAATCCTTCAGTATGCGGAAGAAAAGCAAGTGGGGACCAGCAAGGTAGCTGAAATATCTGCTCTCTCCCTTTCTCACTGCTTACCTGCTTGCTGCTGTACATGGAAGATGAGTTCTTAATTTGTTCACAATATAGGCTAGACAGACAATATATAGTTATGACCAATGGTACTGCAGACTTACCATTTTTGAACCTGCCTAATGGCGAGATGTGGGTGATAATGAAAGATTCAAATAGAAAAATATTGGCGTTCGAGAGGAGTTGTTATAGAAAGATCCTGAGAATAGGATGGATGCAGAAGGTCACCAATGAGGAATTATATAGGAAGATACAGTCAAAGGGAACTTACTGCAGAAGATTATACGAGGAAAGTTACAGCTATTTGGGCATATTTGCAGAATGAACAACAAATGAAAAATCAAGACCCTGGTATTCAGCATAATGGATGGTTCACATAGGAGAGGCAGACCGCACAGAGAGAATGGGTAGATGATATAGTAGATTGGTGCGGAGCTAGTCTGCAGAAACGAAGCCACTCCATGCTGGACAGGGAAAGATAGAAGGAACTAGTGAGAGAGACATCGGACACCAATAGGTGCTGCGCTCGTGGTTGTTAATGAATGGCTTGATAGCTGTCTGACCCCAACACATAAAAATCTAAATAAAAAGCTTTGTACCCAATGCATCCAACTTCATCCATTAAATATTCTCAAAGTAGCATGTGGTCAGTTTTTCTGAATTCATTTTTTCATCCTCCCCGTTGTTGGTTGTGTAGCAAAAACTCATTAAAACTAATGGGTTCCATTAGACCTTTCAGTTTTAGTCAATGAAAGTATTATAGTTCCAAATTCTTTTGCAATCTCTTGGGCTTCCAACACACTAAAAAAATTAAATCAAACATGGTAGGCAAAAAACATTGTCTCAGCTCTCTTTCAATGAGGTCCATTATTAGCTTTGATTTTATCTGCATACCTGTTTGTTTTAGTGTAGCAGAAAAGCCAGCTATTGGGATCTGTCAGACCCTAAATTAATTATGCATGCAATCCTAGCAGCTTGTTTTTAGTTTGAGTGAGTAGTTATGATACAATTATGTCACTCTTTCAGCAATGATTTATTATCACAGTCACAGTGGCTTTTGTTTTTCAAACAAATGTCCTGAAAGCGTCCTGGAACTCTGTGAGACCCACGATAACATTGTCCTCATGACAATGGTCCAGCAAATTGAGTTTCTTTGAAGATCATGCTGTCAAATTGATTTTCTGGGAAGCCTATGCTTTCCAGGAAAAATTTCTAAGAAAACTACATTTACTAGATATATTTGCTGACAGATGCTGTTGCTGAGGCAAAGTCTCCCTGTTGCCAGAGAAAAGAATTGCTGGGGCAAAGATCTACTGTTGCCTTGCACATGCATATTGCATGTCTTAATGCATGTTTTGTTTGGTGCAATAAATCTTTTGCATAGGAGATGGGTATTTCCCAGGGATCTGGGTACAGCAGTGGTTAAATTTCTGATATAGGATAGGAACATTGTGGCCTTGCCTCAGGAATTTAGGGACGCAGTATGTTGAGTACTGTCCCAGAGATTAAGAAATAGAGAAGAAGTTCTATCACATACAGGCTGTGTCTACACGTGCACGCTACTTCGAAGTAGCAGTACTAACTTCGAAATAGCACCCTTCGCGGCTACACGCGTCGGGCGCTATTTCGAAGTTAACTTCGATGTTAGGCGGTGAGACGTCGAAGTCGCTAACCTCATGAGGGGATCGGAATAGCGCCCTACTTCGACGTTCAACATCGAAGTAGGGACCGTGTAGACGATCCGCGTCCCGCAACGTCGAAATTGTGGGGTCCTCCATGGCAGCCATCAGCTGGGGGGTTGAGAGACGCTGTCTCTCCAGCCCGTGCGGGGCTCTATGGTCACTGTGTACAGCAGCCTTTAGCCCAGGGCTTCTGGCTGCTGCTGCTGCAGCGGGGGATTCATGCTGCATGCACAGGGTCTGCAACTCGTTGTCGGCTCTGTGGATCTTGTGCTGTTTAGTGCAAGTGTGTCTGGGAGGGGCCCTTTAAGGGAGCGGCTTGCTGTTGAGTCCGCCCTGTGACCCTGTCTGCAGCTGTGCCTGGCACCCTTATTTCGATGTGTGCTACTGTGGCATGTAGACGTTCCCTCGCAGCGCCTATTTCGATGTGGTGCTGCACAACGTCGATGTTGAACATCGACGTTGCCAGCCCTGGAGGACGTGTAGACGTTATTCATCGAAATAGCCTATTTCGATGTCGCCACATCGAAATAGGCTACTTCGATGTAGGCTTCACGTGTAGACGTAGCCACAGAGAACAAGACAGAAGAATATAAATATGTGTGAGGGGTAAAAACTTTATATGTTCAAAACAGATCACTTATTTGCCCCATATGTCTAAAGCAGTATTTTATCTTATGCTGTGTTTGTGTCCTTTGTCTTGTTGCTGTTGCTATGTATTGTCATAATCTAACCATGGGGTCAGGTAGACTTCTACACCTCTATAGTGTACTGTGATTCTGAGCTTCGTAAAGTTTAACTTGTTCATAGTTTTATAGTTCATTGATTACAATAAAGTATCGGAGGGGTCGCCGTGTTAGTCTGGATCTGTAACAGCAACGAAAGGTCCTGTGGCACCTTATAGACTAACAGGAAAGTTTTGAGCATGAGCTTTCGTGAGCACAGACTCACTTCATCAGATGCACATCATCAGTGCATCTGAAGTGAGTCTGTGCTCACGAAAGCTCATGCTCAAAACTTTTCTGTTAGTCTATAAGGTGCCACAGGACCCTTCGTTGCTGATTACAATAAAGTCATTTTAAAATGCATTCCATGTGGGGTTTTTTTTTTCAATTTGGACATACCAGAGGTTACCAAGACTCCAGTACAGAAATATCTCAGTGATTTTTGGTCCAATGTCAGAGTTAGATGAACTATCACTGATGAGCTCTATGGCATGGAAGGAAAGGTGTTGCAAGGTTTTGAGAGCGGTTTGATGTTGTCCGCTGAAGGCAAGTTCATGGTCTGTCAGGAATGTTGTTCAGAGGAGTGCACTGTCTGTCCCCCCACCCCTGGCCACTGCTCCCATTGGCCACAATTCCTGACCAATGGGAGTGATCAGTGAAAAGCCTGCAGTTGAACACTTCCCTGTGATGCCATTCCACCAGCCTGGAGGAGAGGGAATGGCAGTGCATGAAGCTGTTTTCTCTCCCTGCCAGGAACAGACAACCATACAGGGACTTTAGCAGTAGCTTCCCGCTGCATTGCTTCATGAGCCAGATCAAGAGGAGCTGGGGGCCAGGTCAGGTCCACCGACCATAGGTTCCCCATTCCTGCTGTAATCAGTTTGTATATTATGGAGACCCTTTACATGTCTGTCTATACCTTGGGCCTTGTTTACTGAGGAAGATTCTGACCTCCCATGACTAGGCCACAAAGCGGCTCGGCTCCAAATGTTATTTTAGATGCCAAATATCCCAAGTTTCTTTACATAAAAATGAGGAGATTGGACACCTCCAAGTGTGGTTACTTTCAGCGGTCTTAAGAAGTCTCTCAAACTGCAGTAATTCACAGAATCATAGAACACTAGAACTGGAAGGGACCTTGAGAGGTTGAGTCCAGTCCCATGCTCTCCTGGCAGGACCAAGTACCGTCTAGACCATCCCTGATCAACATCTACCTAACCTGTTCTTAAATATCTCCAGCAAAGGAGATTCCACAATCTCCCTAGCAATTTATTCTAGCGTTTAACCACCCTGACAGTTAGGAAGTTTATCCTAATGTCCAACCTAAACCTCCCCTGCTGTAGTTTAAGTCCATTGCTTCTTGTCCTATACTCAGAGGCCACAAAGAAAGATTTTTCTTCCTCCTTGCAACACTCTTTTATATACTTGTAAACCATTACCATGTCCCCTCTCAGTCTTTTCTTAGCTAAGCAAGATGAACTGCATCCACCAGGAATCAAACCCGGATCACTGACATAGCAGGTAAGAATTCTACCCCAGGAGCACTCCATACCAGGCATTGAGCTTTCAGACTCCTTCCTGGTTGACAGTTGTCCGCCTCAGATACATCAGTGCTTTTATTGACGCCTACGTTGATGGTTTCAGCAAAAAGGCTAAACATTGTGGTTTATTTATACTACCATAGTGCATATCGGCCCTTGTTATAGAACAGGAGCTCATTGTACTAGTTACTGTCCAAACAGAACAAAAAGATGATCCAGCCCTAGGGAATCTACAGTCTAAGTATAAGACAAGAGACAACAACAAGTGGCTACAGATAGATAGAGGAGCACAGGGAAACAATGAGACCACATTGGTTTGCATGATCAGCAGTGGTCTCAGCACACCAGCTGCCTAACTGTTGTCCAGTTTTTTGTAGGAATAGCAGAAATGGAGATTTGAGGCAGGATCTGAATGTAGCTTTGGGGATGTTTATGGAGAGCAGCTGCCAAGCAAGAGGTGCAGCACGGGAAAAAGCATGAAAATGGGTTTTTTTGAATGATATTGAATGACTCATGAAAATGTTTCCTTTGGTCCTCTAGGAAAGCCATGGTCAATTCACTGAGGGAGGGCGTGAAGCAAGCTTGCATTGTTTGTCTGTGATATATTTTCTCCATACATCCCAAATTTGAGGTTTGTTATATCCTTAGCCTATCTGTGCCCTCCTCCTCTTCCCTCCCACAAGTTCCAGAACTGAAACCAGGAGTGGGACCATGGTTCCAGTGAGGGGCTGGGGGAAAGACACACAGACAGGGTAAGTGATCTGGAGTTGGGGGCCACAGGTAGGGACACAAGCAGAAAGGCTGCTGAGCCCACTGGTCGGTACCCTGCTGCACACTCTAGGCGCCTTTGCTGTAGACAGACAGAGGACTTCAGTCTCCAAGACTTTTCTCCAGCATGACTAAAATCAATTCATTTTTTTAATATAATCCCTGTGTACAAAATAAAAAAAACTTTCAACACTATACAAAACAATAAATCTGCATGACTCATTCTCAGGCTGTGAAGGGTGATGCTGGAGGTTGTGTATGAATTGAAAATCTCTTATTTTATTCCAGCAACTTTCATTTTATGAAGAACTCACCAGCACAGAAGAAGCTATTAACAACTTTTTGATCAAAAGTTCTGTATTAAATTTATCCCAGACAATGGGAAAAGGCAGTCATACAACACAAAATGTGCTAATTCTCTACAACCTACTCATGCATAATAAGGCTTGCCTATTCCTCTGATAACTGAGTTATTTTAGTATGCAAGGTGCTGAATGCCGTGTGTGCCTTAAAATTGCCTGAGTGCAATTATTGTATTGATTTGATGTGGCATTAGCTCTGTGTTTAAGGTGGTTTATGTTTTTTAATTTGCAATTAAATAAAATGATGTCTATTCCCTAAGATGGCTGACAGTTTATGTTCTGCAATGGTTGATGAAGCAAACTTTTATTTAGGCTTAAAAGAAAAAGAAAAAAAACCCACACACACTTATATGACAGCTCTGAAGTATAGTAGATAGATTTCTCAGAAAGGTTTCTAATCCAGCAAAAGATAAACT
Source organism: Carettochelys insculpta (assembly GCF_033958435.1). Lineage (NCBI taxonomy): Eukaryota > Metazoa > Chordata > Testudines > Carettochelyidae > Carettochelys > Carettochelys insculpta. Next base: position 32,418,503 of record NC_134148.1, read on the forward strand.
TAAACTCCAATCTATTTTAAAATGGACCAAGTAGCAATGGCGTTGCAATAGGACTATAAAATAGGTCTATAAAAAAGTGATCAAGCAATATTGTACTATTGATAAAAGTAACGGTGAAAATATCTTACATTTCTATAGTCCCTTTCATGCTGCAGAATTAAAAGTGCTTTAAGAAAATGTGTACACACAAACATACAGAAGTCATTTCACTTAACACCTTTCCACCCCTCAATGCCACTTATATCCAGCCACCTCTGGGTGGGAATGTGGCAGCTGTTCAACAGCATATGTCTCACAAAAGGCTTGCTACAGCGCCATGCCTCAGATTACTCCATTGTCTCGCTCTAATCAAATAACCCTTGCTGTGCTGCACAGAAGCAGGCATCTGTTCCTTCTCCTAGGCTCTCTGAATCATTCAGCAGTGTAAAGTGGGAAGAGAAAAATAGGATTGGAACCCACAGGTATTCCTCTTCTGAGAATTCACATGGGTGCTTTTAAGTTCTGGTGTGAAGGAAGCAACAGTGAAAATGTGGTTGGAGAATGAGCTCTCGGTGCTGAAATTTCGTCCCGTAAGAACAGTCTTACCCATACGCTGCGTTAGATTCAGCTCAGCATTATGACTCACTCCTCATTTTAAGGGCAAGGACCAGTATTCCCTGTATTTTTTTTCCATCCAAGGGTGGAATACATTTTGTTGTGTGCACCCAGGCATGTGCAGATGCGCACCACCAGTAGAAACACATGCTGCCCACTGTGGGTGCCGTGGACACTCTGCTCATCACCTGGGCAACACCTGAGTCTGTCCTGGGTGGCCATCCATGCACTCCGCTTACAGGGAGCACTGATAAGGACCATCTCGAAAAGTTGAAAGTTCCAGTCATCCTCCTCTGCTGGGGCTGCCAACAAGCGGGGAGGCTTGATGCCAAGATTGGTGCCACAATACCTAGAATCTGCTCCAATTCACATTAAAGTCGGTGGGAGAGTTTCCACTCGCTTCGGTGGGTTTTGGATTAGGTCCCCCATTTGGCGCAAAGAAAGTGTTATGTTTGCCAGGACACCAATGCTGTACAGATAGTCTTGGTAAATTTCAGCCCTTATTCAGCAGGTGTTCTGGACTAGCCAGTTAAAGTTAGCAGAGACTAGTTTAGTACACTAAATACTCCAAGTACAGATAGAGCCAGGCCTGGCTGATCAGTTTCAACTGGGCATGGGTCCAGGGCCCAAAGTTCCAAGTTATATGATTGATGCCTCTCAGTTACTGTCTCAATTCCAGTGATTCTGTCGCTCATGAGTGTGGAATGCAACAATACAGAGAACTGAGAGGGCTAGGTGTCTCAGAATGATGGATAACGTTTCTCTCTTGCCCAGGATTGACCTCCAGAAATTCCATACATTCTGTGCTATCCATTCATCATCCTAAATTGAATTCTTGTCCATTGTCCTATTTGAAACATGTTTATCAGTGGATAATATGCCACAGTGTGCATACTAATGGGCAGCATTTCTGTGTCCAATTGGGTACCTTCTGATGGGAGCTAGGTAGGAAACCTAGCGGGTTTGTTTTGATTGTTCTGGCACCCCTTTGGTGACTGCTTTGCACAAAAACTTAATAAAATGTACCAGCAAGAATGTTCTTGAAGTGAGAATTGTAGAATATTCCAACAAGTGGATTTTTAATTTGTTATGATGAGCATTCACTCCAGAAATCAGACTTTGTCAGGGTCATCCAGTGAAGAGGTGAGATGTACAATATGAGCAATGTCTCATCCAAACAACCCAATTGTAAATTGTGACTATCAAAGCAATATGCACTGTGAACAGTTCACAAGCAACCCAGAGGCTGAAATAAGTTTGCACTGAACATTTACAGAATTATCACAATCAATGAGCTGATTTATGAAATTCTATTACTTTATAGATCATTCAGGAGAATGAACTGAATTAAGTATATTTTTCTATTGTGAATTATTCACTCAGCCCTAGCTGTGCTGTGTTTTTCATATATACATAGATTTAAGCGTCAGAAGGGGCCATTAAATCATCTAGCAAGACTTTTTTTAAACCCAGGCCAGAGAATTTCACCTATGAATTCTAAATAATCACCCAATCATTCTTCCCCCTAGAGATCCATGAAAATAAGTTGTTAATGTTATTCAGGCTGCAGCCTTTTCCAATCACTGGATCGTGCAACATTGCCATAAAATGTCTTCATGTTATCACTAAATAAACATGTTGTGCTTCCATCACTTCTAGATAACCTGATGTACAATGTTACCGCATCACAATGCAATGTCATGAAGTCATAATTTTGCACAATCCCAAAAGCAATTTTTAAGGCAGCTGAATCAACAGACAAGGCCTGCTTGCAATAATCAGGATCATCTTTCCAACAACTAATGCCACCTTGGAAGAATGATGAAAACATCAGCTGAAGACAGCAACAGAGATAGAATCAAAGACATTCAGAGAGGCTAAGACAGACAAAAGGTCTTTATCGGTAGGCAACTATAGCGTGTTTATAACACTCTGAAGACTACCTGCCCAAACCTAGATTCCTTGCTTGCCCCAGCATTCACTGTTTTCATGAAGAATTTTGAGTGCACATGGAAATCAGCTTTGTGACTTAATGCTGGGATATACAATAATACACAGCAAGAGACTTAGCAAGTTAAGCTACTCTTGGCTCATAGACTTTATATAGAGCTCTTCTTCCACAACTAAATTGACTTCACTCATAATAAGAGCCACTTCTACGAGTTATTCATGTGCAATATTATAACTATGTCACAGATTTTAGAGATACCCCTTTTCCAAATCTTTCATACAGCACACAGGCTTAAAGACATTTACATTTAAATTGTCAAGTGGTTTAAACCCATAGTTTAGGTTTTCACAAAACAAAACAATATAAGTCATGTAGCACCTTAAAGACTAACAATGTTGTTTTAGGTGATGAGTTTTCATGGAACAAACCCACATCTCTGGATCTGAAAAAGTGGGCCTGTCCCACAAAAGCTCATTACCTAATAAACAATATTGTTAGTCTTTAAGGTGCTACAGGACTGCTTTTTTGTTTTGTGAAGATACAGACTAACACAGCTACCTCTGAGACATTTTAGGTTTTGTATATGTTAAAAAAGCAGTTTCACAAAACCTAACTTGAAGACAAGTTACATGCACCATCCATAAATATTGCTGTAAGGGCTGGTGTCCTTTGACCATGCTCCCACTCAATAGTCAAGAAGGCACCATTATTTGAATATTTTTCAATGAATTTGATAGTAGATTGTCAGTCTTCGAAGCTGAACACTTCTACTGTTTATTCACAGAATGTATATCCTGTCAATTCAGGCTTCTCCTTCACCCTGTTTGCTGCCAATGTGCTTCTGAGCTGAAAAGGACCTCTTGGAGGACTGTGGCAACAATTTGAACTCACACACATCTGAGCCTCTCTGATGAGATTGCTGAGAAAGGGGACAATTAATGCCAGCTCTGATGAGGCTTTTTGTGATATTGTCATGAATGCTCTAGGAAGTGAAAAGGAAAACCTTAATTCACTCACCAGAGAGCCAACAGAATGTAATGGCTTTTGCTCACTACCAACCTGATCTGACTTTTAAAATGAGCACCTCGAGACAGAAGCTTTTTGATATATTTATTTAAAATCATTATCTCTCATCTAGTCCCTTGAGCCTTCCTTTTCCCCCAGGGTTACACTACACTAAACTGATTTTGCTCTGAAAAATGGGCTTCTAACAGTGTTATTTCCTGCTCACGATACTTATATATATACACTCCTCACCCCCAGGTGTTAGATTCAGGTGCTCCACTGAGTTCCAAAGGGTGCTAACAGAAAACTAAGGACTGATCTACACTAGGCAGGTAAGTCAATTGTAGATACACAATTCTAGCTACGGCAATTGCATAGCTAGAATTAATTTATCTGCAATCAACTTACCTGGCCACCTTCACAGAGGGAGGTCAATGGGAGAAAATATCCTCGTGACCTTCCTTACTGCTCAGACTACTGAGAAGTACAGGGTTTGACTGTCAATCCCCGATAATCAAGTTTTGCAGATTTCTACCAGGCACGCAAAATCAAATACCAGAGGACCATCCCCAATCGGGTCAATCTTCCATGTAGTCTAGATCTACACTAACCAGAGTAATTCTCAACATGTGAGCTGGTGAATGGCTTACTTTCAATTTCACTACCATGATAGCATGAGCTGGGAAAGTCCAGAAAAGACATCTTGACACTGAAGGCACTGGCAGGGAGAAATGAGGCCCAACATTAAATATGCCCCTAATCCTGCACAGTCAGGAACATATGTTGAGGTCATCTTCCAAAACTTCCTTTCCATGGTCTCACATGAGGGCTAACCAAGGGGACACTCTAAGTAAATTATGGTCAGTGCCCCATGAAAACCTTTCATTATCACATATTTAATACAGATACCACTGCTTTCTTCTTGGGAACAGCTATTGCTTGAGTTCATCAAAGGGCAGGTCACTGGGATACAGCTTTTAAAAAGAATGCAGGAAACAGTGGGAGCACAGCAAATGGAACCAAATTCCAGGTCAAGAGAGATCCAACTTTTAAACATGGTTTTGTTTGCACTCATCCAGCAGGGTTTGTAGGTGGCTTATGATCACTGTCATGAGCAGCTGCTTCCAAATGTGTGCCAACCCCAGATCCCACAGCTTTAGGAACAGAGCATTGATGAAGGCCCCCCAGACAGAAACTCCTCCTCTATGTGTTAGAGTCAGGTCCTTCTATGGGCCTGCAGATTTAGCCCCTTTCAGCAAGGGCTGATATAAAATATAAATATAGGTGCTGCATGACCCAGGATGCCAGCTAATATTCTGTTACCCTCCTGCTCTTTGCACATTATTCAGTTTCAGGACTTAGAGTAGCTCATCACCCACTGACACTGAGAGGCTGCTTGGAGCAAAGCCAAGCTGATGTTATTCTGATGGTTTTCTTCTCAAAACAGAGGACTCCCATGCGGTGTCTGCTTATACCGCAGTCTTCCAGACCATTTGTTTAACCATTAATCTGCAAAATACCAGGTTTCTCTTCCTATTAAACAGCAGGACATACGTTAGTAGAGCGATAAATTAGAATCAAAGAGAAAGGGTAGGCAATAAAAGAGCAGCTGCGGGTGGTGGGGGGATAATGCAGAACCCACTCTGTTCCATTTGACAGTGCTCACCGCTCCTGCACACCCCTTGCCCTACTGTGCTGCGCTCCATAGCCTGCTGCAAAAATGTGAGAGGAGCCTTCCCCTTTGCCTCGTTTATTCCTCCTCAGCATCTGGTGGCTTTGCTGAATTAGCTCTTAACCCTTTTGCCAACCTAGAAGGATGAGGAAAACCAAACCAAAACTACTTTTTTCTCAGTCCCAGCTGGAGGTGTCTCCCTGGAAAGAGCAGGAATCAAGTCCCTAATACATTCCCACTGCAATCACAGGGAGTTATCACTTGGGCTGTAACGACAGCAGGTGTGGACTCTGAGGACAAGTCTACACTGCAGTGGAAAGTTTGAATGCAGTATAGGTCAGCATATCCTTGCTATCTTTAATCTAACTTGCATGAGTAAAACTAGCAGGGAAGAAATGGCAGTACAGGTTTCAGTGCAGGCTAGTAATATGAGTATATACACTCAGGGTCCCAGATGGGCTTGAAGAGACAGCCCTGATGCCCTTGCTGCTGTGTCTTCACTGCTTTTTTTAAATGTGCTACGTAAATTAAAACTAGCACAGGTCCATCTACCTGAGTTGCAATCAGACCTTTGGCTCCAGTGGAGACATACACTAGAAGAGAGGACTTGACTGTTACAGAATGCAATCCTACAGATCATCTTCTATTCCAGAAACAAAGGAAGCATTTGAGGAAAGTGAAAGAACATTTACAACAAACAAGAAAGGGTTATTTTCTGAGAGTGCAAATGTCCTGTGAAATTAGCAACCACAGCAGATTAATCAAGTAGTCTGTACAGACTGAAAAAGGATTAGATAGATTTATGTGCAAGCTTAATACTTTCAGGGATGTGATCCAAAGCAAAAGGATACATAAGAAAATCAAGGTTCATACTTTAAGCCTAGAACACCACTTCATCTAGCCTGCAACAGTCAGTAAGGAATGTCTTCAACTCCTGAGGTAGCAGAAAGGCATTATTTGAGGCCTCACAGAGGAACAATATGTTTACACAAGGTGCTACTGAATTTCATCTACTGTGATTGCATTTTCCTCTCCACCTCGCAGTGCCAGCATATGATCTAGAAATCGCCTGCTCTACGGCTCACTTCTCAAAGCCCATCAAAAAGTAGAAATTTATTCTACCAAATAATTGCAATAAATTTAACAAAAAGCAGTCAAGTAGCACTTTAAAGTGCTACTTGACTGCTTTTTTGTTTTGATAGTACATAGACTAGCACAGCTCCCTCTCTGTTACTATTCAATAAATTTAACATCTTTAAATCCCAATTGAGAATGAAAGGTTGAAATATCAAAACTGCTTTCAGTGAACTGAAAAGTTCAGAAAATTTCAAGTTTCCTACAACAGGAATATGACTCTGAACAATCCCTGTGGAAGCCAGTGGTGCCTACAGCTGTATGAACATTACACATGGTGAAGAGCAAGGCTACCTGGCTCCAGGCAAAAGCAGAGGTTTGCAGTGGGCTAGGGCACTAACTGACTTATCACCTGAGAATGATACCCACTCAAACCCCCTGAGGAACAAGGCAGGCCAGTCTGTTTTGTTATTATTGAAACCCTCAGGCTTAAGTCCTTGCTTCCAAGCACACATAAGAGTGGAGGCTGAGTTCCTTGAGGATCAGACACAAAAAGAACCAAAGTGGCCCTGTAGCACCTTAAAGACGAACAATTTATTTATTAGGTGATGAGCTTTCATGGGTAAGACCCTCTTTAGATTTGGGGTAGATAATTAGAATCCAGGATTTATACAGCAGGGGAACCAGGGTGAGGAAGGAGGGGGATGGGGAGGTGTGTCACCTGTCACTAATAGGACAAATGGAAGAAGTAAATTGTGATGGGGTGGATTAAGACCCAATGCTCTCTACAGGAGGCCAGAGACCTTGCCACACCCCATCCCAACGAGAGGAACAGACAAGAGATCCTCCAGTGACAATAGAGCACCTGTCTCTGCAGCAGCCAATCAGGGACCAGCAGGACAACATAAAAGAAGTTGCTGGGCTAGAGCCAGTCAGTTCCTTTCAGGTACTTGACCCTGGCAAATTCCTAGGCTGCCTCAGAAACCAGCAGCGCTTGGACAGCTCTGAGTGTGAGCTGAGCTTAGACCTGGGCAAGACTCAGGCCCTGTGGCCGGAGACTGGCCACAAGCTTACTAGAGGAACTGACAGCATCCTGGATGGAAGGAGTTGGATCCCACACTCAGAACCAGGAAGACAGACAGGAGCATACATGGTTTTATCCTTGGCTACTCAGGAATGCCCAAGAGTGGGTGGACCCTGTTAGATAAGTTAAGTGGGATGTATACCATTCCTGCAAATGTCAGAGCTGGGGAAATTGCCCTTGTATTGCATTAAGGTAAATATCTCAGTATTAAGATTAATTGTCTTGCATAAGGTGCTACAGGAAGGTGTGTGTGAAGGTACAGACTAACATAGCTACAGACAGACTGATTCCATTTTCCTTATTCAAGGAAGAGCTTCTGGATTGCAGAAGGATTTCCTTTGTTTGGACTGCTTTATAATCCCCTCAGAAGTGGGTGGATTTACGAAGAAGCCTAGGCAGAGGGCTGTTCTCTACACTCAGAACAAGACCACAAGGTTGCTGTTACCCAAAGGAGGCTGCAAGAGGTAAGCAAGCTGCCCACAGTCATTCCCAAGGGGAAGGGTGACTTTGAGATATAACCTTTAACTACCTTCTGAAGAAAGCCAAGTAGGTTCATGCCCAGGAGCCATTTACAGATTAACTGAGATATTACTTATGTCAGATGGTTGTATTTAAGCATTTGCTCCTGAAGTTTCAGTGGAAGTTAGGATCCTAAAGATCTTTAAGGATCTGGACCTCATCTCCTAAACCTTTTCCTTCCATAGAATTTAAACATTTCCATCTATATGAATCATAGAATATGAGAACTGGAGGGAACCTGGAGCAGTCATGAAGTCCAGCCCCTTGCACACATGGCAGGGCAAAGCATCATCTAGGCCATTCCTAGAGATATAATGAAGACAATTAAGAACATGATGGGGAACAAGTACTTATTAATGAGCTCTTGAATCTGCAGAGAAAAGTATAACCCAATCTAATGGCTGGAAATTGAAGCTAACCAAATTCAGGCAGGAAATTAGGCATAAATGTTTAACAGTGATGGTAATGAACCACTGGAACAAATCACCAATGATTGTCTATCATGGAGAATCCACCAGAATCTTTAAATCACACCTGGGTCCTTGCCCTGCCCTGCCCCGATCTCCTCTAGGAATTAGCTTATGGAAGATGTATTGCCTGGGTTAGACAGGCAGTCAGACCAAGTATCACAGTGGTCCCTTCTGGCCCTGTAATCTGTGAAGAAGAGGTTTGCTAGAGAAGCAAGTGACGTTTCAGAAAAGAGTATTTTCATTTTTATGGCATGTATATGTCAGCAAGGGGTAGCTTTCATATCTGTGGTAGGTTCAACCAACCAACCGAGAGAGAGCTCCCTCTCACACAGAGGGATTTAAATTTAATTGACAAACATTACACAGTTTGCAAACAGGCTATATTTTGGCATCACGGAAGAAACATGATGTGCCAGAAAACAAAACTTCCAAACCCAGTACTGCTGGAAGTTTGTTGTTCAAGGGGTAGGAACAAGGCCACCAAAGTAGATCTCAACTAGTATTTAGTTTTGGAAATAAAATGATTTCTTGCTGTCATTTGAGCAAATTCAGGTTTTAAGCTCCTGTGTAGAGGTGCAGATATGTCCTGCTTATCCCTCCTAGAAGCTAGATCGCGCTGGTCTCATTAGTTTCAGCTTAGATCACTAACACTTGAGTTTATCCAAGGTAAGTGAAAGACTCCATCCATGTCATAAATTATACGTAGTGATGGTCCAGTTCTGGGGGAATCAGGAAGAGAGGATTGCTCTGTCACTGCCTACCTGGTGCTCAATGTAGAAGAGGCATCATTTTCCATCATTGCCAGTTTAGCTTCTCTCAGCTGGTGTCTGAGCTGTAGCCTCACCTCATTCCTAATGTGAGGTCCCTGGTGTTCACATCCCCTGCCCCCTGAGATCAAACAGACTTGCTCCGTTTTCCACCATTAATTTCACTTCCTTTTTTCCTTTAAGTGAGCAGTGTCCCAAAGTGGCTTGTAAACAACAGCAATACAAGTTTTACATAGCATGGAAGGGGGTCACTTCTAGAGAGCTCTGGACCCCTTCTATAGATCATCAGGCACTGGGAGTGCTCGGTGCAGTGCATTGTATGTCTGTAACAAATCTCTATTGAACCATTCTCTGGGGGATTAAGCAGAGAGGTATTTTTCCTTCTCAAGTTTTAGGCCAGCACAGAAAGTGAATTTCAGATCTGCTCTTGACTGGGCTTTAATGCGCTTCCTACAAGTCATGGCCACTGAATGTCTATTGTACTTCTTGGAAGCAGCCATGTTACACTAGGATGGAAAATGCTTTAATTCTATGTGATACATTTACCCATTTAGACTCAAAGTCTTGGCCATAGCACTCATAAATCCCAGAGCACAGAAATAAACAAAAAGATATTTCCTAGACTATGGAAGGAGGGCAGGAACCTGCATTGCTTTCTCCTCTCAGGAGTCCTGAATTCCAATCAGGCATCTCAGATGTTATCCTGTCATATTACACATCCACAAGAGGACTGAGCACAGCTCAGTTTATAGCCCTTTCCGCATAGGAGAGCGAGGACTTGTCTAGCCAAGGATGGTGACAGGCTGCAGGGAGGCGACCTGGGAGCCTGAACCTGGACTACAAGTGGGTTCTGAAGGGCTACGTCTACACGTGAAGCCTACTTTGAAGTAGCTTATTTCGATGTAGCGACATCGAAATAGTCTATTTCGACGAATAACGTCTACACGTCCTCCAGGGCTGGCAACGTCGATGTTCAACTTCGACGTCGCGCAGCACCACATCGAAATAGGCGCAGCGAGGGAACATCTACATGCCAAAGTAGCACACATTGAAATAAGGGTGCCAGGCACAGCTGCAGACAGGGTCACAGGGCGGACTCAACAGCAAGCCGCTCCCTTAAAGGGCCACTCCCAGACACAGTTGCACTAAACAACACAAGATCCACAGAGCCGACAACTGGTTGCAGACCCTGTGCATGCAGCATGGATCCCCAGCTGCGGCAGCAGCAGCCAGAAGCCCTGGGCTAAGGGCTGCTGCACACGATGACCATAGAGCCCCACAGGGGCTGGAGAGAGAGCGTCTCTCAACCCCTCAGCTGATGGCCACCATGGCAGACCCCGCAATTTCGATGTTGCAGGACGCGCAACAACTACACGGTCCCTACTTCGACGTTGAACGTCGAAGTAGGGCGCTATTCCCATCCCCTCATGGGGTTAGCAGCTTCGACGTCTCACCGCCTAACGTCGATGTTAACTTCAAAATAGCGCCCGACACGTGTAGCCGTGACGGGCGCTATTTTGAAGTTAGTGCTGCTACTTCGAAGTAGCGTGCACGTGTAGACATGGCTAAGGTGAGGGTTCAGAGGCATTGTCCCAGCTGTGTGTAGGGACTGGAGTGGAATAGCAGGGAGGGCTGCAGGTCATGTTTGAAGTCCATTGGCAGAGCTGTGGAAGTGGTTCAGTACTGAAATAATAGGACATATGTAGACGGCTTGCACATCAGAGTTGTGTAGAGCAGCTGTGCGTGGTGAATGCCAGTGGTATCTCCTTCTCATGAGCAAAAAAGTCACCAAATATATCCCAGAATTAATATTTGTAAATGTATGTATCATTTCCATATAGCTCTATAGATAGATATAAGAAAGACAGCTCTTGGATCTTTTACACTTAAAAGAAGAGTCATAGCAACCACTCCGAGCATTTTTGATTATTTCAAGTATTCTGGAGCCATGGAAGCTCTGTGAATTCTTCCATGGTGTTTGCTCCATCCCTCTTCAGCAAAAACAAGCTTCACAGGGCACTGAACACTCTCACTAAATCTGCCAAGACTTATTTTCTGCCAGCTGCCTGGTAATTACACTAGGGGCTGAGTTCAATATCCTTAAAATCCCCTCGCGTCACACTGAAAACCCCATGGTACAAATAATTCTGTGGGTTATTTAGTCTCAGATTACCGACTTGGAATGAGAAACTCCAAGCGCCCGCTTCGCCTGAGCTCTGGTACTGTGCAAATTGCCCTTCCGCTCCCAGGGACAGAGTCAGCTTTCCCACTACTTGGGATAACAGGCCAGATCCTGTTCCCTCCTCCTCCTTCTTTACTCACAGCTCCTAACTCCAAGCATGCAGCACCCTTCTTTGTCAGTTATCCTGTGTTTGGCTGTGACATTTTCCTCTCCTCTTCAATGACCTGGATTGTGTTTCCCAGCACATCACTGTTTATCTCACTCACGCTGTAGGCAGCTCAGTAGGGCCCTCACACCCTTGAATGCTGGGAATGTTTGACCCATGACCCAAACTTAAAGCTGGCCCAGTCCACACAAGAAGTCAAACCAAGGCCCCACTTGTCAGTACCCCCACACAATGGGAAAGCTTGAGCCCAGCTCTGAACTCTGCAGTGTGGGGTTTGGTGTACGCCTGTTTGTCTGAGCAGTTAAAACCGCTAATTTTGTTTCAGAAAAAAAAAATTGAGCCAGAAAAGGCAGAAAACGACTGTGGGGACTGCAAGAGGTGCTGGTTTAATTATCTAGTAGTGGGGTTTATATTGTAGACAATTTGTCCCGTCAGAACTAGAGTGAGACCCCAACCCCTTCTTTATGAACTCATTGGCACAAGAGACAAAAGCGCCAGCTCAGCTTGCATTCCACTTTCTACACACCCGTCTACCAGGGGGTCGCTGAGGACCAGGGGAAATTCTGTTGACTTTGGATTGGATCTATAGACACAGATCAACCTTCCCTAGTTCCTCTCATTCATAAACACACAGCGAACCCTCATCAAAACCTCATACACCCTAATCAAGCTACTTACTCGGGCAGTGCCAGCCCCTGGGTTTTCCCCACACCAAAGCATACCACCCTGCACAGAGCTACACTACTTGCCAGCTGCTGCTCTGCGTACACTAAGGTCTCTTTTCCATTAAGCAAAGAGCAAGAGGACAAACCTGTATTAATACGGGAGAGAGCTGCCTGGAGCATTGTGGGCTGTCGTATTGCCACATCAGGTGCTGGTGCAGGCTACTGCCTTGCTGTGCTAAGAGTGTATCGGAGCTGCAAGCCTTATCTCTAGAGCTACTCCAGGCTGTCTGAACATGCTTTCATTCCCAGTCCTAAGGATCTGATTCTGCCCCACTGAAATCCAAAGGAGCTTTGCCACTAAATTCAAGAAGAGCAGGCCCACACCATGTTTTCCAGCTTCCTTCCAATATAATCACAAATAAGGGAGCAAATTCAGCACTGGACATCACCTGGTTGAAGCCAATGGATTTGCACCTCCTTAGAGAGGGCTGAAGTTAGCTCAACGGCTATTGGATGTTCCACTTTTCTGTCCCCCTCCCCAGGCTCAAATTATTGGTGTTCATGCCCTGAAGCCATTTGCTCATCTGGGAAAAGGGTCTTAAAGCACATCACAGCCCTAGCTGAAATTCTGATGCTATGAGCCTGTGTGGTACCCATAGGAACAACCCTCCCACTGGGAAAAATCCTTATCCTAAATCGCTGGGTTGACATTACTGGAGGTTAATGGAGGAGGAAGGCATTCTCCTCTAATCACAATGCACTTCTGACTACAGGTGTTGCCCCAGTCCTGTGCACATTTAAGAGGGACGTTTCACACGAGAGTAGCTGTTCTGTACTCCTGAATTATCCAGATGATTTGCTCTCTGAACAACTCCATTTGTTCCCTACCGTTGATGTTGGCCAGTGTTTTTCTGGCAGGTTTCCATGAGATGTGGGTGTGCAGAGAGTTAGGTGTCTTGTAACACAAGATAGAGTCATGGCATGACTTACTGCTTGTGGTGACCCTTGGGAGACATCTTTCCCTCCCATAAAAATTCATCCATGTCCCATCGTGCCGGCATCTGCTTCTAGCCCATGGTTCCAGTGGACAATTTGCTACCCACAGCACACTTAGCTACTTGTGGGTGAAAAGACTCAAGGGGGGGGCTGTACATCTGTATCCCTTGCAGATGCCCCAAGCCTAACAGCTAATGGGAGGCCTTTGGAAGCTGGTGCTTGGGAATGAGCAGTCAGCTGCAAGACATTATTATGCAAAGCATTGGTTGGGCTCATAGGGGAATACCATCTCTTTAGCCCACAGAAAGTTACTCTCAGATAGCAAAGGGAAAGAGCCCAGAAAAGCCCAGTCACTGTGGGAGCAAAAGCATTCTCCTCTGCAGCTCCTACCACCTAGTACTCTCTTCTTGTGTCTCCCCATCATGTTGACTTTGTCATCTTTCAGATCTCAGTCTTCGTCATCCTTTTGGCATCTCAACGGAGGACACATCCTTCTTTGCCTCTGCTTCTGAATTTCTCTCTCTCCTTCTCTTGTTATTTATTATTTACCCCTATAAATCATTTGGAGATATGAAGGTACGGTTTGTATACAGGAAGGTATAAAAACAGGTATTGTAATAGGCTGCAATGTATCAAACAGCCTTGTGAGATTTACTGTGGGGGAAGGTGTTGATAAATCTGATGGAGGAGCAGCAACCATATAATTCAATTTTAGAAAAGAAAATTCGCACCTACAGCACCTTGCCAGAACATCAGGTCAGCTTTCTCAAGCGTGAGAAGCTGGATGGTCCAGTGGTTAAAGGCCTGAGCTGAGGTTTTGGGAGAGGTAGACTCAAGTCCTGATGTGGCCACAGACTGCCTGTCTGACCACAAGTAAGATACTTGGTGTCTCTGTGCCTCAGTTCTCTCTCTGGTCCATGGGATAACAGCCCTGCCCTCATTCATGGGGAAGAAATTGTTAGAGTGTGAGGTGCTTAGTTACTATGGTAAGTGGGGCTAGATAAGTACCGGTATTGCTAGGTAAGTTCCAGGTGTGCTTCTACACTGCTAAGAGGCACTACTCCAGATTCTCATCATATTCTCTGGACAATAAACTGTGCAAAAAAAGCACTGCTCTATCCTTTAAGTCAGCTAAATATATCCCAGCAAAAATATTCCTCTTTTCTGTGAAATGGATCATCGTAGCATAGTTTGACTGTGCCTCATGAAACTTAACAAAAACTTGAACCTGGGACCATTCGTACAAAAACACAAACCTGTGCCAGTTAAAATTAAGGAGTAACTCCGGCAGACAGCAGCATGAGTAGGCTGTCCATGGTGAGGATTAGCAGCTAAATGGGACACTGACACCCCTTTGACAAGTATGTTTGCTATGCAGAATTCCCATGCACAGAAAATATCCAGCATACAAAAGAGATTTGCCATGTGAGGACAATGGAAGATGACAATTTTTGCCTTAGAGTGTAAAACTGAGGGAAACAGCCCTGCTCCTCAGACTGGCAATCAAACACAACCTTTTTCAAAATATTTCTTGTTTGGTTTCGTTTGCTTTTTGTTCTAAAGCTCTAGCATATTTCTAAATTATGTGGAATTCAACTTCTCTCCTGATATCAGACCTTACAAAAGATGGGAACAAATGAGCATAGACCGTATAGCGCAACTCCTTTTTATGATTTCCTTTTTATTAGGTTTTGAAATATATGCCATACAACAAAAGCATTTAGTTAAAGTAAAACAGTAGTTAGCGTTAAAATAGGCCATAAAACACACTGTAAGGCTCACATTTCGTTTAAGATTTAATAAACACACAGGCAATGCAAAGCTTTGGAGTGTTTTTTATTAATATAAACTATTATTTATTCTTTGTCAAGGGCGACTTCCTCACTAAGTATTTCAGAACATATCACTACCCATCAAAAGCAATAAATATCCAAAGCTTTTGTTTTCAAAAGATACAGTTAAGTAGTTTAATAGGATACATTTAAAAAATAATTAAAGTTGCACAAAGCCTATCATAACTTCAATAGAAATGCTATGAAATAGACTTTTTAAAAAAAGCACATGCACACAATTCACCCATTCCCTGCGGCATTTAAATATTCACCTGCAGTGATGGAGGCCCAGATACAAAAGTTTTGTCATGGGGTGTGAAGAGCAGAAAATAAATTTAACGAGAATGGAAACTGGCACAGCCTACTCTATTTCATAGTCTAAGCTAAGTGAAATGAAAAGCAAAAGGAACACTGTGATAAATACATCAGAATTTTAAATTTATTTTAGTTCTATTGCTCTACAAAAGGATTTTGTTTATTTTATTCATGATGCTGCCACTTTCACGTTGAAACATTGGGGTCTAATTCTCAGAATTCCTTCTTAATCTTAGGGTACACTGATCAGGGCACCCTCTGGATTTGGTTTAGGGCTTCCTTACCAGCGGCAGCACTAGTGTGCCTGCTCCTTGCAAGGAGTAAGGGAAGTTGACAGGAGCATTTGGTCCCATTGATGTCCCTAGTGGAAACCATGCGGAAGCCCAAATTTAAGGTACAGTAAAGTTCTATCATCTGGCACCCTTGGGAATCTGGGGAATGCCAGATAATCAAATGTGCCGGATATTGGTGTGGGGACAGTGACAATGATGGCTCCTCCACAGCCATCCCCAACTGGTCAACCAGCCCTGAGGTGTGTTGCTTAGCTCAATGTTCTGGTTATCCGGCTGTTAGATAACTGAAATTTTACTACACATGGATTCTAGCAGTGTAACTAGCATACATGGTGCTGCATACCTTAATCCAACCTTCTTCCCCTTTAGTGTGGATCTGGCCCCAGTGCAGTAAAATGTGTTCTCACACCCATGTGTGCGCACACTGCCCCCATCTCTGAGTGCAATTCAGTTTAGCCAGGTGACTCAGGTACTTTAGGTGCGCATATATCTATTGTGACAAATCCCTCATCAGTCCCTTAGGGGTTCTGTGCTTCCGAGGGCAGCCCCTTGTGTGCCTCAGACTCACAGAGGCCCCTTTTGTTGCCCTGGGACTTCCAAAGGCAAGGGTCTCCCTTTACCAAGCCATTCTCATCACAGACCTGTCCTAATTGAGGGTGGAGCAGGTCCCTCTCCACTGGTCTCAAGTTGCTCTAGTTTTGCCCCAGTAGGACAGCCCTCCAGCGGAAATGGTGGGGAAAGTCCTGTCTGTACTACTGCCCTGGACTTCAGTCCAGGGACCCTAGGGAAGGAGGGAGCTGTGGGGGAAGGGGGCTTTTGCCTCTGCCCTACAGCAGCAACCTTTCCCTGGGCCTGTTCTCCTACCACTTCCCTCAGTTATCTTCCCCCTGTACCTTGTTTCTGGTGTTGCTCCGCTCTCAACATCTCCAGCCTCCTTCTCTCTGGGCTTCACTCCACCACCCCTCCTGCTGCCTGGGGAAACCCTTTCACAGGGAGCCTGGAGGCCTTAACTGGTCACGGGTGCTTGATTACATCCTGTTGCCAGCTGACTCCTGACGAACCCTGGCTGCCTATCGAGCCTGCACCCCCTATGAGCAAAAAAGAGTTCATCCAGCACCCAGAATGTTCACCCTCCATCAGGCACTTGTCAGCTGCAGTCTGTGATCTGCCACACTATCTACATATATAAATGATGAGTCTGCACATATCCAAATATCAGACTATCCCCAGCAAATCCAATCCATGTACTACTGTATTTGGGGAGACAAAGGAACAAAATAGCTGGGGGCTTCTCCTTTGTTAAGCCTAGGGCAACCATATCTCCCTGTCCCAAATACAGGACAGGGAGATATGGGGGGAAAGGGGCAGCTCCTCTCAGCTACACCAAGCCCCAGGGAGCTAGTGTGCCTCCCCCCAGCCCCAGGGAAGCAGCAGCCACCAGCCCTCCCCACTCCCCCCGGGAACCCCAGGAAAGCGGTGGCCATGGCAGCTCCCTGCCTGGAGCCCCAGGAAAGCAGCAGCACTCCCACCCCCTGCCGCAGCCCCCAAGGGCCTAAATTCAGGACAATTCAACCCTTTCAAAAAATAAGTAGGGACGCCTTCGTGGCATCCCAAATGCAGGACAGTCCCGCCCAATGCACAACGGGTGGTCACCTTCGTTCAGACACATGCTGACCCCATAGCATGTACACTTTAACATCAGGACCCAAATTCATATTATGCAAACTTAGTCTCACTGCCAACTTCTCACCACACCTTAACAGGGTTTCAAAGCTACTCTTCAGCATGTCATTTTGACCTCACACTGAAACTTCTGTGCCTCTAATTAATAAGAGGATGTATGCAAATGCAGTACTGGCTGCCGTTTACTATGTTACTGGGTTATGGAAAAATGTGTATGATGGAAAAGCAGCAATTCTGGTCTTTCTAACTGTGATGAGCGTTTTACAGGCATCTGTATATCCACTGAAAGATCAAAACAAGTGGACTATGGTGTCAGAGAAAAGGGCACAGCTGATTCTTGACTTTTTTGACATCATCCTAAAAGCTCCACCTCCATCTCTGGCCTTTTCCCTCCCATTACTTTGTCTTCCCTTCTCCACCTCCTCCTTGCTGACACCTGTAGCTGGAACAGCATCTGCTTCTAAAAGGCACAAAGAAAGAGAACTGTTATTTATTCTTCGTCAAGAGTTCTTCAACGAGCATTTCAGAACATGGAGACAAAGCATTTTGAAGAGAAGGCTTGGAGGATCATAGTCAGGAGCCAGGGACATAGAAGGAACCAAGCAGTGATGCAGGAAAGGTTTCGAATGCGAAAGCGAGGAGCTTGACCTGAATGTGCAAATAAAACAAAAAAGCCAGCGGAGGGATTTGAAGAGATGATGCAGGGTGCCACAGAGATGGGAGAGGAAGGTGGTGAAACAGAAGTATCTTTTATTGCCATGTCTCAGTGTTTTCATTCCAGGGGACAGCTCCTCAGTGGCTGTAATTTGGAGTAGCACCTCTGAAGTCAATAGTTGATGCTGGTTTTTCTTATGACTGAGCACCAAATTTTCACCAGATTTCATCAGAGCGGACCTTCATTCCCATGGCACATTATCACTGTTGCAAACACTGGAGGCTCTGTCTACACTAGATCATAAAGTTGATTTTAAGGCACTTAAAATGTGAGACAATGTTACAGTTTTCACTGCAAATACCATTAGATCAATTTGAAGGGGCGCTAAGGCTGACTTTCTTGCCCTGCCCCTCTTAAGTGGTGTAATGCCAAGTTCAAATTTACAAGGTTGAACTAATGCAAGCGTGGAAGCAGCATGACTTTAAATCAATTTTTATCAGCCTCCAAAGGTATCCCACCGTACCCCAAGTGTGTCCGTTCTGGCTGTTTTCACCTCCACTGCCCTCCAGGAGTGCAGGAAGTAGGAACCAGGAAGCCTGGCAATTTGAATTCATGTTCTTTCTGGCCAGCGTGGTGATCACATCTAGCAATTTTTTCTCAGGGTTGCAAAGAAGCCCCAGCCTGGAGCCATCAGGAGACTCAGGATCTCATCTCTGTGTGGGTGGATGAATCTGTGCTGAGTAAACACAAAAGACGCTCAGCAACGATGGGTGAAAATCAAGCTCCACCTCACACCATATGGCTGGAGGGCTGTGCAGACCATGCCTGCAGACAGTGACATGCCCTGTCCTGTGCAAGGTTTCAGCACTTGAGAGGGCTTCTTCCCTTGCACAGGATTTAGCAGGAGAGGCCGAGAAATGTGTTTTCAGTGCTTCTACAAGGCCACCCCCACGCACAAGGAGACAGGCAGCTGGCAGGCTAGCTTCCTCCCCACACCACGTGGCTAGCCCCCCTCCTCGCCCCACACACCACGTGGCTGCTGGGCAGTGTAGACTGTGCTTCCACACAGCAGCACGTCCTTCCCTCCATGGGGTTTCAGTGCTGGAGAGGGCAATATAATCATAAAGAGTTTACAACTCATCTAAAAGCTTCAACGGGTGGAATTTACAATGGCCACCCACAAACACTTTACAGGGCTGCCTCCCCCAGGTGCCATGTGCCTGGGGGCTACCCCCTGCCACCACTCCATGTGGCAGCCCTACAGATAGTGGCATGTCCTGTACTGTGCAGGGTTTCAGGGCTAGAGAGGGCTTTTTCCCTGCACAGGATTTAGGAGCAAAGTCTGAGAAAAGTGGTGTGTACCCCCAGTCTCGCTGACTCTTGCTGCCTTTTGTAGACCCCTATATCCTCCTTCTGGTTGTTAATTACTCCATTCTCTTCATGGAGTGCTGCAGAGAATCATCTGTATAATTGACAGAGTGCACTTCTGACATGAAAGCAACAAAATCAGAAAGAGTTTGCAGGGCGAAGGCTTCTTCCCTGCAAGAAGCTTTTTTTCTCACCTGCACATATTATGGGGCAAGGCACCATGCGCCTGGCGGGCTGGCCTCCTACCACCCGCCATCAGGCTAGCCCCTGCGCCACCACAACACCTGACAGCTGGGCAGTACGAACCATGCTGCTGCCTCTTTCCATAAACATGATTTTTCCATTTAAAAAAAAAAAAAGCTGCCTCTTTCTGTAATGTGAGTGACTCAAACAGTTTCTTTCATCGGGGAAAAAGACTTCTGAAAAATGGTTGTTTGTTTTCAACGGCAGGCAGGAATGAGGGCAATGCAGCCTGGGAAGATGGCATCACACCTCCACAACCATGTGCAGGGCATTTTTTTTCCTTAACACACCAGCAAAAAAAACCAGAATGCACCAGGGCTGAAAGAGCTGTGGGACAGATGCCCACAATGCACTGCTGCAACAGGCAAAATTTGGCAATTTAGTGGGGACTCACTAAGTTGACTTTGTGAGGCAGTGAGGACATCCAAGCCATCCACTCAGTGCCCCTCCTCATCCCTTAACACTCACTCCAGCCTATATTTTTATTCATTTTTGCAAAATACTCTCTTTGGAAAAAAGCATGGACATTTTTCATTCATTACTTCAGTTAAAGACCTGAGCAATATCAGGTACTTTGCACCGGGAGCTTATGGGCAGGTGCTTATCCACTATGATTTAGAGACTTGCAGGCCAGAAGGGACTCTCATTACCCTTGAATCTTTTTCATGGTCACTGCTTCTAGATGCATAACTTTGCCTTTCTCGGTACTCACAGGGGGTGGTACATGCTAGTCAAGCGAGGGGTGACCGTGTTGGAAAATAGAGAATGGTGGAGAAACACATCACAGCTGATTGGAGAGGAGTCACAGTACAGATGAGGGACAATTGTCTGGATGCTTCAGTGGCTGAGTTTTCAGGCAGGACACATTCCTGGTACATTTGGGACTCTATCTTAGAGGGAATCTGGCATGTTCAAAGACTTTGGACAGGGCTGGAAGTCTCCCCTCTCTCCCATGAGCTACAATCTCTGTCACTCCAGGTGAGACACAGGCCAGCTGATCTGGGGTAGTTAAGCCCAAAGTAATCCAAAAAAAGAGAAACATACTCTTCTTCCTGCCCAGGATTGCAGAGGGTTTAGCAAATGCAAACACCCTAAATGCACACGTACTTAAACCAACACACATCATTGCTTTTCTACTGAATATAGATTGTTAATTAGAATGCTGGCATATGCCTGACGACAAGCCAAATGTATGCATAAGAGTATATATGCACTCTCAGTGCATGGCTATTTATGTCTGCCTTCATACAGTGTCCAAAGGTTTAACTAGATCTACAGGCCCTTCACACCCCCCAAACAGAATTCACTTGTCAAAAAAAGAACAGACTAAGAAACTATTTTGGATTTCCTCTGATACCCATTTAATTCTCCATTATTTCTCTCTGACACATGCAGCCCGCTGGTGCCAATTATGTAGGTTATATTTCTGCCAGCGTTGCTGTGATATTGTCTTTAATAATTCATATGAACATGCTTAATATGCGTATGTGATGCGGTGTGTATGTGTGTTGTGTCTTTCCCATCTTAGAGGCCATCTAGGCATGGAAATCCTTTATAAGATGCTTCAGCTGGGCGATGAAGTTGTCATTGCAAATTTAATGAAGAAGGGGAAATTTAACCTGGAGAGAGAGCCCTCAGTGATATGATTTGCTTAAATACCCATATCAAGAAAAGTGTCATTTCTTGGCAGGGTGAACAGAAATTTCAGTCAAGCAAATTTGGATCCTCTGAACCAAACTCCTTCATCGGGAGTTCCAGTAGAGCAGACAAGAAGATTACAAGTACAGAGAGGAAAGCATATACAAATGATTGACATGTGGCTCAGAGAAGGATTCTGAAGGGTATGTGCAGCAGCTCAGTCCAGTAGCCAGTTAGGTTAGAGGTCAGGCAATGACTTCACTGTTCTTTCCAATCTGCCTATCCTGGAGGGGCCCTGCCAGTCCTCCATCTCTGCTGTGAGTGCTATTTTGTGAAGAGTATGAAATCCTCTTCCCTCTTGATTAGTAACAGAGAGAAAACCGTGCTAGTCTATATAATATCAAAACAAAAAAAGCAGTCAAGTAGCACTTTAAAGACTAACAAAATAATTTATTAGGTGATGAGCTTTCGTGGGACAGACCCACTTCTTCAGACCACATCCAGACCAGAACAGACTCAATATTTAAGACACAGAGAACCAAAAACAGAATCAAGGTTGACAAATCAGAAAAAAATTATCTGGGACACTATAAGGGCTCTTTTGCATACTTGGCTTCATCTAATTCTTGTCTCCCCTGCCCCAGCCCCTCTGCTCTCTGATTTGCTCACCTTGATAATTATTTTCTGATTTGTCAACCTTGATTACTGTTTTTGGTTCTCTGTGCCTTAAATATTGAGTCTGTTCTGGTCTGGCTATGGTCTGAAGAAGTGGGTCTGTCCAACGAAAGCTCATCACCTAATAAATTATTTTGTTAGTCTTTAAAGTGCTACTTGACTGCTTTTTTTTCTTCCCTCTTGGGATTTTTTCACAGCAAAGAATAGGAGAAACAAGAAAAGGGGTCTCAATCCCTCCCTCTCTACTGGGTCCCAACCCACAGCGATAAAGTGGTGTTGGAAGGTCCTGTCATTGGTCCACCCAATTTACACTCCCCAGTGGCTTTCCTGCCAGGCTGTGGGGCCTGTGTTTGAAGCAGGGTCTTAGCAGTACCTGCTTCACCTGTTGGGAGACATCACGTTTTTCAGAACCTCTCATGGATTTTGGGCCCCGAAGGGGGATAAATATGGACCATTGATCCCAGAGCCACTCGACTAAGGCTGTAACCACTCTGCCCACAGCTCCAGGGCTCAGGCTCAGTTCCTGGTGCAGCTTGTGACCCCTTCCCCACTCTCACCATAGGCCTTGAGTGCTTGAGCACCATGAATATTCAGGGCTGGGGGCTCAGCCCCAGCAATGTTTGGAGCCATGTCTCTCCCCTGCCTGAGGGCAGCTGCCGATATCTGGAGGGAGTTAGAAAGCTGTAAACGAACTGCAGAAAAGAGCATTGCCTGCAGAAGCAAGCTCACAGTGGGTAGCCTCTGATTGCTGTAGCTATGGACAGCAGGGAGGAGGGTGGTACATGATTGACAGCCCCTGCTCTCCCGGACCCCCCAGCAAGAGGGTGCTTACTGTGAAGCACAAGAAGAGGAGGGACCTCATACCTAGCCAGCTGCTGCCAGAAGTGGTGTTTTGGGTTAAAGTCTTGGGGACCCTCCTCTGCCCCCAACCCTCCCCTCACTGGGCAGGGGGCAGCCCCATCCCCCACACCCCCAGTGTGAGGTTACAGGGAGGGGCAGCTTGGATGTTGGGGCAAACCTGTGGGGGCAGGGCTGGAGTAGGATGTGGGCAGCAGGGCAAAGGGGGTGCAGAAAGGGGGAGATAGATGGGGAGGCAGACCCCATGAAGGTGGGTCTGGGGTAGGACACAGAGCAGCACATGACTTGGAGACTCCTTTCCCTGCCCCCAGATTCAGGGACACATATGTCAGCAGCTGGGTTTAGTGAGCAGCCAGAAGCCACTCTAACTCCACTTCCTTGCTGGGTGGGCCCCCCAGGAGGATTTTAATCACCTGGGGTGGTAGGCAGAGCTGGAGAAGCATAGGGGGAGCTTGCAGGGTGCTGGTGGTGGGAAACACATGGGGGCACCAGTGGCCAGAGACCCCCATTTCCCAGGAGCCATTGCCAGAGGGAGGTGGCCGATGGTAAGCATGGCACCCTGATCCACTCCCTGCCCCCGCGGGCACTCTGCTTCCTTCAGAGCCTTCACCCTCTCCTCCACCTCCCTCCAGTCCCAAACTCACTCTCCTCCATCCCCCAAATTCCCTCTCCAGAGCCTGTACCCAGGACCCTCATCCCTTGCCCCAAGAGAGAGCCAGCACCCACATTGCCTCCCACAGCCTGCACCTCAGACCAATGTGCCCTTTAATCTTTTCTATCCATATGTGGACGTTCTTTGTGTTACTGAGGCATGTGTGAATGTGCACCACCAACAGAAACAGAAAACCAAGCTGTGGGTGCTCTGCTAATCAGCTGAGCAGCATTTGACTCTCTCCTCTGTGACCACACAATCTCATGGTTTACAGGAAACGTTGCCCCCGACCCCTAGCTGCACCCAAGCTCCCTTCCAGCGCCTGGACCCTGCACCCCTCCTGCACCCCAACTCACAAGCCCAGGATGGACAGGATTATGGAATTTGCTTCAACACAGAGCTGATTAAGGATAATGGACTTTATTAAGCTTAGCTTCTTCAAGTTACTGCAGATTCACAAGATACATATTAGCAAGCAAAAAGCACAACAGGACAATGTATTCAATAGGATAAGAGGCTCTTTGGAGTGCTTATGACCTTTTCTGCCATCGGGAGTCCCAGTCCCAAAGTGCTTCACATCAGGGCTGTGGCAGACATGGCTCTAGCTGGGGGAAAATTGACCCAGGGGACCTCTGAGGCTGGAAGCCCCCCAGTGGACTCAGTTAGGGGCAGGGTTTCCCAAGTTTTTATCCCTTCGCTGTTTACTGGGTGTGCATGTACTGGCTCAATGCCACTTTTAGCCTTCTCATGAGGCTGAAGCCAAGATTGTCCTGTTTATTGGTTTCCAAGGTTCAAATGCAGGTGTCGGGACTGATATGGTGATCTGGTGTTTACGTCTGGGGGGTTTAAGACTGAAACAGGCTATAACGCGAAGATGGGAACTTGGTTGTACTACAGGAATGGAAGTTTCCTCTCTTGCTCTTTGAGACCTGCAGGCTGCTCCTTAAGGCCTGCTGGCATATCAGACGACAGAGCCTGCAACCCAGAATCCCACCTGCACCCAAGCCTCCCAGAGCTCCACCCTTCATCCCTCCAGAACCCAGAATACCTCCCAGAGCCTGACCACACTCTTGTTCCTAATTCCCTGCTCTAGTCCGGAGCCTATACACAACATACAAACTACCTTCCAGTACCACACCCCTCTCCCACTCAAACTCCCTCTCAGAACCTTAGGCAGGTTTGGAGAGGGATGTGGGCTCTGAGCATGCAGGACACCACCAAAATTTTTGCAAGCCTGCTGCCCTGACCCTCACTGGCCTGCCAGTGCCCTTTTAAATTATCCCTCTGTCTGGCGTAGTCCCAGCAACCAGGCATCAGCTTCATGGCTCAGTACTGCTCCATGCCTCTGGTTTAACCTGGCATTTGTAAACCCCATCACAGTAGGATGCACATGTCAAACCAAGTCTAAGGAGACAACACAATGAAAACAAGAATTCCCATTCCTCAGTGGTAGCCACCTCTGCGGTAGAATGCATCCACCTTTAAATAGCACACAGCAATGCAATCCAACAATTCAAGGACAAAAGTCAAGAAGGCTGCAGCCAATAGAAACTGAAAGAAGAGGAGAAAATAGATAAGTAGAAATTAATTGTCTGATTCCGAATATGGCCAGAACAGCAGAATTAATACCCCTACTTTTACATGAAGAGCACTGGGATCTTTAATCACCCTGAGTCCTCAGAACCTTGCTTTAACATCTTATTCTAAAGACAGCATCTCCAGCATCACAGCATTCTCAACAGCAACACTTCTGGAAACACACTGTCCTTTCCTTGGGTCTCTTCTGCTGAGGCCCCATTCAGCTGTTGAGCTTTAACATAGTTGCACTCCAAGATGGTGGAAGCAGACCCAGCAACATTCACACTGTCCCCTCCATATGCCAGGAGTGTTCTAGTAAATCAAAATGAAATGTGCATTTAAGAACCGAAAGAATTGAGTTGCCAAAAAAAGGGACTCGACTCCATAACTTCCCTTCCTTGCCCAAGTGATACTCACTCATCCATCTGAACTAGGCCTCTCATCTTGGTGGCCTCAACAATCGAGAGAACTGGGACTCAGAATTCACCATCTCTGTCATGTCTCTCTCTCTTCATCCATCCTATGAGAGTATTTATAGACTTTTTCTCTGAGCCAACAGGTAAGAGAAAGAGCCAATAATTCCCTGTGAGGTTATAGCCAACTGGGCTTCGGCAAAAGCTTTTAGTGGTCATTTCAAAGGAGGTGAAGAAAAGAGACTATCCTGAAAAGCTTCCTTCACAAAAGAGATTTGGGCATAAGAGAGCATGGATGTCCCATCCTCAGATAAAAATTGAATTCCATATATTATACAGCTGGTGATAAAATCCATGATAGGCTCCTACCTCACCTCCAGTGGATTTGATTCTTCTCTAAGGCACAATGTTACTCTCACAATGGATTTTTTTCATGGCAGGAGAAGGGTGAAGAAGGGAATTTTTTTTATGTCTTCAAAAAGAAGCTGTCTCTGCTTTTGAACTACTTCACTCAACACTGATAAAAAAAGACCTTTTATCTGCCTTTAAGAGTATCCATTTCAAGATAGTCAGCTTTTCAAACTTAACAAAACTCCCTCAAAACTGAGTTGGCCTTGGAAACTGCACACAACCAGGATTTAAGCTAAGATTTGGAAGAAGGAAAAAAACATGAGAAAAGTTGTCCAGTTCTTTAAATATCTCTCCTAGGCAGTGTTCAGATACCACACTACCCCTAACTAAAGGCAATACAGTATGGCTAATCATTTAGGACTTGTCTGGATGGGGACACGCAAGAATGTTAATGCAAATTAACTAATGTGGTGTAATGAAGTGCGTTATTTAAACCGCATTAAACCTCTGTGTGAACAACCTCATTCAGAATTAAAGGTGCCTTAATTCATTTATCTTTAATCACTTACAACCAAATTAAAACCAATTAAGTTGTGAATAATAGCTTCCACACAGAGATTTGATGAAGTTTAACTAATCCACTAAGTTTAACCAATTTGGATTTATTTTCTTGACTGTCTCTATGTAGGCGAGCTGTCAGACTAGTTCTTTTAGGGAGGGACTACATAAACCCTCATTCATATGAGTAGTCCTGATACAGGAGGTCATATTGACTTAAATAGGACAACTTGAATGAGTGAAGACTAATAGGTCATGTCTACACTACAAAAGTAGCTTTGAAGTTGCTTAATTCAAAGTGCAACTTCGAAGTTGAGCATCTACATGCACCCTACTTCAAAGTTAAACTTCAAAGTAGAGCACTATTCTATTCCTGGGACTGGAGTAAGGATTTTAAAGTTGGGCTCCCTCACTTTGAAGTTAACTTCAAAATGAGGGAAAATATGTGTATATTCTCTGCCGGCAACTTCAAAGTAGTGCCTAACTTCAAAGTTAACTTTAATGTTTGTTCCTAGTGTAGATGCAGCCTTAGTGTTTTATGGCAAAGACTTCTGTTTCCTCCAGATCAGGACATTGGGAGTATAAGTTGCCCTTAAGGGACCCCAATATAAAGATACCAGTTCTAGGACGAGGGCAGAGTTTGATCTCTATCCAGTCACCCTTTGCCTATGAGCTGAGAAATGTCAAAGGTGCAAATTCAATGACATATTTCAATGACTGTCACGTAGAAGATGGACTGCAGCCCCACTCCTTTCACATAGGCTACCAAAAATCAAATCAATGGATCCTGGGCAGTGGTCCCTGTAAGATGAGTACTTGGGCTGCCACCCAGGAGAGATTCAGGTGCTGCCCAGGTAGTTACCGGTGTGCCCACAGGTAGCAGTATGCGTTTCTATTGTAGTACATACCTGCACATGCCTTGTCGCATATAACAAAATTTATTCTGTCCACGGATAGAAAAAATTAGAGGGAATGCTGGTCCTGGATACTTCCAAACTGATTCCAGACAAAAGGGACCTGATTCTCCTCTGACTCCAGTCTCAGTGGCTTCTGTAATGTTTCTCCCAATTTACATTAATGTGAGAGAAGAATCAGGATCATGATATCTTTGCACTGCTACTATATCTCATATTCCAGCACCGATTTCCTGAGACGTCCACTCCCCATAGTGCTGTGCCACAGACCAATTTCATCCTGATCTTACTTTTCTCTTTTGAAGTGAGTATTTTACAGCAAAATGCAGAAAAGCACTACAGGCATGCATAGTGATTTGAGTTGCACAAACACATGTAACCTTGTGTCGCAATATCAGATTATGCATATAATAGTCCAGGATATCTCATCTCATAAAGTCATTTCTTGATGGGCCTCTGGAGAGACTGTAGCAAAGTTATGTCTTGTGTTCTCTTGGGGAGGTCGGAGATATTCCTGATGCAAGTGGCTGCTGCTTTCAGCCCTTTGTGACTCTTCTGAACCCAGTAGCTTCTGACATATTCCTTGAAACGCCCAAAGAAATAAGCCAGTTTCCTGTGCATGAGAGGCAATTTACAAAATTTTTCTTTAAGAAAGGCAAATATTTGTATTTTAGTGATAGTGAAACTTTTTTGGAATTCAAGACTCAGCTTCATTTCAGATTCCCTTGGAGTTTACACTTTACAGGTTCAGAGATAAAAATGTAGCTAAGTGCTCTAGCTTGTGTTTTTCCAAGCTGTATGTTCTGTTCGTTTAGCAGAGCACTTGTTCCCAAGTTATGATCTGTAGTGGAAACTAGAAGGCATGGCTTCCCATCCAATGCTACAGCCAGTAGTTCATTCTACCTCCATACAATCCTTTCCGTTAGCCGTTTGATAGTTGTACTTCAGTCAAACAAGACTTTCAAAGCAGCAGCGACCACTACAGCTTAAATGACCTCATATCACAGACACAAGTGCATGAAGGGGCCAGATTTGTAAGTGGTATAAGTAGGGGCAGCCCTACGACTTTCTCGTGTTTATAGTATTGAATTTAGCACAAGGATTTTAATGTGTTGACTACAGTATGCACTCATGGGGAGAGAACTGTCACACACACAAAACCAAAAACAAATGCAAAACCAAAACATTTTAGGTACAGAGAGTGGAGAGGAATAGAAGATCTATCAGATTTTTGGGGGGCTGTCATATCTACTGTCGCAGTTTGGCAATTTGGAAAGAAGTAAGGTGGGGAGACACTTAAGGAAAGACGTTTGAAAACTCAGTCAAAGACAGCCTTTGCTTGGTGTCCGTTAGTCAAATCAACCTAAATTCCGGCTAGTCATTTTGTACTCATCTGTGACTGAACTCCGGGGTTGTAAACAGCCAGACACCAGCATGACTGCTGCCTTAGCAGCTACTGCCATCTAGCAGTAGATTGAAGCAGAAATCTACATAAATGTAATTATAAAACTATTCCACAGCACAAGAAAGGAAAGCACTATAACAACCGGCCATTTCCTCTGCCCCATTAAGCCAGCACTGTGCTGGTCTGATGGTGCAAAGCAGGACAGAATTCCTTCAGTGAAGAGAAATCCTCCAGTGGTGGAAAGCTGGCTGGGCCTACTCATTCCACACCCCTTCACAGCATCCCCCAGCCCAGTAGAGGGGCTATGACTGAGGAAAAAGAAGTGTGCTCTCCAGCATTGAGAATTGCCCTGTATAACATAGAGTCCCTGAAGCTTCCCTAACCTCACACGTACCCAGCAGCTCCCACATCAGAGCGTCAGAAGGATGGTGGTGAGTCACCTTTGCAGCATTCCAGTGTGTGCTGAATAGGCTGTCAATTGACTGGTTCTGGGGATCTAACCCATTGTTTCTCAGGCTGTCCTGTGGCTGGCTTGGCTGAGAGAACAGAACATGGGTGTTTAATTTGTTCACTTTGAATTCTAATGTCAATAACAACTAGACAAAGATGATGACAGATTACCATTGCACCCTTCAGGTCTCAGTCAGGATCATGCCCTCACTGTGTCAGATGCCCTTCAAACACATATTAAGACAGAGACCACTCCCCCACTGCACTTAAAATCCAGTGCTCCTATCCTGCAGAGACATACACAGTGCATAGTGAGCAGTCGCATTGACATCAACGAGTCACCTCACAGGGTGTAATATAAGAGTAAGTCTTTGCAGGACTGGGGCCAAAGAAGACTAACATGCCATTTTTATTGCTTTTGTTTTCTGTAAGACAACAGAATTTCTCCTCTCTTTCACTGATTTCACTGAAGGGAGCTGTGTTAAGTAACTTAGTGATAGTTTACATTTCACACAGCGCCTTATTTGTAATTTTTCATTTGTTCCTAATGGTCATTGTGAACATGTTCCATATATGCCATCTCCAACTTGCTTTGCAAGCATTAATTCATTCTCATTTTACTCATGTGATTTAGTAAGCATGATTAAGCACTGATGAGCATACTGAAACTCAGAGAGATTAAAGGACATGGCCAAAGCCATGCAGTGAGTCAGTAGCAGAGTGAATATCCAGCAATCTTGATACACAGTCCTTTGCCATAATCATTTCCTTCTGTTCTCAATACTCCAGACAAAATTCTACCAGCAATGATATTCATGCAATTTCATTAAAGCCAATGGGATTACATGGATGTAAATGAAAACAGTTTTTTGGATGGCTAAATTCCTGCAGCCTTTTTGTGTCTCTTTTTTATAGACAGTTTAGCTGCAATTACCCTTCCTTTTCAAGCCAACGCACATCCAATAAAAGCCACTCTGGGTAACATCCATAAATATGACAAAAATGTTCACCATTAAAAGTGTTTTAAAATGTGCGTTTAAGTCTTCGACCAAAAAGATCTGCACCTGGATGCAATCTGCTTAGGTTTTCTCCGAGGAGCCTCTCACTTTGAGCTTTAAGAGGTGAAATATTGCTTGCTTTTTTAAAGGCTCTTCAAGCCCAAGTGAGTTGATTCACTCTCTATATCTGTATGTTACGGCTGCCATCTTGCTGCATCCAACTTCTCAATCATACAGTCATCTTGAGCATCTCTGCTGTCATCTTTCTGTAGCTCCAAGCCCTTCATTTCCTTTCCCATTTTCATTCACATGTGGACAAATTCAACTCAACCTAAGGCTAGGAAAAAAATCCATCACATTCAATAGATCAGAGCCAGCTTATATTAGGGCTGAATTTGACCTGTGTGCTTCTACAAAATACTGCGTAACAGGTCCTTCCTCCTTCCCTACACATTGGGTGAAATCCTGGCCCCAGTGATGTGAATGGCAATGCTCCCATTGAATTTGAAGGAGTAGGATCCAACTCATTGGATTTGGCATATTCCTGGGTTCTAGATGCAGATTGTCAGGGCCACTGTGATCTCTTTACACATCTATGTCTGTCAGTCTCATCCACTTTCTATCTTGATTTCTGTCTTGCTGTGGAGAGAGACAATCAGAACAGATTGCAGGCTAAACCTCTCTCATCCGGCGCTCTAGGGACCTGACCGGTGCCAGACAAAAGAATTTGGCAGAGTATGCAAGGTCAATATTGTCTAGCACATTACCAACAATTTCACTGCTTGCTAGGCTCTTAGAAGACTTTTAGGGGTAAAATAGAGCTAAATAACACCACAGAACATAAACAGCCAGGACAGATGGCTATAAACAAACTTGACTGGACCACAGGAAACTTGGCCACGCCCATGGTAAGTTGTTATCCAGCTCAATAAAATCATGCCAGCCTATGGGTGTTGCCAGATAACAGAGTTCTGGATTAGAGAGGTTCAAGCTGTACATTCCTGCACTACTTTTAATTCAGCATCCCAGCTTCTTCTTTAGGAAGGTCTCACCCCAACAAATTCAGCTTCTTACACTTTTTTTTTCAAACACAACTCTGTGGAAATGTTTACTGCACTCACGGCTCTCCTGATGCAGAGCCAGCTGGTCTTTCTGTTGGTATTTCCATAAGCACAAGGGGTCATTTCAATCATTCTTGCCTACTTACAGTCTGGACAGCAGTTTGGGAACCTACAGGGAGGAAAGTCACTGCATAAAGGTGAGATCACATAAAAAGGAGTTTTGTAAGTTCTCTCTGTCCTTCCACAATAAGAAAAGCTAGCCTGAGGCTATATCTTCACTATGCGGAAGATCGATGTGCAAGATTCAGAGTGCACAAAATGTAAGTGAGGAACAGAATGCTTCCTAGTGCTTGACTGGAATAAAAAGGGATGACACACAGTTATCTTGGCATCCAACTCTGATCAGTGAGACAGTGGGGATATCATGCTCTCCTTAGTCCTTTTGCACTCAGCATGTGACAAATCTGAAGAGGTGCATGGAGGGAAAAAAAGAATGCTGCTTTGTTGGTCAAAAGATCCTTTTGTGTAACCTGGCAGAGGAAGCCTGTATGGAAACCCAAATGAGCCTGAGGAATATTCATACTCTGGTAATGTACCATGACGACAGCCTCCCACCTCTAGGTAAGTTGAATTAATAAACTGCCTTTCGTTGGTGACACCTCAGCATGAATTTTGCATTAGACTCAATTCAGTAAAGTTCACAACTGACACGGTTCCCTTTATGATGATTCTTTTCAATTGTTTTTTTTGTGCTGGGATGTCATAAAGATGTTTGAGTTGCTTCTGGCGGGGAGCTGATTTTTATCTTGAGAAAGAGCTTTGGTAACCCACTCATGCCTACAGCACTTTTGAATTAAGTCTGCTGGCAAAGCTGCTAGTCCGTTTACACTATTAACAAGAAAGGCATTTTTTCATGTCAGTGCAAATCTTGATGCTGGGCTTGTCACACTGGAAAATTTCAGTGGTGGCGGGCACAGAGAGATTAATGAAGGGATCAGACATGATGTGATAACATCAGTGGACACCTTGTGCAGTTATTAATACAATGAGAGTGGCTCGTCTCTGCCCGTTCGAACTCTGGAGACACTTGCTGGGTTTATCAGACCATGAATCTTCTCTTCCTTAATTGATAGGCAGGTGGCATGGTGGAACAGTGTCCAGATTGTACACGGAGAGATAAAAGTGTCTCCAGATAGATAGACAGGCTGATTATGAGAAGTGTTTATTGCTGGATAATCACCGTGTTAACTGTATCAGTCAGTCAGCTATCACCCTGTCTTGGTATCTAATCAGGACAAAGCTTGGCTGAAGGATAGATTCCAATCAAATTTAGGTGAAGATTTTGGGCTTGACGTTTGAAGCTGAACCCTGGGCACCTCTGGGGTTTGGAATTTCACTTCACTCCAGCTGTTCTGGTGTGATTTAGGCCAAAATGGTGGAAAGCTTAGGCAGTCAGCTGGTCTGAGATTTACTTGATTTGAAATGTTGGTCCCCTCCAACCATCAGATAAATGGAGCCTATTCCTGAAATCCCTTCTGCAGCCCCATTACAGTCAGACATATACTGAACCATCCACAGTATACTGCACCATCTCCAACCCTTTTTTGTGGTATATCTGCTTAGATGGGAAACTTTTCAGAGCAGGGCTGTGTGTATAGATATGTATAAAGCCTACCACAATGGGGCCTAATCCCAGTTAAGTACGCCCTCACAGTTAAGTACACCCCCACTTGTTGAGATAGTCAAAGAGGTCTATGGGATTTAGACACATATTGGCTACGTCTACACGTGAAGCCAACATCGAAATAGCTTATTTCGATGTAGCAACATCGAAATAGGCTATTTCGATGAATAACGTCTACACGTCCTCCAGGGCTGGCAACGTCGATGTTCAACTTCGACGTTGCGCGGCGCCACATCGAAATAGGCGCTGCGAGGGTACGTCTAAACGCCAAAGTAGCACACATCGAAATAAGGGTGCCAGGCACAGCTGCAGACAGGGTCACAGGGTGGACTCAACAGCAAGCCGCTCCCTTAAAGGGCCCCTCCCAGACACAGTTGCACTAAACAACACAAGATCCACAGTGCCGACAACTGGTTGCAGACCCTGTGCCTACAGCATGGATCCCCAGCTGCCGCAGCAGCAGCCAGAAGCCCTGGGCTAAGGGCTGCTGCCCACAGTGACCATAGAGCCCCGCAGGGGCTGGAGAGAGAGCATCTCTCAACCCCCCAGCTGATGGCCGCCATGGAGGACCCGGCAATTTCGACGTTGCGGGACGCGGATCGTCTACACGGTCCCTACTTCGACGTTCAACGTCGAAGTAGGGCGCTGTTCCGATCCCCTCATGAGGTTAGCGACTTCGACGTGTCGCCGCCTAACGTCGGAGTTAACTTCGAAATAACGCCCGACGCGTGTAGCCGCGACGGGTGCTATTTCGAAGTTAGTGCCGCTACTTCGAAGTAGCGTGCACGTGTAGACACAGCTATTGGCTGTTAAAGGTCTCAACCCCCAATCTGCTGTGAAAATCTCATATCTGAATACATAATGATATGGAGGGCGGATTTCATCAGCATGAGCTTTGGACGACTTCATCATTGCTCAGAGTGACAAAAATACCAGCGGGTTATGCAGCTCTTCCCATATGAGCCATCAAAGCCTGTATATCAGCTTAGCCCATCATGGTGTCTGTAGGTGCCAAACCAGTTCCAGAAAAGCTACTTTGGAGGACTTCTTTAAAAAATTGTGTTTGGATTATTTTTCATCCCCTGCATGCAAAACCAGGCACCTTACTTGCCATCAGTTTCACTCAGCTGGACTCAGAGAGGAGAAAACACAGCACATTTTGAACCCATCTAAAAATGACCCAAAGGAGCTTTTATATCCATAATACTGTAGGGACAGTGGAGCAGGGGCAAGAGAGTGATGGGAGCTCCAATTTCTAACTTAGCATGGATGGGAGATAAGAGAAGTTAAAGTTATGACCTGTTTATGTATAGTCTGGTACTTGTGCAGGACTGAACCTCACCTCTCCTGGGCCTCATGCAAGGCTACTTGGAAGTAGAGTGGATGCCCCATTTGAAAAAGAGAAGCAGGAAACATCCTTCTGGCGGGTTGACTGAGGAAAGAGCTGGTAGCAGTGCAAGTTTCTCAGGGGGGTGGAAAGTTACGACAGAGCTGGGGGAGGTAGATTAGTGGGTAGAGCGCAGGTGAGACGTCAAAGTGTTATGACATGTTTCTTTAGTTTATCACATGGCTTCATAAATCATCATGTGCATATCCCTTCTCACATATATGGTGTGTATTTGTATAATGTGTTAATATTACAGCAGCCTTGAAGTGGAAAATGCCACAGTTATGGTTAGACAGGAAGATGTCAATAAGTCTCTATCTATGAGCCTGATCCTGCAAGCCCTATTACTCATGAGAGTAGTCCTTTACTACTAGAAGGGCTGCCCTCTCCCCCAGCACCTCTCACCTTAGGACTGAGCATGCTGCCTCCAAAACAATTTCAAATGAATGTAACCCCCCACGTGGCTAAATTTCCTACTGGCAATTAACAGAAAATAAAAGTCAGCACTGAGAGAGCAATTGGGCTCCTCCAGCTCTGAAGCTTGCAACATGGGAGTTATGTTCACTCATTGCAGGGGAAAGGGACACATCTGCTTTTAATTAAGCATAAATTGTAATATAAATAATAAAGAAACAGAGGTTAAAGGAATATGAGGTATTAACTGTCTGATCAAGAATGAAGTAAACACATGAGATTGGGGAGGGTGTGTGTGTGTGTGTGTAATTCAGCATCTCTTGAATGTCCCTAACGATCTTTTAATATTTCCTTGTTTATAGCAATTATGAGATCAGAATCTAGACCTTTGATTCTGTTTCTTTTAAGAGCCTGATCTCCATTTGGACGGATTCAAAGCTGATCTCCAGTCCATCCTTGTCTCTAAGAGAATCAGACTCAGAATCAGACTCTTTGATTATTGCACCAAATATCACAATAGCCATGGCACCCTCCTTTCTCTATGCTCATGGGCTCCCAGTGATTCTTCAGGGGTTCTCCTACACAACCCCTGATTTCCATGCAAAACACCGATCAAAGGGGTTTGCATCCCTTTGCCTTCCTGGAAACACACTAGTTAGGCTGCTCTGACTACTCAGCACTTGGAGTATCACTTGTCATGTAATCGTGGTGCTTGTCACTGTGTGAGAAGCTACAATTTCTGAAGTTTGAAGTTTCTTATTTCCTAGCACACAATGTGATTGTGTCTGGGTATATCACTCAATCTCTCTCTTTGACAGCAGTATATCAATGGATGAGGTTTTGAGGAGCAGACAATCACTGACTCATGAAATAAGGGGCAAAATAAACACAAAGCCTCTGCCTTCATCAATAAACTTGTTGCTATAGGAACAGTTATAGACTGGGTCCTGCAAATGTGGATCAGCAGTGACACCTAGAGTTCACAGACAGTATATCCTGCATTCCTATGGGATGCTCACGACCAGCCTGCTCCAGTCAGTTCAGTGACCACAACTGAGCCTTAAAATCTTATGCTCAACCATCAGTGTGGAGTGAGGGGAAGAAGGACAGAGCATTCTGCTGTATTTTTCCTTATGTCTCATCAGGGGATAAGCCAGAAAGAAGAGCATCAAAAAACTGTTATAACTCAGGGCAAAATGTTTAAGCAGGGAAGTGTGCTACTTGCAGAAGGAAGGAGGTGAAGACAGCTGCTCTACCATGCTCTCCTGATGGAAGGCCTGGCTGAGACTTGCTCAAAAGGCCATGCATTTCACAACTACCTTAGATGACGTCTTCAAAAACTATGTTTTAGAAAGACAGAAGACGGCATTGTCTTTCTCCTCCATGTAAAGGGAAAGCTCTTTGGTTCACATTACCAGGGCACAGCCTTTCCAGTCTCTTTCTTGGGTCTTGTAAGAAGAAGCTGTGTGAAGCCAAGAACTGGAAGTGTTACCAATCACTGTTTTGCCTCCCCTCTTTAGCGCTTTTAGAATTATTCTTTTCTCTTCTGTTTGGGATGCATTGGGACTGATGCAGCTTGGTGTGGAGGAAGTGGGGTCTCAGTGGGAGTCAGAATCTGAGTTTTAGGATAGGTCTGTACTAGCACTTATGTAGGCAACACTTCTGTTACTCAGGGGTGTGAGAAGAACACCTTTCTGAGCGATGTAACTTTTGCCTGCATATGTACTCATGTATCCAGGGCTGTAGCGGAGGGATACACTCTCCAACCAGCACAGCTGTTTGTTTAGCTGTTTGTATTATGTCAGTGGGAGAGCTCTCTCAAGTCAACATAACCTGTATCAGTAGAACTGTACCGCTGTACACAGTAGTATCTAAGGGTCAGATTCACAAAGTTCATTAGGTCCCTAACTCCCTTAGGCTCCTAAATACCCTTGAAAATGTGGGCCCCTTTGTCTTACTCTCTGAATGTGAGCTGTAAAAGGGTAGTAATATCTACAGCTAGTCAAAAAGGAAAGCAATTATTTTCAAAAATGTTCAGGGTTTGTGTGTGTGTGAGAGAGAGAGAGAGAGAGAGACAGAGATCACTGAAAAACCCACAACTAAAATACCCCTCTAAGACTTTTAAGCAAAAATATGTTGGTTTTCAGTATGAGCGAATCAAAGAAAGGTTTTTGTTTAAAATTGCTTATCTGAAACTTGACACAACCACAGCTATTAGCCAAAGGAGCAAACTCCAGAAATTACAATCTAATGTCAGTTTTATGAAGCTGTTATTACTATTATTGATCATCACTGATTTGCACACAGTCAAGAAATATTCATTGATGCTGCTGGTCAGGATTGAGGCAGGGCTGGCAGGTCAGTTTACATGTGCAATAAACACTTCCCAAATCAATTTAATTAACAATGATATTCAGAGTTTATCCACATCTTGCACCGTGTTTAGCAGGGGTAGGGTTAAAGCCCAAACTCCCAGCAAAGGCATTCAAAGAGGTGTTGCCTTCACTGCTGGGCCAACATGTCTGAAGAGAATGGGGCTAAATTCAGCTGGATTTAACTGTCTTATTTGGAAGGCAGAAATGGCCTATCCCAATGTGGACCTGGAAAGTGTTACTTCCTCTAGAATCTAGAACCAATCCAGGTGCTGAATTTTCCCTGACACATTTGTGTTCAAATTTCTGTGAGTTGCCTTTCCCTCTGTGCTTTACATGGTGTCTGACTGTGTGTGGCCATCTCCTCGCACTGACTGAAAGACTCAGGACAGGCATTAAGATGGATGGACCAAAAAAGGTGGGAGGGGGGCTGAAAATGCTGCAATTGTTTCTCTTTTTTCAAAAGTAAAAATTTTGTCTCAAGTGAAGCCATTTCCACCAGCTCCAGGCAGGAAGCATTTCTTCTTAGCACTCAGAACCCTGGCTGCACAAGCTTTTTCCAGAGACCTGCACTGGATAGTCCCAGATACCCTACTAGACCCATTATGTCTATTTCACCTTGTGAGGTCATCAAGTTCAATACTTTGCACTCACGACTAGACCAAGCACCATCTAGGTCGGGGTGGGCAATATATGGCCTGCAGACTGAATCCATCTGACCAAGCTGCCACATTTGGCCCGGGGGCTGTCTCAGGCACAGAGCAGCCAGATGCTGCTTTAAGAGGCTTCCAGTTCCATGTAGCAATCTGTTCTAGATGCCAGGATGGCAGGGAAGGCTTTGCACACTTCTCCCACCCCCTTACAAAATATCTCAGCTCCCATCGGCTGGTTTAGGGTTTCTGTCCAATAGGAGCTGAGAGATTATTGCTGGAGGGCAGGAGCAGGGACAGGAAGCGGTTTTGAGTGGTCTGGGGCTGCAGAGAGCCTGCCTCAGCATACTGCTGGTCCAGAGCCACAGTGATGAGTCTCCCAGCCCAGAGACTCATATTGAGCTTATGGGCCACTATGACCCCTAGATTCTTTTCTGCGGTACTCCTTCCTAGAAACACACTTCCCATTTTGTATTTGTGAAACTGATTGCTCTTTCCTACGTGTAGTACTTTGCATTTGGCCTTGTCAAATTTCATCCTCTTTACCACAGACTATTTCTCCAGTTTATCCAGATCATTTTAAATTATAATCCTACTCTCCAAAGCACTTGCAACCCCTTCCAGTTTGGTATCATCCACAAACTTGATAAGCTTACTCTCCGTGCCATTATCTTATTGTTGGTGAAGCTATTGAACAGAACTGGTCCCAAAACTGATAACCTTGAAGCTGCGCTTGTTATGCCCTTCCAAGATGACTGTGAACCATTGATGTCTACTCTCAGAGAACAGTCATTCAACCAGTTATGTACCCACTTTCTGGTAGTCACATCTATGTTTTAATAATAAAATGAATTGTTTTGGTCCTAGGGATTGTGAAAGTTTATATTTTTTTTACAAAATGTAAACTGGTGGACAAAAAACGTTGGGAAAGAGGACAAGGCCTTACAAAGAATGGATCACAGCAGAAACACTGACAAAAGTGAAGGGACGAAATGACAGAAAAGCAGCAGTCAAAAACAGCAAACCAAGAGCAGCAAAGGTGGAAGCTCAGAGACTGTATTCAGAAGCCAACAAAGAACTTAAAAAGGCTGTAAAATGGGACAAGAAGACTTTGTGAAAAACCTTGCAAAACAAGCTGAACAAGCTACAGGACAAAGAAACTTGAAAGAGCTCTATAACATCACATGAAAGCTATCTGGGTCATAGCATACAGTGGATCAGCCAGTACAGGATAAGGAGGGGCATATGCTAACAAACTCAAGTGAGCAGCTCAGTAGATGGAACGAACACTTTGAAGAGCTATTAAACTGCTCTGCCCACATGGAACCTCCTGAGCTACCACCTGCAAAGAAACAGCAGCAAGTTAACAGCAGCAGACCTACAAAAGAAATCAGAAAAGCTATTGCCCATCTGAAAAGCAGAAAAGAACCTGGTCCAGACAACAGCCCCACAGAAGCAATCAAGGCAGGTAGTGAGACATCAGTCAATATGATGTATAATCTATTTGGGAAAATTTGGAACACTGAAGAGATCCCACAAGACTGGAAACATGGCTACATTATCAAACTTCCAAAGAAAGGCAACCTGAAGGAATGCAAGAACTGGAGGGGCATCACGTTACTGTCTATTCCAGTAAAGGTGTCCAATAGGATTCTCTCGGAGAGACTGAAGAAAGAAATCGATAGACAGCTGAGGGAAGAACAGGCTGGCTTCCGAAGCGAGAGATCCTGTACTGACCAAATAGCAACTCTCAGAGTGATCATGGAAGAGTCCCTCGAGTGGAACTTCCACCTGTACATAACCTTCACAGATTCTGAAAAAGATTTTGACAGTGTTGATAGACACACGGTGTGGAAACTGCTGCAATACCATGGCATCCCATCCAAAATTATTAACTGATTCATTCAACATATGAACCCTCAACATGCCAAATTACTCACAATGGTGTCTTGACAGAATCCTTCAGCATACTGTCGGGAGTGTGACAAGGGTGCCTACTGTCACCATTCCTGTTCTTGATCACAATGGACTGGATTATGAACAGGACAACAGATGGCCATCAATGAGGCATTCAGTGGATACTTTTCAAACATCTAGAGCACATTGATTTTGCCGATGATGTCGCTCTCCTTTCACACCAACATGAAAGCATGAAAGAAAAGGTCACAACACTAGCCAAAACTGCCTCAATGACTGGACTGAGCATGAACAAGGGAAAGACCAAGACAGTGAGGATCAACCAGTCCAACAACAGCACCATCACACTGGGAGTGGATGACCTGGAAGATGTGGAGCAGTTTACCTACTTGGAGAGTATTATGGGCATAGATGGAGGAACAGGAAAGGATATCAAAGCCAGGATAGGGAAAGCAACAGCTGCATTCAAGACTCTCCGTCTGATAGTTCAGAAATAATATCTGCAAAGATGAAACTGCAGATCTTCAACACAAATGTGAAGGAGTGTGCTCTTGTATGGATGCAAGACCTGTCATACTAAAGTCTTCAAATCACAAGGTACAGGCATTCATAAACAGATGCCTGAGGTATATCCTTCACATCAAATGGCAAGACATTGTCACAAATGAGGAGCTTTGGAACAGAGCAGGATGAGAACCAATTGAGACTGAAATCAAGAGAAGAAAGTGGGGATGGCCAGGCCACACTCTCAGAAAACCATCATCCAGCAGCGTCTGTCAAGCTCTCACATGGAACCCACAAGGAAAAATGCAAAAAAGAAAGACCTTGGACAATGTGGGAAGGTCTACTGAGACTGAAGGACAACGACTGAGGTGCTCCTGAAGCCAGCTAGAAGTTTTGTCCCAAGACAGAGTGAAATGTAGGAGACTTGTAGATGACTTATGCTCCACGCAGAGTGCAAAGTAGTAGTAGTAGTAGTTCAGCAGACAGCATTCCCTGAAAACCAAGTCTATTTGATTTTAAATCTTGAGTGAATCAAGTGTGCCACTAGAGGGCTCTGCAGACATGGTAAATACAAAGAAGGAGCAGGAGAAGGGCAGCACTTATTCTGATGCAGGTGTCCTTTGGGTTACAACGTATCATTCCTTTTTTTTCAACCTTCTCCCTCTACACAGTTTGAGGGGTAGGGTGGCTCTCGAAGAATCAGAGTCAATACACACCAGAGTTGTTGCCCTCTTTTTTCATGCATCCTGCTGACTTCCTCTTACCCCTGCTCCTGATAGAAGAGGGAAGGGAATATTCCTATGGCAGAGAAAAACATGTTTTAGGATCCAGACAGCAGCTGCACATGGTCTAGAAGTCAAGGGGAAGCTCTGTCCAGAATCAGCCTGGATCTTTAAATGTTTCCCTGCTTTGATTCACCATCCTCTGGGGGGGAGCAGAAGAGATAGAACTATGACTAATAGGTGACTTGGAGAAGACCTGAGCACCTTTGGTGTTCTCCAAGCCAAGGGCTGAAGGCTGCCTAATGTGATCCAGGTGCAAGGGAATATGTAACTCGGTGCTACTGTAGCTGCACTCACAGTCCATCCTCCTTGCTGCAGCAGGCAGATGGTCTCAGCCAGAAGGAGCTCGCAGGATGTTGACCTCTCTCCCTTAAGCAGACTGCCATGCCTTCCTAACACTCCAGTGCACTGGTAACAGGTGACAATGGGATAGCAGCCCCAAGAAGGGTCCCATTCCCAGCCTCCAGGGGTGTCTTAGCAATTGCTCCAGGTGAACTTATTACTGGTAAAAAGTGATGGCTTACCAACCCTGAAGAGCAAGAGAGGGCTGATTCATCCAATCCTTTGCCTCTTGGTTGAAATGAACAAAGGTGCCCATTAGCGCTAATCGGGAGGTTTATTTTTATAGGCGGGTGCCCTGTGCACTGGAACCAGACTGACCATTTATTCAGAGGACATCAAATGCTCAAGGGAGGGTAACAATGTAGGGGCCTGGCTAAATATTAACTGTTGTCTTAGATATGAAAAGCTGCACATCTTATTACCCCTCCCCAGGTCATCTAGTCGCTCTCCTGGCCTGTGTGCCCTGTGTCACCATCAGTGGCAGTGATGCAGATAACAGTAAGATCCAGGTTAGCTGCAGTGCTGGATCTCTTGCCACCTTTGCCTGTCCAACAATTTGCTAAGTGGTAGCAAACAGGGCCCCCATGCGTGCAGAAAGCCAAGCCACAGAAAGTTACTATGGGCAAAGGAGGCATTTACTTCACTCAGAGCTCCCCAGCCTTGCAGGTGTCAGTTGACAGAGACCTGCTAAGCATCATCTAGTCTCTCGGACATGAGCTAATGCCTCTACTGTGCAGCTGCTGATCACACTCCTTGGCTTCTGTTCCCAAGCCCACTTAGGCAGACTATGGAGACCTCCTCTCCATGTGTGTGCTGCCCCTGCCATGGGAATACCATGCAGGGGACAAGGCCAGAGCTAATGATAACAATCAGACTACATTCTCAGGGATTCCACTGACGTGGTCTCCAATGGAGGAGAATCTCCTTCCGGGCAGGGTGGCAACAAATCAGCTGCCAATGAGCCAGAAGAAAGTCAGAGAATGTATATTAACAAAGTTCTTTCCAGAGGTGCATAGTGTAAGTAATGGCACTTGGTGGTGCATCGAGTCTGGTTTCTGAAGCACTTTACACCCTCACAGTGAGAAGCCACCATCTATGCACATTACAGAGCAATATATAGCCGCTACACGATAACTAGTCAACCCAATGAGCTCAGATACCACAGTGACCGAAATAGAAACCTGGTTAGATGGTACTTTTTCCTAGCTTTTCTGCCATCACTTCCCACACCAGCCAGGTCTACACTATGTGGTAAAGTCAGTTTAAGATATGCCATTCCAGCTATGACAATTGCATAGCTGGAATCAATGTATTGTAGATTGATTTTTTCTGGTGGTCCTCACAGTGGGAAGTCAACAGAAGAAACTCTCCTGTTGACCTCTCTTATGCCTCATGACAGTGATGAACACCAGGGTCAAGAGTAAGGCCCTGATGGTTTAATTTAGCAGGTCCCCACTAGAGACTAAATCAATCTCTGGAAGACTGACTGCAATTGAGTTGATCTTCCAGTAAATATAGACATACTCACATACACTAGAACCAGGATATTTGCTGAGACACTGAAGTTTTCCTCTTTTGTGTTCTCCTCAAAATGCCTTG
Source organism: Carettochelys insculpta (assembly GCF_033958435.1). Lineage (NCBI taxonomy): Eukaryota > Metazoa > Chordata > Testudines > Carettochelyidae > Carettochelys > Carettochelys insculpta. The sequence continues at coordinate 32,461,239 of NC_134148.1, forward strand.
AGTTCCTTCATTTGTTGCAGATGCTGGTGTAGCATCCCCATAATAGCAGACTGTACTGCACATGAGAAGGCTGTATGTAGATTACAGTCCTTTTCCTCCACCCCCATTCACCATCTGAAGTTGCAGGGAGTTGTGTGCATGATTCCAAGAGAGGCCTTGCCTTAAGTTCACTCTGAATCAGTCCCCCTGCTGGCCCTTATCTCTCAGGGCTTTCCTAGTCCTCTCATAAAGAGTCAAAAGGGATAAGAGACTTCACTTTCAAATGCCCTTCAGGTATACACAGCTTCGTTTCTCAGTAATAAATGCAGCTGTGCTTTCTGTGTGTTACTAGGTCTATGAGCAAATACATCGATAATCAGTACTTGGATGCTGCTACAACTGATGGCAGTGAATACAGATTGAAGAGGAGGAGAATGTTAAATCTGGAGATCAGCCTAAACCCAGACCACAAATGGGAACCTTCTGGCCTCTGTATTCTGATGTGGAGCTGAATTTCACAGCTCAGACACAGCTCTTCATCAAACATTGGGCACATTTCACGGACAATTTTTGTTATTGTAGAATATGACAGGCAGCACCTAGGGAACCACTAAAATGTGTAGGAAGGGCTCTATTGTCTGTCTCATCCCCTGTATCTTCAGGGTATGTTATCAAAGGAAAGCCTTCCTAAGAAAGGGAATAAGGGTCTTCATTCCTGGCCCTTCTTGTGGAACCATTTTGTGGCTAAATGCTGTCTGATCAGGATGTACCAGGGAACCTGCTCCAAACTCCCCTTCCTCCAGAATGTCATCTTCATGATTGCTGATGGCTCTTTTTCAGAATTGGAACCCATGACTCTGTTTTGTGTTCAATCACCCGGTCTCCACGGCGCTCCCTTGCGGAGAGCAGGACAGAAGCAGCCCTCCCCACAAGAACCCTGCCACTGCAGGACATCGGCTTCTGCCTCATCTATATCCAGGAGTGTGAGGATGTCAGACATTTTGTTTATACAGCTCTGGCTCTGCTGTTTCTCCAGCTTGGGATGGGTCCTGAAGGGTGACTGCCCTCAGCCCCACCCCGTACATCCTCAGCCCCCACCCCCACCCCAAGCCAGGACTCCTCACACCTTGCCCTGGGTCCCCTTGGGGCTGTCAGCCCCACTCCCCCCCCCACCCCCAAAACATCTGAAACGAAGTCCCTAGTGGTCAAACCATCCTTTCTGTCTCACCACACGTCACAGAGACAGATAGGAGGTCAGTGGCAATCTGTAGATTTAACACTAGAATCCTTCCCTTTGAATGGAGCAACTCAGTTGCAGGCCCTTTGCAAACAAACAAACAAACAAAAACAAAAAACCACAAAAGGAAGCCTCTGGGAATCGAATTTGTGTTGCGGGGTGACTGGAAGGGTTTCAAAGGGAGGACCTTCTGAATGCTGTGCTCTCCCATTATCCACTTAATTTGGACTGATCCCAACTAGGACCTTTGATGACTTTCTACATCCTTCCTGGTGTTTGTCAAGATCATGTATACACTGCCATCATCCCAGGGACTGGCGAACTGTTCCTCCTGAATGCCTAATTAAGCCCCCATTAGCATTTCTTATAGAGAGCAGATGCAGCCTTTCCATCCCAGCAAACAATGCCATCTGTTGTTCCCCTGCTGTAATTTCCATCTGAAAGTGTGCTCTGGGTTCTATATTTAATAGCAGATGTTTGTAACTGCCAAAAAGAGTAAGGTTTATATTTGGCACGGGGAGGGGTTTCTCCTCCCTTTGAAGGGAACAGGCGGATGTTTTGTTTCTCTTTTTATCAAACACCAATTTACTGTGAGTGTACGATGCAAGACTGACAGCTCAGGAATCTCCACTCCTCTCTCCTCGGCATAGGTACAGCATAAGCCAGAACAATGCCAGCTTCCACCACAACTCCCTTTGCCAACCCGCCTCTGCTCTGAACTAAAGACTGTATCTAAGCAACAATTTTTCTGCAAAATGTTCTTATAATTGCTAATAGCAGAACAGCTTTCCAGGTGTAACAATGTCATGAATACTAACACACGGAAAGCTCCCAATGCTACTGGTGTTTGTATTACTGTGCTGTTACCTCCTCTGGGCACAGGAACTCCCTGGTGTTAGCAGCACTAGAAAATATTGACCAAATACCCAAGCGCAGACATGGCTCCAGAGAACTGCTTATTTTCCATGGCCTCTTCAATCCTTGACTTGTTGGCTGTGACTGCCAACAAGGAGGCATTTTTTTGTAGTAGGAGCTGGACTGAGACCCACTAATGAATTTTACACAGACCACCTCTCTACTGAGAGCAAGTGGAGTGAGATCAATGACCTTGAGGGAAAAGAAGCTGAATCCCATTACTGTACTTAGCCCTGTTAGCAATTGAGTTTCCCAGAATGGAAATGATGAGTGACAAACAAAAGCAGGAAAACCAAAAACTTACAAAGAAGCCAGCAAAGGTTCTGGGCCGATTTTAATCTCTCCTGTTACTTCTGAAAACATTAGTAATGTTACCTACATAGTTCAGTTGATTTACTGCTGTTGTGTCCTCATGGGTCTTTCTTTGGCTCCATTGATGATAACCAGAAGGCTGCTTACATGTGTGTTCAATGATACAGGCCCAATGATCACAGCAGACCCCATGAAGTTCCCCAAAGACCACAGACCAGATAAGGATTGAAGGTGCCCCACCAAGGTTATTGCCAAGCAAGGTACAAATAACAGTTGTCAAGTATAGTATACTGTACTGATACACTGCACAGAAGTACCTGCAGCAATGGACTAATGCAGTCCTTGGGAATTCACTGCCCTACCTAGGTCAGACAAAGACAGTCCCCAAGACATCACGTTATATACAGGTACAAACAAAGCACTCCTCACTGCTGACGTGTCAGGTTAGCACCCTCTGATGTAGTCAGGTTACCACCTTCTGACACTAGTTAGATACCACCCATTGCCCTGTAGCGTGTGGTTTGGTTAGATCATCTCTTAACTATCACTCTGCCCTTTTAGACCCTTTCCTCAACTTAGGTCTGTATCTGTGAGGAGTAGGAACCACAGTCCTTTTTAATGAGCTGGTTGTACCTTATAATTTCAACTTATGAGCTGTACCAACTATCTTTCTACAACTGGCCCAATTACTAGTGAGTGTCCTGTATCCTCAGCCCTGTCTACCAACTTCTGTTAGCAGAGGCTGGCCTCTTGCTCACAGCTTAGCTTTACTTTTGGCTATGTTTTGTCCATTGTTGCTAGGCCTCAGGCCTTGGACCTCAAACCAGGCCTGTGCTGTGTAGGCTTAGGCCTTCCATCTTACTACAACCTACTTCCACGGTAGCAAAATCTAGTTAGCTGGGTGACAAGAACTGGTGGATGCAGGAAATGGGCTAGAAGAAAACCCTGAACAATATCAAATTTTGGGAAAGTTAGGATCCAGGCTGGAAGTTGGTAACATGGGCCAGTTTCCATAATGGACAGAATCGCTCACAGTTCTGAGACATTTTGAACTTGCTCTAAAGTCTTTGAGTTGGGTCCCTTTCAAGTGAGGTTCAAACTGAAAAAGCGTGATGGTAACTAGATCTGGTCAAGGAATAGGGGAAAACATTCAAAGGCCTTTTTTTTTTAATTTGTGTTCTTGTCTTTTGAATTTTGAAAAACAAAAGCACTTCAATCCATTGTCTAGCTGGTCAAGAAAAGGTCTGGTGAGGGGGGAATGTAGTCAGCATTTCTCTACCTTTTTTTTTTCAGATGTCTAAATTTTAATCACGTTTTTTAATGTCAGTTTGGTTTTCAAATGCTGACCGTACAATTGACAAATCAAAGGAAGCCCATGGGAGGGGTGATGTGTTGTAATAGTGCAGAAGAGCTCTCCCAGCCTGGAGGGATTCTCCACTCTAGATCACCTCCAAGGTGCTGACTTTAAACCCCAGAGTGGTTGAAGCCATCTCTGGAAATGTCCCTTTCTTCCCTTAGGGAGGAGCTGCTCTGTTTTCCTCTGCAGTTGAAGCCCTTAGAAAATCCTCTGTGGGGCTCGAGATGGATTTTTTTTCTACTGGGTTCCTCCCACTGCTGCCCTCCTCACTCTCTTGCCTGTGGCCAGGTGCCACCACGTGCAGCTCCTGCTGCCTCTTTCCATGCCAGATTCACTCTAGCAGTTTGTTCTGTTGTCCAGCTACCTGCCTGTCTGATAGCTCGCTGGTATGAGCATTGACCCTGTAAATCCAGGTTTGTGTGCTCAGTCCTTGAGGAAGCCCTGGTGGGGTCTGGGCCAAACAGATTTAAAAAAAAAAATCTGTGAGGGATGATGCTTGGTCCTGCTGTGAGTGCAGAAGACTGGCCTTGGTGGTGTCTCAAGATCCCTTCCAGTTCTATGATAGGTCTGTGTGGTGCCTGCTGTGTTCACATTACCAAGAAACTTGTAGGTGGGTGCCTCCCCAACACAATGAAGAAGCTATCAGTTTTCAGGCTGCTACGCCTTTCATTTATGATAATGTTGTGTGTGACTGGGAGGCAGTTCCTTTAAAATGTTAGTCTTAGCCAGTTCCATAAACCCATCCTCTCAAAGCCCGTACTAGGACAGTTGCTATGAATTACCCCTCCCACTTCCCTCAGTTACAGAAGAATGGGTGTCAGTCTGAGTTCACACACAGCTTGTGGAGATAAGGACTTTGCCAGCTTGAGCAGAATTAACAGTTGCTACATTAACGAAGGGTCCTGTCGTTGCTGTTACAGATCCAGACTAACACGGCTACCCCTCCGATACTTGGCAGTTGCTACATTATGCTCCTTGATGGTTCTTTTATAGTCTGGAGCAGCTGCATGAGACTCAACTGCAAAGGGAAAATTCAGTTTAGTTTGGTCTTTAACTGTTGCATTGTGCCATTGTTCACAGATGATTTCTGGGTGCCACATCTGCCATCCTGCTCAAGAATCTGCTTGTCATCTACAACACCTCATTAAACTAATGAACTAATTTCACCCACTAGAGTACAGAAAGCCAGGGTGAACCTAAGTTGCATTTCTTAACAGTACTGTTGTATTACCCCCTGGGGGTTAGTGCAGGGAGGTGGGGGAGGTGCAATATGACAGTAACTTTAAGAAATGTAAGTGTGAGGTGGCGTGCAGGGGGCTGAGGGTTGAAGTGTTTGTGGAGGGGTGAAGGAGTCAGGGTTGGGGGGTGAGGAGGGGCTCAGGGCAGGGGATTGAGGATGTGGAGGGTACAGGATACTATCTGAGGCAGGACTCTGAACATCCCCCTTCCCTCTGCCACCGACTTCAGTCCTATGGACTTGATCTGTCAGTTTTTATTGCAATTTTTCTTTGTGGTCCTCTGTACTTATCAATGTCAGTCTGTATTGGGAATGAGATTGATCTGAACCAGTGGGTCTGTCCCACAAAAGCTCATCACTGAATAAATCATTTTGCTAGTCTTTAAAGTGCTACCTTTCTGCTGCTTTGTTTTGAAGGGTACAGGAGTCAAGGTTGGAGCTGGGGGTATGAGAATGAGTTCAGGGCAGGTGGCTAGAGGTGGTGCAGCAGTCAGGGTTGGGGGATGTGAGGACAGGCTTAGGGCAGAGGGTTGGGAGGTGCGTGGAGGGGTATAGAAATCAGGGCTGGGGGTGTCGAAGGGCTCAGGGCACAGGGTTGGTGTATGCAGGGTGCAGGAGTCAGAGCAGAGGTCTCGGGGGAGTGCAGAGAAGTAAGGGGGGCCTTTAGGGAAGGCTGGGGGGCTTGAAGCTTCCCTTATACCTACTGAAGGCTTCTTGCTTGCTGCTCCCCTTCCATCATTGTCAAGGAGCAAGAGGAGTGCTCACAGTATCTGTCCCTCACTCCTCTGTCCTCTCCTCCTGGACAGGAGGGAGAAGACAGCAGGGATACTGTGAGCTGACAGAGAGGAAGGGGCACAGCAAGCAACAAGCAGTATTGGTAGGAATGTGGGGGTTAGGGGGCTTCAGTCCCCTAACCTCTCTAAATGGCACCCTGGGGGAGGGGACTCAGGGCTGGGGGAAGTCCTAGACCAGTGGGGTGGGCACAGCCCCAGCCAGTCCCCTTCACCTGCCTACCTGCCTGCTGTTTAGCCCTGTAGCGTGCAGGAGAGCCCCAGGGACCCAAGTGAGAGTGAGCTGTGCCTCCTCCTGCAGTGGCATGCCCCAGCCGGCTCTTACCGGAGCAGCACAGCAGGGCACACACCACGTCACTTTCACCTCTGCAGAGACCTCTGAAGCAGCAGCTTTGCTGGGAAATGACAGAATTCTAAGGGTTAATTTCCATTGGTTTGGCACAGCCTGCTGAAATGCAGGGAGCAAGGATGTAAAACAGTTCGATGTGCCATAGCTGTTGCACAGAGCACATGGTCCCTGCTACCTGTAGCGACACGATGTTATCCCATTTCTACCCAGGAGGAAGTATAAGACTACATTTTCTCATATAGCTTTTTATTGGGGCTGTTGCTTCAATAAATCCCCTTATTAGCCATCTCCTCCTCTAACCCACTTTGCAGACTGGGCTCTGCAGGCAGTGCCTTCTCATGAGTCACCAGCAGGAAACAGGGACAAGTAGAGGCATAAGTAGCTATGGTAGTAAACTCACAGAGAACTCTTCTGGATTTGAGCAAAGGGTTTGCAGGCAGCCGTTTAATATCCTCCACTTGATTTTAGAAATGCCCCTGTCACATTGGGGACAGGATACTTTCACTGGACCACTAGCCTGGCTGGGTGTGCTCAGTAAAGTTGCTCATTCTTGAATGTAATACTGACCCTTATTTCCTGCAACAAACCTCGGTACCAACTCTGCCCATATATCTACACCAGGGACACCATCACAGGACCTAACCACATCAACCACACCATCAGGGGCTCATTCACCGGCACATCTGCTAATGTAATATATGCCATCAGTGCCAGCAATGCCCCTCCGCCATATACATTGGATAAACTGGACAGTCTCTATGTAAAAGAATACATTGACACAAATCAGATGTCAGGAACCGTAGTGTACAAAAGCCTGTAGAACACTTCAATCTCCCTGGACACTCAGTAGCAGATTTAAAAGTAGCCATACTGCAACAAAAACACTGCAAAAACAAGTATCAGAGGGTAGCCGTGTTAGTCTGGATCTGCAAAAGCAACGAGGGGTCCTGTGGCACCTTATAGACTAACAGAAATGTATGAGCATAAGCATTCATGGGCAAAGACCCACTTCGTCAGATGCAAAACAGGCTCCAAAGAGAAACTGCAGAGCTACAATTCATTTGCAAAGTTGACACCAACAATAAAGGATGGAACAGAGACTTAGAGCGGCTGGCCAATTGCAAAAGCAGTTTCTCCTCTTTTGGTGTTTACACCTCCACATCAGCTACTGGAAAGGGGCCACATTCTCCCTGACTGAACTGACCTCCTCAACTCTGGCCTTTCCCTTGACTGGTACTCCCTCCTTTTCATGAGCCTGTATAATTAGACCTGCCTCTGGAATCTCCACTACATGGATCTGATGAAGTGGCTCTTTGCCCACAAAAGCTTATACTCCAAAATATCTGTTAATCTAAAGGTGCCACAGGACTTCTCATTGTTTTGACCCTTATTGTAAGCTCCCTATTTTGCACTACTGAAAGCAGAAGGGTGTCAGCCAAGGGAAGTGAAGGAGGCAATGGTAGGAGAGAGGGCAGTTCTCTCCTTGTGCCCTGGATGCTCCTTTTCAGCCTAAAGTGCACTTTGTTTAGCATCAGAGCATGTTAGGAAAAACTACTTCACCAGGAGGGTGGTGAAGCATTGGGATGTGTTGCCTAGAAAGGTGGTGGATTCTCCATCCCTTGAGGTTTTTAAGTCCCGGCTGGACAAGGTCCTGGCTGGGATGACTTAGTGGGGGTTGATCCTGCTTGAAGCAGGGGGCTGGACTAGATGACCTCCTGAGGTCCCTTCCAGCCCTGTGAGTCTGTGATTCTGTTACATTATTTTTCAAGAGAAAAAAAATCCAGATTGTGGAGCAAATTTCAAATACAAGTTTTTCATGACTCTAGGCCAAATATGGAATACTACCACTACTTGTCAATATAAATTAATACTTTTACACAACATAAGTGATTTTCATCTAGAGATCTCAAAACACTTTACAAATTAGATAAATTATTATCCCTATCTTTCAGCTAGGAAAACTAAGGGTCGGAATGATATAGTGATTTGCTGCAGCCACTCAACCAGCCAGTGACTGAGACAGGAATGAAAGCCAGCATCCGATGCCTATTTTTGAAGTAGATGCCTATTAAAGCTCCCGTGTACTGAAGCAGCCAGGAAATCTCACTGAGAACGTGGTCAGTTTAAGAAATCAGCCCTGACTTTGGCTGAGACTTTTATCGCCGACTTTGTGTTTGTCTTTTCTGTGCTGGCCAGGAGTGGGGAGTGCTAGGCAACAAGGGAGCACAGTATGATGTTTTTCCTTCTCTGTGTGGAGTTAGGGTTGATCATTTTAGCTGCACAGAACTTGAGAGGCCAAAAGGTCCTGCCCAGCATATATTTTACACGTAGGACAAGAGTAGCAGATTCAGGTTTGAGGCTGCTCCATAGCACATTGTGTGAAGCCCAGCACTTGAGTAGCATAGGCTGCAGATGAGGACTGAAGTGCATTGACAGGGTGGTGTGGGAGACAGAGGGTCTGCTGCAGGGTGGGACCAGTACTCCCTGTAAGCTGAGCCCTTGGGAGAAATTCAGGTGCCCTCCAGCTCATTGGCAGAGCATCCACAGCTGGCAGCATGTGTTTCTATTTGTGGTGCATGTCTGCACATGTCTTGGTGCACGTAACAGCATTTATTCCACACAAGGGTGGGAAAAAACAGAGGGAACATTGGTGGGGACTGGAGGCTATTATAAGAGTGCTATGGGGGGGGCGGCTCCACAGGCGCAACAGCAGAGGCTAGGGTGCTGTAAGCTCACACAAAGCGCTGCCAGCGAAGCAGGAGGAAGGGGAGGGTAGCGGTCAGCCCCAGGTGCATTGGCATAGCTGGGGCGGACAGCCAGGCTGCAGAACAAGCCTGGCATTAGGAAGGGCGGGTGCAGGCTGGCATCCGAGACCAGCCGTCCTGCACTAGGCGCTGAAGCTGCCTTGGTTCCCCTGCCGTTGGAGCTCCCACCTACCCCCTCCCGCTGCCCTCCTCCTCCGGCCGGGCTCACGGGGTCCTCTACCTTTAAGAATCACGGGGGACAGGGGAGGAGCCAATAATCAGCCCAACCTCCTAACTCCGCCCAGCACCATCTTCCTCTCATGCGATTGGTCCACTCTGCTATTGCACCCGCCCTCTCCTTTACAGGCGTTCCCTCTGGCTATCTTCCCTATCAATCACAGTGTGGCAGCTCTGATTGGTCGCCCCGAGGGTTGTCTCCTCCTCCGTCTTGGAAAGTAGTTAGTGTCAAGCCTGTGGTTACGTTGTATCTAGGGAGGGAGAGTTCCCGGGGGGTGGGGTCCCTGGCAGCATGGGCACCAGCCCGGCGGGGGAGCTGCAGTGACCTGGGGCCACGCGAAGACCCTGGGGCGGATTTCTGAGCCGTGAGTATCTAGCGGGGTAGCTTCGGCTCCATGCCCCGCCCTGCCCCGGAGGGAGGCAGCCTGGAGCGTGGGGGGTGGTGGGTGCGTTGGTTCCCAGCGCCTGGGACAGCGCAGCAGCTTTGTCTCGGAGTCCGTAGCGCAGTTCAGGAGGCTGTGAGACAGGAGGAGCTGCAGTGAGTGCGCTCAACCGGCAGGAGATTCGTTGACATCTTTTCCCTCTTTGCAGGAGTGTTTGGATAATCTTGGAAGTAGACTTCCGGGGGGGGCCGGGGGGGGGAGGGGAATCTTAATGTTACAAATTGCCGGGGGGGTTGGAAGGAAAATCTATTTGCTCCGATTTACCCTCCTGCTCTGGATTTCCTGTAATAGCTACTCAGTTTACTACAGGTATTCGTGTCTGAGCACCTGAATGCTCCAGACTTTGTCCGCGGGGTCCGGATCTTCACTGGTTAATCAGGCTGTCTTATTAGATCTAAATTCATGTTTATTAAACTGTGCCGCTGGAGGTGTGGAAAGAGCTAATAATACGGTGTCAGACTATTAGGTGAAAGTGGGAACCCAGCATGCTGTCTGGGTAATTGGATGTATTACTCCCTTGTAATCCTGGAGCTTTGTACGGGTTGTATATGCTTAGAATGTTAGCAGTGAAATATTTACCACATGCTTGGGACATAGCTTTGATTAAAGTGACCATTCACCTGTAGTCTACAAATGCAGCAATAACTGTTTAGTTTTTTTGAGTCTGAATGTTTCTCTGTAAAACTACTTATGGGTCAATGGACCCAGCCCCAGTGATCCTCCCAATAAAATAATGAGATGAAGAAATAGCTGTGGCAGTGCTGTTCTGAAAGTTAGCTATTGTCTGTAAACTGTTGATTCAAATGGATGCATTATGTACTGTTCTGACAGCATCTACCATGTCACCCTGGCTTTCCTTGGGTTCCTCTGATACTTTAAAAGTTTATAGTGTCAAGGAGTGTGGTTATCACCAGGCCCTGTACCCCATCCACAGTCAGCTGTGGCTGTCATCCAGCAGGTAGAACAGAAGGTTTACTAGTTGACAGGGACACAGCATAGAACAGATTTATCAGCACAGAAACCAGAAGCAGTCAGTACAATCCATTTTGGGGAGAGTGGGCCCAGAGGGGGTCCCTGAGCCATGGCCCTAGCCCTCCTTTCTCCCTCTCCAGCCAGACCAGATTTTCCTACTCAACAGCCCAGTTCCAATTCAAACCAGCCAGGCCTCTCCTCCCTCTTTTGTCCTGTTTCTGGGGAGGAAAGGTGTCACCTGGTTACCTTGGTTGCAAAGAGCATGCAGGGCCATTGCCTGTGCATGAGAAGTCATCACACCGAAACTTGCATCACCACTATGTACTGAAGCTGTGCCTGGGGAAACTGATATCTGAGAGGTAGCCGTGTTAGTCTGTATCTTTGAAAACAGGAAGAAGTCTTGTGGCACCTTATGGACAAACAGATATTTTGGAGCATAAGCTTTTATGGGCAAAGGCCCACTTTATCTTATGAAGCGGGTCTTTGCCCACGAAAGCTTATGCTGCAAAATATCTGTTAGTCTATAAGGTGCCACGGCACTTCTTGTTGTTCACATAGGGAAATTGAGGCACACACCTCCAGTTGCTATAGAACAGGAGGATGCACATGCAACCTAACCAGGGAAATAAAATCTGCACCTCATCCCCTCACTTTGTCACATACAGCTATATTTTTATAAGTCCATTAACACTGTGATTTCAGTGTTCTTTACACCAAAAAATACCAAACTGTAAGATCAGTGCAATCAGTCCTTTCAGGAGGTGCCATCTGGCTATTAGAGACATCCCTCCATATGGAAATGGCCTGCCCAGTTAATCTCACACCTTTTCCGTTGAGTATCTGGTGAGTTCTCATCTTGTGCTCCTATGCCTGGTGTGACCTCCAGGATCCTGTATACCTTACAACCTCATTTCCATCCTATGGGTGGTCCCTTCAGAGTAGGTGCAATGCATGCTCCAAGATGCGGGGGGCAGGGTCCTTTTGGGAGACACTTGTATTGCTTATTCTTAGAGCCCTTGCGTGGATACAGAATTTGTGTCCACCTCTGCAAGTGCAAAATGATCCATGGATATCTATATCCACAGACATTGATAACTGCAGCTATAAAGTGGATGTCTGCAAATTTGTAGGGTTCTGGAAACAAAATATATATCCACATCTGTATTCACAAAAATGAGATGCAGATATCCATACCCACATCTGTAAATGCAGATAGCTGCAGATTTGCAGGGCTCTCCCTCTTTTCTCTGCCACTCTGATTTTTCCCCTTCCTAGTCCTGTTAGCTCATCGCTGGACTCCTTTCTCCAGAATCTGGCTCCTGTGAGTGTAGGAACTTTTTTTGGGGTGAGGTGGGGTGGCAGTTCTGGAAGAGCCTTCCAGTATCCATTGCCCTCTTCTGTTTGATGTCTCGCATAGAATCTTATCTGAAAATAAATCTTGTCTGCCTCACCTCTTTAACTTTTCTTGCCATCTGCTACCACTTATCTCTGTAGTAGGATTGAAGTTGATGATGTGTGCCGGGCTAAATTTTGTATGGAGACTTGCTGTGCACAATAAGGCTGGATGGGGCAGTCAGTAATAGCTTGCAGTGTTCCTCTATAACGTAGACTCCTTGTCTCATTATTTATATTATCGCAGAACCGATTGCACTGAGAGCTGTACAAACACAGAACAGAAAGATAGCCCTTGCACCAAAGCAACAAGATTTTTTGTGTACAAACCCAGCACCAAATTCACTCCAAAACAATGGCATCCAAACCACAGTGTAAGCATAAAAGACCTGAAACAATGCCACTGAGGAACTAGCTCTTTCTGCCCTCCTACCTAGATATAGGGTAGACGAGAAAATGTTATTAGAGCAAATAGCCAAACTCCATCTCACCCACAGCGTGTGCAAAATTGTTCCCTCCTGTAGCATCTCTCATGCTGTGCTCACCTCACTTTTAAATGGCTCACGTGATGGGGTTTGTACCATGTTCCTAATAAACCTTCACTGCATTTGTAGAAAAGGAGACAGGAGGCCAATTTAATACTGTACAAGCAACTGAGCAGGATAGTTATTGTGTGATGGAAATGGCTGTGGGACAAATTAACTCTTTATACTACTTGTACGCTCTCTGATTTCATGGTGCTGGAGGGAGCACTGTGGATTTGCTGTGTAAAGTCAAGGCCAAGAAAGAGTATGATTTATCACTGATGAGTGATGATCATGTTACTGCCTTGGCAGGGGAAATTGCCTCCTGTACAAACCAAGGGTTTATCTACACTTACCAGGGGATCAACACTTTGGTAATCATAGAATCATAGAACACTAGAACTGGAAGAGACCACAAGGGGTCATCAAGTCCAGTCCCCCGCCCTCATGGCAGGACCAAGCACTGTTACTTGAGACCATCCCCAATAGATGCCTGTCTAACCTGCTCTTAAACATCTCCAGTGATGGAGATTCCACAATCTCCCTAGGTAGTTTTATTCCAGTGTTTAACCACGTTGACAATTAGGAAGTTTTTCCTCATGTCCAACCTAAACCTCCCTTGGTGCAGTTTAAGCCCATTGCTCCATGTTCGATCCTCATAGGCCAAGGAGAACAATTTTTCTCCCTTGTCCTGGTAAACCTCTTTTAGGTACTTGAAAACTGCTATCATGTCTGCTCTAAGTCTTCTCTTTTCTGAACTAAACAAGCCCAGTTTTTTCAGTCTTCCCTCATAGCTCATGTTCTCTAGACCTTTAATCATTCTTGTTGCTGTTGTCTGGATCTTCTCCAATTTCCCTGCATCTTTCTTGAAATGTGGTGCTCAGAACTGGACACTGTACTCCAACTGAGGCCTAGTGGTCGCTGAGTAGAGTGGAAAAATGACTTTCCATGTCTTGCTCTCAACACTCCTGTTAATGCATCTCAGAATCATGTTTGCTTTTTTGCAACAGCATCACACTATTGACTCATACTTAATTTGTGGTCCACTGTGACCCCTAAATCACTTTCTGCAGTATGCCTTCCTAGACACTCATTTCCCATTTTGTATGTAGGAAGCTGACCCTTCCTTCCTGAATTGAGCACTTTGCATTTATCCTTTGAAAATTCCATCCTGTTTATCTCAGATCACTTCTCCAGTTTGTCCAGATCATTTTGAATCCTGACCCTATCCTCCAAAGCAGTTGCAACCTCTCCCAGCTTGGTATCCTCTGCACACCTAATAAGCATACTCTCTATGCCAATATCTAAATTGCTGAAGAAGGTATTGAATAGAAACAGTCCCAAAGCAGACTCCTGTGGAACCCCACTTGTTATGCCCTTCCAGCATGACTGTGAGCCATTAATAACTACTCTCTGAGAACGGTTATTCAGCCAGAATGCACCCACCTCATAATTAGCTCATCTAAGCTTTATTTGCCTGGTTTATTCATAAGATCACGTGAGACTATGTCAAATGCCTTACCAAAGTCTAGGTATACCACATCCATTATGTCTCCCTTAAATACAAGACTTGTTATACTGTCAAAGAAAGCTATCAGTCCCACAGGGATGGATTTAGGGGTCTACAATCAAATGCTGATTGTGCTCTCATTGATTCAGGTACTCCACTGGAAGAAGACGTATAAGGGGAGTTGACCAGAGTGTTTCTCCTGTTGATCCCCTGCAGTGGAGACCCTGCAGCAACTCGAACTAAGGTATGTCGACTCCATCTATGGTATTCACAGAGCTGGAGTTACATCAATTAGGTTGACGTTGCTCCGTCATGTAGACTTGCCCACAGTGGAACTCAAAGTGACTTCACAGATGGCCAGTAATGTTTTCAGAAACATTTAGTGGGTGATAGGATGGTAGAGGAGAGGCAGGATGTGATGGCAACTTGTGAGGGACAGGACAGCACAAGCAGAACAGGGATGGAGACGGGGTGTGAGCAGCACACAAGGTCAGGCAGGTCCAGGGGTAAGTGGAACAGGAGGGGCAGGACCGGGCCATGGGGTCTGTGCTGTTGCAATTGTTCACTAGGCAGATGGGTTGCTGAAAGGGTCAAGATAGAAATACAAATCTCAGAGTCTGTTACTAAGATCCAGATTCATTCTCATTCTTTATGATTGACTTGAGGCAAATATAGTCAATGTCTGCTAGAATGCCTGCTAGGATGTGTGTATCTGTAACAATCTACATCATGCCCCCTTGTGCCACCGTTAACCACCATCACATCAGTGTGTCTTTCCTCATCCACTTTAAATTCCTCATGGTGACTGTTAACACCAATCCAGCAACCAAGGGCTGCTGCATCATCACTTCCACCAGAGCATAGGTACCTTACTTCCCTTGTCCTAGGACACTGTCTGATTGAGCCATCCCAACTTGCCTGCTTGTGAATTCTAAGATTTGGTAGACATCACCAGTTTTAACTGATAGCCCATCAGCCTGAGGCCAGGCAAGCGACAAGCTGCAACCCGTTGGAAATTCCTTTGATTTATTGTTGATTGGTGCAGAGGTGAGTGTAAAATACCATGTAAGGTAATAAGAGTGGCTGTGATACTGCCAACCCATTAACTCATGGGTTAAGTTATGTGGTTTGAGGCTACATGTAGCCCTGAAGAGTGAGGGATCAGAACAGTGTACCTCTCAGAATAACACTCCCACTTCCTTTATTTCTTGCTAAACATGTTTCTTAATTTCTGAATCTTCCCTTCCAGCTGGGGGTCCTTTTTGCTCTCCTCGGGGCTTTTAATCTCCTTCAGGAGTTGACATTCCTGCTGGCCAGGGCTGAATTCCCTCCTGTGTACATCCTGTGTGCATAATAATTCATAGAGACCCCCACTGCTACCGTCTTCACAGGAGGTGCTGCACCCCTACCAGTGTCTGGAAATTGTACCAAGATCTCTTGGCAGGGCAATACGGAGCATCAGGTTATCTGGCTGGGATCTGAATTTAAAATCTGGATTGAAAACTATAAGGAGAACTGGGTCACATTGATATGAAAGTGTGTAATGGAGGCTCTGAATGACCCCACCAACAAAGCTCCCTGCTTTGCCAACCAGTTTGTTTGTTCTCGTAATCAGGGCTGTCATATGAGCAGAGAGCAGGAATATCTGTCTGCCTTCTGAATTTGCAGCATCTTCAGCAGTTACTGTGCTATCACCCCAATAGACAGCCTGTCTTGCCCAGTGCATATCCTCTGGGAGCCACATGGTTAGGTAGTGTGTGCAGGCATTTGAATCAACACCTCTCCCTCCTAAATGTAGTGCCAGCAGCTAGGCTCACTCCCAGGGGAATCTCTCCTGGAAATAGACACTATGATCAATGTGTCTTTTCAATCCCAGGCCCTTGTGAGTGTGATTTGAGAGGTGGCAGGGAAACGGGGAGAGAGACATTCTCAAGCTTAATCTGCAAATCTGTATCCATTTCCCAAACTGATTGTGATGGATCTAGCTGCATGGCATTCATTCTCTCTTTGAGCTGGGGGGCAGATTGAGGGGAGAAAATCCCACAGCAGCTCCTAACATGAATTCCAGGCTTTGAAAAGATCTGCTGGACAGAGGCATTAAAAAGCTTTTGTCCACAGCCCTAACTGTGGCTCAGAACAGTGATTTCTCCTGGTTGGATAATGGTTAAAGGGTGGGGGAGGGGTATTCCCAGGACTGCAAGACAGAGGGTTTAATAATGAGTTTAGAGTAACTTGCTTTTATTGCCTCTGGAGGTGGCTTAATAAGAAGGTTTGCAGAGCATTTGCTGTGTGGGGTGGGGGCAGGAGTGGGATTGTGTACAGAAGCTTACACCAGTTTAATTGAAGGCATATTTTTAAACCAAGTTTGTCTTCAGATGCTCTTATTTTGGTCTGACGAGGCCTTAATTTGGTTTACCATAATCCATTTTATAGGTGGCACCAGGATCCCCCTTTTCCTCCTCCCACATCAAATTCAGTAAGATGTCTACTTTCCACTCAGTGGAGCATAAAACAAGAGTGGGCAGTAAGCAATGCAGGCCAGGCCACTGTTTCCAGCAGCTCCTATTGGCTGGGAACAGCATACCACAACCAGTGAGAGCTTTGAGCAGTCATACCTGCAATTGTCAGGTAAACAAACTATCTCGTGGCCTGCTAGAGGCTAATCCTGGGGAACAGTGTCTGGTCCCCAGGCTACTTCTTGCCCATCCTGGTATAAAACATAGTTCGTAATTTTTGGTACCTGGGCATTTAATAAGCCTTTGTGGTAATCTTGGAACTGAAGTCGCTGTAGAACATCAAGAAAGATTGGTACAAGATGTTGTGTGTGTCTGGTAGGATGGAAATAGCGATGGACCAAACAAACCATGTTTCAGAGTGCAGTTGTATGTAGATGAGCATATAGAAGTTCAAGTGCTTTGTCCGGATCTCCTCCAGATGAGTCAGTCTTCTGGAGCTTGTACATTTGGGTTTGGAAAACTGCATGGCTGCCATGTGAGTTGAATCAATGCAAATAGAACTGCATGCTA
The DNA here is from genome assembly GCF_033958435.1 of Carettochelys insculpta. Taxonomy (NCBI): domain Eukaryota; kingdom Metazoa; phylum Chordata; order Testudines; family Carettochelyidae; genus Carettochelys; species Carettochelys insculpta. Next base: position 32,478,264 of record NC_134148.1, read on the forward strand.
TGTCTGCCTCCTATCCAGGACGTGCAGCACTTCTGTGAAACTCTGAAATAAGGAGGAAAAACATGTCACTGGGGATCTTTCAGACAGCAAACAATTGGGTTCAGTTAGTGCTTCCTTGTGTTTGGTTTAGTCAGCCACCCCGGCTTCAAGTGCCTATATCTGAATGGGTATGTTAATAAGCAAAATTTATTGTAGCACGCCAGTGGGCCAGATTCTGCTCTGTTATACAGATGTGAATCATAAAGGGTTATCTTCACTACTGGCTAAATCAGCACTTCTGTGATTGATGCAATGACATTGATTTAGTGGGTCTGGGGAAGACAAGATAAATTAATAGAAGAGCACTCTCCCATGGATTACAGTACTTCACTCTCCAATGGGTAGAACTGTCTCCCATTGACATAGTGCAGCGTAGACACTGCTGTAAATCAATCTAAGTGAAGTCCATTTAAGTTATGTAATTTACATAAATTAAGGCAATGTAAGTTATGCTGTTTATCCTATTAGGGTAGACCAGGCCTGAGTAACTGCACAGACTTCAATGGGGAGACATTGTCTGAATTACAGAATACAAAATGACAATTTCATCTTTGTTACATTAGTCATCTTCTTAGTCCAGAGGAGAGTGTGGGAACCAAATTTCCAGATGTGAACAGATCCCTGACTTAAGTAGAGCCACTCTAGATTTACTCACTTGTAGCTGAGAGCAGAGTATAACCCTTGGAGAGTAGCATCCAATGATTCATTGGTTGTGAACTGACACCTTAATAGAAAGTCCAGGGCTGGGAGCAGGTGCACTGTTTCTTTAACCTGGCAGGATGCTTCTTTCCAGTCTATCTGGCATGTGTCCAGGTTTCACTGTCAACATTTTCTGGATTGCACTAAGTGTGGTTTGCTATTTTTACTCCTCCCATCTCAAGTACTATTTACTGGAAGATGTAATTAGCAACAAGTGTATCTGTTTGGGGCCAGCCTATGGGTCTGGGGTGCATAGCTGCAGTCAAAACACAGGGAGCCATAAAAATTTGGTATCAAAAGCCGATGACACAGATCAGTGTCTCCTGAGCAGTCTTAGTGAGGTTGCAGGTTTGGAGCATGCAAAGAGGAGTATATAGTCCAGAGTTGTCCAGCTGTTTATGTGCAGTGTCATGAAAGTGGCATATATGTACCAGACCTTTAAAACTCCAATTAGAGCTGCTGCTGCTATGTCCAAAAGAGAAGATTTATTTCCCTATCTTGTCTATTTGCCATCTCCCATCTGTCTTTCTCAGCACGATTTGTTTTCCCATTGTGTCTGCCAGTTTTGTATCCCTATCCAAAGCTGTGTCTACACGTGCACGCTACTTCGAAGTAGCGGCACTAACTTCAAAATAGCGCCCGTCGCGGCTACACGTGTCGGGCGCTATTTCAAAGTTAACTTCGACGTTAGGCAGCGAGACGTCGAAGTCGCTAACCTCATGAGGGGATGGGAATAGCGCCCTACTTCGACGTTCAACGTCGAAGTAGGGACCGTGTAGACGATCCGCGTCCCGCAACGTCGAAATTGCCGGGTCCTCCATGGCGGCCATCAGCTGGGGGGTTGAGAGATGCTCTCTCTCCAGCCCCTGTGGGGCTCTATGGTCACCGTGGGCAGCAGCCCTTAGCCCAGGGCTTCTGGCTGCTGCTGCGGCAGCTGGGGATCCATGCTGCAGGCACAGGGTCTGCAACCAGTTGTCGGCTCTGTGGATCTTGTGTTGTTTAGTGCAACTGTGTCTGGGAGGGGCCCTTTAAGGGAGCGGCTTGCTGTTGAGTGCGCCCTGTGACCCTGTCTGCAGCTGTGCCTGGCACCCTTATTTCGATGTGTGCTACTTTGGCGTGTAGACGTACCCTCGCAGCGCCTATTTCGATGTGGTGCCGCGCAACGTCGAAGTTGAACATCGACGTTGCCAGCCCTGGAGGACGTGTAGACGTTATTCATCGAAATAGCCTATTTCGATGTTGGCTTCACGTGTAGACGTAGCCCAAATGTTTGATCCAGGTCTCTTAGGCTACATCTGCATAACAGTGTAGTCCCTGAATAAGCTATTCTGGAAGAGGTATTCCAGAATAGTTTATTTTGAAATAGCGCAGCTATACACAAAGGCTACATCTACAAGTGCCTCTACTTCCGGAAGCAGTGTGATAATGTTAATGAGGTGCAGGTGTAAATTTCCTGCACCTCATTAGCATATGGGTATGTGATTTGTAGTCCGGAAGAAGCTCTTCCGGGCTCCAAAAACACATGTGGATGCGTGGCCCACAGGGATCTTCCAAAAGGAAACCCTCCTTCCGGAAGCTACTTCCAGAAGGAGGGTTTCATTCCAGATGATCCCCACAGGCCACGCAGCCACACATGTATTTTGGAGTTTGGAAGAGCTTCTTCCAGACTCCGAATCATGTGCACATATGCTAATGAGATGTGGAAAATTTACATCTGCGCCTCATTATAATCTTGCAAACTTCTCGTTACCATGCCGCTTCTGGAAGAAGTGGCACGTGTAGATGTAGCCAAAGACCGTGTCTACCTATGCCCCTCCTTTCAGGAATTGGGAATAAGGGAATTTCAAAGTGTGAGATTTATTTGAAGCACCTGCATCTATACAGCCAGCCTGTGTTTCGAAAGCAGCACTTTCAAAGCACAACTGGCCACCACAATGCTAATGAGGTGCTGAATAACATGCCCTTGCAAAAGAGAGGGACATGTGTAGACACAGCCAAAATGCATTTGGAAATAGTGCTCAGCTATGAAATAGCGCATCTACGTACAATAGAGCCAATTTTGAAATACAGCCATTGGATGTACTGTGGCTTATTTCAAAATAGGCACGATTCCAAGTCTACACGGCTCCTATTTCAAAATAGGTGCTATTCTTCATACAATGATGTTTACCAATTTTGAAATAAAGCATCCTGTTTTGAAATTGTTTGGAAATAGTGGTTGCATTGTGTAAACACTTGTATAGTTATTTCAAAATAGAAGCTGCTATTTTGAAATAACTTTGCTGTGTGGGCATACCTTTGGGGTACTGAACTATGAGAATACTTGTAGCTCACATTTTACAGGGCGCATATCACCCGAAATCATTTTACAGACACTCTCTCTCTCTCTCTCTCTGTGTGTGTGTGTGTGTGTGTGTGTGTGTGTATATACAGCCACATCTGGTGTCCAATGCGAAGCTCTTTTAATAGTGGAACTGTTCAAGTCAGGAAGTGAGGAGCAAACTATCTAAATGAAACTGTGGGTACACTGGAATTTTAGGCTGTTGTTGTCTGAGTTAAGGACATTAATTCAGGGGACGGCGTGGTGGCGGGGGAGGACCAGAAAGAAGGATGCAATTTAGGTATTTTGTGGTAAAAGGTTTGTAATCACAAGAGAATTTCTCTTCCTGCTTCAGGGGAGAAAGCGATCTTGGACTGAGGTCAGGAAGAAATTTCTCCTGAGGGTTTATATTGCAAAATTTGGGTGACTATAAGTCTGATATGCCTTCCTCTGAAGTATCCAGCGCTGGCCCTTCAGGCCGGCCTGTTTTCAGGGGCATATCCTGGTCCTGTACAAAGTAGTAAGAGTGTGGTTCACTTCTGTGGGAGCAGGTTTTGGTGCCATGTGGGTGAGCTTTTCTTTTTATCATTGCATCCTGGCTGCTCAAATTCTGCCCTCCTGCTTGTCCTCTTTGCAGTTCCATTGGTGTGACTCTTTTGATTACAGTATAGATGTACATGTGAAGAACAGAAGAATATTGAACCCACTAATAGATCTGAAACTGTGGTTCTGGAGGTACAGACACATGTGACATTTTCTTTAGGCCATTTTAGTTTGGCCTGACCTATTTGGCTCTATTCATTTACAACTGTTTGGCACATTTGTATTTTATACGCTGGTGGCTAAATTTCTCTCTCCTTCCTTAAGGTTTCCCTGGGTTTGTGAGAAGTGGGGTGATTTGTGGCTGTTAGCGCAGAGATGACAGTAAAATACCCTGTAGGATGCTGCCGTGGCCTGCTGCAGTAACTCATGGGTTTCCCAGACTTCCCAGGAGTACCAGTGATATTATACCACTGGTGCTTTGCTTTTACAGATCATCAGTTTCCTTCCCCTTTGTGCTACTGCTTACATTGCTGCCCTGCCCAGAAACATGCATGCCCAGTGATCCTGTCCTTGTTTCTTTTGAATGTTTTCAAGTCAGCTCACCTGCCACTGCCCATGTGAAAGAAGACAAAGTAGGTGACAAGAACAGCAGAGGCAGCAAAAACAAAATAGAATAAATTAAAAGGGAAATTGGGCTCTTCTAGGCCAGTGCTTTGATCTCAGATATTCATGGGTAGTGTTTAAATTGTTAATGAAAACACCTCCTGAAAGCTGAAGGAGTCAGAATCCTGCAATGAGAACCCTGGTTTTCCAGCCTCCAGTGTTGCATGGGCATTTTCTTCCAGGAATTGGGAGCCAAGAGAATGTCAGACCTCAGTGACTCTTAATGCTGCAGTGTTCCAGCAACTCTTACACAACTCCCCCAAGGCCTGTGTTGGGACTGTAAGTGCCAGGTTTGGTTCACAGTGGTTCATAGGATCAGGGTTGACCACACCTGTTCAGGTAGCTATTGTGCTTTGGTGAAAACATTTCTGAATAACAGTTTCATGTTTTTTAGCAATTGTTGGACCGGGAATTCATAGGATGATACTATTTAACAGAAGAATACTGAATAAGCAAACTCGGTTGCCCAATCAGCGAGCAGAAATTATATTGCGTGATTTGTTAGACCAACCATGTACCATGAACTGTGAAATCAAACTGTTTGTGAACAATTCTTAGGTTGTAAAGCTATTTGTCTAAAGTGTTTGAATTCTTACAGATACTGTAAGTTTTTGGAGATTTCTGGTCAACCCGATGGCTTAAAAAATAAAGCTAAATTTACTACAAATCTTGGCCCTGCTTCTGAGCTGGCCATTCAGATTGCAGAGCTCACATGGGGGCAGCCAGCGAAGATAACTCTGAGATAACTTTGTGACTCTTGGTTTCTTGGCCCCACCAAGAGTCTTCCAGCACATCTAAGAGCTCACCCAGCACATTCTAATTACAGCAGCTTCCCTCAGGTGCCTACAGACTGTATGGCAGCCCAGAATACCTGGAACTCGGCAAGCTTCAGTCAGGCCCTACACCCCCAAGGGGCTGTGAGGTGGGATGCTGGGTTCCTCCATTATCCCTGTATCACCAAGGAAACCCCTTTACACAACAGTTCCGCTTTCTTGATTCCACTTTAGTGTAGCCACAGCAGGTAAGAGAATCAGTCATTAATTGAAGGGAGAGCCGTGAGCTCTGTCTCACTTTTCTCCCTGGTTCTCTACACTGGCTTTGTGTCCCACCCCACACCTCCAGGGCTATTGAGATACTTTTAGTTATGCAGTGGAATCAGAGTAGCCTGCCCTCCCGGTGACTCAGTGAACTTTCATCTTTGTCTTGGGTTACCGTGTCCCTGAATGGGTAGGTGAAGACTTTCCACAGTGCCCCACCCCCCCGTGCCCACTTACAGAGTTCTGAGAGCTGTCTCTCCACATCTACTGTGCTGAGACTGCTTAGAGCCAGGGAAGTAGTCTAGTCAGCCGAGAGCCTTGGCTATCTGACAAAAAAGCTGATGTTCTTTCTCCTTCCACCTGCCCTGAGATCCCTTGAAGACAATAAAATAAAATGACTGCACCATATGAGTTTATCCCAGGGGTGAGCAAACCTTTTACATCAGGTCCTACTTTTTGTCCCTGCAAATTAGCAGGACCCCCACCAACCTGTCTAATGTAATCCAAACTGATGGAAATTTTGGTTATGTTCATATGGAAAAAAAATACCCTTTCAGCATGTGTAAGAAAATAAGTGTAGAATGTAAAAACTTTATTAATCGATATATAAATGTGAGTACACAGACGTAAAAACAGTAACATACTTCAACATTTTTTATGAGATGGATGAGCTGATCCAGCAGGTGATCTTGCTGTGCCCCTCCCTTAGAAAATTTAATGCCCCTCCCCAGGGGGCATGCACCCCAGTCTATCCCAGACCTACTTTTCTCAGTCCAGGTCTTTGTTATTTGGACTCCAGCTTCCATTTAAGACTACATCTGTTTACCCTGAGGACCCTGCTGTCCTCTCAGATAAAGCTTTGATCTCTGTATAGTAGGTGGGAGCTAGGCAAGGGACATGGGCAGATTTCTGTGTGTAAAATATTCCTAATCTTATGATGTAAAATATTCCTAATCATATTACTTGGTAGCTCTGTACATTTATCAGGAAAGCCAGTGAAAATTTCGTTCATAACCTGGGGCCAAATGCTTCTCTATAAGTTTCTGCTTCAGCAAAGCACTTAAGGACGTGCTTAACGGTATACATATGCTTAAAGTTATGCACGTGCTTGAGTGCTTTGATGAATCAGGACTGTAGTCTACCCTTGGATGTATTCTGAGTAAGCGGCAGAGGGGGTCACCTTTGTTGCATATTTTAAAAATTCATACCACTTCAGAATTTGGGAAAAAACTATTGCAGATGATTTCTACTTTCTGTGATTTCTGTTCCTGTGATATGTCCATGGGGCCATCCATGTTGCTGGTGGGCTAGGGAAAGTCCTGGGAAAGCAGGGATTGTCCATTGTGGCACATTCTGCGGTAGTCTGAGCTACACCCAGCTCCAGAGCATGAAGGAGAACACCGCCTTGGTAGGATTCAATCCTAGGTGTTGTGAGATGATTTCAGTCTTGTACCATTGAAAAGAAGGGCATGTAAGTAGGTTGTCAATATTTCCCCCTGGTGGGCCACTGGCAGTTTATTTACCTGTATAGCCCCAGGTACAGCCGTGTGCAGCACCTGTTGGCCGCAGCTCGCTATTCCCAGCCAATGGGAGCTGTTGGTATCCTGGTCCACATCAACTCCCCATTGGCCATAAACCGTGATCTGTGGCTCATGGGAGTTACAAGCAAACATTCATATGGATGTGCAGGAAAATAAAGTGCCAGCAGCCTATCGGGGCTAACCCTGGCGAACCACATGTGGCTTGCAGGCTGCTTATTGCCCATCCCTGCCCCACAGTAACGCTTGCCTCCTAAAAACTCCTACATATAATATAAAAAGTGCACTCAGCCCCAGGCTTTTTTAAATCCCAAGTGTATGGTGGTTTGATGCTACTTAGGGATGTAGCATGTCTCTCGCTAATTCTGCAGCTGGCTTCAGCCTTATATATTGGCCAGCACAGCTGTCTGTGAGATGGCCAAGTGACAGTAGAGGTCATAACCTTGCACCTGCTTGAAGGGATCATCTTTAGGGGTGGAAGGATGATCCAGAGCCCTTGACCCAATCAGTCTTTTAGACTCTCTGCCACAAGGGAACCATGTAATGCCAGTTTTGTAGTTCCACTGGTGGTTTTATATCCTGGACATCAGGCCTCCTAGGAACTGGACTGAAACCCACTAGCTCATTTCATAGAGGCCACCAAGCAAGCAGCAGTTGGATGGGAATGTACCTTAGCCACTACCTACCCACCTCAGAACTTTGTGGCCTTGTGCAGCTTTTGTATTTTAGGTAGGCATTTATAAATGAGCTACCCCTTCTGATCCAAGTGGTGCCTTTTCTTCCTCTGGGCTCAGGAAAAGTTAATTTTGTCCCTCTCCTTTCCTGAGTTCTTCTATTTATTTCTATGGCAAGTCTGTGTATACTGCTTAACATTAGGTTTGATCAGCCCCAGAAAATTTACACATGCACAGCTCAGATCTGGTCTTCAAAAAAAGCCATGGTTTGGGAGGTGTTTTCTGAGGCTAGAGGAGTGGCAGCTGGAATCAATAGCTTTTAGCAGACTCATACATTTTTCATTTGTATTACTCAATTTGGTCAGGGTGCTGGAACAATTTGTATTATGTGGGCGCTGAGAGACTTTGAAGCAAACCGTAAAGCTTGTATAACGAAATCCACTTTGAACACTGCTAGTTTTCAGCACCTGTGAGTTTGGTGCTGTAAATTTGTGTCACTAGATTCCACGTTAATCTTTAGAAATGTGTACAGGCCCTGAGTTTGGTGTAGAATAAGCGTCTTGATGCTGCTAGAGACATTTCCCCTTGAAGTTGAGCTCCAATCATTTAACAGTGTGATTTGTTGCCCTGTTCTGGAGCCCTGCATTGAAAATTGCCTCTGATCACAAGTCAAATGAGTATTGCAGCCTCAGCCTGGGACCTTGGGGCTATTTGTGAGGAATCTGAGAAGGTCAAAAAGTGAACTAAAAATATAATTACTAGGGCATGGTTTGAGTCAAAGATCGCTCTCTGCATTGTTTACTCTGTACTGTTTGGGGTCTGGAATGTCTAGGGAGACTTCGCAAGAGCCTGAGACATGGATGGAGGGCAAATGAAGCTTCCCCTGAGGGAAGCTAGCTTGCAGTCCCACCTCTTCTGCCTACACTCTGCCCTGCCTTCTCCCTGCTCACCCCCCACTTGCCACATCCCTCCTCCATGAGACACCCCCACTTTCTGCTGGCTGCATCCCTCCATCATCTCCTCCCTCTCATGATCCCTCACCTTCTCCTTGCTGTATCTCTCCTCACCTCCCTGCTCCTATGTGACCCAGTTGCCTCTCACTCACCGGTCCTTCCTCACTCTCCCTGAGGGAGGAGGAGAGGAAGGACACAGCATGCAGGAGGGGCCTCTGGTGGAGAGGGGGTTGAGTGGAGGAAAGGAGAGACTCATCATGTCGCAATGATTGGTGGGAGCCCTTGGGTAAGGGTCGGAGTGCAGGCCGGGCCACCATGACCCAGGCGTCCAGCAGCAGCTGTACCAGTGGAGGCTCAGCCTCCCCTGGCCTGCTACACCTGCATCCATAGCTTATGACTTGGTCCATTTATGTCTGCCCTGCAGAACACAGTGAGGGAAGTAAGGAGAGGCTGAAAAGCATTATTATTCCCATTGATTAGACTCTTAGCTAGATGGTGCTTGGTCCTGCCACAAGGGCAGGGGACTGGACTCAATGACCTCTTGAGATCCCTTCCTTGTTCTCATGTTCTATGATTCTGTGATTCTATTTACATTTGACTTCAGAGCAGGGGAATTGAAAAGTGTCTGGGCAGCTTGCGGTTCAGCCCCCATCTGCCTTATCTGCAGCAAGGCTCTGTTAAACATGGGAGTGTTGAACTGCTTCAGGTGCCTGGGAGGTCGCTGTCTCTGATCTGTGTCCTGTGGGGCTGCTAACCTGTCATTGGCATCTGAGAGGTCACCGCTTCTCCCTGGAGGTTGGTTATTCAGAATGCCTTGCTTGATTCTTGCCCTGTAAATCACCCAGTGTGCTAGACTTTCCCTCTTGTGAAGCCTGCAAAGCGCAATGCTCTACCAGCTTGTCATCCAGGGCTTGTTGATTTTTACCATCGTGTCTGAGTTGGACATCTCAGAGCCTAGCAGCTGTCTAGGAACCATGAGCTCCATTTGCAGTGTTGAGACCGTACCATGATCTACCTGATTTGGAGTGTAGGACCTGTTGGCTTCATGATGATCTAAACGACTTTGTTAATTCAGTGGTTTTCCAACTCTTGCAGTACTTTGTGCTTTCATTTTAACTCTCCAAACTGCTGGAATTGAAAGGTGGAATGAAAATCACTTTCTTTCCTCCCATGAAAGCTTAATTTTTAACTGTCGTGATTACAGGGCAAAGCATGGACATACGAGTGCAGTGCACTCTCAAGGCTCCTAAATCAGAAAGCAAAGAAAAAGCTCCCCAAATTATTGTTTTTAAAGTATCTCATGATTTTGGGACCCGGTGATGTTTTTGAATCCTCAGGATGGTTGGTGTCTTATCTCTAGCTAAAAAAATAGAATGCCAATTACAGGGAGAAGTTTTTAGGGAGGACGTGGTGGAAAAGGGAAGAGCAGGTTTGTACAAGGGCTGGGGGAGATAATAGTTGGACATTGCTGTAAAATAAGCAAGCTTGCTACTGAATTTGCTCTGCCTTCTCAGGATCCTGACGCTTGCCCAGCTTCTTTCTGTCTTCACTCCGAGAAAAGCCTAACGGAAGAAGAGCAGTCTAATCGCATTGTGCGCAGCCTTTACAGCCCTTATTGTGGTGGCCGGCCCGCAGCCTGCTGGCGACCCACTGGAGCTCCAGCTGCAGCTCATGGACCCCCTGGCTGCCCCCCTGCACACCTCTCATGCACCAGAGCCTTGCAGTTACCTGCTCCTCCCCTTCCTCCCAGCACTATCAGAGCTGTGGATCACCTGATTCATACTCCATCCCTACTCCTGCCTCTCCCTCCCAGAGTTGAAATACTGCAAATCAGCTGATTCGCAGTGTTCCAGCTCCGGAATAGAGGACAAGTGGGGATGAAGTGCGAATCAGGTGATTTTGACTCCAGTAGTGCTGTGGGGGGCGGGGGGGAGTGGGTAAGTGCACCACCCTGGTACGCAAGAGGCACAGGAGGGAGAGAGCAGACTGGGCAGCCACGGGGCTGCAGGTGGAACCCCAGTGGGCCACAGGTTGCCACAGCCCATTGAAGTGAAGGAGGGCCGCTCATGCGGCTCACCCACTATTTGGTGTTGCCCATTGCTGCCTTACCTACTGTCTGTAAACTGCTGCCAGCCACAGCCTTGGAATATGCATTTAAGGAGCAAGTATCGGAGAGGGGGCCGTGTTAGTCTGTATCTTTGAGAACAACAAGAAGTCCTGTGGCACCTTATAGACTAACAGATATTTTGGAGCATAAGCTTTCATGGGCAAAGACCCACTTCGTCAGATGCACGAATGCCCACTCGTGCATCTGACGAAGCGGGTCTTTGCCCATGAAAGCTTATGCTCCAAAATATCTGTTAGTCTGTAAGGTGCCACAGGACTTCTTGTTGTTTAAGGAGCAAATATCCCTGAAATTTGGAGCAGTTTGAACCAGATCTGGAGGTGACCTTTGCAACGTGGCCCCATCTCTATCTATTGTGTTTATACTACATGCCTGTCCGCTAACCCAGACTCTAGCTGTGTGGGTGGGTGTTTTGTTTTTTATCAAATTAAAGTTAGGGGTGTGAGGTTGTAGGGGGGTTCTACAAATTGAAATGAAACAAGGCTTGACTTTCAGTAAGACAGTGTCACCTTTTTACGTGTGTTACAAGCCCTTAATAACAGACCCAGCAGAGGTGCTGTAACAACAGGATGTTTGTAATGGGATGACATCAGGGCAGCAGTGGGGCGCTGACCTTATGTGCTGGTTGCTCAATGAGGTATAGGGTGTGTGATTTGTCAGACTGAAGCTGCATCTGTATAGCTGCAGTCTTGTCTGTCTTTCTGAATCTCTTTTCCAAACTGTATTCTTTAGCTCTTCTTAAGTTCTCTACAACTGACAGACTAGCTTTTAGTGACTTGCAGTTTCCCTCTTAAACATGTTATTTTTCAGCAGCGCTGATAGACATGCTGTCTGCATATCCTTTGTAAATTACGGGCTCAGTTTTCTAGTCTTAGCTTCTGTTTTGTGTATGGTTACAAAATACAGATCAATCAGGCAGGCTATCAGTTGTCACATTCACACTGGCAAGGAGGGTTGCTTGAATATTTGAAGCTGTGCATTGGATTCTGGTGGAAGAATGTGGACAGACTGAAAATGCAGCCTTGGGTATTTCAGACCAAGTGACTTATCAACTTCTATCATGGAAAGTCAGTTTATCTCCCAAAGGCTATTGGAATATATCTGCCCAACAAAAAAAAAAGGCCCAGCAGCAATCTCAGTTCCTGGGTCAACTGACTTGGCTTTGCTCTGCAGAGCTAAAAACAGCAGTGTAGACATTCTCACTGGAGTTCACATTGGAGTCGAGCTCTGATACCCACCCCCTCACCAGGTGTCGGAGCCTGGGTTCCTGCTCGTGCAGGAACGTTACCCCAAGGGTTAGCAATCCTCAGCATGGGTACCAAGAGGCACATGAGGCAGGAGCTCAGCATCGCCCCTACTTCCCCCTGTAGCTGGGAGCTTTGCTCAAAGCCATGCCATCTGTGGATTAACAAAAAACCAACTAGTGCTACCAGCCACCATCCTCTGCATCTGAATGTATTAATGAAGCTGTTTAAGTGTGACCATTTTTTAATAAGTATTACCAGCACTCAGACTGTACATTGAGGTCAAATGGTCAAATTCTGGCACTTCACCTCTGAAAGGTTGCTCACCCCTGTTCTGTAGTGCTTTGTCCTATTGCCTAATGCTGGTCTGTTCACATTGAAGAGTCTGTTGGGATTCTTCAGCCAGAAACTAGAATTAGAAGGATTTTTGCAAAGTCTGTTGAAATCTTTGGTTCCCTCTAATAGCTAGATACCCCATAAATGAATACAGTTGCAATCGCCTTTCCTAAACCTGTAATAATCTCCCCACCAGAAGCCAACATGACATGAACTGAGCCAAGAACAGGCCAGAATCCTTTACCCTAAATAGACAGTTATCTTTAACAAGGAAGAATAAACATTGTGTGGTTTGTGTGTTTACTCTCCAGGGGCTGTTGAGAAAATTTGCCATTTAGGTTGGGGCTTTGGTTGCTTCATTTTGCTTATTCATTGTTGAAGCCAAAGGGCAGAATTCTCTGCTTCTGCATTAATTACCCAAAGTTAAAGTTTAGAAGAATCAGCAAGAAATTACAGGGTGCTCAATGGCTGGAATATCTTGAGGGTGCAGCAGGTCAGGACTGAGGAGCACTGGTGATGTTGGGAAGGACCCCATGTGGGGACAACAGGAAGTGTTTTGTACCAGGGCTGAGGAGCATTAGCAAATCATAAGGGAGAGGGAATTTAGCACAGCAGATGCCCACACTCTGCTGCTGCCTCTAGCAAGTGCTGCCAGCATCTCTCATCTATAAGCACCACTAATGAGTTTATTTTCTGTTCACTCTTCAGCAGACTGTGCCTCCGTCACCATGTCAGTCAGCGTCCATGAGAACCGTAAATCGCGAACAAGCACAGGGTCAATGAATATCTTGCTTTTCCACAAATCCTCCCACCCAGATTGCGTCCTGTCCCATCTCAACACCTTCCGGAAGTGCTGTTTGTTCACCGATGTCACCCTCTGGGCTGGGAACAGGTCCTTCCCATGCCATCGAGCTGTGCTGGCTGCCTCCAGCAGGTATTTCGAGGCCATGTTCAGCAACGGCCTGCGGGAGAGCCTTGACGATGAGGTGAATTTCCATGACAGCATCCACCCAGAGGTGCTAGAGCTGTTGCTGGACTTTGCATACTCCTCTCGTATCATCATCAATGAGGAGAATGCAGAGTCCCTGCTGGAGGCTGGGGACATGCTGCAGTTTCACGACATCCGAGATGCAGCGGCTGAGTTCCTTGAGAAGAATCTCTACCCTTCCAACTGCCTGGGCATGATGCTGCTCTCAGATGTTCATCAGTGCCGGAGACTCTACGAGCTCTCTTGGAGGATGTGCCTGGTCAACTTTGAAACAGTGCACAAAAGTGAGGATTTCAACAACCTCTCCAAGGACACACTGCTGGACCTGATCTCCAGTGATGAGCTGGAGATAGAAGATGAGCAGAAGGTCTTCAGAGCCATCCTTCAGTGGGTGAAGTACGATTTGGACAAGCGGAAAGCACATCTCCCCGAGCTACTGAGGAATGTGCGTCTGGCCTTATTGCCTTCAGAGTGCCTCAAAGAAGCCATGGCCTGCGAGGACCTGATCATGGCAGATGAGAGCAACAAGCTCCTCATGGCTGAAGCCATGGATTGCAAGAAGAAGATCCTTCAGAACGATGGGGTAGTCACTAGCCCCTGTGCCAGGCCTCGCAAAGCCGGGCACACCTTGCTGATCTTGGGTGGGCAGACCTTCATGTGTGATAAGATTTACCAGGTTGATCAAAAGGCAAAAGAGATTATCCCGAAAGCAGACCTGCCAAGCCCAAGGAAAGAATTCAGTGCCTGTGCCATTGGCTGCAAAGTGTACGTCACTGGTGGAAGGGGCTCCGAGAATGGGGTCTCCAAAGACGTCTGGGTGTACGACACCGTTCATGAGGAATGGTCCAAAGCTGCTCCCATGCTGATAGCTCGGTTTGGGCATGGCTCCGCTGAACTGGAGAACTGCCTCTATGTAGTAGGCGGGCATACGGCGGTGGCTGGCGTCTTTCCAGCATCTCCCTCTGTTTCCTTGAAGCAAGTAGAGAAGTACGACCCTGCCACCAATAAGTGGACGATGGTGGCCCCTCTAAGGGATGGCGTCAGCAATGCTGCTGTGGTAAGTGCTAGGCTCAAGCTTTTTGTCTTTGGTGGGACCAGCATCCACCGGGACATGGTGTCCAAAGTTCAGTGCTACGATCCTGTCGTGAACCGGTGGGCAATCAAAGCGGAGTGCCCCCAACCTTGGCGCTACACAGCCGCCGCTGTTCTAGGCAACCAGATTTTCATCATGGGTGGGGACACTGAATTCACAGCTGCATCTGCCTACCGCTTCGACTGTGAAACGGACCAGTGGACACGGATTGGAGACATGACGGCCAAGCGCATGTCGTGCCACGCCTTGGCCTCAGGGAATAAGCTTTATGTGGTGGGGGGATACTTTGGGACGCAGAGGTGTAAAACATTGGATTGTTACGACCCTACCTCAGACACGTGGAACTGTATAACAACAGTGCCGTACTCACTCATCCCCACGGCTTTTGTCAGCACATGGAAGCACTTGCCAGCTTGAGCGGCACTGGCGTGGGCCAAGAATTCACGCATTTGATCAGGTAAGATTATGTACGTTTTAACCTGGTATTTCACCTCTGCCACCTACAGCCTGTAGCCACGCTCCATGTCAAGACTGGTAGACCTAGACTTGCTCTTGGGAACACCATCATTTCCTGCATTTACATTTGAAACCGGGAGGTGTAACCAGAGAGAAGGCTGAGCAGGCCCAGGCTGTTGTATGTTGATACCTCGCAGCTCTTCTAATTTATTTCAATCTGGTCCCAGTCTGCAGCCCCCAAGATACTTGTGTCCCAGGGCAAAATAGCAATTATGCTCTAATAATACTTGTATTCAGCACCTTCTGGTAGACCAGTGGTCAGCAACTGGTCGATCCCAGTTGACTGGTCAGTCCTGGGGAATGTCCCAGTCGATCAGTGCTTGGCAGTCTCTCTGCTTGCCTAGGCCCCAGAAGTGGCCAACGCAGCCCCTCGTACCAGGGAGGGCGGGGGCCCAGGAGTCTCAATGTGCTGTTCCTGCATGCACTGCCCACTACCACTCACATTGGCTGGGAATGGAAAACTGTGGCCGGTGGGAGCTGAGGGAGCAGTACCAGCGGAGGGGGACAGCAAGTGGAGCCATGTGTCCCCAGGCCCCCACCATTTCCTCACCACAGAGCATATTAGCCCCTTCTGTGAGTGGCATGGGGCTGGGGGAGGCAGGGAGTTTGCCTCAGCCTCGCTGTGCTGCTGACTGGGAATCACTGGCGGTAAGTGCTACCCAATAGGAGGCTGTGCACTGACCCTCAGCCTCTTCCACAGCCAGCCCCTCCATACGCTGTCCTGATCGGCAACCCCATGCCTCAGCCCTGACCTCCCTCCCTGAGCCAACACTCCATATTCCCTCCTGCACACCAGCCCCAAGCTCTTTACCAGAACCAGCATCCAGCCACTCCTGCACCCTGAAACCCATCTGCAGCTCAGCCCCCTGCTCCAATTCTGACCTCCCATAAGAGCCAGCACCTCCCATACGGGTCCCTCCTGCTCCTCAATCCCCTACCCCAACCCTGATTCCCACCCCCCAACAAAGCCAGCACATATGCGCCTTCCTGCACCCACAAGCCCCTCTGGCACCCCAAACCCTGCCTGTCACCTTTCTTCCAGAGCCAGCGCCCATAATCCCTCCTGAACCCAAGTCCCAACACCCAAGCCCAGAGCCAGCACCCATACCCCTTCCTGCACCACAGTGTCGCCAACCCCTGCCCCAGTGTGGTAAAAGTGAGTTGTGGAGGGAGGAGGTGAAGGAGTGCGCAGGACAGGGAATCAGGGAAGGACCAGGGTAGATCTTGGGTTGCCCTTTAATTCAGAAAGTGGTCTTGGCCACAAAGAAGTGGGGGCCGCTGGGGATACTGTGGTGATGAGCAGTTCAGAAAGGCACAGATAGTCTGTCCCCTGTGCTGGACATCTGGGTACCTATGTGATGCTGACAGGTGTATATGAAAGTAACATGTTTCCCTGGGTATGCTGAGTTGGAGGGCAAACGTGTCACAGAGGTTAAAAAAATTCTCTTGTGTGGATCGTTCCGTGGGTGGAGCAGGAGAAGCACAGATGCCAGGACACATTTCCAGGGACCAGATCTGACACCAGAGACATCCCCTATCAAACCAAAAACCACCCACCTCCTGTGTGAGATTTGAGTGGGAAAAAGGGGGATGTATTAACCCAAAGAAAATCCATTTGCTGAGCTGCTGTGTGGGTGTAGGGGTGGGCTGTAGAATGACATTGCTATTCGACCCCAGGTGCCTGACTTCTGAGGTGATTTTCTCCAACCAATCAGAGTAACAGGGAAAGCACTGTTGGAAATGAGGAGCAGTGGAAACTTGGACAGGCAACCTGGCATCTGGCTGCCACCCACTCATCGGCAATGGCCTGTTTGGCTGCTGTGCTGATTGCAAGATTTCGGTCAATTATTTGACCTTAAAATCACCCACCCTGTGTATATTGGCGTCTGCTCACTCTGAGCCCGCAGGCGGCTGACTGGTGAAAGGTCGTGCTGTCTAAAGTTCCTACCAATGCAGAGGTGAACTAAGTACAGCTTGTAACTCTCTTGTCCAGCATCCTTGGGACCTGAGTGGTCCCAAATGAGGAGATGTGCCAGCTGAGGGCAGGTCAGTCCCCACAGCTGCCTGGAGGAGAGGCCCCTCTCCTGCTGGGCTCTCCCACAGGGTTGCAGGGCTCCCCAACCTTGGCCGGGAGTCCTGCAGCCGTGGGGCTGCCAGTGAGGTTCCATGCCCTAGCTGGCTCCATGTGTCTGGCTGGGGTCCCTGTGGCTGCAAGGCTGCCAGTGGGGCTGATTCCTCACCATTGGTGCTCATGACATGGCTCCTGACTGCAGCTGGGCTCCCCACATTGGGGCTCCCCAGCCTAGCCAGACTCCCTGTTGTGGGGCTCCCCACCTGGCTCTTTGCCCCAGAACTGCCCCTGGGGCTTTCCAGAGCAGGTTGCCAGCAGGGCTTCCTGCCACCAGCAAGGCTGTGCTCCAGCCCCACATAGCTGGAGCTCTCTGCTCCAGCAACATACATTTTCCGAGAGTTTCAGCCTGTACTGACCTGGGCCGCATTCCCTGGGGAATAATACTGCTTATGCAGGAAATCTAGCACCGCCCCTGGAACTGACTGAACAGATCCCTCTGCCACTGGGGTGCATTCTGCCTTCCACAGGAGTTTGGGAGTCTGCTAAGAGCCAGATGAAAGAACAGGGCAGCATCCCCTGGGATGGATGGGGGATTGGTAAGTTTCCACTCTAGGGTTTTCATCCCAAGAATGTGGATGCATTGAAGGTCACCTTTTATTTTAAAGTTCATTTCATAGCTGGCAAAAAAATGATGCCCAAACTCTGTAATAATCTCTTGTCTCCCTGGTCTCACACTTAGGCTGTGTCTACACTTGCACTCCTCTTTTGAAAGAGGTATGCAAATGAGGGAAATTGAAAATGCAAAGGAGGTGCAGATTTGCATATCTGGCATCTCATTTGCATATTATTTCAAAATAGCTTCTTTCGAAAGAAGAAAACCAGTGTAGACATGGTTCTTTTGAAGTAAACCCCATCTTCAAAAGAATCCTTCTTCCTTTTTTTTTATGGGAAGGATTCTTTTGAACGTGGGGTTTACGTTCAAAAGAGCAGCGTCTACACTGGCTTTCTTCTTTTGAAAGAATCTTTTGAATTTAGAATATGCAAGTGAGGTGCCAAATATGCAAATTCACACCTCATTTGCATTTTCAATTTGCCTCATTTGCATACCTCTTTTGAAAGAGGAATGCAAGTGTAGACGCACCCTTAGTGTCACAGATTTGTCAAGGAAAATGCAATCGGTCAGTATCGTAGCAGCCTTCCAGCATTTCTCCTTCAGCTTTTGCTGCCTCCATAGCTGGCATCAAAGGAGCTGTTGGCACCTTCATGTACAGTTTGCCCAATTTGCCTGATGCCCAGTTTTCATGGACATGTGGAGCATGATGGCAAAGGACCCAAAACACTTGAGATATATCTGACTTTGACATGGCTGCACTGTTTGTAGGGCCCAGCAAGCATGTGAGGGGTTAACATGGGATTCTACTGTGCATTCCCTGCACTGAATGATAATGGCTTTTCCAAATTCCCTTCCCTTCACTCCTCACAGGTTGCCTAGCATCTGTTAGGGTGGCTCAGTAATCTAATTAACTGCCACTTGGCTATTAATATCACAGCAAAGAGTATGAAGACTCTATCATTTTCAGCTCGGGGCAGTGGGGCTCAGCTTAAGAGCCATCCTAGAACTGAAAATTAATTTTCTTGGTTTGCTGATGAACAATAAATGCCCACACCAGCCACTCAACTGGGAATAAAGGTGGAATCTGATTCTTTGGCTACTGAATTAAATTTTGCTCAAATCTTTGGATCTGTGCAAGGGATAGGAAGTCTACATCCTGCATATGCCAGAACCACTAAACTGGGTAGAGTTCTTTGTGATTTTTTTTTTTTAAATCAAATTTAAAACTTTCTGGACAGAACTTTTTTTAGGTCTCAATATTCCCGAGTTGTCTGCAATCTCAAACTAATGCATGAAAACCAGGAAGTGTAATTGACTAGCATGGTTGCATGATTTGAAAGTAATGATGTTTTTAACGTCAATGTAGAGAACTAAATGTTTTTGGCTTTGTGCTTCTGATGGGTTATTAGTCACCAAAAGAAAGGAAACAGTTGAAAGTACAGGCATGCAAGCCAGGTGGCATCCTGTCCAGGATATATTTTACCTTTTTTTAAACTAATTTGTCCTGTGTTTCTGACAGCTCGTTAAATCAAAGCATTGAAAGTAAAGCCTGTACTGGAATAGATTTGCTGTCACCTATATACTAGACCCTGCATAAAAGTTGGGAAGGGTGCTCTGGAAGTTGATCTTTACTTTTGTTAATCTAGAATGCTAGTTAAGAATCTGAAGAGGATGTCTCCAAGAGATTATATGCATTGGTCCATATTCCCACTCAGGGGAGGGGGCATGATGGGTGGATTCAGAAGAGTGAGTTGCAGCTTCCAGAATAGGGGATTATATGGTGTCCTCTGTCCCGGTGTAAATTAGGACCATTGAGATTGGGGAGGAGGAGTGGGAGGGGGAGTTGCTGTAAGGTAAGCCCACTGGCTGTGGTCTATCCACTATACAGGGATAGCCAGAATTCAGCACCTTTCCTTTGCATCTTTCTGAATGTCACCCCCTCTCTGATCCACTCTACACTGGGGGGAAGCTGAGCATGGCTATGGGGGATGAGGGGCAGATAATGGTGGCTCACTGGGAAGTGCAAGGGAGATCTGGCTGCTTTTCACTCCCTTTGCTCTTCAGGGGTAGGGCAGGGCAGGCCAGGCCAGGCCAGGCCAGGCCAGGCAATCTGACCTCATTGCTGTGGGAAGCTCCATTCAGGAGCACTTCCAGGTGTTCCGTATTGGGGAGAACCAGATGCCCACAGAGGTAATCCCTTTGAATGTCTGGGGTGCTTTGGCTCAGTCACCTCTCGGCTTTACCCCCTAGCAGCGGTTTGATGGCTACTGCCCTTCATTCTGCCCATGGACCAGAGTGCTCAGTAAAAAGCAACTACCCTAGTCCTTCTCCCTCCAATCCAAACCAAAAGCTAAGCTGCGTCTAGCCTTTAGTAGCCAAATGCAACTTTTTGTCATCTTTGGCTGCTGTTTCGACAGTTTCCCTGTGACTCTGGTGGGAGCCCTCAGGATTTTCCCACAATCCATCCTTACAGTCATCACCCTCTGAGCAAGGAAAGCGTAGCTGGGAGTCCATAAGCACCATTCCACCGTTGTCTAGAGGTCTGGTTGTTAGTGATTCCAGAGACACTGAATGTGCTTCCTGCGTGGTCAAACACAGTTGATCCAGGGTAGTAGCGCCAAGCCCAGAAATCAAACCCATATCTCCTGCATAGGTTTGCAAAGCACCAGCACCAGGCTTTTTAACCACATGTTAAAAGCAAGGGTGGGAAGGTGCTGACACACGAACAGGAGCTTTTCAAAGGCACACATAATAAGTCGGAGCCAAACTCTCAATGGTTTTCAGTGGGACTTGGGTACCTCATGCCCGTTTATACCTATGAAAAGCTCCCTGAAAAAAGCCTGGCTCACAAGCTCTAACCCTGCTTTAATTTAAAGTCTAACGTCAATGAATGAAGCAATTTGTTTCCTGCAGAAGGCTTGGCCTCCAGTGTGACCGTGTTTAAGCCCCAGGTGGTTTGCATCAGCCCTGCCTTTCAACCAGGATCCCCACGCCCCTTCTAAGAATACAGTGTGACCTTACTTCAGTGCTGAGCATATGAAGTAGTTCCAGGGATCAACCATGATTAGCATCTTAAAAAGGAAAAGCCTAATCCCTACCCCCGCCCCCAGCCCTACAGCTGATTTGTGTTCTGCCTGTGGTCAATGACCCCTGAAATAATAGGCTTTTGTCAGTGCTGCGGGGGAGAAGCTATATGGACATGGGAGCCAGCCTCTTCCTGATAGGATTTAATCAAGTGCTTTACTTTTGTCTGACAATACTTTCATCTTTCCTCTTCCCCCCACTTACAATATTTATGGAAACGTTTGCATTAAATGCATAGGATAAGAGAGCATAAAAGTGGCTTAGTCAATTCTTCTACAGGAGTCCTATCATGACTGCCAGACTCAATGCGAAGAGGCAAATGCAATCTCCAAAAACCTCCACTAATGAGGGCAATATAAATGCAAATTGGGAGCTGGGTTAATTGCTTAGGCCAGTGCGCTGCAGTAGTAACTGAGATCAAGCAGAGCAAACAACATTAAACAAAAGCAACTTCCAGCTAAGGAGAACTCTGCACCTCTGCGAGTAGGTAATACTGAAAAGAGGGCATGTGTGGAACAGGAGTCTCCATAGGTGCTGGAATTAACAGTGCAGGCGGGCTCTGCAGCACCCTCCCACTTCAACTGGTTTCCATTATACACCAGGTTTCTAGTTGGGTTCTACAGCTCTGAGCCCCTACGCTACCAAGAATTGCCCCAGCACTCCTGGGAGTCTCTCTCTCCAACCTACCCATCCTTTGTGAGGTGCCCTCATCATGGTATCTAAATACTAATTCAATATCTGTGCTATACTTTAATGCAGGGGTGGAGAACCCCCACACCAGCAGTCTCATGAGGTGCACAGCTTGCTGGATCCAGCCACTGAGGCTTGGGGCTCCCCTCCACGGCATCCAGCCCAATGTGGGGTTGAGGGTGTGGAGTCGTGGGCTGGAATCAAGCAAGCCAGGGTCCGATCTGGCCCACGAGCTCTGCCTGCAGGGCCTGGGAGATGGGGGGAGCCACTCTGTCCTCCGTACTCCACTGCTACTGCTCTCCCTCCCCCAGCTGGGGGAACAGCGGTGCAGCACTGCCTGGAGAAGCTTTCCCCCACCACCACTCTGGCTACAATTCTGGCCAATCAGAACTGGGGGGCAGTGCCTGGTAGCTGCAGGGGAGTTGCAGCAGGTAAGCAACCCCCACTACCCAGACCCTGCACCCCCAGCTCACTCAGCTTGCTCCTGCACCCCTTCCATCCAGATCCCCCCAGCTTCCCCACCGCACTCTTGCAGCCCCCTGCTCAGACTCCCCACCCCCAATTCGATCCTGCACCCCCTCCTGCCCATCTCCCCACCAGTCTGCTCTTTCACCCCCCCTTGCCCATACCCCGACTTCCAGTCTGCTCTTGCACCCCGCTTCTCCCCAAACTCTGCACCCCCAGCCCACTCCTGCAGCCTAACACTCTCTTAGACCCTCCCCCCACAAACTCCCAGCCTGCTCCTGCACTTGCCTCCTCCCAGACCTCAAGCCTGCTTCCTGGCAGCCCCTCCCACACTGAAGCACCTCATTTTTGGCCCCACCCAGAGCCTAGGAGCCCCACATCAATTTACTAGTCCTGGGCTCCTATAAGCTCAGGGTCTGATGTGCGAGCGGGTTTGTTTGTTTGTTTGTTTTTCAGTCATGGGGATTTTGTTTGTTTTTTGGTTTGGTTTTGGAGCTCACTTACCTGTCCCCTCCAGCTGAGTTTTCTGCAGACCAGTGGCCTCCCTCAACCTGAAAAATGCCCCCCCACCCGTCTTTAATGGATCGCACTCATAATGAGATTCATATCCATAATAATCCCTTCCCTAGGTTATTTAATTGCATCTTAAATTACAAGCATTTATGAAATATAATTTATTGTTCATCCCTTCTGCATGCTCGCTCTCTCTCTCTCTCTCGCTCTCTCTCTCTCTCTGCTGGAGGGGCAGTGAAACAGCTCTGACAGTTTCATGTTACAGTGAGGCAGATTGGAGTTCCTTATGTGTGGACATGCTGTGTTTGCCCACTGGCTAGTCTAGACTGACTGGTTTGAGCCTTTTAGGCCTGTAAAACTCACAGTGAAAAGAACTTAATAAAAGTTACCCCTGGCTTGGCTAGATGTGGCCAATTTATAAAAACATACCCTCCCTAAAATACTGTAGCTAACTCATCTCTGGGTAGTCACAGAGAGGTAGCCTTGTTAGTCTGTATCTTCACAAAACAAGAGTAGTCCTGTAGCATTTTAAAGAGTAACAAAATAACATCTCTGGGCAAGGACTTAATGTAGTTTTAGACCAGCTCAGCAGCTTGTAATAACCAAAGTAACAGAGTCACAGAATGTTTGTCAGTGGTTCATGGGGAAACTCCTTTGCAAAGGCAGGCTAAGCAATGACTGCAGCTCACTGCAGCTTTCCAAGCAGATGTTTGTCTCTGAAGCCTGTTTATCTGGCAGAGTCAGAAGGGAGTGGTTGGCCTGCAGAGCCAGGTATATGAAAACCAAGGTTTTTCTAAGCTTGGGTAGACAAATACCTTGTTTGTTCAGTCCGTGCAGAATCTGAGCCCTGAGCTCCGGCCTCAGGCTCTATGTATGAACTCCTTGGAAACTTGCATGGTTGTTATTCCAAGAGCTGGCTAGAGAATTATTCCCCCCTTCCCCCAGAAAAATCCCATTTTTCATGCATTTTTTAGCTGGGAGGTTCCAGACCAGCCCTCACGGTCTGTACTTGTTGTGAGCCGAACTTGCAGTCTGAGAATGAAGAGCCTCCAGTCCCAGGGTACAGGGCAGACTAACGAATGGCTGTGCCACCGCTGCTGTCTGACCTGGGCTGCCCTTTACAGGGCTTTGCTGCTGTAGCCTTCAGCCTAAACTACTCACAAACAGCCTGCAGCATGCACAGGGGTGATAAGTGGGGCGGGGGAGAAGGGGCAAAGGGGCACATGACAACCCCAAAACGCCATGGGCAGAAGGTACAGGCTGCTGGGGAGCCAGAACCTCTGGGGAACCCCAGGCTCTAGCCGGGGGGGGGGGGGGGCCCTGGCCTCTGGGATCGGGCTTGCCCATACTTACCGGTAGCAGCAGGGAGAAGGGGAACAATGGGGCTCTGCTCCACTAGCTCCTGGCCATGTCACTCGAGGGAATGGCAGGGCAGCATCCCACACTGGCCAGCAGGAATCAGAGCGGTGTGGCTGGCAGCTGGGGAGTGGAGAGGGAAAGGGAGAGTGGAGTGTGTTGTGGCTGCATTGTTTGGCTTCACCAGCCCCCACCGCTGCCAGTGAGTGTGGTGGGGTCCAACGTTTGCTGATGGGGTCCAGCCCCCCCACACACACAGGTCCCTGAGCAGCTTGGGGAGGGGAGTTGGGAAAGAGGTAGGGAGACGGGGGAATGTGGAGCAGGGGTGGGGAGAGGTGGGGCCTGGGGCGGGAAGAGAGCGGAGTACGGGCAGGGCCTGGGGTGGAGGTATGTTCTCCCAGCCCTCTCCAGGCTAGGGGTGGTGTGGAGAAGAGCTATGTAACTGGTGACCCCCCCCCACCACACCCCCCATGTCCTGCCTCACCTGTTGCCTTTGAGCATGCAGTTAACTCCCAGCAATGCCTGTGTGTGCTGAACCCAGCCAGCCGGATCTTCACATTTACCAGCCTTGTTTATACTGCAGGGGATGCCCAGCACCTCCCCACCCCCAGCTTTAGATTTCCTCCCAGAAATGTATGTGCTTCACTCAGGCCTGTCCTTTAGGGCCTGGGAAAACTTCCTCCCCATGCACCCCAGCCTCCACCCTGGCTCTGCTTCCATCCCCGCTCCACCCCTTCCCCCAACCCCACCTCTCTTCCACCCCACACCATTCCCACTCCATCCCTTCTCTGAAGCCCCCTTCGCCAAGCCGTGTGGCCTGGCGCTGGCAGCAGGAGTTGGTCCTGCCCCTGCAGCCACTGCAGGGGACACAAAGCAGAGTGGCCCAGCTCCATCCTGCTTTGCTGACTCCCAGCTGTATCACTTTGCTTCCTGCCACCTGTCAGAGGTGGGTGGGGCAATCCCACTCCTTCCCCCAAGCCCCCTTCAATGCACCTGGGAGTTGGGGGAGCAGAGCAGGCTGGATGTGGGTTGCACCAGCCAGTGAGTGTGGGGCTGGCTCAACCCCTCCTGCTGGTGGCAGGTCCCTTGGCCTGTACTGGCCCCATAGGTCCCCCCACCCCTCCCCCAAAATGCAGGGTGCAGGGGGCTTGTCCTGACCCATCCAATACACAACTGGTTGGATAACTACTCTCTGAGAACAGTTATCAATGGTTTGCAGTCATGCTGGACGGGCATAACAAGTGGGTTCTGCAGGGATCGGTTTTGGGACCAGTTCTGTTTGTTGTCTTCATCAACGATTTAGATAACGACCAAGAAGGTGCACGCACAAAGTTTGTGGATGATATCAAGCCAAGAAGTGTTGCTTTAGAGGACAGGGTTCTAATTCAAAATGATCCGAACAAACTGGAGAAACAGTCTGAAGTAAATGAAGTTCAATAAGGACAAATGCAAAGTACTCCACTTAGGAAGGAACAATCAGTATCACACATACAGAATGGGAAGTGACTGTCTAGGAAGGAGTACTGGAGAAAGAGATCTGGGGGTCCCTGTGGACAGCAAGCTAAATATGAGTCCACTTTGTAACCTTGTTGCAAAAAAAGCAAACATAATTCTGGGATGTTTTTACAGAAGTTTTATAAGCAAGACACAAGAATTCTTCTGCTCTGCTCTACAAAATGGAGTTCCCCAGGAACTTGCCTTTAATCATGCTGGATCAGATAAAGAGTTTATTAACTATAAAAAGAGTGTATGTGAGCACAAATAATGAGGCATGGAAGTCAGAAAGGACTACAAGAAAATACAGTTAAAACATAACTGATACATAACTTAACAAACGAATGCAGATTTGGGCCGTTTCACACCATATGATTTCAGCCATCTTACTGGCCAAACGTCTTAGGTCAAAGTTCAACAAGTGCTTCCTAGTTCATATCTGTTACAGTGACAGCAGGTGGCAAGAGGATTGAGAGGGCGTCTTGGGGTGTTTGTCCCTCCTTTTTTATAGTATCAGTCTCCCTCTTGAAAATGTTTGCGTCAGAGATTCGGGAGCCAGAGTCTCGTTGGCAGGATGGTCTCTGCTGCTTTTTCCTCACCTAGCTGATCTTTCTTTGTTTCCCTTCCTGCTTGATGACTCTTGTTAGTGTTTTAATGCAATTTAGCTGAGCGCACATTCCTTCGTTTGAGACAGACTCGTATGCCAACCTCAGTGTAGAATGCTGTAATGTCACATTCTACGTTGCCACACGCATTTTTATCAGGCTGAGCAAATGATGAGTTTCATGATGCTGCACAAGGCACATGCTGCATGGAGATTTTTTACACTAGTGTGCAGAGTGTGGACATGTACATTCTGTCGCTGGCCCCTTTCCAGTTCCATCAACAGCGGGGTTATCGTTACATCAGTGGCTCCGTCAGGGGATGCAATGAAGCAGGAATTACAAGGGCTGACAATACAAAGCTGCCTGCGATTCTCCAGACAAGCGAGCGAGAGTGGAGTCTGTTGTGTCCCTGGGGGATTCATTAGCCCCAGACGTGATTCCCCCTGACAGGGAGGGGCATGGTCTCAGCTGCTGAACTGGGGCCATGGTTGTTGACTGACCTGGGTATTAATGAGCTTTTTCTTTCTTTTTGCCTCCCTAGATGCCACTGTCGAATCCATCTCCCTTTCTGTCTGCTGGAGCCTGGCATGTGACCAAATGCTACCAGCCTTGCACATTAGTGCTCCCACCCAGAGCCTGCCCACGATCTTTGGCAGCCCTTCCCTGGCACAAGGAGCTTGACCTGAGACTGAAGCTGTACCATTTGGGCTCGGAGGAGGTCCTGCTACTCAAATGGCTGTGCAAGCAACTGAAGGAGAACAGAGCTGATGTTCAAGAATGTTGGTGGCCTTTTGTGGCTGGGACATTTTCCATCAGGGCTCTCATGTGTGGGAGTAGGAAGGGATGGGGACTTGTTTTAATATGTTAAAAAAGCTGAGCAGCCTCCACTGACACTGCATTAAGCCTGTTGAGAGCGAAGCTGCTGTCACTACCTTAGGGGGCACAGGCTTGAATTAAACAGTGCGCACTGAGTCCTCTGTAGTTTGCATGAGGATTCCAGCATGGTTGTTCAGTGGTCCTAGGAGCACACAATGCAGTAATCCTGCTAGTGCTTTTTGTACGGGGGGGGGGGAGGGGGAGGAAGGGAGAGGTTTCTACATGTTTTTAAAGCTGTTAATTCTCCTGTGTTCTTTCTGTTGGTTTTATGGGGCTGGGTGGGAGATGGGTAGCTGTTGCGAATGGGGAGATTGGAGAAACCAATTCTGCAGGGGCTGGAAGAGTTGCAGATCAGACCAGCAGAGATCTAGCGTAGTGCATAGATATTCTTAGCTGTGTGACCTGCTACCGTTGCTGGGCACAGAACCTGGTTGCAACTTAAACTGGTGACTAAAAACATCCCAGGAAGTAGAGGCTCCAGAGATCCAGTTTGCTTGCTGGGAGGAGGCAGGGACCTGCTTTGCACATCACAACATTTTTGGTGTTCTTCTGTAGTCTGCCTGAGGCCCGGCAGCGCCATCTGCAGCAGCTAGGGTGTGGCATTGTACGCCCATCCATGTGTCAAGATCTGACTTAATGAGTCTGCAAAGGGCTGATGTAATGCTGCGTGTTCGGAGCACGTTTTGGAGTCTTCCCTCTTCCCTGTTATGTCCACCAAGTACAGGGTGTGTAGGATGGAAGGGGGTGGGGGTTATCAGCAAACAAACAGGAGCAAAAGGTCTATCATACCCGCTCTGAACTGTGGTTCATTGAGCAGGCTGGCCTGCATCTAGCTGTGCCTACTCCGTGTTGCTGCAGAGGACAGCAAAGATACATTATCACACAATGGGCAAGGTGACTCATGGGAGTGAATCATCCCTGCCCCGCCCCTGTGCTGACACACCTTGGTGCCCGAGACTGCTGTACCCTGATCCCAGCCTGCATAGCTGCAACTGTTGGTCATAAGCACCTGCTAAGTTTCAGTGGCTGCTCTTTGCAGGCCAGCCGTGTCACTGCCTTGCTCTGCGCTCTTCCCTACTGCCTGAACTGTAAGTACCCATTCATTCTGAGTGACCCCTTATTCCCAGCGTGGATTAGGGCGCTTGGGTAACAATTGTTTACAGCCTAGAACATAACTTCTCCCACACCTAGGAAGGCCATTGCTGTACACAGGCATGGCTGCTCCAACATGCCTTTGCACATGCTCAAGTTTTCAGTGGATTAGCTAAAGCCGTAGCCCAGGCAGTAGAATAGCACAATGTGCTGTAAACCCTTCAGAGGGCCTCAAACACAGAAGCCTTCCAGGAGGGAAGAGATCCCTTCACTCTTAAGATGAGCACAGATACTTTTTATACAGCCACCTCAGCAACGGACTGAGTCGCGGGTTTATTTAAATGTTACAGTTTCTCTCCCAGTGTCTGAGAACTTTAATAAAAGTGGCTGGGAGGCCCTTGGAGGGGTTGTGTGAATTTTCTTTCTCAAACAAACAGGCTTTGAGGCCAATGCCAGGGTTCTAGTACAGTTGGCACCAAGTGGTGCCACAGATCTGTGCTTTTCCCAGTTCCACTAGCAGCACCACTCTAGCGAGCTGAAATTATTGATGCTTTGTAGTTGGAGAAACTGAGGCCCCAAGTTAGGTGATGTGGTCAAGGTCAAGGGGATGAATCAGTGGCAGAAATGGAAATCAAGGCCCATGCTCCAGGGCTGTTCTAACCTCTCAAGTGATTAAATGAGCATGTCCTGTAGAACTCTCAGAGAGGTACCCTGCCACCTCTTGTCTCTGCTTTACGTTGGTAATAATGCTACTCTGGAATTACTGTGTAGATTCTTAGTCAGCCGCAGTCACTAGAAGATAGCCATTTCCTTTCACTCCTCCCACACCCCTGGGTCACGATTGTGACAAGCAGATTGCGCTCATTGAGAAATAATGTGAGTCAGTCTCCAGTACTGGAACATCCAACAGCACAGCAGTGTTTGTATAGATACTGGGATACCATAGCTAGCTAAAGGAAGCAAGATGGTTAAAGCACTAAACTGTGACTTGAGAGACCTGAGCTCAGTTCCTCTGTGTGTGTGTTGCTGGGCAAGCCTGTGGGAGCTAGGTCACTAAATACCTTTGAGGAACTGGTCCTGAGTGGCTCGGTGCCTCAGTTTCCCAGTGGTAGATGGAGGACAATAGTGCTGCCCTATGTTACATTATTGTGGGATGCTCAGGTGCTAGGGGATACATGGGGGGAATGCTATAGAACTAGCTCATAAAAGATCTCCTTGGAAACATAGCTCACTGTGGGGCTACAAAATTCCCATTAAACTATAGAGTAGAAATACCCATTCATTTCTGTGAACCCAAATGTTACACTTGGCTCTGGCACTTTAAAAACCCAGGGGCCGGGGGGGAGGTGCGGGTTATGGAATTTGAGAGCTGATAGTTTTGTTCAAAGCAAAACAATAGAAGGTCCCTTTTGTCTTTATGAAAGGCAATTCAAAACTTGATTGCCAGCGGCTGTGACAGCTGCAAGCTGTTGCTAGCAGACTAACTGTGATGCTAGATACAAAAAATTCTTAGTTAAAAGCAGACCAGTAAGCAAAGTGGGCTAGGATGGGTAACCCTTTAGAACAGCTATAGCTAATGCTACAGTAGCAGTGAAATGGGGAGCAGGGGATGGCCTGAACGGGCTGGCTTTTGCAGAGTCTCTCACCACTAGGTCGCCAAGGGATGAGCATGACAGTTTTCAGACTCCAAACATGACCATCCCCAACAGCCATTCCTGAGGTGTTTGTGTGTCAACTGTCATTGTCGTAAGAGTCTCCTACCACCAGCCTCAGTGACCGTGCCTGAAACAGGAGGATTTGGGTGCCATTGATGAGACAGCACTACACTGTCCTGAGGCGGGTTGTGAAGAATTGGGGCCAACACTGCACAATCGCAGGGCCTCGAACCCTTCTTAGCGCAGTACACCAAACCGGCTCTTTTCTTAAGTGGAGGGGGGCTGAGCCAGGATGAAAAGCTATTGCCTGGCAGGCGCCTGAGGTAACTTACTCTCACCTGACAGTTTTGCTTTTCTGTCTAGCTCACCACCTCTTAATTCCACGTCAGCATCTGTTGTGCAAACCCAGCAACCCTGGCCCAGCAAAAGGCAACCTACTTAATTTCTTGTTGCATTCCTAATTAAAATCACCAGCTCGGAGCCCAGCAAATCCATTTGGAGTTTCTCAGCTGAATAACAAATCTTAGTAGTTGGAAGAAAGCTTGGCTTCCACTCAGCACACAGACACCTCACTGCCTTCCCCGGCGTATGCAGTAGCGCCAGCTGTTTGCTCTTCCACACTATCATGACCAAAGAGCGTGTCTTCAGATTTCCCCAGGAATTTGTTGACAGGGAAGAAGACATTACCTGGGGTGGTGCAGCTGCTTTTGTATTGGCTTCCTCCTATTGCACTGCCACCTGGCAGGTCTGATTTCGTCTTCAGATCATTGACCTCAGAGACTGTTGCTCACACTTCGGCATCAGACCAAGCCCTCCACACGTGGGGCTGGAGAAGCAACCCTCGTGGGGTGACTACCTTGAGTTAGGCCTACAGCTCTCTTCCCTTTAGCTTTGATTGAGTCACATTCTACAAAGACTCTGATCGGGGTCACTCTGAGGCTGAGGGAGAGAGACGCCAGACAAAAGGGCCAGTCATTGACTGGCAGTACCAAATG
Source organism: Carettochelys insculpta (assembly GCF_033958435.1). Classification (NCBI taxonomy): domain Eukaryota; kingdom Metazoa; phylum Chordata; order Testudines; family Carettochelyidae; genus Carettochelys; species Carettochelys insculpta. The sequence goes on from NC_134148.1 coordinate 32,508,541, forward strand.
AAAGCAACAGTGCAGGCCTGGGGCCCCTGAGCTCCTGGCAGTGGTGGCCTTCATGTGAGCTGCAATCCCATGTCTTGACCATTTGTGTTCTTTTAAAAAATCCTGCAGTACTTTTACCCAGGCCACTGGCACTAGCAGCTGTAGAAAGCCTAATTATTAGAGCACCGCATTCTACCACTGAACAATGCCCTGGCTTTCGTAGTCGGAAAAAAAAAATCATCCATTTTTGCCACTCCTAAAATTACCATGGATTGTTTAGTGCTCCTTCCACCTAAGACAGGGCTCCAGCATGCTGGTGAGTGGGTGAGCAAGCCCTGGCTCTCCAGGTTCCACTCCACTGCTCTGGACAGCTCTCTCGTTAAGAGAAATGTTTGTCTATTATTCTTTTGTTCAGGGGCGTCTCTCTCTCTCTCTCGCTCTTGCTCTCGCTCGCTCGCTCGCACACACGAGAGAGAGAGAGAGAGAGAGAGCACAAGCTCTGACACACAAAAGAGCAGCAGGCCATGAATTAAACCTGAATTAATTAACCCTTTCTTATTTATAGATGCAGTTCACTCACATTGATGCCAACCCCTCACAGAACCATGGCGGTTGAAAGTGGCATGGGGGGGGGGCGGTCAGTGGGGTGGGGTGAGGATGTTTTCCTGAGTGGCTGGGATGTCACTGGAGGGCATCTCATCGCTGATGGCCACCTTGCAATTTGGGGAGCGGGGGGGTTGCAGCAAACTTAGCAGCATGGGGGGTGTGGCCCTTGTGTAATGACGCAGAGTTGGACCTAGCCCAAATAGGCAATCCATGACCAGGTTGGCAAAAAATGGGGCCAAAGCCTAGGGGGGAGGCTGAGGACTCTTTCTTTGAGCGGGGGGGGCTACATATCAGTGAAAAGCAAATCCAAAGGCTTGAGTGTCTCACTCTCAGACCAGCAGTCTTTGGTCAGGGGACGACAGCCCCCCATGCAGGAGTGGGCAGGTCTGCTGAGCCCAACACAAGGATCCTGCCCTCAGCCAAACAGTGGTTTTAGAAAGGCTGTGAAGGGAGTTGCTTCCGAGTACATGGCAGCTACACTGTGGGACAAGGAAAGGAGGGGCGCTGTTAGCGGGATGGTCGCTTGCCTCCAGGCCTTGGATGACCCTCACAGGTAAAGCACAGTGCTCAGTCATCACGCAAGGGGCATGTGGGCCCACACACACCATCTTGGACTCCTGTGCTCCCTCTACTGGCTTTGTAGGTCGCAGACACTGAGCCCGATGCCATCCTGGCTGAACCCTTAGGGCTGAGGAAAGTGGCAGGCAGGCAGAGTTGTGGAAACGAGCTCTTTACTGAGGGGGCCAGTGTATGGCAAGGGCCCCATTGCCAGCTGTGCCCAGCTCAACCCTGGCTGTCACACCAAACTACATCCTTCATGCACCCAGACACACGTGTTCCAGTTCCACGCGTGGGTCTCTGACAACGGGGAGAGGAAGGCGCTTCTCCACACATAAAAAAGGGAAAAGTGTAAAAATGCCCAGGCAAAGCACAAAGCCCGACTTGCTAGGGAGCACTTACACCAGGTGTGAGCAAACGTTATAGGCCAGGCCCCAGTTTTTGTCCCTGAAATTAGCAGCTCCCCTGCACCACCACCCCCCACCCCGACTCCAACCCCCTCCCTCACTGCAGGGCAGCCTGTCTAATGGACTCCAAACTAACCGAAATATCAGTTATGTTCATATGGAAAAAAAAAAAACCAAAACAAAACAAAAACCCTTTTGTCATGTGTTAGAAAATATGTAGCTTGTAAATGCCTTATTACTGGGTATAGCAATGTGACTGCACAGACATAAACACAATGCATTGCAACACCTAGAAATAGGAAACAAACCTGAGCCTAACTTCAGCTCTGTGCGCCCTGGAGAACCAGTGCCACCCGCCCCATCTTGTGCAACCCTGTCCCTCCACGCGCCCCTCTCTCTCCCCCACCCCCCCCCATCACTACATGAGCAGAATAAATTTTGTTGTGTGCCCCACAGACTGTAAGGATGTGCACCACCAATAGAAACACCTGCTGCTGCCTGTGGGCAATCGGCATCTGAATCTCTTGTGGGTGTTTGCTTATACAGAACATTGGTGACAGACTGTCGGGTTTTTTTTGGCGGGGGGGGGTGCAAGAATGCTCCTGTACTTTGCCAACAGCTCAGGAGGCCCCATGCCATACAAGAGCGCTCTGATCAGCTCCTGCTCAGGTTCACTGGGCCTGAAATGAAACAAAGAGCCATGGCAAGGCCCTTTACTCCTTAGAGTATTGGCTTCCAGTGCAGCACTGTGTTCCGTGCACGGCCCTGGTCCCCGGTGTTCAGGGCACCCCCCCCCCCCGCCCCCCCCCCCCCCAAGCCTGCTGGGGGCAGCTCAGGCACATGACCTACAAAGAGTCAAGCTGGCACTAGGTGTGGCTCTTCTGGGTGGCTGCTGGGCATGCGCTCGCTGGACTGAACTGGCCTGCTCCAATCACTTGGAAAGCAGCAGTTTTGTCTGGGACCTTTAATCCCTGACCCTTCTCCACCACAGTTTCTCAGCATAGTTGGTGGACAGTTTCCCTAAGTAGGGAGCAGCTACCTGTGCACAGATCCAAAGGCCCATTCCCTCTGCACCCTGCCCTCCCCCACCTGCCATACCCCTCGCTTTGACATCACCTTGCCCACAACAGTTCTGCACAGCCTTTGCTGTTGCTCTCCCACCCACTGGCCCAGTTGTGCAGCTGTGAGGACAGTACCGTTCCTCACACAACTGCTGCCCGGCTGCTACAGCGCTGTTTCACATCCAGGGGGCAGTGTGCCCCTGCAGAGCTGGAACACACAGTCAAACGTGACACCATCAGTGACTTAGTGCACTGGAAAAAGTATTTTCCCTCATTTGGTAGTCATACCTTTGCATCATGGAGAGGAAATGGCCCACATCCACCCTGATTGCATTGACCCCATTTGCACTGGGCCTCAACATGGCAAGGTAACACGCCCAGCTTTGCTTGTGTACATATACTGCCAAACTGAAGGGTTTCAAAGCAGGTAAGTGGGCTTCATCCCACAAAAGCTCATGGACAAATAAAGGTGTTAGGCTTTAAGGTGCCACAAGATTCCTCTGTTTTTACTGAAACAGACCAAGATGGCTACCCCTCTGCTTTTGGGTGAAGGCTCCCTGGCCTCCCCGAGGCTCTGCTAATGCCTAACAGCTACAGAGGTCTCACATCTAATTGGACACAACAGCCTGGCTGCAAAAATGTGACCAATATGAACCAGCTCATGGAGAAGGGGACAGGGTGGGGGGGCGGGAGGGAGTATCTGGAGTCAAGAGACGCCAAGGGTCAGGGAGTAGCAGGTGCCTCAGTCTGAGGATAAAGGGAAAAGACGAAAAGACCCAGTCCTGTAATGTGTTACAAATCCTTCCCAATCGGCTGCTGTTCAACTATCTTCAGGGAGCAGCCGGCTGAGGCTGGCACCTCACCCACGAACGAAGGTGGCTTTCTATGTATAGGCATGCTGAACAAGCCATTACCCTATGAAAGGAAGTAGGAGCCCCTATCCCCAGCTCAGAACAGATAAGAGCTGTGGCTATGCAAACAGCATTGGATGGGACAGCATCTAACCTACATAAGGCCACAGAAGGTCTTTGTGTGGCCTGTGAGGTATTTGTTTACTGTTACCATCTGCAGGGTTGCCAGAGTCTGCTGGTTTCTGTCCACGTAATTTTTTTTCCTACTGGTATTACTAAAGTGACACATCTATAAAGCACGGGCTTGTGACATGAGTTACATGCAGATTGCGCACAGCATTGGCTGTAAGAGCTGTGCACTGCCTTGGCATCCCGTCGAAGTGCTGCTACAATTCAATTGGCGCACCCCGCAAAATCTAAATCTACACCAGCGCAGGAAACAAAACTAGCCTCGCCTGGGAGACTGCCTTGGCTATGACAGTCTTGTGACCCACTGAGATGGAGGGCCACTGCTGCAGCCCACTCACTAGGCCATCGCTCAGCTAAGCCCAGTGGAGCACCCAGAGGCAAAGCAGCAGCTGGGCACTTAAGAGAGGGAGAGCAGGTGTGTGAAATGAAGGGGAGGAAATTGCTGGTAGATGTTCGTTCGAGTGGCAGCTGGGTACCATGGTGATGGAGACCATAAAAGCTCTTAAGACCAAGGGGAATTTAGGACTGCGCCATTGCAGCTGGGGGAGGCATAATCTCAACCGTCCCATCTGCTTCCTGGAGGTGGCCCTTGGCGTGTCTCCCTTTTACTTAATCCTTGGTCCCATGTTTTGTAGGAATACATTGTAGGATGACCCATCCTAATATTACCATATAGCCCTTAATAGGGGCCAACCCCATACACTAGGTCACTCTTCTCAGGTCCTTCCCAAGTACTGCAGCTGGCTGGCCTACAGGTGGCATCCCTGTGTTGGGCCCATGTTGAGCTCACATGGAGTTTTTGCTGCCCTCGCCAGGGCTGCCAGGAAAGCAGGTGACCCACAAGCCCCACTACAATTAGTACATGAAATACCCCACCCCTCTAGGGAGGAATCCTGAAGCAAAATGCTTACTGGACTTCAGAAGAGGCTGATCCACAAGCTAGGGACTGAGCACCCCCCACATAAATATTTCATGTGGTGCCTCCTGAGATACCATGTGCTGCAAACAAATGGGTTCACTTTGGTTTCTCAACTCTTCTCTCATCCACCCACTGCACTATCATCCTGGCTGCAGAGCATTCCAGCTCTCCTGGTGGTTTTCTGCTTTGCCAGGGTAACTCTCACCTCACACTAAGTTCCTGAGAAAACACACTTAGGATCCCTTCTGGCAGAGACAGGTGTGACGGTTTTGGATGCAAATGGGTTGCAGCACCACAAAGCTGCTCTGGTATTGTGCAGCTCCCCCTCCTTCAGCTGCCCCACAAGCCCACCCAGCATTCACTGAGAATTGTGTTTGCTACTATGTGAAAATAGAATCTGTCAACAGTCTTTCACCACCACCACACTGCTGATGCTGCCTGTTTTGCAGCAGTTGTCGCTGCCTGGGTAAATCAGCTCTCTCGGGCCTGTGGATTTTTTTCCCTCCTGTCAGCAACTGCTCATGTTCCCTGAGGCAGAAGGTTCCATTGTTTTTAGACCACAATGCAAGGCTTGGAAAACGCCCCAGCACTGCTGCAGTAGCTCGTGTGACACGGAAGCTCAGAAGCACAGCTGAGCAGAGAGAGGCTTCGCGTACCAGCCCCCTGCAGGCTAGGGGCTGTGCTGGAGCTTTTGTTCAGCATTTGGCATGATTATGATCCCCAGTCATATGTTTGCAGCTGTGAAGATTTTTTTTTCCTAGAGGGACAAGATGAGTTTGTTGCCTTTGGCCAGTTCCAATTCCAAGACCAGAAGGACTATCTAGTATAACAGCCTGTGTAATGATAACCACAGACCTTCTCCCACGTATTTCCTAGACCAGGGTCTCTAGCAACCCACTCAATGCCGATTTAAAATTGGTCAATGATAGAAAATCCATCACACCAGGGTTCCCGCTAAAGTTTTCTATCTACGGGTGGAATAAATTTTATTATGTGCACCAAGGCACGTGGGGATGTGCACCACTGGTAGAAACACATGCTGCTGGTGTGGGCACTCTGCTAATCAGCTGGGCAGTACTTGGATCTCCCCTGGGTGGCTGCCCAAGCGCGCAGCTTAGAGGGAACACTGCATCACATGCTTTGGTCAACTGTTCCACTGGTTAAGTGCACTCATGGTTAAAAATTGACACCGTATTGCTAGTCTGAATTTGTCTAATTTCAGCTTCAAGCTGTTGGCTCATGTTATACATTATCAGCTAGACTGATGAGCCAGTTATTAAATATTTGGTGCCTGTGTAGCTTCTTACCAAATGGAATCAAGTCCCCTGTTAATCTTCCCTTTGTTAAACTAAAGAGAGAGAATCCTGAAGCCTTCCCTGTAAGGCAAGCTTTTTAACCCTTTAATTAGTCCTGTGGCTATTCTCTGAACCTTTTCCAGGGTATCAACATAAACTTGGGGCACCAGACGGAGCAGCAGTCACACCAGTGAAAGGTAAAACTCCTCCTCTAGCCCTCCTTAGCTGTGTCTACATGTGCATTCCTCCTTCGACAAAGGAATGCAAAGGAGGGAAAACAGAAATGCAAATGAGGCACTGATTTACTTTTCTCATGCTTCATTTTCATAATCTCTTTTCAGAAGAGATTTTTTTCCAAATTAAAAAAGCAGTGGAGATGGGGCTTTTTCGAAAATAAACCCCGTCTTTAAAAGAACCCTTATTCCTAATTTTTGGGGAGAAGAATGGTTCTTTTGAAGATGAGGCTTATTTTCAAACTATCTACACTGCTTTTTTAGTTTCAAAAGCAGCTCTTCCAAAAAGAGATTATGACAATGAAGTGCGATATGTAGAACAGCACCTCATTTGCATCCCCAGTTTCCCTCATTTGCATCCCTCTCTTGAAGGAGGAATGCACAGCTCTTGTGAGTCCCGTGGGTGGTGATTCCCTATTCACCATTACATGTTAAGAGCTGTTAGTCACCTTTAAGTCATTTAACATTTGCTATGTTTGTTTTGTGTCAGTCTGCTTTTAGATCGAATTTTGTGTGGTATCATGTTAAAGGCCTTATAGAAGTCTAAGCATATTACAGCAATATTATTGTCTTTATCAATCAACCTTATAATCACCTTAGGAAAAGACAGCAAATTAGTTTCACAGTTTCTTAATTAGCTTACCTACCTTTATTTCTTGATGGAGCAACAGCTATAGTACTCAGTAATCTTGTCTGAGGTCAAACTGACAGGCCCATAGTAATTACCCAGATCAGCCTGTTCACACGTGTTAAATATTGGCACAATATTATCTTTCTTCTGGAACTTCCCTATTGTGCCACGACTCCTTAAAATCCATGTTAACAGTCCAGCAGGCTCTTCAACCAGCTTTTTAGAAACTCTCGGAGAGAATTTATCAGAGCATACTGATTTAAAAAGGCCTAACTTTAGTCGCTGCTAAAAAAACAAAAAAGCAGTCAAGTAGCACTTTAAAGGCTAACAAAATAATTTATTAGGTGATGAGCTTTCGTGGGACAGACCCACTTCTTCAGACCATAGCCATACCAGAATAGACTCAATATTTAAGACACAGAGAACCAAAAATAGTAATTAAGGTTGACAAATCAGAAAAAAATTATCAAGGTGAGAAAATCAGAGAGTAGAGGGGTGGCGGGGAAGTCAAGAATTAGATTAAGCCAAGTATGCAAAAGAGCCCCTGTAATGACCCAGAAAATTCACATCCCAGTTCAAACCTCATGTTAATGTGTGGAATTTGAATATAACAGAGAGTTCAGCAGCCTCTCTTTCCAAAGTAGTGTGAAAATTCTTCTTCAGTAAGACGCAAACTCTTAAGTCATTAACAGAATGGCCCACTCCATTAAAATGTCGGCTGACTGGTTTGTGGATCAGGTGTGTTTTTATGTCTGTTTTGTGCCCATTAACTCTTTGTCTAAAAGAGTTTGAAGTCTGTCCAATATACAAAGCATCTGGGCATTGTTGGCATATGATGGCATACATGATGTTAGTTGAGGAACATGAGCATGTGCCTGTGATTCTGTGACTAACCTGGTTAGGTCCAATGATGGTATCCCAGAATAGATATGTGGGCAGAGTTGACAGCGGGCTTTGTTGCAAGGCAAAGTCCCAGGAGTGGTGTTCCTGTGGTGTAGACTGTGGCTGTCGGTGAGAATCCTCATAAGGTTGGGATTTTGTCTGTAGGAGAGACCAGGCCTGTCACCTAGGGCCTTCTAGAGTGTGGCATCCTGATTCAGGGTAGGTTGTAGGTCTTTAATAATGCATTGCAGTGGTTTAAGTTGGGGGCTGTAGGTAATGACCAGTGGTGTTCTGCAGTAACTGCTGTTTCACAACCTCCTGACACACTAGTGCGAAGAGAAGAGAGTTGTCGTCATGAGCTTACATCATTGGGTTTTTCCCTCAAATACACAACAGAAATATTTGCTGACTACTTCAGACTTTTGGAACCATGTAATTGTACAAGATCAGGGTTGGAAGAGACCACTGGAGGCTATCTAGTCCAACCCCCTTGCTCAAACCAGGACAACCCCCCACCACCCTGCCAAACTCAATTCAGCCTGGTCTTGTCAAGCCTAGCCTTAAAAACTTCCTAAAAATAGTGATTCAATTTTTCTGCATTATTATTTATAATTCTACCATTTCCAGCTAATAATGGCCCAACAGCCATTTTTAGGTATCTTTTGTTAACATACTTGAAGGAATCCTTCTGATTTTCCTTCATTCTCCACGCTATAGATTTCTTGGTGTCCCTTATCAACTTTCTAAGTTCTTAGCATCTGATTTATGTTGATTATGATCAACGTCCCTGTTCTTTCATTTATCTGATATAATCACTTCTCCTCTGAAAATTAGGTTTTTTAAAACCTCAATGACATTCTACATCAGTTTTGACTTTTTGGGGAATCTATTAAGTTTTTCTTAAACATTACCCATTATTATTTGTTTGATTAAATAAGCCCTCTGCCTGATTGGGTTCATAACTGGTTTCAGCTTTGTGAAACTGGCCCTTTTAAAGCACTGCACTGTAACCGGGCTGGACATTACTTTGTACACTATAAACCTGACCAAGCCATGATCTCTTCTACCAAGTTACCATTAATTTTCAATTTGTGATCCGTTCTTTCTCTGTCAAGTCTAGGTCTCATACAGACCCCCCACGTTGGTTGCAACCTTTTGGCGATCATCAGTTATAATATCTAGACAACCCTCAAGGGTTTTTAATACCAGCAGCATGAGACCTCTGGCATATTTTGGTCACATGGAAGTCTTCCATGATGATGCAGTTTTTTCTTTAAAGGTTCTAGATAGTTGTGTATGGAACTGATCAGCCTCTTCTCAGTGCGACTTGGTGGTAGATACCACCTAATACCGCACATTACACGTTAACTGTCAAGATATTGATCCATAAACAGTGAAGATAATTTTTTGTCCCAGTTATCAGTGACTCAAACTGGAAATGCCATTTTTGCTCTAGAGTGCCTCTCCCCTTCTCCTTTGCCCCTTCCATCCTTCCTTATTGGAATCCTTCCTAACTGATTGTAACATTCTGGTTATGTGACTCATCCCTCTAGACTTCCGTAACACCAGCCAGATTGAGGTATGCTTATAGGTGAGCGATTCCAATTCCTCCTTCATTAGCTGGGCCCCTACCTAGCATTGGTATAGAGCAGTTGTTACCAACTTTTCACTAGTGTGGAGCCCCCAATTGTTCACAGATCCTTCAAGCCAATTCTACCTGCTATGTACACTTCATTGAATGAAAAACGGAAACCACAATATAGAGTTTCAGAGAGCAATTAATAACATTATTGGAAGATATTTAATTTCAAACTGATAGATTGTAACATTGCAATTTATTTAAAACTTATTTTCTATGATCATTTTTGCTCTTTTTTATTTTTTATGGACCCCCTGCAATACCCTTGTGGATCCTCAGGTCCCACTAACCCCAGGTTGGGAACCACTGGTGTAGAGTAAACATAATTAAATAACTACTTATGTTGCTTGGTTCCTCGATATTGTTCGCAGCAGCTTGTGTGCTCAATAAGTGCTCTTTTCTTCCCTCTTTTACACTTGTTACTGGTTTAATGGCTTCTCTATTCCAGTCATCCTATCCCCAAGGAAATTGGTTCCCCTTCTGCTGAGGTGGAAGCCATCCAAACTTTGCAACCCCTCTCCCCAGAGACAGAGGGCCAAAGTTTCAAAATGCCTGAACCCTTCAACCCTTCACAAGCGCTCTGTAACTGACAAATGTTGGAGTGATGCAAAAGGAAAAAAGTTTTTATTTGGGTTGGTAAACTGGAGAGCTGCGGGGAGGGAGGTCAGGACAATGAACAAAAACCATACACATTCTCTCTTTTACGCTTCTCTCCAAAAGAGCTGCCATCTGATTTTGCGTAAGCACTCCATGACAATCGGATCAGGTCAGAAAAGGCTAATGCCCAGATGCAGACTGGGCATTTGGGGGAAATACTGTACTTCCGATAGTAGGTCCTTGCTGTGTTTAGTTTAGGGAGCACAGGCAATGTTCCTGCTAATCTTTTCCATCCATGTGTGGCATAAATTTTATTTGCACTGAGGCATGTGTGAATGTGCACCACTGGTAGAAACAAAACCTAGCTGTAGGCACTCTGCTAATCAGCTGGGTGGCATTTGAATGTCTCCTTAGTGGCCGCACAAGCACCCAGCTTGCAGAAACCATTGGGCACACATTGGGATTTCCTGTGGCTTGCAGATGCTGCTAACAAGCAGCTGGCATTGCCTGAGTGTATAGATCAAAGCCGCCACAGCTCCCATGTGAAGGCAAATAAAATAACATATTGAGTAAAAGCAATTAATCTGCAGTCACAATCAGACAGTAAGTGGACTGGCCTCTGTTGTCCTTGGGGAAACAGCATGTTCCAGTCCAATTTGTGGACCAAGTGGTTGGAGGAAGCAATAATGTTCTTGGTTGCTAAAAGCAATGTGAACATAGAGGTAGAGATGGTCCAGCTGGACCTGGCTGGTGGCCTGGGCCAAAGGCGGCATGATGGCAGCAGGAGCTGGCCAGTGGATGCTAATTGCAGAGCAGGGCCGAAGGCAACCTGTCTGGACACAATGCCAACTAGGCCTCACTTATACCTTACTATACGCCCTCTAATGGCCAGTGGGCTACAAAGTTATGAGCCACAGTACAGACCACCTCAGCTAACAAATCGTACCTTTGTTGTAACTGGAGAAGTCCCTTTCCGGAGCTGAAAGTGCTGAGGTAACAGTCATCATCCGAACTTTCCTTATGAATGTCTGAGCTTTACGCATGAAAAACTGCATCACAGTCAAATATCATTACACCCATCTTCTAAGGTGGGGCCATTGAAGCTGCCAGAGGGAAAGGCAACATACTCAGTCATTGGCTGAGTTAGGAAAAGGATCCAACTCCTCTGCTTCCACATCCAACACCTCCCAATCTGGTTCCTCAAGACCAGAGTGGCTGCAGAGTCATTATGAACACACGTACAGCCTCATGGCCCCTCTTGGAGTTAGGTCACTGAGATCCATCGCCAATGTCCACTGATTTCAGTCCTGCTATTGCTGGCACCTTCAAAATTGAGCCACTAAGTAAGGGAACCAGCCACCTGCACTGGGTCAGGAATGGCGCATGAGTGTACCAGAGCATAAGGACTTTGTCTTGTGGTGTGTTAGAAACCCTCCCTTCCCTCATCAGTGGAAGATGAGAATGCTGCCTCACCATGAGATGCTGAATGTTTTATGAGCTCTTTCCAGACAAGAAAGATTGTCTTGTTAAGTGAAGGTACTCAGCGGCAACTCAGTATAGCTGTGTTCAGTTCCTGACTCTTCCACTGACCTACCCTATCACCTAGCAACACTAACTCCCTCTGCTCCCCATCTCTAATGGGATTCAACCCTTCCTTTGTTTAATTTGTTAGGTAGCCTGTAATTGCTTCCTTGTGTGAACAAGCTCTGGTGCAGTCTTGGCTGAGGCCTGGAAGCATTACCATCATAAACAACAGCTGAAACCCAAGAAACTCTAGCTGTAATTACTATGTCTGCACCTAGTCCACGCATTCTTCACGGATACAATATTTACTTTCAGCGTTGATCCCAGGAAGGTAGCGTAGACCTAGAAAAACAGCAAATTGCCAGACTGGGTCAGGCCAGGGTCCATATCTGGTCCCTGGGCAGATCTGCATCACCACAGAAGATAGATCTAAGTTGGGCAACTTCAGCTACATGAATAATATATCTGAAGTCAACATAAATGGAACACAACGCTCAGACTTAAAATCAAATTTATTTAGAGGAAAAAATGACTTTACAAGAGGTTGCTTCTGCTAACTAGAAAAGAAGATAAATAAAAGCTTGTTACAAAACCTAATGGTTTCTGGCAAATTACAGAAAAACTGAAGAATTTTACAGTCAATAACCTGCAAACTTTTTACATAATTACAAATTAACATACAACAGTTGTTTTACTCTGTTTTAAATTTTACTTTTTTAACATTTAACTTTTTTATTTTTATTTTACAGGTTCAATGTGAAAAAAAAGCATTAAAAAACAGAGAACTGGATGCAGAGGTATAGAGTGCTAATACACACCCTCAACATTCTCTGGGTTGCTCTAGTGCCTTCCATATTAGTACAACATAAATGAGAGGCTAAACTTTAACCGTAGGCAACCTGAACTGGACGTAAATGTTCTGAGTCAGTGTTTATTATCAATAAAGAATATAGTTAAAATACGTAAGAGTGTGGATGTGATCAATATCTATAGACTCTTAAAAATATACCCAAAGCTTTACTGCTGTATACAAAGCAGCGAACTACGTTTTTTCCTTCCAGGCAACGGAAGCAGAATATTTTAGGGAATAGCTTCAATGTTGGTGAAGTGCATGTGCAGGGGAAAGGCAATAAGACCCTAAAAAGTATATATTGATAGTGGTCTTCTGATTACTCAAGAGCATGAGAAGTACAAGACTAAACCAGTTCAGCTTGCCTATCTGTAAAACTTAGCTAGATCACTGGATAAAGAACTAATCCCGGATCGCCGCCCCTTTTGACGAATTATGAGCACTTGGGGATGATTTATTTAGTAGGTTAACTTAAATTATTTTAGGTTTATAAACCTGACCAGCAGGCAGAATAAGTTCCAGAGTTCTGGTTATCAAGGAATGTTAGGCTAAATTTAACTAAGCAATCAGTTCCTTTGTTGCCTCCTTCCACCAGTCTTTCCTTGCCCTGCTGTCCCCAAACAACTCTCTCACACGAGGTTTGGTAGCCACTACAGTATCCCTAACCTGATGGGTTTGCAGCTCTCTGGCACATAAGAGTGGATTGGTAAAAGCTTCAGGGTGGCTTAGAAACCCAATGGAGGTGTGAAAATTGCCAGACTCCACCAATACGGTTGAAAGAAAATATAAATAGCCCAATTTAAATTGATACCTAGGGCCACACTTCAAGAGCTATCTGTAGGGAAGAGTTCCTGCCATCTCAACTGAATGCAAGTGCTCCCCTGCCACAGATAAAGCCAATATGGCCCGTGGATGTACTACACAGTAAATAGCCTAGTACATGCAAATAACTTCCGTGCATTTCATTCATTGGCGAAACACACCACTCTGGGTTTTGTGCTTCCTATCTCCTCTTTCTCTGCTAAGATAACAATGGAGGTATTGCTCTTTACTCAGCACTCTCCCCTCGTCAGGGAGATAATATCAATGCTGATGCCCATGTCTCTGCTTTACCCCGGGGAAAGCCAGTCTCTCCTGTCACAGCCCTTTGGTAGCAATGCCACTCTTGATTTTTCCCTCCAGTGTCACATGTAAGGTGAGTCTTCCAGGCAGGGGAGGCGGGCTAGATTTCAGAAGGGATTGACAGAAAGGCTGAGTAAGGGACGAGTCCCATAAATAAGGGGAGGAAGGTGGAGAGCGTGGTTAGAAGGGAGAATGGTAACACCTGCATTCTGACCTTTGGCCTAAAAAATTATAATACAGAAACTTTCCTCCCCGCCATGGCTCCTCAGTCTCTTCATGTCCCTTACACTGAGCTACTAGGTAACTTCTAAGCCCCTTCCCTGACTGAACTGGGGACATGGAGGGGAAACAATTACCAGTCTGATTGTCTCAAAGCAATGAAAAAGCAGCAAAGGAAGTGATGAGCCAGATTCCTTTTGAATTGCTTTTCGGCACTGAACACAGAAAATGATATGCTGAGATGATCACTTAACGTCAAAAGATGCTGACATCAAAGCCTATCCAATCCCTTTGATTCTAGAGACCATTTACTACAGCTTCAGTCTGATCACCAATTGCTGGTGTGACCAGAGGTTCCATAATACTGACTGACTGATGTTGCAAGTGCATCTTTCACTACTCTGCTCACTAGAGCGCCTTCTATTGCGCAGTAACAGCTGCCATGCCAAGCCCTACCACAAGCGTAAGGAAGAGGGATCTGACACTCCTGCCAATGACAAACTAGCAAACGGAGCAGACCAACTGCAGCTCTTGGGCTAATTCTTCTCCCCACCTCATCCTCCAGCAGAATGGAATTAATACAGTCACTTCTGGACATGGCAGCCCTGCACAGCAGAAGCACAACACATAGCAGGTGACTTTTGATAGGGCCCATGCCTCAGAAGCTCAGTGGGATGTCAGGTCCACTCTAGAAATAAAGTGCACTTACAAAACATGAGTTAGATGCCAAGCACGGAAGTGGAACAAACATAAGTCATTAAGGCCAGGATGGGGGGTGTAAAAAACCCCACACTGGTGCTGCAAAACCTCAGACAAGCAGTGCTCCTGCTTAACACGACCCCTGGGATCATGCACTGTCTGGATAACACTGGATAATGTGCAGGGACCAAAGTGGGACTCCATTTCCAAGGACCAGTTCCAACTAATCAAGGAAAACTTTAGCAGAATGGCTAACACCTCGCCCCATCTTCCATCCCTAAAATGAAAGAAAATGCAGGAAAGAAGAGGTTGAGACTATGGGTTTCAGTCTAAACTAATCAAATCAGGTGTCAATTTATTGCCTCCAATGACAAATGGTTTGTGTTCACCACAATACCAATACAAATCATTTTGGTAAGTGATTCCCTTTGCAAGGGACAGCTGGGGACATGGGTAGTTAGTGGCCTGGGAGCAATACAGCCAGAGCTTAAACAGCGCATTGAATGCTGTTCTATTTACAACAGGACTAGGGAGAGAATCGGTTTAGACAATGTTTCATCCACACTGTCCCTGGCTGATGTGCCTCTGTTTACAGGTGCTGTTTCATAAGGTCAAGAAGTGCCGGCTCTGGGGAAAAGAGATGTATCACGGGGACAGAGGAAAGGAATCATGCGGGCAAATGTTTTAACAAACTAAACTGGGTCCTTCAAAAATACTAACAAACTAAATTCCATGTCCAGACTGGTAGCCATGCCATACACCAGATTAGTTTCCAAAATTTCACTTTAGCACAATCACTTACAAAAGCAGGCAAACACTGGGGTAGAGGCTATTTAGATTAACAGTGGCTGTTGTTTTTTCTCCCCTATTTCTAAAAATCACTTGGCAGCCTTGGAATATGAACCAATGCCTGCTGACGTCACTGGAAAAACATGCCTTGATTTCAGATGGCAGTGAATCAGGTTCTCACAACAAGAGCAATATTTGGCTTTTACCTTGCCTCAAAAAGGTGTGGGAATCTATAACACAAAGCTATTGAAACAAGAAAACGGAGAGCCAGCAAGGTTCCCGAGCAAAACCACTGCCTCTCTTCCCAACTTTTTATCTGGCCTTGAGATAACTCTGCCTTGAAGGCAGCTGGAATCCCTTGAACCTAGCTACTTTTCAGGCAGGCCCTGGGCTGCTATGCAGCACTGCATACACCCTGGTTTTGTACTATGCTGTGACAAAATACAACTCTTGGGTTTATCAAGCTCATCTTTAAAAAAAAAAACAAAAGATAAAAATAAAAAAATAAATCAAAATAATTTTTAAACCAGACCTCTTTCAAATAAACAGAAAGATAAATATTTCTGCAAGCCCAGCTTGCAATCAACAAGCACCAAATAATATTTTAAAAACAAAACAAAAAGAACCCCAGAAAACAGCTTACTTGTTTTTGTTCTGTTTTTGTGTATGAATTGTTGAGAGAGCTTCAAAAGCAAGCAGACTATTCAGGAGTCCACTGCCAATTGAGACAGGCCAAGCTAAGTGCCCACATTGCTGTCATCACTGCTGTTGCTCATTATTAAAAATGATAGCGCTGAATTCTGAAATCTACCGCACGTAACTAGCTTGTAAGGAGAGCCAACGCAAATACAAATCAGAACATAGTGCAAAAAAATTCTAAAACAGAGAATCTGCAGGAAAAGAAATGAACACAACAGCTTCAAAGTGCTCAAGGGACTGAAATGGATAGGGGCTCGTGACATTTACTAATCAGCTTATAGGCCAATCTCCTGAGAAGTGGGGATAGAACAATGGATTTAAAAACACTGCAACTTTGTGCATTTCTCACCCTGGCTCTTCATACATTACCACCATAATTAACAAGTGTACAACACCTTGCAGTGGGGCATGTCTGCTAACTCTCACAGGGAATTATGATTGCCATTTTGCAGAGGGAGAAACCGAGGCAGGGAGGCACACAGGGAATCCATGATGGCACGGAGACCAGGACTCTGGAGCTCCTGACTTTCAATACATTGTTCAGCTCACTAGCATACATCTCCACAGTAAGCATATGTAAGCACGCAGTACTGTACATGCATAGATACTGGATTCTGTCTTCCTTCCTGCTCATCTGTTCACACAAGTGATTCCCCATCTCAGGTTGCAACCCTCTGCCATCTCATCTGAGTGCTCTGGGTTAGAAATGAACTACAGGAGCTGACAGAATTTGGAGAAACAGAAGCCCAGTGATCATACCAATGACATTGCTAAGAAACATCAGGGAAGAAAAATCACAGGCAGCAGATTAAAAAAAATGACCTCCAAATAGAAAATTCTCAAATGTTCTTATGGTGGGTCAGTGAATTTGTAACAAAACAGTGTTGATCCCGAATGACATCATGCTGGAGAAACATAACTTGACAATGAAAGCCTTGCTCAGTAAGAGGAGGGAACAGGTGGTAACTCTCAGAGACACATTAGAAATCAGTTGTCACTTTACCATAGTCTGTCCTGGCTCCCTGGGATTACCTCCCAAGCACAGAGCATCCTTTCCCACTTCTGGATCATGTTTTTAACACACACAAAAATTGTCTCTTTGGTTCTGGAAACTGATTACGTTTTAATTTCTCTGCCCCACAGAATCCTTTGCATGTAACTTCTGATTTTTTTTTTTTTTTTACACTGTTGCTGCGGCCTAGTGTTTGGTACCTTTCTGAAACAAAGCACGTAATATACAATGTGCTTCAAAGGGGCATGTGGGCCAATAAGATACTCTGAGCATTAAGGCTAAGATATTTAATATCTACATGCTTCCTGAATGTCATCAGGTATCCTTGGGCAGAGCTAAGCTAACCCAGCTTGTCCCTACAGACTTTAAGTATACCCCACTGGATATATAAACAGTATGGTTGTCTAGCTATATACGCCAGTGTTCGCACCATTTATGGAGTCCTGGCCTTTTGCTAAATGCTTGGTTTTGGTTGTATTCTCCCCAAAGGAGAATCTGGAGGCACAGACTCCTTGGGCCCTATTCTCCCATCCTTTGGCAGTAAGAAGACTAGGAACATCTATTCCCAAAGTAAGCCAAGGTTTGCACAAGGAGTGGATGCTGTTTGAAGTGCAGTCAGCCTCCATGGCCGGAATCAATGCAAAACCAAAGGACAGAGCTCCTTTCCCACCATGTGCAGCCACTAAAAATGTTTTATTTAACACAGGCAGAGCCGGTCAGGCGCAGGAGCCAGGACTGTGCTGCAAAGTGTGGGAGGGATGGTTTCCACTGTACCACGGCTGGAATCATCACGGTGCAGAGGGAGAGCTGCTTGTGCTCCAGCCTCAGCGGGTCCTGTACAGCTTCTAACACAGTACAGGGGAGAGGGCGGCTTATCCCATGGAAACAGGAGCAGCCAATCAGCAGAAGATCTCCTCACCTTCTGGTGGTGCTTCTGATGAATGAGCATCTGGGAAAGGAAAGCCAGCCATGAATCACGACCAGAAGAAATAGGCAAGGAAAGGGTCTCTGTTAAAACAAACACCATCTAGCACCCACTGCCCCCTTCTCAAGTACCCTACAACCCTCCTGGCTGACCTTTAAAATACAGCTTTTAATTGCTAGACCCACTGGTCCTATGAACTTGCACACCCGACATGTAGCACAATTCTTGTGAGTAATCCACTAGCAGCCTCTCATCTCTGAGGAGCTGGGTTCCCATTTGCTATGGGTCACAAACTCACAAGTACAATAAATTTGAGGCTCAAAAGCTAGTCTCCAGTTGGGATAAATCCACATGAGGAATCTACTGTATCACTTTGCCCTGGCAGGTCAGGAGGGAGACGCATCAGTGCGGTGGGGGATGGGAGAGAGGGAACCACACTAGCCATGGGGTGTTACAGGTCAGGAATGAGGTGCACTGACAGAACAGAGAGGAAGGTTTAAGGGGAAGGGACTTGAACAGCAGGAGGCTCTGCGAGAGGAGATTTCATGAGCACAGGTCTGGAAAGTTTTCCTAATACTTAGCCCTGACTCTAGGCAGTGTTTGTTAATACACCTCCCTTGCATAAACATGGACATTGCACAGATGGAGGGGAAACATATCAGGAGATCCCAAGATATGAAGTCATCCAGGTTCTGCTGAGAGAAAGGAGGGAAAGGAGCACTGGGTGTCCACCTGACATCTGCTGACAGGGTGTAAGCTGTAACCCATCAGGCTGGGAGTCAGCCTAGCTTCCATGGTGGCAGACAAGTTACTCCCAGATCAAAGCCGTGGAGAGCAGCAACAATGCCTCACAGAAGTGAGGTGGGGGAAGGTGGGTAGAGAATGCTGTCACAGCTGTTCTCTGCACACATAGGACAATACCTTCCCCTCCCACACATGCAAAATAACCTGCTAGAAATTCCAGAGCCTCTTTTTCTATACCCCTCGCCCAGTTATAATCCACCCCCTTTGGGCTCCCTGGCTCCCCACGATTACACAGCCACAGAGTTGCACCCTGATGAAACCCTAGCCCTCTTCCCTGGCCCATCAGACACTCACCTGCAGGCTGGGAGCGGTGTCCTTTGCCCTTTTTCTTTTTTTCCTTCTTCTCCTTTGGCTTGGATAAACTGAAGAGGCGGGCGGGCTGCTGCCCCTCGGCCGCCTTGTTAGTCTGGTTCGTTGTGCTAAGCAAGTGGAAAGTGCCTCTCTCTTTGTTTGTCCTTGAGAGACTGTTCCTTTTGGGTGACACAGGCAGTCCTGCGTCCAAGTGCTCCTGCTTGGGAAGAGAAGAGCTGTGCTGCTTGGAGTCCTCTGCAGTGAGCTGGGAGGGGATCCTCACCATTTTCTCATGGGGGTTGGAAACCTACAAAGAGAAAACCAGATGGGTTTTGTTGGCTGAAGCAGGCAAGGATTGAAATCACAGGGAGGTAATATTACCACCACCACCAGAGACAGCCTGCTACCCAGCAGGCTGCCTATAAACACAACCCCTATCACACGAACATTGTCTCCTACAAAAGCCTAACGCCCAGAGAGATAGCCTTCTCTGTCCAATAGGGTAGACAGAAAGATTTGGAAGGTAAACCCTTCCACTCCTTTCTAGACACAGGCAGAGGAACAACTACCCATGCACAAGCCTTTTTTAAATCTCGGGGAAACCCAGGCTCCTTCCTCTCCCGGATGCAGATGGCAGAGAAGCCATGGGAGATTCCTAGAGAAGAGACTGTTGTTGGACATACAAAGTGATGCATGCCACAAGTGGAAACTTCCTAAGTATAAAGGACAAGGTAAAGTATTAAGCTGCTTTTCTAATGTGTCCTCCAGCAACATAACACGAAGTATTTAACGAGTGGTGGGGTTAAGACACAAACTCCTATCCCAACCAATGCCATCAAATGTCTCTATTAATAGTTGTGAGCTGCACTGTATGATGCCTGCCTCCCAGAAATTGCCTCCTTTGGATGACCCTGGCATCTTATTGGTCTTCAGCAGTATGGTCTCTCAGGAGTTCTTACAGCCCCCACAGCCATGTTAGCTGAGTGTGGAAGTAAGCTGGATCTGCATGGAAATGTGCACAATTTATCTGCAGAACATGGCATGTTTATCTGTTCTTAAAACACATCACAAATCAGAGGGCCTTGTTCATGATACAGAACTGTGTGAAGAACTGTCATTCCCTGGGCTGCTTTGGAAACTGGGGATAGCAAGTACTCCCCTGATTATCTGCTCTTCATAATTTACTGTTCCAGATGAATGATTGATCTATTAAGTCACCCGGTGTTGCTTCTGTTCCCTGAACGCACGACACCACTTCTGCTTCAGCCCAAAACAAATTACGTTTTGTTATGGAATTAATTTTGTGATTTAATTAAATACCTGCTCGAGGCTTGAAATCAGAGTTTTCCATGCCAGTATGAATTGGCCACCCTTCACACATCCAAGCCCCTGTTGACGACTTAGCTCCCTTCTGGCAGACTTGGCAGCAGACAGAGCTGCAACCCCAGGTCATGAGGAAGTGTGGGCAGTTGCTGCATGGCTTGTTCTTTGTAACTCTGCACAGCTCCATCCTGAGCCCCTCTGCTCTGTTCCCACCCTTGCTTGCTGTGTTGTGCCTACATGCTTGATTGTGAGCTCTGAGGAGCAAAGACGGTGTTCAGCTGTTTGTGAGGTGCTTTGTTCTTCCCAGGAACTGAAAGGATAGGGCTGTTCAAATTTACTGGGGGCTGGAAAAGGTCTAAATCAGCAGCACTGATGGAGGGGTACAGGAAAACCCCACTTCTGGGTACTAGTTCATATAAACATGTACTAAACAGCGAGGCCCAACAATGTAGTTGGCAAGGCTTATACTGGGGGAGAGCTCAGCACCAAACTTGACACCACGAAGCTGCTTCTGAGAGTGCTTAGGGGAAGGAACAGCACATCCCAGTCTTATGGACAGAGTGTATATGGAACACATCTTTGCTTAGGTGTACGTTCTGCATAAGTGAACAAAAAAGGTGTGAAAAGGCCAAAGTGAAATGCACCAGCGATTCCCACCCCCCAATAGCTCCACACATGCTTTTCCCCGCCATTGGGCATCAGCCCAGTAAGGAATGTCTCAAAACAAGCTGGCAAAACACAGATATATTCAAAGATGAGTCCCAGTGGGAAGACAGTGACACACTGCAACTTCACATACCCACCAAGACCTGCTAGAAATCTTGATTCCATGGCACTCTGAAGAATGTCTTTTGCCACCTGTCTCAGCTGCAGTCTTCTGAGACATAACAGGCAAACAGCCCCAAACACAAGGGAAACAGAGATGCCAGTCGTACCTATCAAGCGCCCTGTATCAGACTCATAGCTTCTGATTTCACCTCTAGCATGACCTCCTGCATCACCCATGGACCACAGAACCTTCCCTGCTAATTCCAACATTGAGCCCATCAACTGAGCTATATCAGGAAGCTATATTGTCACCCCAGTCACGTGTCTTGGTGGAGAACTCAACTGGTAGCAGAGGGATTACCTGACTGAGGTCAGGCTCCACCTGCACTGGGGGTAATCGCTCCACCTCTCTCTTGAGTTGCTCCTTCTCTCTCTCTAGTTGTTTCTGTGCTGTACGGAGCTGCTCCAGATCCAGCTGGTAGGTTTCTTTCCTCAACTTCAGCTCTTCTCTCCCCTTCTCCAGATCCTGGTGCCTCTTCTGCACCTGCTCCTCTCGCTGGGCCAGCCACACCTCCCGCTCCTTCAGCTCCTTCTCCCGTGCTTCCCACTCCTTCTCTCTCCTCCGCTTCTCCTCCTGGTGCTGGGCCTGCTGCTTCTGCAAGTTGGCCAGCTCCTGGCGCTGCTTCTCCAGGCTCCGCTGCTTCTCCTGTTCGATCAAGGAGTTTGGCCGGGAGGAGGTCCGTGTGAGTGCTCTCTCGCTGAGAATCAGCTTCTGATCCTCAATGTAGGTATCCTGCTGAAGCACTACAGCCTGAGAGGAGAAGCAACAACAACAGTCAGTGTCTCCCCTTTCCTTGCATCTGACAAAGAGGGTCTTTGCCCACCAAAGCTTATGCGCCGTTAAATCTAATGGAACAAAACAGCAGTCATGCAGCACTTTAAAGACAATCAAAATAATGTATTAGATGATGAGCTTTCGTGGGGCAGACCCACTTCTTCAGATCTGGAGATAGTGAATTGGTGTGACAGTTTTATAACACAGAGATATAAAAAAATAGAAATAACCATGGACAAATCAGATACAAAGGACAGAAGGGGGGAAGGTGGGGAGCAGGGGAGAGAATTACTAACTATTAGTGTCCTGCCTGAGATCACTACCCATCTCAAAAGATGGGCAAGCTGTCTTTGTCATTTTCCAGTACAGCATTATCTCCAGATCTGAAGAAGTGGGTCTGCCCCACGAAAGCTCATCACCCAATAAATTATTCTGTTAGTCTTCAAACTGCTACATGACTGCTGTTTTGTTCTGGTAGGATACAGACTAACACAGCTACCTATCTGATAAACTGGTTAGTCTATAAGGTGCCACAGGACTTCTCGTTGTTTTTGCGAACACAGACTAACACGGTGACTCCTCTGATAAAAGTCGGTGTAACACCTACCTTCACTGAACGCACAGACATCCCCTAACTCCAACACCGTGAAGCAGCTTGCAATTGCCATTAATCACTGTTCACCCTTTTCTGTGTCCAGAACCTAGCAATGTTGATTTATTTTTCCTGATGAATTAGAGGGGAGGTAGGGCTGGTTTACCTGAGGTACTTATTTGTAAGACACAGAGCACGCCTGACCTGCAGAGCACTCACAGCCCCCTCCTGGCCTGCAGATGGTACTCCCAAATGACGGCACAGAGCCACTGGGACCTGGATTGGACCCTTCAGCCTTACTAAGGACTGGCAATACAAAAGGGAAGGGTGGGGGTGAAATGCTGACCCCAACACATTCAAGAGCGCTGAGGGCAGCTGCTGTGTGGGAAAGCAGAGCAT
The DNA here is from genome assembly GCF_033958435.1 of Carettochelys insculpta. NCBI lineage: Eukaryota > Metazoa > Chordata > Testudines > Carettochelyidae > Carettochelys > Carettochelys insculpta. Next base: position 32,531,239 of record NC_134148.1, read on the forward strand.
AAAAGCAGGGTACTGTGCGTAAGACTGACCTACCTGTAAAGCACTGAGTAGGCTGTGGAGGTGGGTAATGCTTTGGAGAACCTGCTGCAAGGAAACAAGAGCACAAGAGGGTTGCTGTTATATCTCACATCACTGTCTGACCACAGGCAAAGCCCTTTTCTTCTCCATCGTAAGTTGAGCAATGAGGCTTGCAAAGCTGTGTCCTTTGGTTGAAAGCCACACAAACATCCTTCTATTTGCCCCGCTCCCTTCCCATGCTCTCTTCCTTGTAATTACTTATCCCAAACCCACACACCGGTCCCAGGTATCTACTTATCTCGGGCATCTCAGAGACATCTAAGATAGTCTTAGCCAGCCTTCCTCAGCCATCAGTACAGCTGCCAGTCATCGAAAGAAACTGACCAGGGCATCTTGTGTACATGTAACTCCCATGACAAAGCGCATGCAGAGAATCACAGGATTTTATTTGCACCTCAAAGGAATGTGCAGGTTGTATCTTTAAACCCTTTCCTGCACTACCAACTGGGGAAAGAACTACCAATGCTAAGGGCATGACTACTAGGAAGGAAAGGAACTGGCTTGAGTTCAGTGCTCCCTGTAGGCTGAGCACTTGGGTGGTCACCCAGGAGAGGTTTGGGTGCCGCCCAGCTGATCAGCAGAGTGCCCACACACAGCTGGCATCATGTTTCTATTGGTGGTGCTCATCTGCACCTGCCTTGGTGCACATAAAATTTATTCTACCTATGGCTGAAAAAAAATTAGAGGGAACACTGCATGAGTGGACAATTATTTTTAAAGTTGCAAGGAAATAAGTTATGGTAAAAATCACAAAAAGGTCCAGAATATATGTGCCTGTAATGCATGTAGACTCCATTGTATAGAGCTGGAAACCCCTGCATTGACAGTGCAGGGACACTCCACAAAATAATGGGCATACAAATGCTACATGAGGATTATTGGAGGTCCATTGAAAATACAGCCTTCAAAGACAAGTGATTCAGCATCATACTGGTAAAGTGCCAACAGAATGCCTGATGCTTTGGGTGACTTCCCATATCTCAAAACATTGGCTAAGTCCTGCTGAACACACTGTAATTACTCGTTTAATACAAAAATTCAATTGACAAAAACGGCTGTATTTCCAATACTTGTGTAATAAATGTTATTAAGGGAACCTTTGCTCACTGTGATACTTAGCAACCATTAAAGTTAATTGGGAGTTAGGGATGCGTATCAAAGGGAGAACAGAAACCTAATAGCCCCAACTCAATGCACCTGCATCATACAATTACACTCATTCTATCACAGATGAATGTTAAATATAGCCATGTGCTTTCTAATTGTAATTAAAACTTGATGTCTATAATCAATGTGTAGCCTACAGCTGGCAATTAGATGCCAGTCAGCAAATTCTTAGTCTGAACAGCCAAGCCTAAGTGCACACATAACACCAGGGGGTTTGTTGTCAGTGTGCTGTATTTAAGAGTCTTGTTATACTTTAACCTACCCATTGAAACAAACACACCTGGGTACCTAAACTGAAGGGAAAAAATCAAGATCCCACATACGAAGCCAGAGAAATTGTACTTACCTCATTGTTTCTTTTCAACACGAATATTAAATTAGCATTTCCCCCCTGTAAAAAGATCACATAGATTTAACAAAAAGTCAAATGAGAAATCACATTAATTATCTTTCTCAGTAGGATTAATCATAGACATGCACTCTTATATTCCTTCTTGGAAGGGCAGAACTCAAGTAGTGAAAATCATAAAATCATACACTATTGATCATTTTGTTGTGATGCAATAAATTCATCCACAGAGAGAATGGGTGTGAGGTTAAGTGTGCCCTTGGTATTTCAATAATGAAGAATGATTGGACAAATTTTACTTGATTTGCAGACACAGATGGCAGATAACTGGTGTCACAGAAGAGCCTAAAACAATTTTACTGGGTAATAAAGATAGAATTTTAGACAGAGCAAAATTGGCTTGGGGCCTGTGCCCCTGTTTTTTTCAAGTAGGGCGAGTTTTAACCTGTTATATGTCCAGAAGTATATGTTTTTTCACATTTTAAAGGAAGTTACACTTCAAGTGTTAAAAGCATCATAGGCCAACAGATAACATTTGACACAAAACGCAACAAGGGTACCTTCTTCAAAATGCTGTCTGATTCCGTTCTCCGAAGATCCTGAGCATCATCCCCATCATCCTTCTCACCACCTAAAAGAAACACACCTGGTTGGCACAGGTCATTCACCTTTTCAAATCAGTCATCAGTAACAGTAAAATGGGAAGAAATGACTTTAAAAGTGGGTGCACACAGTTGAGCCATGCTAGTCACATATGTATATTTGCTTCCTATTTATACTAATAAATATCAGCCACTGCTGACAGGAAGTGAAGAACATCATAATTTAGGGACACTGTTTCCTCTATTTTTTTCCATCCATTTGAAGAATAAACTTTGTTATGTGCACCGAGGCCTGCGCACGTGTGCCCCACCAATAGAAACACACAGTGCTCACTAATGCTAATCAGCTGGGCAGCACCTGAATCTCTCCTGTGTGGCCACCCAAGTGCACAGCTCACACAGAACACTGGTTAGGGACCAGCTTTGGTTTCAAATAGTATGTTGAAAATTTAGCAAGCTGACTTCTGGCCCATCTCTGAAAAATCTCTCCATTTCCACAGTTTCCATTTCACTAGCATATTTGCTCTGGTCTGACAAGTTGTTTTAGAACATGCAATGTGAATGACAACTTTATCAGGTCAGATCTTACCACCTCAAGCTACATTTCAATGCTACCCATCCAAAGTGGACTTGGAGGACTTAGAACCTAGCCATGCAGTATCTGTATGCAAAGAGGTAAGCTGTTTCATGCTAGCAGCTCATTCTCAGCCTCAGGCATTAGAACCCTGGACTTTTGATCAGGATGCTCCATTTACCTACTAGGATCATAGAATCCTAGATTTGGAAGAGACCTCAGGAGGTCATCAAGTCCAGCCCCTGCTCCAAGCAGGATCAACCCCAACTAAGTCATCAGAGCCAGGACTTTGTCAAGCTGGGACATAAAATCCTCTAGGGATGGAGATTCCACCACCTCCCTAGGCAATGCATTCGAGTGCTTCACCACCCTCCTGGTGTAGTAGTTTTTGCTAATATCCAACCTACACCTCTCCCTCTGTAACTTCAGACCATTGCTGCTTCTTTTGCTGTCTGTCACCACTGAGAACAGTTTCTCTACACCCTCTTTAGAGCTCCAAGTTGAAGACTGCTATTAAATCACCCCTCACCCTTCTCTTCTGCAAACTAAACACGTCCAAATCCCTCAGGCTCTTTAATGTCTAGCTGGGCAGCTCACACAGGTGCTTTCACGTGAGACACACCATCTGAAAAGACCCACCTATGACTGTGTATTCCTCTAGCACTTTTCTTCCATTGATTTCAAGGTGCTTTACCAACACAGTGTAAGAATCCAACCAAGATTTGAAAACTATACGTACATCATATGCAGTCTGAGTGGATCCGCCTCCTGGGGTTTGGCTTTGCTGTTACCTCAAAAAAACAGCAACCAACCCTCAAAAGCAGCCTTCTCTGTCTAGTCAAGCACCCTTTCATTCCTTTTCAGGGTTCAGCTCTGGAAGGGAGGGGGATGGAGCATCAATCAGCTGATTTGTGGCACTCCAAAAATGCTAGGAGGGATGGGGAGGAGTAGGTAAGTGCAGGCCCCAGTGTCTGAAAGGCAGGGGGGAAAGGGGCAAAGTGGACGGTGCGCAGGTCACAGGTGGGACCTCAATGGGCCGCTGATTGCCCATCGCTGACATGTAGTTAACGTAAACGTTTCTTTATCATTTGATGTTGATGACAGTTCTATTAATATACAAACAATTAAAGCATTTCTACTTGGTTTGAAATGTGCGGCATGCTGTGTATTAATACGTTTCATCTTTTTCTTGGGGTCATGTTTAGTGCATGATTGAAATCAATCTTGCGGCCTACTGAGATGAAGGAGGACCACTCAGGTGGCCCGCTCATTAGCCTTTGTTGCCCCTCACTGGCGTAGATGGTGCTTGCTCTTGCCAGGAGTGCAGGGGACAGGATTTGATGACCTTTCGAGGTTCCTTCCAGTTCTATACTGTATGATTCCTGACACCCATTCTGGCACCTTTATCCAAAAGGTATCCATGCAGTCTCCTCCCAAAGCCTCTTCAGAACCTCTCACCATCTAATTTGTGTGAACATATCTCTACAGAGGCCTAAGCAAGGCAAAGGGTGGGCTATGCAATGAATAAATGAATAAATTACTGCTGCATCGAGAAGAAAGTGCAGGCTAAACAAAGCCCCTAAGGTTCTCTGAGCATTTTTCATTGCTAGGACAAGACTTGCTGGGAACTCTATGGCCTTCCCTTGACCAAGAAAATCTTACATGGTTTCACACAGCAGATTGTTTCACACCTCAAGTTTACCTTGTATTGCAGAAACAGCAAGGCTGGAAAGGAGGCTTGGGAGCTGAGTGCTGAGACGGAGCTAGCATAGCACAACCTACCTCAGGAGGGATGGGAAGGTTGGAGAGGGTGCATGGGGCCAATTTCTGAAGGGTATGGAAAACTCTGGAACCTGGCAGGGAGCTGGGAAGCAGTGAACTGTGTGACCAAACTAAACACAACCATTTAGCTTTGGCAGAGTAAATTCTCTGTGGGGTTGATGTGCTCAATTGCATTTGGTGCATTTGTGTGTAGAGAGTGCTAGGAGGGAGGAGGCACAGTGGTGTCGGATCCCAAGAAGGACCTCAGTTTGCTCTCAGGATGGGCGGTGGTAGCCCACAGGAGATGAGGAAAGAGGGCTGCAGCGGTAGAAGCACTGAAGCCGAAGTGAAAGAAACAAAAAAGTCAAGCAAGGGAGTACAAGTCCTTCGTGCATAAAGAAGGAAGGATGGTTTGAGGGGAAGCACAGGACTAGTAGTCAAGAGAGTTGGCATCTATTTCCTGCTAGTCTCAGACTTTCAGTAACCTGGGACAACTCATTCCACCATTATGTGCCTCACCTTCCCCATCTGTCAAATGGGTACAGAGATACTTACCAATGTCCTAGGGAACTCGGAAAGAAAGGTTACTCACCGTAGTAACGGTGGTTCTTCGAGATGTGACCCCGTGGGTGCTCCACATTAGGTGTCGGGCTCGCCCGGCGCCGCAGATCAGATCTTCCAAGCAGTTTCTGCCGGACCGCGCATGCGCCGGTGCACGCCGCTCCCCTGCGTGCTCCTGGCCACGTGCGCGATCCGGTCCCCTCCAGTTCCTTGACCAACTGCCTCGGATGCTCCTGCAAAACACTAAACAGAGATCCGAAGCGGGGAGGATGGGCGGGTAGTGGAGCACCCACGGGGACACATCTCGAAAAACCACCGTTACTACGGCGAGTAACCTTTCTTTCTTCTTCGAGTGTCCCTGTGGGTGCTCCACATTAGGTGACTACCCAGCAGTAACCCAAGATAGGAGGTGGGTAATCGGATCATGTACAGCTTGTCCCCGAGAGGACTGCTGTCGAGAGCTGGGTATCCTCTTGGAATACCCTGTGAAGGGCGTAGTGCCTGGCGAAGGTGTCATAGGATGACCAGGTCGCCGCTCTGCAAATGTCTTTTAGCGCAACGCCCTTGAAAAAGGCTGTTGATGCCGCCACCGCCCTAGTGGAATGAGCCCTGGGCGTGGCCAGTAAAGGAGTCTTTTTGAGTTTGTAGCACATTTTTATGCAGGATACAATGTGCTTTGAGATTCTCTGCGAGGAGAGACCTTCTCCTTTCGATTTGGGAGCGAGGGAGACTAGGAGTCTATCCGTTTTCCGGAAGGACTTGGTCCTGTCTATATAGAAGGCTAGCGCCCTCCTCACGTCCAGGAGGTGTAGGCGCGCCTCTTTGTTAGAGTTATGAGGCTTTGGGTAAAACGAGAGTAAAACAATAGGTTCATTAATATGAAACTCAGAAGAAACTTTAGGAGCAAAGGCTGGATGCAGCCGTATGGTTACCGCCTCCTTGGAAAATACTGTGCAGGGTGGCGTTGCCATAACTGCCGCAAGCTCGCTCACCCTGCAAGCTGATGTGATTGCGAGAAGGAAGGTCGTCTTTATCGTAAGGAGGCGGAGGGAAACCGTGGCTAAAGGCTCGAACAGTGGTCCCGTTAGCACATTAAGCACCAGGTCCCAGTTCCACGAAGGTGGAAGCGGTTTCCGAGGGGGGTATAGGTTTACCAACCCTTTGAGGAACCTGGTGAGCATGGGATGGGCGAACACCGTGTGCCCTTCCTCTTCGTGTCTGAACGCCGAAATGGCGGCAAGGTGGACCTTTAACGAGGATAGTGAGAGTCCTCCTCTCTTGAGGTCCAGTAAATACTCTAATATTACAGGTATAGGCACCGAAAGGGGGGCTAGCTGTTTGGTAGAAAACCATGCCGTGAAGCGAGTCCATTTCTGCTTGTAGGTCTTCCTGGTGGAAGTCCTCCTGCTACTTTCTAGGACTTGTTGCACTTCCTCCATACATGTGCTCTCTAGGGAGCTGAGCCATGGATTAACCACGCTTGTAGTTGCAGGCCTTGGGGGTGCGGATGCACTATGGACCCCTGGGCTTGCGTGAGCAGATCCGGCGCCACCGGAAGGGGCATCGGTGGACGGTCTGACATGCGCGGGAGTAGGGGGAACCATTGCTGTCGATCCCACGTTGGGACTATCAGGATCATTCGGGCTCCTTCCCTCCTGGCTTTCTGCAAGACTTTGTGGATCAGCACTGTGAGAGGAAAAGCGTAAAGCAGGGGGCCCCTCCAGGAGATCGCGAATGCGTCCCCCAGGGACCCCCGTCCCAGTCCGGGCACTTCTTGTTGTGTTGAGTGGCAAACAGGTCTATCTGGGGAAAGCCCCAGGCGTGGAAAATCGGTCGTAGCAGATCGGGACGGATCTGCCACTCGTGCGTGAGTGCGAAACGCCTGCTCAGGTGGTCTACCTTCACATTGTGAGCACCTGGTAAGTACGAGGCTTTCAAGGTTATATTGTTGGCAATGCACCAGTTCCACAACCGGACTGCTTCCGCACATAAGGCACGGGACCGAGCTCCTCCTTGCCGATTTATATAAAACATGGTGGAGGTATTGTCTGTACTGATCCCGACTACTTTGCCTTGTATATGGTCTCGAAAGTGTCTGCAGGCGTTGAACACTGCTCTGAGCTCCAGTATATTTATGTGCAGTGACTGTTCCGTGGAGGACCACAGTCCTTGCGTCACCTCTTCGCCCATGTGTGCTCCCCACCCTATGTGGGAGGCATCTGTAGTAAGAAAAACCAATATTTGTGGTTGGTGGAAGGGTACCCCTGTTAGCATGTTCTTGGGGTTTACCCACCATTGCAGGGATTTGCGCACCTCTGTCGTGGGCGACACCACCCTGTGAACGGTGTGTGCTGCCGGTTTGTATACGCTCGCCAGCCAGTGCTGCATGCTGCGCATGTGTAACCTGGCGTTCTGTACTACTAACGTCACTTCTGTCATGTGGCCCAGCAGCTGTAAGCACGTCAGAACCGGCACCGTAGGGCTGAAGGTGATGACTTGCACGAGGGAGCCGATGGCCCGAAAGCGTGTCTCTGGTAGATACACTCTCGCTGTAATAGAATTTATGCGTGCCCCTATGAACTCTATGTCCTGTGTGGGGTCTATCTTTGATTTTGCCAGATTGATAACCAGGCCGAGCGAAGAGAACGTGCCTGCTGTGACACGTATCATGCGTAGTACCTCTTCCTTCGAGGCCCCTTTGAGTAGGCAGTCGTCCAGATACGGGAATATAAATACCCCCTGTCTGTGCAGGTAGGCTGACACCACTGCCAAGGTCTTGGTGAAGACTCTGGGGGCTGAGGAGAGGCCAAACGGTAGGACCTTGTATTGAAAATGTTCTTTGCCTACCATGAACCGGAGGAATCGTCGGTGAGCCGGATGGATAGTTACGTGAAAATACGCGTCTTGTAAGTCGAGGGCTGCGAACCAATCTGCATCATCCAGTGCCGTAAGGATGGAGGCGATTGTGATCATCCGAAAGCGTTGCTTGCGCAGGTACCGGTTGAGGCCTCGAAGATCTAAGATGGGCCTCCAGCCTCCTGTCTTTTTCTCCGTGAGGAAGTACCTCGAGTAGAACCCTTTCCCTTGCAGTTGCTCCGGCACTCTTTCCACTGCCCCTATGAACATGAGATGGTCTACCTCCTGCTTGAGCCTCGCTACGTGGGAAGCCTCCTGGAGGTGGGGCCTGGGTGGAGGTCATGGCGGTGGGAGCGACTGGAAGGGGATGGCGTACCCCATGGCTATGATCTCCAGCACCTATTTGTCTGTGGTGATCCTTTGCCACTGGTCGTAGAATGGTCAGAAGCGATGGTGGAATAACAGCTTCGGATGACCTTGTGCGATGGTAGCGATGGCGCAGCCCTGGATCTGTGTGTCAAACTTGTGGCCTTTGGCCCTGCCCCGAGGACGCACGGCTCTGTTGGGAATGTTGCCTGGGAGTTCTGTACTGCTGGTGCTGTTGATGTCTCCCTTGCTCGTAACCCCTGTGGTACTGGGGACGCTGTGGCTGGTACTGGTACCGTCTTTGTTGAGGGTAGTACTTTTTCTTTCTGTATGGAAGGGTGTAAATCCCCAGGGTCCTAAGTGTGGCTCTTGAATCTTTGCCGGAATGAAGGACCGGGTCAGTTGATTCAGCAAACAGCTTCTGCGTGTCAAAGGGAAGATCGACTATCTTTGCCTGCAGATCCCTCGGTATACCTGAAGTCTGGAGCCAGGACTCCCTTCGCATCACCACTGCCGTAGCTGTGGAGCGTGCTGCTGTGTCCGCAACATCCAGGGCGATCTGAACTCCCGTCCTCGAGGCCGCGTAGCCTTCTTGCACGATGGCCTTGAGCACCGGTTTCTTGTCCTCTGGAAGCAAGTCCATGAGGGAGGTTAACCTAGTGTAGTTGTCGAAATTGTGGTTCGCTAGATGCGCTGCGTAATTTGCCATTCGCAACAGTAGTGTGGAGGAGGATAGACCTTTCTGCCGAACAGCTCTAGCTTCTTGGCATCTTTGTCTGTTCCCCCTGTCTTGAATTGAGATGTCTTTGATCTTTGTTGCGACGACTCTACCACCAAGGAATTTGGTTGTGGCTGGCTGAACAGGAACTCCATGCCCTTCGCCGGCACGAAGTATTTCTTGTCCGCTCTCTTGTGGACAGGCGGAATAGTCGCAGGGGTCTGCCACATCGTAGTGGCGGACTCCAAGATTGCTTCGTCAAGCGGTATTGCTATTTTAGAGGAGGCCGGAGGTCTCAGATTTTTGAGGAGCTTATGGTGTTTCTCTTGCACCTCTGCTGTCTGGATGCCTTGCGTGAAGGCCACCCTTTTAAACAGCTCTTGAAACTGTTTGAGATCGTGTGGAGGATGGACGTACCCCGGGGCTGTAGCCTCGTCCGGGGAGGAGAGCGAGGAACCACTAGGATACGCCTCTCTGGACCCTTCCAGTTCCTGTTGGCGATGGTACATCCGCTCGCTGGAAGCTTGCGAGGAAAAATCTCGGGGTTCCATAACCAGTTCCCCCTGAGATACTTGAGTCTCTGTCCCCGTTCGCGATTGCCCTCGGGGATACGGGACCGTCTGTGGTTGATCTTTCCCTGGTAGAATGGTGGTGGTGTCTATGCCCCGCGTGATAGGGACGACCATGGCAGCATGGGCACTGTTCTTGGGAAGGTGACCTGGACCACTCCCTTGGTGCGCACCCCCTGCGTCTGGGGGAGCGAGATCGTTGAGAGACCTGGGACACTGGAGAGAGCGATTTGTGATAGTATTCCAGTGGCTCAAACCCCAAGAAGGGTGAGGGTGGTCCCAGCCAGGGCGAGGCTGGTTGTAAAAATGGAGACGGGGGCTCCGGGTAGGCTAGGGGGGACCCCTGCCTTCTAGTTGGAGTCTGCAGCATGAGCGGAGGGCGGAGAGAAAGCAACTCTGCAGCCCTGTCTGGAGAGGGGCTGCGGTGCCTTGTTTTCTGTCCAGCCTTCCCCCTCCCTTGAGGGGGTGGCTCCGCCCCCTGACCTGCAGGGGATCTGGGCCCCGTCCGCGCCAAGCTCGGCATGCTCTTGGGAGGTGCTGCGCGGGCGGTGACCTCCGGTGCCTGCAGGCTGCGTGCCTGCACGCTCTGCACCGCCAGTTCCCCAGGGGTTGGTGCTGCTGCCTGCGGTGCCGCCGGTACCAGCGCTTGTTTAGCCGCCGCCCTGCCTGCGGTGCGGGGCGGCTGTTTGATCATCGGAGGCTGAGCCGCCTCCACGTGGCTCTCCGTGCCGCCGCCGATCAGCTGTTGCTGTGGCTGGGGGCTGTGCGCTCCTCCCGTCCCGCTTGCTGTTGCTGCCAGCAGGGATCGGGTTGGGGAGACATTCCTCCATTTTTGCGCTGATGGGGTGAGGGAGGCGGCTTTCCTTTTATGGGCCCCGGAGGGTCCCTCCTGCTGCGGCTGCTCCGGCACGTCTGGCTGGAGGGCCTTGTCGAATAGCAGCATTTTAAGCCGCATCTCCCTGTCCTTCCTTGCTCTGGCTGTTAATTTTGCACAGAAGGAGCATTTCTGCGTGACATGGGACTCCCCAAGGCACCTTATACAGTGACTGTGCCCATCAGATGCTGGCATTGCCTCTCGGCAAGACTCACATTTCTTGAATCCTGAAGAGGACATTGTTGGTGAGTCTTTTAGTTGTTAATGGGGTACTTAGCACCTTCTCTGTGCTGTTTTCCCCCTCTCGGATAGCCTGCCGTGGCAGGAGAGCTCATGGCCCTAGGCTCCTGGCCTCCGGTGCTCTGCTTGTTACTAGGACTGGACTAAATTCCGTCCCACTAGTTGTTTCTTGTTTTTGTTTTTTTTTTTTTTTTAAATAACAACTGGCTAACTTAACAATAGACTAAGAACTTGAAAACTTTAAAGAAAACAGCTAAAAACCATTGAATACGCTAACTTGGCCATAGCCTAGTCGGATTCCGTCTGCAGCCGACGGCGGTTAAGAGGAACTGGCGGGGACCGGATCGCGCACGTGGCCAGGAGTGTGCAGGGGAGCGGCGCGCACTGGCGCATGCGCGGTCCGGCAGAAACTGCTTGGAAGATCCAATCTGCGGCGCCGGGTGAGCCCGACACTTAATGTGGAGCACCCATGGGGACGCTCGAAGAAGCAGCTCAATTCATTTAGTTACATAAGCACTTTATGTTTCTCTGCAGGGAGCTGCCAACCAGGCACAAGGTATTATTAATACATACAAACATGCAAAGCACAATGCAAAGACATACTTACACTTGGAAGCATTCATCTGATGACTGTCAAATCCTCCAAAAGTTTCTGCTCTTCTAGGAAGGGAGATGGGACCAACTCCCCCTTCTTGTTCAGAGTTTGGCAGGAGGTCAGCAGCTCCAAGTGCACTCCCTAGACTTCTACTAATCAAGCTTTGCAAATATTCAACTGTAAGGGGGAAAAAAAAAGGTCTATTTCAGAACATCCGCAGTAGTTACTGGCTTGTTTTTTGTTTCTCTGGCTTAGAGGTGTTAGGACAGTAACTTCTCACTCTTTTTTGTAAAAAAAGATTTGCTGGGTAGATAGAAGGAAAATGCAATGAGAGGTGCAGGTGCTCCACCTGCAAAAATGTAAATATATAACGCATGGCTTTTTGCACTCTATCCACGTGGCTCTTGGTCCCTAACTAGTTGGCCACCCCTGCTGTACTGCCTTCCCCTTACTGGTTGTCATCACCCCCTGATGTGCTCTAATCTCTGAGGATGGGACTGTGTCTTTACTCAGGATCAACATTATTATTGTTTATCTTTAACAGAGAGAGCATCATACCTCTGAAAGTAACACGACTGCCTGGTTCAAACACAATGCTGTTGTTTTGGACAGTGCAATTAATGGGATTGATTGCTTTATTTACCTTCGTTTATTGCATTTTTCATAATGGTCTCCCCTTTGCGTGCCTCCCCTGCATTAGACCTGAACAGAACTCTGGAGACTGAACCATCCTCTTGCATGCAATCCGTCATATCCCGGAAAATCTTCTCCTTTTCCTCCAGCAGCGCTAGGATTTGCTGATCTTTCTGATGAAGCTGTTCTGTGGGTGAAGAAGGGAAAACAAATTGTAAATAGAAAACAATGCTACCCGAAGAAAACTGAATGGTCTATGTGACACGGGCCCCATCATGTGGTAAATCAAAGAAATGCAGAAATTGTGGTGCAGCTCACCATCTGAACAGCTATATTTAGGCCTTGCAATGGGGTTGCAGCCCCACTGGTGCCAGCATACTAGCATGCATATAGAGTCTATAAACAGGTTTAGCAGACTTTGATTTTTTTATAATTTTGACAGATAATAGCAACATTTATTTCTATACATTGTTTTCAACTTTCATCCTTTTAAATGTATACAGTTGCAGGAAATTAGGGGTTTTCAGCATTTCCTCCCAGATTTATTGATTTAAATTATTCGCTGTTGCAGGAAATTACTACGGGGTGTGTGTCTCAGATATAGGGAGTGCCACAGAATTATTTAATGACAGTAAATGGTGAGATTCAAAGTGTTAAAGATTTAAAACTATTAAAATGCAAACTGCCAGTATCACATGTCAAAATTATACACAGTGAATATCTTCAAATCTAGCTCTAAGTTTCATGCAGCACTTCTCTTCTATTTTGATTGACATTTTTGTGTGTGCGTACAATGAAATCAAGATTTACCAACACTGACTGATAAAAATTAACCCTTCCAACCCTAGCTATGTGATCTACTAAGCAGCAGCCCCCAGAGAGTCAAGCTTCGTTTCTTCAAATGAGATTGGGGGACATGAAAGTAATGCAGATTAATGGGGTGTCACTCGCACAGATGCATGTGATATATGTGTTGGGGGGCACACATCATAGCCTTGTTTCAGGCCATCCAAATTTAGACAATTAGTACTTGAGGCAGCAAACGCCAGAGTCAATCACCATTTAAAAATAACAAATTCTAAACTGTTCAGGGCTAAAGTCCTTAATGAAACAAGAGCTGGGGTTCCCAGCAATATTGCATTTCTAGTGTGCAGGCTTCTCAAAGCTCCTTAGTTTTTAATATAAATTAATGCATACAATGGTGCAAACAGACCAGGAAAACAGTCCTGTAGGATCACTGCATTTCCCAAGCAATTATATTCACTTGGTCTTCGACCTTTCTTACATCTCAGACCTGAGGGGAGGCTACATTAAGATGAAAACTTAGCTCTCCTTGTTCCTGGCACCTGGGCACCTTACAGCCCACAACAGAATGACTTTCAAATAAAGACTTTAATTGCTTGCAAAGTGCAGGCCTCTATCATCCCTGAAAAATCACAGTGAAAATCAGGTATGAAAAGATTTTACAAAAATCAGTTCATGTTGAACCTCCCTAATCCAGCACTCTCTCATCTGCCAACAGCCACAGTCCAGCATGATTCTAGTTGAGCAGATATACACTTTTCTTGGGTGTGAGAAAGTTTCCTGTGGCCCCATAAAGTGTATTTATAGCCACCAGTCCTGACTCTGAGTGTTCTGTGCTGTTATTTAGCTGCAGTTTACCCCTAAATCTCTTCTAAGAGCCCAGTAAGCAATGGAAGTTCTAGATAATATTGATCTCCCATGGTCTGGCAAATTCTCTCGTTCGGCACCGGTCAGGTCCTAAGGTTGCCAGACTAGAGAGGTTCAACCTGCATTAGGTTTGCAAAACTTCCCTCATGTATTCTGAGCTCCATCTGCCTTACCTTTTAATTCTCTGGCTTTGGTGTCCAACACTCTCTTTTCCAGTTCTGATTCACTAGGGATTCCTTCATCTTCATCTTTGTCCCTGCATGCGAGATACACCTCAATTACTATTATAAAAGAGTATGTGAAAAACACCTAAGCCACACAAATAGTATGTAACTTACATGGTGTTAATTGTGTCTTGAATTATTTGTATCCAGCTATTGCGTTCCTCCTTGGAGCTGGCATGGACCTCTACCATCTCTGGATCTTTCACCACTGTGGTAATCAGGAATAAACCCTTCTCCTCATGGGCTACTTCTCGTACAATCAGTTTCTTCAGAGAGATGACAGTGGATCTTTGGTCCTTCAGATGAGAGGAGACTGGTGAGAGAACAGACTAAAAGCTCCACACCATTGGGTTGGCAATAAGTACTCAAAAGTAGGCACAACACTTTCCTAGACTGGATGCCCCTTTAGCAACTACAGGCTAAAAAGAAGTGCTAGCCTCAAACAACATGTATATTCTGAGAATAATTTATTTATTTGTGGTTTTCTAGGTTCTGCAATCACTCAGTGATCTCACATCCTCCTGTCTATGCTCTCTGTTCCTGGACTCCTTATGCCTACATCACATCATCAGCAAGGCTTTCTGGTCCCTTCTTCACTAGTGTTGCATTTGCTCTCCCTCTCTGGGAATCTTTGAACCACATCCACTCTTCTATTCTCACCAATATCCTTCCTATTCTCTGTAGTTTAAAGCCAACACCCGATAGGATGGTTTGGCGAGACTGTGTATCAAAGATTCCATGGAAGACTATGTGCAATGTGTTGTTAGAGCCACTGTAATTATACCAGTGAAGTCTCCCACAGCGTTAAAAGCTTTTCCACCCACCCACGGCATGCAGAATTCAACAGGCTCATCTGTAGTCTTTACAAGATGATACATTTTTGTTTCTGAATTTTTTTTGCCGGGGGCCAGGTGTGCTTTAGCAGAAGTTTGCCAGCATGATGCTTATGTGCACCATTGACAAATGAAGAGGTAGGAAATGCCCTGCCTTGGCAGCAGGAGGGTTGGAAATGAGGCTCAGTGAATAGGAACAACAAGAGAAAGTCTCCGCCTGAAGCATGCATGAAAGATGCATCCCTGCCAGACTTGTGGCTATTAACTGGTTTGGGGATATGAGAATATTTTTTCCCATCAGTTCGCCTTGTCTCATTGCCCATCTCTTTCATCCAGGACTTTCTCTGAAAGCTCCTATTTTTATTCACATGGTGTGGTCTATGACAAATGTTTCTGTAGGATACCGCATTGTGAGTGCCTTGAACTTTATTGCAGGGCTTTTCTGTGCTTTTTGCTTTCTAGATTGATTTATTAGGTCTGCTCTTTGTGTTGGGATTCATTTGTACACAGTTCACGTTTTCCCCTCCTAAGTGAGCAGGATTTGCACAGGCTGATGAAAAATAAATGCACCCAATGACAGGCTTATTTTCAGAGCCAATTACCAAATGTTCCAAATCACTACAGAAATCATGGCATGGGGAGGAGAAATTAAGACCTGTTTTCAACAGAAAATAATGGAGCCTGCTAAGGAAACAAAACTGTTACACGCAAAATGATCTGTCCAATAAAAACTAAGGAATGTAGCAGGCATGCTTTCATCACTAAATTTATACCAACAATTGGACATGGAGAAGAAAGGAAGGAAAAAGACCAAAGCCTTACCAGTGAGGCAAAGACATACTTCTGGTCCTTCTCCTGAAGAAATATCAACATGTCTGAGAGGAGGACTGCCTGGACCTCTGCAACAGAGAATGAACATGTAAGTTTAACTGTTGCATATACATGCATGTCAATCACTGGTTCTAGCGTCTGCCAATACCTTTTATTTAGCAATATCATTTATTCCTGATCTCCTGGAGTCCCTAACAGCCATTTTCAGGCTATCCTAAGAAAGCGAATTAGTCTGCTGTTTGGTTTGCTTTTTGGGATTTTACTTCCTAGTTAGTAGGAACTGTTAGCATTGTAGAGGCAACGTGCTCAGCTCCTGCAAACAACACGGCCCCTGCACCTCTATATGGGCCACATCCACCCTGACTGGTCTCTAACATTGGCCCACGGCATAGTAATAATGTAACAGTCCCATCTGTGCATCGATATATATGTACAGACCTCTGCTAAACTGAAGTGTCCACTTCGTGCACCTGACAAAAGGGGCTCTAGCCCACCAAAGCTTATGAGTAGCTAAACAATTAGTTTTTAAGATGCCACAGGGCTCCGCATTACATCTCTATAGTGACTCCTCCATGCAATGTAAAATCACCACTGAAAGGAATCAGAGGGGCTCATAACTAGACCATCCAATGGGACATTCATATGCAAACCACAAGCCCTTTGAGAGTCATGGAAGACGGGGGGATGCTTGCTGAACCTACATCCTATTCAATCACACAATCAATATTTTTATCTTCAAGCAAAATATCTGTTTGGTTTTCATGGCTCTCCTCTCATAAGTGGTGCCAATTATCTTGTAACAACATTTGCTAGCTGCAATTTCTTCCCCAGGCCTTTTAACTTCAGCAGCTGATGTTGATTATGTCCACAGATGCACATGGGCAGCCAAGTGGGTAGGCCTCTGCAGGGAGGCTCTGACTCAAGTAGGAGAAAAGAAAGACATGCAAAGAGAGGATGAATAGAAAACTCTGAACCGGAGCAAAGATATTCCCCCAAAATACACACGCTACCTTCCAAGTCGCCTCATGATCTATCACAAGATTACACAGTAAGTACTGCGTGAGATGCCCCACCCAAGCCCCAGTGTACAAAGAGCTTCTGTATATGCTGCAAGACCTTGTGACGTGCAGATGAGGTAAACTCAAAAGTTAATTCACTCCCTGCGTGATTCCTTCCATTCATTCTGGAGGAACAAGATCCCTTTGAGATCAAATATGAACCAAGGGCTTGCCAAAGTCTCAAACCAATACTCAAACCTCTTTTGAGGTTTGTGAAAGTTCAGGTGAGATTTGTTTTACTTTGGTTTGGTTTTGTTTCCTATGCTTTCTGCTTTTGGATCAGAGGAGGAAAGACCCAAGTACTTCAAGGAAAGCCATTCCTGTGTTATTTATGGCTCCAGTTCCAAATCCCAGAAGTTAGGATAGCTGTTTCACACACACCAAAGAAAGATGATCGAACTCCACTGACGTACCAAGATTATATGCCTGATATTGGTGAAGTGGGAAAACAAGTCCAACCTTTCTGAATGGGGTGGCATACAGCACTGGCAGCTCCTGGCAAGCTTCTGGGCATTGGACAGTGGGAGCCAACAATTACCGCAGGCCCAGGGATAAGGTAGAAGAGGCGAGGCCAAGGGTGGAATGGGAGGAACTTAAGGCAGTTAGCCCTGGACTTCCCCCTAGGCTCCATCAGGGACAACGCTGCTGCAGCTTTTCAAAGGGGCCTGGATTTCCAACCAACACTGCTACTACTTCACCAGTGGCTGGAGCTCCGGGCCTCTTTGAAATGCTGGGCCCTGGGAAAACTGCCCCTTTTGTCCCACTGTTGGTGGGCCTGCTTGTGGGTGAGAGAATGACTAACATGATTCTTATCTCAACATTCACTTAAAAGACTTCAGGCCCCAGTTCAGCAAAGCATTTAAGTCCACTGTTTTGGTGACTTGGGGGCCTTAACTGTCTTTTACTTAAATTAATTTTCACCCATTAATGTGAGCGATTCAGCAACCAGAGGTGGCCAAACCATAAGCGGAAGTCCTGAGCCCCAGCAGGCCGTACCTAACTCCTGAAGATCACAGTATGTGGCTCAGTATGTTTGCCCATAATATGCCCTTCACAGAGAACACAGCAGTTGCAGGGACTTCAGGGAAACAGAAGAGGCATTGATGGTTTGAAGCAGCAGCTTCAGAAATTTCAGAGTAAAATAATGTGGGAACTTACTTCAGTGCAAGAGCTAATGGAATGCTGGGTCTGCTCGGCAGCTCCGGGAAACTTTCACATGACATCAATGTAGGGCTGCTCAGGGTTGCCTCTAATTTTTTTTCCAGCCAGGGCAGAATAATTCTGGTTGTGTGCACCAAGGCACATGTGGATGTGCACCACCAATAGAAACACATGCTGTCCACTGTGGGTGCTCTGCTTATCAGCTGACTGGCAACTGAATTTCTCCTGGCTGGCCACCCAAGAACTCTGCTTACGGAGAACACTGGTACTGCTCCTAGGCAGCAAAAGTGGAAACTGCAATGGCTCCATTTCCCATTCAGTTTGTATTTCCTTGAGTCATAGTGTGTATAAAGCCACGGTGTACAAACATGAATTAGTGCCTTGCAACCAGACCAGTGCACTGATCAGCATGGCCATGAGAGAGTCATATGGCCCATCAGATTTCTCAGTTAATTAGCTATGGTGCCCTCTCACTGTAAGCCCTCAGTGAACAATTGCAAATCACTGTTCACACCAGCAATGACACTACTGTGCTCTGCAGCTCTCACTCTTCATTTACTTGTGGAGGTCAATTTGCTACTAGTCTGGATCCCAGGCCTCCCAATGAGGTGCCCACTGGAAGAGTCGGGTTTCGCAGGTGGAACCCAGATGACAGTGAGCAAGGTTTCCCTTCCCTGGAGGGGGACTCACCATCACACCCATCACTCAGCTTGCAGAGCAAAGCTTGGAAAGTGAATAAGCAAGCAGCATGCATGGTAAGCAGTAACAGGAATATCGGAAACATTTGTGGCAGTAAGGTAAGGTGCGAGTAGGAGCACAGGGTAGGGCTTTTCATGGTTTCTAGTTTGACAGCACCTAACAGAGCCAAAGTCAAGAGAATGAGGTCACAGGTCCCAACATGGATGAGCCTAGCCACTGACCAGAGACAATGAGGACACCTCCTTGGGGTGCATGAGCGGTAGGGTGTTCTCACCTTTCAGTCTCCCAGCACTATTTTTCAGTGAGACAGGCCCATCACGGATAAGTTTCCTACGTCTCAAGTCCTCCCTGGCAAACATCTGGCCACTCTTCATCCTCATGATGGACTTGCTGTCTGTCCGGGTGTATATCTCGGTAAGACGTGTTTTCTTTTCATAGTTGCTGACTTTGCTATTGACCGCAGCAATCACGTCTTTAACCAGGTTTAAGGACTGCGTCAAGTCTTCATGCTCCACTTCATTTTCTTAAAGGGGGAGAGGGAGAGAGAGAGAGAGAGAGAGAGAGAGAGAGGTGACCTTTTCAGTCCACTCTTATTTGTGACTATTTTAAAATAGCTTCCTAAGAGAAGTTTCATTTTGAAGAAATGAAGTTTGTTATGAGCTTTAAATACACACCTATACAGTAAAGGGAAACCAAAGAAAATATATGCCACATTAGCTATGGCAAACTAGGACAATGTCAATAAGGCCATCTTCAGCCTTGGCAAGTGCATGACTACCTGACTGAATGTATAAAAATGGGCATGCCTCCATTCTACATGTGCCCACAGCTGTTTATCTGAACAAATCCTGCACAGCAACTTTTCTTATATCAGATTCTGTAAGGAACAATCAGTAATGTTACAATGAGTGTTTTACACGTCTGGATTAATGGGCCACGCTGATTGCGGCAAAATTCCCCTCTGCTTGGCTCCTGATGAAGCAACAAGTTTGTGAAATAACTTGCTTCACATTTGTAAGATTCCAGAGCCCCTCACTCAGGCTGCTCTAAACTACCCAACCAGACAGACGACTAGGAAGGAGGAGCATAATGGCCAACAAGACAGCCCCTTGTGAACATAAATTTACATTATAAAAATGAAAATCTTTGAAAAATTTTGAAAGGTATGAATTAGAGAACTTTATAATCGTTAAAGACACCGGTCAGTGTCTGCCATTCCTTGGCTAATCTGGAATGTGAGCTGTTGTATTTTTAGGATGCAAACCTGGTGATAAACGAGGACAGAAAGCATTACACATACCCAACTCTTCAGAGGATTTTGTGGGTGAAATCATACCAACCCCTCCCTACTTTTGGAACTCATCGTACCTTAAACGACATATCACAGATAAACTACTCCTCTTCCTCACCTAATAAAGGGCTTCCACAGAGATTAAGAAGAGTGCACCAACAGAAAGGAGGCTAGATTAAACTGTGAACTGACTTTTTTTGTTCTCTGAGTGAGAGACTGAGAGAAACTAGGAACACAGCTGGCATTGGATATGTAGGCTACTCCCCTGTGTTTCTGCCATCCTAAGCCCTTGTCTGCTCTAGTAGTAATGTTTTGAGGCTACTCCTTATGGGTTGATCAGGCAGGATCAGAAATGTCTACATGACACAGAGAAATATGCCAGAAGGCCGAATGAGGACCTACCACCTTTAATCACTTAGTCAACAAATTAACCATAAAGAGTCACATTTGAGGCCAAGTTCTTTGCATACAACATGTAAAAGAATGGTAATGTAGAATTCCTGGGGTGGAAGAAATGCTCAAAAGGAGATTGTTAACGCCCTTGTCGATCTGAGATTCTTCGTCCTCATTTTGCAATCCCCTTCCCCAAGGCCTTGTATCACAGCTACTATCCAAAGTGGACACAGCGAAGACTTTGGAGTCTGTGCATGTTGTGCCATAAAAAGCTAGACATTGCAGAAGTGATGACTATACCACAGCAGAGCACTTCTACAAGGGCTACGGGCTGTATTTTTGTCGCACTCTCAGGCCTGTCTCTGAATAAATTTTAGGTCTCTCATTAAAGCAGTAGTGGGCCTGAAACAACGGACTGGTTGGTTGGTTCTGAGTTGGGCAGTTTAAGCTGGAAAGGTCCTGGAGAAAATACGGAGGGAAACACACATGCTTAGGAAAAGGAACAGGCTCTACCTTTTGTATATTGTAGTATTCTCTGTAATAGAACAGGATACTTTGTGATCCTTTGAGTTACTAGTAAGATGCACTCAGGAATCCCCAAACGCCTCACCACTGCGCTGCTCATTTTTTTCTAAAAAAAGAGACAAGACATAACTTAAATGCTGCCAATGAAGCACACCCAAGATGAGCCAATGTGCTGTGTGCACATGTTGGGGTCAGCAACAGGTCCTCCCCCAGTTCCTACCTTGATGAATGCCTGAAACCGCTTCTCTTTTGACTGCAGGTCTTTGAAATAATTGACAGCCTCATTGTGGTGCCCACAGAATTTGCCATAAATTTTCTTCATTCGCTCCCCAGTCTCACCGGAAAACTGCAAGACATGAGCAAACTTATAAGCCCCCGCTGAGTTCCTTGGACCCATCATTAGGGATCACCTGCCATTAAGCAGTGAAAAGGACACTGTTCAAATCTAGCTCTAAGTATTGCTTTCAGAAACACCAAAATCCATGTAATTTCCAGCATGGAGAATAGGCACTGTACCAACATCAAGTCAGAGACCCTACCACAAAGAGCATACGCTACAGAGAGACAAGACAGACAAAGGGCAGGGGGTTGTGTGTGGGGGCCGGGGTATAGAGGTATCAAATGGCTTGTTCAGTCTTAAAGCAAATCAGCAGCAGAGCCAGGAAACAGAATCCAGGTGCCCTTCTTCCCAGCTTAGTGCCCTCCCCTGCAATCATACCATAGCCATCCCGAGGCTTTTCTGCCCCTGTGGCGTAAACAAACAAAACTGACATCACACCTTTCACCTTACAGTCTCAAAGTACTGTACAAAGTTGGCCAGGTATCTCTAGGGAGTAAGTGGAGGCACAAAGGCTATGTCTACCCAGCAAAAGGAAAAAAAACCCTGTGCCACCCAACTCCGGCTTGTGGTGCTTTCATTGGTGCACTGACTTTTGGGCTCAGGCTGGAGCCTCAGCTCTGGGGCCTTCCCACCCCACAGGACTGTACACTCTGGGTGAGGCCTAGACCCTGGAAATCCACACAACAATGCAACAGCCCCACAGCCTGAGCCCTGTGAGCCGGCATTAGCCGGCTTAGGCCAGAGGTGGATTCTCTTTGCTGTGCAGACACACCCAAAGAGGTGATGTGATTCACTTTGGGCCACCAATAAGACAGAGTAACAGCAGGTCTGTGCTACAGAATTACTACAGTTTAAATAACTATGTTCCTCAGGGGTGTGAAAAATCCACTTCAGAGCAATGTAGTAACAGCGACCTAAGCACTGGTCTAGACGGTGCTATGTAAGTGAGAGAATGCCGCCTACCGACACAGTTACTGCCTCTTGCTCTGGTGGATCAACTACACTGACAGCAGAGAGCTCTCCTGACAGCGTAGAACATCTTCAGTAAAGCAGCACAGTTTCACCAAAGCAGCATTTTAAGCACTGACCTGCCCTGAGAGAGGCAATTACAGTTCACGAGTTCCTGGCTTACAGTCTTATGTTCAGAGCATACCACTCACCTGATTGACCAGGATGTCTCCAATCCGCTTGATAACAAAGTTCTTTTCGCTTTTGTCCATCAGGGACTCTTTCTTCCTCTCCAGAATCCGCTGGAAGAACTGGTTGTGGATGTTCAGCAAGTCATCCAGGCACGGAAAGACCTTTTCCACCATTTGCTGTTCAAACTGTAGTTCTTGCACCATCCCCCTGCTGTAGACATCACTCATGATCTTCAGAGTGCGGACGTGGTGCATCTCTGTCTGCATCAGCTCTGTGAGAGACAAGCATGGGTCCAACACAGGAAGCACATGGTCCATTATTATTATCCTCTAGGACAGAGTGCTGCATTAACCCAGAATACAGAGGGCATTGCTAAGCCAAGCAAAGGCACTCAACAGATCTCCCAGGTTAGCAGGCTGCACAGAAGCTAACAATGTAATGAAGTGCTGTGGACTTGTAATTCCCCATTTTGGGATGTGCAGGCAAGGCAGGATGGACATTTTTTGCACTCATCTTACTGGACTGTATACATGGGAACTGGTGGGGGAGGAATATAGCTGGTAGTACATTAAGTGCAGCACTTTTGGCTCCCCACCAGTTTCATTCTTTTCCTACCTCGTCAGAGTTACTAGTTAGGTTACCAATGTGAACACTGTTTTTCTTTTCAAAGCGCATACTAGGGCACAGAGTCGGGGTGGATCAGCTCTCCCCATAACCTGTTGCTTCTACAGACAAGTGCTCGCTCTCACTGCTGCAAGAAAACTGGTCCCCAAACCGTGGGGCTTGCTCCCAGGAGGGTGCACTGGAATGTTGAGGAGAGGCGAAGTGGTGCCTGGGCCAGTCCCATACAGGAGGAGAATGCCATTGTGCCCCACTGTGGACCCAGCCTCCAGTTGCAGCCCTGGCCTTGGCCCAGCCATGACTCTGCTCCTGGCTTCAACTTGGTAGTGGCTCTGCTCCCAATCACAGACCTGGTCCCAAGTCTCAGCACCAGGTTCCCAGACCACAGGGGTGAATGTGCATGTGTGTGTGAGTGGTGGGGGGGGGGCACAGATAAGGGAGGTGACTCAGGTAAAACATCTGAAGACCATTGTGCTGGAATTCGAACACTGTTGGAGGGCAAGTAACAAACCACTAGCTGCTCCTCTTAACAGAGTGACTTTTCTGTTGAGGCACAAGAAAACTCCTACATCAAAGCAGGGAAGATGCTAATACAGATTGAACTTCTTTAGTCTGGCATGCTCTCGTCCGGCAACATGCGTAACCTGGCATGATTTTAGTTAGCTGAACAACCACTTATCATGGGTGTGGTCAAGTTTCACATCGTCCCATAAAGTTTGTTTACAGTCACCAGTCCTGGTTCTCAGTGTTCTGTGTTATTTAGCTGTAATATACCCCTAAATGTCTTCTAAGAGCCCAGCAAGCAGTGAAAATGTTGGCAATGCTGCTAGACAACATTAACCATCCATGGTCCAGCAAATTCTCTTGTTCGGCACTGGTTAGGTCCCAGTGGTGCCAGATTAGAGGAGTTCAACCTGCATAAGTAATTTACTATGCTGTGCTCACAGATAGCTGCATATAAAGGTCATCACAAGACAAATTAGGAGATGCAGTTTGTTTGGATAGCTTCAGGTAAGTGAAATCCAGAATTCCTAAGTGTATTAAGATGGCAGCGGAGGTCTGTCTTTCCTGTAAATGCCAACGTTGACAAAGTTTTCAAATTAATACACACTAAAAATGATGAACAGATACCCAAGCCTAGAAGTTTCTAGAAACAGAACTGAATCAATTTTCGTTAATCAATAAATCTCTCACCATATATGACATCTTGTCGTTTGATGACATCTTTTTTTTGCTGCCGCAAGAACTTGCTGTCCACTACTTGACTCCAGGATTCTGCCTCCAGCTGCTTGGAGTCCATCTCAAAGTCCCCCATGAGCTGTCCTTCATTCATGTCTGCACCTGCATAAAAGCAGCATAAACAGTCTTCTGGTCCCATTTGAAATTCCCTTTGGCTATTGTGAAGATTTGGGCTTTGTTCTGAATGCCACAAATATCATATCCACTTTCTGTTTCTAACGTGGAAATGATTATATGGAATTTTACCGGCTAAGTACCAAAGTAAAGTACTTTTACAGGTTACTTGCTGGTTGCACAAACGTTCACAATTACCATCTATGCTGAATTCTGATTTGGAAGACAAGCAAGAACAAGCTATTTACCATGTAAGAGCATGATAATTAATATGTAGTTTGCTCACCTTTGTTTACTTCAGTAAATTAACAGAACTGTTTTGGAGAACTTTGTGAAAAGTATTTTCAAGCTTAGAAATCAATAACTGACATGCCTGGAACTGAAGATTTTGTATATCAGCAGCACATTTCAGAAAGAAAGTGTTCATTTTTGCCTGGACACAACATGTGAGGATTCACGACAATTAGGAAATTTTCCCTGTTCAGTTCCTAATGAATTAAAACCATATTGTATTTTTCAGGTCAGTGTTGGCCAAGATATAAAATGTATAAGGACTAGTTTTATACTAGAGCACTCCTCGCTTAAAAAGTAACTTCATTTTTGGGTTTGAACCTGCCAATATTAAAAAGTAAAAGACATAAGGTTCTGTAGATGTACAAATAGATTGGAAGAGTGGACAAAGGACATAAGATGTGGAGGGCGGGTACAACTCTGAGCTATAACCACAGTCCACAACTCAAATGTAAATGAAACCCTTCATACATTTTTTCCTACTAAGGACATGCTAAAATACTCTTGCATATAAAGAAATTACTGTATGGAGCCTTTGTTTTTTGTCCATCTTTATTTATACTTTCCCTTATGTAAATGTAAATACGCTTCAATTCTCCAGCAAAGAAAACTAAGTTGATGTCAAAACACTTTTAAAGGACTTAGTGTTTCTAAAAATCAATTTTGAGACCACACATTTGCTGGGAATGCTTCTGTGTTTGTATTAACACATTGGGATTTCTTACCCTCATCAGTTAGTGACTCAGTGGATTCATTCACCCTGCTGATTTTATGTAAAGAGTCAGTTGACTGGGACAGGAACTTCCACGTATGTATTAAGCTTTCATCATTGACAACCCTGCAGAAAAAAAGGAAATGCAGAACCCTATTCAGGACTCCAAAACTCAAAACAATTACTTTCTCAAATACACAAAACAAATATTTTAAATAAAACTAAAAGCTACACTAAATGTTGCCAACTCCGAACAGGTATTGTGTGCACGTATTCATCTATTTGATAGATAGTGCTAACAACTACAAATTAGGGATTAACAAATTGGATAATCTAAAATTCCGACTGAAATAGTACTTTTGCTAAAACCTGAAGTGAATCTTTGAGGTCCAAAAGAGCTTTTTGTTTCATTACATCTCATTTTCGCATTACCAGCCCACTTCCTTATTTACAAGATACTGTGTTTCCAGCTTAGCTAATGAAGAGGAATATCAGAAGTCTCAAGAGAGGCTGTATGTGCAAAGTTGAATCTGAAAGCAATTCATCTAACATATGGATAAGCAGTTAATCTTGTGGATTTTTCTCTAAACTGAGCCTTTTGATATTTTTTTCCTCCCAGCTCTGAAAATATACCTTCAACAGGATTTTCTAAATCACTGGTGCTAGGGAAAATGAAAGAAGGAATTAGTGAACACGGAAACTCTTTATATAGAGCAGCAACCTGTGTGTGCACGTATTTATTTGTACATGAATACAGAACACACGAAGGTATGGAGCTTTAACTGGCTTCATTTCTGAGCAGTTGTACTGCATGAAAACTGCTGAAAATTTTAATTCCTAACACACGGGAAATTTGAGGTTATAGATCTCATAGCAACTGCTTGACCCCTTTTCTTCACACAGTATGTACTATTTGTACTTACATATATGTGATATTTTAGACATTAACTTAAATGACTCACACCCATAAGCGTATTTCTAATGCAATGTGGGGAATAATTTAGGCTGCTTTCACTATGCGTACTTTATGTATACAACACACACAGAGAGGCTTACCCTGCAATGTTCTGTATTGAGACACTTTTTGAAAGTGTTGTGCTCTGCTGTGATCTCCTGTTATTGAACATTGAGGTTACGGTGTTTTCATCAGGGGCAAGTACTGCAGACCGAGGGCGCTCCTTAGGCTGTGAGGCTAGAAAAGAAATGTCAGATGTTTGATGAAAAACATCATCCAAATTGATTGCTACACTCACGACTCTACAAAGCAAGGTTCTAACAATGCACTTTCTAGCTGGTAGGAACTTTCATAGCTCCGCTGAATTCTAACCTCATTCTCTGTCTTGCCTGAAATCTCTACTCAGGACAAAACTCCCAATCAATCACTCTGCAGTTCTGACTGACTAAGACTTCAGAAGAAGAAGTCCCCCAGGTACATCTGGAGGCTACAATGAACAGTAGCACAATTTATATTTGTCTGACCACTCTAGACACTTCCAAATTCTTAAGAGACACAATTCTTATGTACTAGTAACTTCTATGGCAGTCTTGGGAAAAACCAACAGGGTAATTTATCAGTCTTCCTCTTCTGTGAGACTGTTTCTTGCTTGTAGTCCTGAGCAGGGGCAGTGCGACTCCAGCATGAAAGGGAACACGGGGCTTTCCTAATAAGGGAAAAGACAACCTGGGATCACTCTCTGCACTGCCTGCTGGAAGGGAAGATTGGGTGGAATACGTGAGCCTAAAAACACTCTTCTGAGAAGCTGAGCAGACCTTTATTACAAAACAACAGTCACTTACAGCAACTCATTTTCACACCTCCTTCAAGCTCTTCCCAACCTTGATTTGCTTTGATCCCTCTTAGGACTGAGTTTCTGACTATCTATCAGTTCACACAATACAGAGAGAAAGACACTCCAATTATGCAGAAGGGCTTAAGACATTTTTCTAAATCATCACTAATTCCTGCATCTCACTACCTCTTTTTTCCTTCCCGGGTCAGCCTTCCTGTTTCCCCACAGTGATGGTACTTATCCATTGGACAAGCACAGGCTTTTGAAATGGCCAATTTGGAATTACCCCTTCCATTTTTAACTTCCTTACTGAACAAAATATTCAGTTCTGTGTTATTTTAACTATTCTCCCTGTTTATGAATAATCCAGAAAACAACTATGTTGTCATTTTTCCAGCCGAGAACTCACTCACTAGAATTCTCAGGTACCCAGCTGCAGTCAAATTCTAGCTCCACTACATTGTGTAAATGACAAGAAGGAGCTGAATCACTACAAATATTGTGCCTCCAGGTACTGAAAACATGGGCTCTCTTTTCCACAGCTTTCATCTGCATAAGGTTATACAAAGACCACAGAACTGCACCAACCATTTGTAAAAGATGAGCAATGCCTCTAAAATCCAGAACGTTGCTCAACACAAAGGATGTAATCCCTTTATTCCTGTATTCTAAAGTGTTTATCTTTCACCACATTGATTGAGTACCACTTGCATGCAAAGGTTAAAACACTATACTGAATACAATGAAAAATAGTAACTTTTAGGAAACTACAACAGAAAAGAGGGAAGAGTTCTTACTCTTGTTTCTCATAATTACTGTGGGTAATGAAGAGGTATCATGTGCCTGAAGTGTTCCTTTTTGTAGCTGAAAGAAAAAAAAACAGGTTTAATCTTTCTCCTCTAATATAAATAAAGGGTGCATACATCTATAGATATCTTATTTTAATTACACAGTAACACCATTCTGAGTTCTCTCTGAAGAGCTTACATCCCAGATAAAGTGCCCTGAGCATTTACAGGCAGCGTGTATTCAACATGGTGATACAATCTGAGCCATCACGAGGTATGTCATCAAATATGCAGAAATATTTGAAATAAGAAGTACAATAGAGAGAGAACACTCATCCTGATGTTGCTAGATAATTAAAGCATATGATGACCAAAAGGATGGCTGAGGGAATCGTACATATAATTGTAGTGACTGTGCTCAGCAAGGTGAACACAATCCTTGCCTCAAGAAGCTGACGATTTAAAGATGGGCGTGAAACACTCGAGCAAGAAGAGTGTGATGACTTGTGAGCCTGTGACAACCATGAATTCCATGCTGAGACACTTTTCTGTACAGGCTGAACCTTTCTAATCCGGCTTCTCTCTTCCAACATCATCTGCAGTCTGGCATGATTTTAATTAGCTGGATGTCCACTTATCATGGGTGTGACCAAGTGCTGTGTGGTCCTATAGTTTGTTTACAGCCATCAGCCCTGGTTTTCAGTATTCTGTGCTTTTATTTAGCTCTAATTTATGCCTAAATATCCTCTAAGAGCCCAGTAAGCAGTGGAAGTGTTGGTGATGCCACGAGACAAAATTGACCTCCCGTGGTTTGGCAAATTCTCTCGTTTGGCACTAGTCAGATCCCAAGGGTGCCAGACGAGAGAGGTTCAACCTGTAGTAACATACAAAAACTGCATTAAAAGATGATCATGGCTGTAAAGTCCAGCACTCAAAACATAAGAAATGCCAAAATTAAGGTTACCCATGTGCCCTTAATTTAGCACCAATATGAACCTGCATTATATTAGTCTAATTACATGCTCAGATGCTGTTTTCTTCTACAGCAGCCACACCTCATTCAATGCACAGCACGGATAGTGCTCATAGATGGGGGAACTATTCAATATGTCCTGGCAACCTCGTCACAATCTCACTGCTCCCTGTACTTGCTGTGCCCAGGCCCAGCTCCTCTCCCTGCTGTACAGAGGGGCCTCTTTTCCTTGCTGCCAGAGGAACATGGACAGCACAAGAGAGAGGATCTTCCTTCTCTTGTTTTCTGTGCTCATAGCTGCAGCAGCCCCTGGCACCAGGAGGTGCAATAGCAGGGAAGTCCACTACGGCACTATGCTCAGCTGTTTGGTGTGGGAGGTACATGTTAACTCTGGTCACACAGAGGTGCATAGGATGGAGCGGTTAATGAACCGCTATGCAATATTTGTTTTATCCTTATTGTTAAATTCAAGGCCCCACTTTGCATCTCCTGCACACTATTCAAACCCTCCTCTGTAGAGCAGAATTAATCTCGTGATGGACATCTCTGTGGTGCTCACTGTTGTAGAACTGAGTGCTTTACAAATCTTAGCTGATCTTTACACACCAGGTATACTACTCTCACAGTGGTTGAGGGTAAATATGCTTAAACTCTTCTGATTCAGGGAATAGGGAATGTCTGTTTGACTAGTTTACTCACTTCTTTTTTAAACTGTTTTACAGCTGGGAAACTAATGCACAGGAGAAGTAATGTCTAAAGTGCCCATTAATTGTGGGTTTCCCATTGGAGAGGCCTCTAGGGAACGAAGCACTTTATCTCTTCAGAACAGAGCTCCAATCAACTCCCATTGCACTTCTGCAAGTCAGATCCCAGGATCTCATGTTAGGTACCAGGACAGCGAAGGACACAAGCGTGACGTTAGAAAAGTTTGGTTTAAATGACTCCGTGGCAGAGTTAGCGTGGCATGCGAATGTCTAAACAATACTCTCCCTCCTCCTGAAATCCCCAGCCTCATTCGTTAGATACATTACAACTTCTACAACAGATCAGACAGGAGTCCTACGTACAGGAGACGGACTAACTACACAAGTCTGATCCTTTCCCAAGTGCCATCCATTTGCACATCCTGAATGAGGCAGGGGTACTGTGGAAATACACTGTGTGATCATGTAAAGACTGTATCATAACACATTGCACAAGAGGGCAAATTAAGACTGAAGAAGGCAAATCTTCATTCTGGCATTTCCTAACTTTAGAACTGCTTGACTTTTCAACCATTATGTTCTCAGAGAGTAGGCTTCTTGTATGTAATTTCCTAGGGTATTTTATTAAATCAAACTAAAACAAAAACAAAAACCCACCAGCAATACTATTATGCAGAATCATATTGACTTCCATATAGGTCAGTAGTTTTGGGATCTTTAGATCCAGAGCACAGACCTGTCATTTGGGCTCACATGGTAACTCTTAGCAGTAGCAGATTCACATCCTTTATAGGGGCCAGTCACTAGACAGAGACGAGCAACTTCTTCCCCCTCCCTTGTGCTTGGCTCCAAGTCCCAGTCCTTGTTTTCCTCTTCCTTCACTTTTCCCTCTTCCCTATCTTCCCTTGGTTCTAAACAGACGTAACTGCATCTTATGAAACTAGAATGTGTTTTCTCCCAATTCACATCAGACTAGGGAAGCACAGTTAAGCTACAAATTGGGCAAATATAATAAATTTCAGGTATCAGAGGGGTAGCCCTGTTAGTTTGTATCTTCAAAAACAGGAAGTTCTGGAGCATAAGCTTTCATGGGCAAAGACCTGCTTCATCAGATGCATGAGAATTTCAGGAGAGCTTAGGAAAATGTTCCACCATAAAACAGGATTCATAGGTTTTGCCCAGCAGACTGGAAATTCCATTGCTGCACGTTACCAAGTATGTCTGCATGCTAAAACGCTTACAACTAAGCTTAATGTTCAGCAGATGACATGAAATCTCTCACCTTCATTTTGACTTTTGCGCAGGATGCCAGACTCTCCTTACAGCCTTTGTGAACAATTGCATTGCAGTCTGTAAAGTGGGAAAACACACATACACAAAGCCAGGTCAGAAGTTTGTCTTTTAGTTTCCTCCTACACGTCTATGAGACACCTTAGATAAGAAGGGATTTTCACTTCCACTAACAAACAACACAATCAGCTCTAGACATTGCCAAACGTGCTGCCTTCCATGATAATCAAGACACAAATGACTGGTAAGAACATCAAAAAAATCTCCTTAAACACAAATATCACCTTAATTAGACCAAGAATGATGAGAAACTGGATGCAGGAAAGAACAGGGAAACAAATCCTGCCCGAGTGTGAAAAACGGTCTCTCCTTGATATTTAATTTCGCCTATCACTCTCTGAGAGTCAGTAAGAGGAACGTGAGACAGGATGCTGGGTTTGCAATTTAGATTCTTGTCCACCTAGACTGAACTCATCAGTTCCCTTCTTAAAGGCCACTCTTACATTTCAAGAGTAATAACTTTTAACTCACTGCTTAATACCAACTAGCTTGCACAGGACCCGGTGACATGGAGGTGACAAAGCTCCACATGCTAGTTAAATCCCCTGATTTGGCCAATAACTCAGTGCATCAGATTTTGTCCTAATCATCCTGGATAAGTTGTCCATTATGACTGGGCTCTACAAAGGGGATGCAAGGAGTTACATGCCCAAAACACTAATTTGTAAAGGGATTCTGGTTACTAATTCTTTGAAAATCCCTAGCCTAAACACTTTCAGATGAAATTCAATACAACTAGGCCCAGCAAATATACTTGATCGCTTTTGTCTATGCAGAGAAATCCATTTTAAATATTCAGCTTGCAAAACATTTTTAAGAGTCATCAAATGAAACCAGAAATCAATAAACCCTTGAACGAACAAATAAAAAATGCCTAAATCATCATTATATTCAGATATGTGCCTGCTACATGAAAGGATGTGCACGAATGTTGAATGTGTTTCTGAAAGTGGTAATGGGTGTTAGCGTTTATGCTCTTCTGTTGATTTCCCACAGTTTCCTGTACATGTGAAAGAGAAAGACAAAAATCTGCTGTGCTGTGTGAAAAACATTAACATGATCATATCTTGGACCAAGAAACCCAGAGAACTTGTCTCCTTCATGCCTCAAAAGGTGTTTGATATAACACCCCTTTTTCCTTGCTCACGGTTGTAGTATGTCTCCTACAATCCTGCATGCATAGGAGAACTGGCTAAGAATCCCCAGTCTTGCAGGTCTTGAGTTGAGTGAAGTGATGCCACTGAGACCTCCCTTGCCCAGAGAGACCACCAGGATATGCAAAGTCAGAACTTGTCTGAGGCTGAACATGTACAAGGTTTCTATACGTGTTTTATTTAGGCGGTTGGGAAGTTTCCTACAAGGCTAATGCCTCTTCTGTTTTGTACGCCGTCTAGTAAGAAACTATTTTTACAGTGTGTGACCATCTGCAGAGGACAGCATAAGCCTCCATGAATGACAAAGCAGGAGATAACCCAAGTGACTAGTCCAATTATTGGAATTAAACATACAAATAGCCCCACTCCCATTTAGATAACCCCTTTGCTCCTGCTGGCTTGGGCACATCTCACAAAAGAAGCTTCCAGTAATTATAAAACAAATTACAAAACAATAACAAAAACGTTTAATAAGGAGACAGAACCCCCTAAGTATTTCTAGAGGTGGATAGGACTGGATTCCCTTGAGTAAAACCAGCCCTTCCAATTCTGGTTTCACACCTAGCTCTGATGGAGCTAAAAATCTCTCAAAAAAGAGATAACAGTGTGATTTCTTCATCACATATGATGGCAGAAAAGTTTCAGGTATTATCAGATGACTCCATAAGATTTATGCTGTCTGGGAACGTAAATCCTGTCAGAACAACGTGTGAGATTGCAGTACAGTCGAATTCAAAGTCAGGCCCAAATTAGGCCTTGAACCTGTGTTTCAAACCTTAGATTAAATCAAATGCTGACGCAAATATCACTCCATCAGTGATCTTGAAAATAAAAAGCCAAGTACTTAGGACAAGATAGAAGCTTGGAGTTGACCAGGCACCTGTTATGTATTCACTTTAACAGGTGCAAAAGTCACTGGATGCTTTTATATGGAAATTCTGGACCAGCAATATTGCTTCTAAAGTCAGATCAAATTTCAGCCATGATGGGAGTTTCGTCAACTTGCCTCACCCCTCAGATACAAAACCATTAACAATTACAAAAGGGAAAACCTGCTTTACCCCAGCTGATATTTAATATTAAAAAAAAAAATTAAAGAAAAAGTGCCAGAATTATTCAAAAATTGTCTATTAGAAACACCTCTAATGTCTCCAGGATTTTTTCTTTTAAAGTCAATTCTTTCCATATTTAATAGCTGGAGCAGCCAGCTGGAGAAATAATTGGAATAGTTCACAGGTATATTGACTTAAAATTTTTTTTCAGACCTTAGCCCCATTGTTAGTCTACTTTCTTAAAAACCACCTCAGTAAATACTGCGTAGAAAACTCGAGGAGTCTGAAGAAACAAATGCTACGTGAACAACAGAACTCCAGACTCCTGCTGCTGAACATTAGTCCTTTTTAAAAGGGAGTCAGCAGAACATCATCATCATGATTAGGAATTCCCTTAATTTGAGAGAGGTGGGAACTGGCTGGTGTCCTCTGGTCTAAGACAGGCTGTAACTGATGCATGGCAATCAGCCGTAACTGAAATATTAATCTACTATTGCATCTATGAACAAACCAAAGGTCTCCATTAGCAAAAGAGAAACAAAATGACAGAAGAAAGCCGCAAAAAAACAGCCAACTCATCCTACAACAAAACAGAACAAAAGAACACAACATCCAGACAGCAACGGTTTGACACAGAACACACAGAGGTGAAAATGTGTGACACAGGAGATTGAATCTCTGATTTATGTGCAACATCAGCATAACGAACTGTGAATTTGCTACTGGCACCTCCCTAACGGTGGGGGGCTTTTTGTTTGTTTGCTTCACGAAAGCACCCTTTGCTGCTTGGCTTGAAAGTTCCACACACGGACATGCTGAATCCCATTTCCTCAAACAGCTCTCTTCCTCTCTTTGGAAAGAGTTGGGCGAGTTTCCAAATGAAGCAAGTCCTGCAAACCAACAAGGTCCTCGAAACCAGTGTGGCTTTAATTGGGCACAAAAAGCCCTGAAAGAACATTTGACTCCTAGGCTTCATTTGGCCTATTTAATATTCCATGTGTTCTAAAGAGAGCTAAACGTACACTGTACATGAGTATAACACAGGGGGAAGCTACTGGCTGCACCTACGCTACACCAGTGGTGGCACGTTGTGTAGTTACACTCTGCAGCAAAAAGCAGCCTGTGTTCACACAATGGCGTGTGGCTACACGTGTCAGCAAAAGGCTCTGGTGGGGAGAAGCAGCGGAGTAAGGCTAAGCTCAAGTCTCTGGCCAGTAGCAGAGACCTTCCCTGATACCTTCCGCCCCTCGTCCCCCCACAAGTGCTCACGCGGGAAAATGATCCAGCAGCAGGGGGGCAGATGGAACCTCTTCCCCTTCCTCCCTCCCTCATCAGAGCCTGTCTCATTCTGCAGCAGGAAGCTACCCAAGCTTTATTCCTCTACATCTCGCCACCAGAGCCTTCCCTTGCTGGGGGCTGGGACAAAAGGGGAATCTATTCTTGCAAAAGAAAGGAGTCCGCTGTGAGACACTGCTATTTTTAGCAGTGCAGAGGAGGAGGCATGACTTTTGTGAGTAGAGAGCATGGAGGGTACACATCTACGCCCTTCAGACAAGTCTTTATTCTCCTTGTCAAAGCCAGGCTTTGCCAGCTTTGACTTTCTTTATATCTGTGCTAGGGAAGTTACTTGGACATGTACATTAGATGCTGCAAAAAAAAAGGGTGCAGTGTAGATGAATCTTCTGGTGCGCTACAGTGTAGTGTGTGCTAAAGAACAAATGATGGTGAGTGTGAACAGCAGCGCACACTCAAATGTTACAGTGAAACACCCCCATGCAGACACTGCTCACATAAACAAAAGTCCTGATTGAAAAGAACTTTGTTAAAGGAAACTAGGGACCTTCTGGCTTACGCCTGCAGCGTCCACACAAGGAGTTAACATTGCAGCACGTTGGCATGTACTGCCACTCACACCCTTGTCATCCAACTTGTTGGGCAATGTAGATAAGCCCTAAATCAAGTTGGGGCTGGATTATTTATGCCCCTTGAAGCAAAATATAAAATGCAATCACACAAAATGTATATCCAACCTACTGCATCCTTTACACTGGACAATGAACTAGAACAGTGTTTCTTAAATTGTTTTGTGGAACACCGCTGTTCCATGAACAACAGGTGTGCTGCAAGCATTTGGAAAAATATGCTGATGGTGTGTATCTTCTGTTATGAAAACTAGATACAACATTACTTCTTCACTGCTATAAAACCTGTTAAATTACTTCATTTTGTTTTTGCAGTACATGTTGCTGTTTTTGTTTGTTGGGTCTGAAAACAATTTCTTTTGAAGAAGATTTTCGTAGGTGTTCTGGCATAAAAAAGTGTGTGTGTGTATGTTATTGTTTGGTGTTCTGCGGTTTCAAAAAGTTTAAGACACACTGAACTAGAGGACCCTTCTGGGCCCTTCTAACCCTATGGCTCTATATGTCTATGACTCTTGGCTATGACACAAGATGATACCTATGTTTTCTGAAAAGTATACTTCATCAAAATGGTTAGGTGAGAGAGATTTCACGTGATCACACGCAAAAGGAGATTTTGAAAGGCAAACAGAGCAGACACCCCCCACCCCACCAACTTCCATGGAAAATAAATGGAAACTGGGCATTTGTATTTTTGAAAATCTCCTTGGTCTCTGGATGTTATGGCTGACTGGCTGCAGGGAAGCAGCTACTGCTCCTGTGTAGCAGAGATGTTTTATACCTTTGTTGGATAGTGATAATCATCTAACTCATCTGATTCTCTATTACTTTTGTGAGGACAGGACCCAAGGCAATTTTCACTGTGCTCCACAGCCTGTGCTGTGTGCATAAATATTAACTAACAAAAAACACCTTGCATAGTTTAAAACCTATATAACTCAAAGAAAATGTAAGAAATCCAAACACATCCAAGAAAATGTTAATTTCATAGGCATGGAACACCTACCCCTACCTGCACAGATCTACTAGCTGTCAGGAAACTGTTAACAGCTGTGTTTTTCAGCAATGTAAGCTCATCATAATGTAACTGGTTAAATCAGGTGATGTTTTGTATCCTAAATGCACGGTGAAGATTTAAAAAATAAGTGATGGAGGGGAGAGGATGGACTTAAGCAGGACTAATTGTTAACATTTTCCACTTCCTGGCTGGTTAACAAGGAACAGGCTTCATACAATCATGTTGCTGTCCCTCTTCCTTCAGGAAACTCCAAAGCTGCCTCTGACTCCAGAGATGCAACACGTTATTGTTCCCGTACCTCCCCCCACATCATTCTTAGACAACGGTCATCTCTTGCAGTTGAGTGTCCTTGCGGTACCTGCCAAATGGGTGAATGCTGTACTCTGAATCCTCAAGGAGAACAGGCCATTCGCTGTTTCCTATTTTGCTATCACTTGGGGCCAGAGCCTTTCTCCCAGCAAAAAGGCAGAATATGCTGAATAGTTCTCCAGTCGGCAGCCAAGCATGAGCCTGAGAGACACTGGCCTTTGCTTCTGAACAGGAGAGGTAGACACCTGTAACTAGTCTGTATTGTTTCTAAACAGGAGGGTGAAAATTATCACCAATTAAAAAGCAAGGGATCAACAGCACAGGGCAACTCTAAATACCTTGCAACTTTCAACTCTAAAGGAGTGACTGTTCTGGTCTCAGCTGAACTAACCTGACAACCTGAATTACACATAGAGGATTATAATGTGAAGAACTATTGGCTGAAGAGGCAGAAAAAGAAAATCAAACAAATGTAGATAAAAGCCCACAGCTCCCTGGGCCAACGTGCTGTCTGTGCTTCATTGAGGCTTCGCACAAGTAAGTTTTTTTCTAATATTATTGGTAACAATTTTTAGTTTTAAGATTCTGCTCCCCATTTTTAAGATTTTTTCTATTTGTAACTCCTTTTATCTTTACAGCTGTGGTATGGGAGTAAGGGGGGGCCAATACTACAGGGTTGCAAGATGTAGGGAATGCTTTGGTCATCCTGGTGCAATGGAAAGAGAACCCAGGCAAAACTGGTAGACAGGCTGCAGGGGAAGTCACCCTGCTACTGAGAAGTTCTTGCCCTGAGGCAGCTTCCACACTCATGGCTAGGAAGTGAGCAAGAGGAGCTTTGACAGTGGAGCTGTAGAGAGGGCTTCCTCCTGGGTTAAGTGGCCAGTGACACTGGATCCCTGCACAACACGGTGTGGGGAAGGCTGAGGTCCCAATGGAGACTAGCAGAAACTCCCCTCTTTTCCCCATACCCCCTCAGAGAGGACCACCAGAAGGCTGAAAGGACAACACGGTGGCTGCCTCCGCAACCAGCCTCCTCCTCCTTTTCCTGCTGCTTGCAGTCCCAGCCAAGGGTATCTGCTTTACCCAGTCCAGACCCTAGCTTGACTATCACACCTTGCACCTGCAGGTATCACATGCAGGAGAGCTTTATGGTCATGAACCCATTTAAATACTCAGAGGGCTCCCTGCAGGCACAATGTCACCAACAGCTTTCTTCCCTCCGATGTCAGTGTGGCAGCTTAACCCTATGTTTACAGTTACCGATTAAAATCGATAAAGCCAAGCTTAGCTGTGTTACACTTACAGAGTGCTGATTATATATTCCACATCACAAATGTATTTATAGGCATGTGCCTCCCCCCCAGTAATACTACACACAGGCAACTATGAACAGCTGTTGTTCACACAGTTTCCAACATTATTCTCTGTTACTACATTAGTCCAAACCAACAGCTACTCCTGGGTGGAGAACAGATAAACTACCTGTTTTTTGTTTTGCTTTCTGTCCATCAATGTTTGTACCTGTCTCATCAGCAACAACAAGTAAGCACATCTCAGGGAGCTGGAAATTCCCCTTACAAAGAGCACCTGAACGCATGGTAAGATGTAACAATGAGTAGCGCAACTGCTTTTACCCCTTAGAGCACAGGATTTACTCAGCTCTGCAAGCTGTTTAAACATAACTGCTAAAACCGGTTAAGCTTGCACAGGAAAAATAGCAGCTCTTTAATCTGAGACAAAACCTCATCCCCATGCACATATATGAGGGGGAAACTGCCAGTATATTCTAATTCCATAGTGTGTTGATGCCACTGAGAAGTCACTGGAACACTGAATCAGTGTTTACTGGTGCCAACACAGAAGGTAGGCTACTGATCGGATAGAGTTCTTTTTTCCCCCTGAAGTTAAAATAGAGGACAAAACAGACACGATCCAAGCCAGCTTTCTTGATTAATCCCAAAACTTTAACAGCGCACCCCAGTCCCAAGCAGCAGTAAAGCACCAAGTCCTGATCCAGAGACCACACCCCAACTGAAACATGGACAGTAATGAACAGCATTATACCTGTAAACTAGGCCGAACATCAGCTACGTATGAGGTTGAATATCAGCCTCCATTTCACTTAAGAGTAGTTTCTGAACCCTTGCTACCCGAGGTGAAAGGCTGATGCATTGGCCATGTCGGGTTCCCCCTTCTCCCTGATCAGAATTCACAAACTGGCAGTGTGAATAAAACAAGAGGGTCAAAACCAGCATCCCGATTCTGGTTGCCAGGCTTTCCACCAACACTGGAACACAAAGAAAAAAACCTACGTACTTGCACAGAGGTGTGAATCCTTGTTGAAAGGTTTCATACAGTGGTAACAGCTGATTGGACCCACGGTAGGGGTTGGGCTGAAGAGGTGTCCATTTAGCATCTTCTTGTCCTTTTCTTTCTCCTTGGAATCTCTCTCTCTCTCTTTAGTCTTCTCCTTCTCTTTCTCCTTTTCCTACAAAGGGTAAAAAGAAGCAGTAGTCTAGTGTCATATCCCTTCTGGATTATTTGCTTTGAGTGCTATGATTCCATTGAGCCACTCTTAATGTACCACTAGCTATGTGTTTTCATAGGAAAGGACTGACATTACAGATTTCCTGTCTCATCTCCGTATATAGGCATTGTAGAAGAACAGCAGGTCAAAAAATTAGGTGTCTTTTCATCAAAGCATATGTGTTGCTTCTCATCCTATCTTTAGAGGTATGCCTTGGTTCCAATCACAGCTAAATGGAACCCTGAGAAAACTTATTTTCTTGAGCACTGACAATGGATTGTAGCAGAACTAAAATAAAAGATTTTGTGTAGGCCAAACTTTCAATGTGAAGCTAATTTTATGGCCAATGTGAAAACTAATTTTTAAAGGAGAAAAAGGGGCCTTTATTTAGGGGTTGGTTGACAGAATCCTGTTCTTTATTTTCCTCTTCACTAGTTTGATCTGACTTCTTCAGTTGTGTGCAAGCAGCTGTGAATAATCTCCTTGGGGAAATGGATTTTTCACACACGTTCTATCCATAGCACAGTAGTTAGGCTGATTTACTTAACTATGGTTAAATGGAAGGAGGAGGTTAACCAGTATTGTGCTCTGTCTTTCTTAACTGCAGAGACCAGCGAAGGCAGATCCTGGCTGCTTGGCTATGCCCAAGATCTAAATTTCCTCACGTCTCCACTGCCGTGGAGATATGACTGGTGAGATACACAGACGGACGAGCATCAAAGCATTACACAAAATGTTAAAGAGGCCACACTGGTTATCCTCAGCTTTGGGAATCCTCCAGCATGCAGCTGCTTTTGGCAAGCTGACTAACAAACCCTTCAAGCCCACCCACTCTGATTTTCAGAAGGGTCCCTTCCTCCTTCCCTCAGAGAGACAGTTGTATCAATAAGACTATGCTGCTTTAAGCATGCAGGCTTGAAGTTCCTGTCCTGTCGTACAGCTTTATGTGTGATTCAAACGAAGTGACAGAAAACTTGAACATTTCCAGTTTGCATAACTAGAGGTAACAGATGACTAAAAACCGAGACGACGAAAAATATAGGAAGTGACAGTATGTTGGGTTTCCTATATGTTTAGAAGTCCTGTTAAAGGTCGGTCATAACTTACACCAAGCACAGGGATTTTAACTCTCTAGTATGTGGTCTGCCTCGCTGACACCTTCATGGGAGTTGCACACAGAAAATACAAATATACAATTAATATATCTCTATATGTACACATGGAAAAAAAAAATCATCTACTCATTACACAATACAATACCACCCCATCATTTTTACCTCAGTGGACTGCTGAGACCACAAAGGAGAAGTCATAATGGAGGCAAATGTGAAATTATGAAGTTTTTTTGTGGACTTACATATTGTGAATTATGTGTAATATGCCTTGAGCTAAACACATTTCCAATAGAGATCTAAATAAACAAACAAAAGAGCATTCCACAAGATGGGAGAAAAACAACAAAGCAGTTAATATCAGGACAGTGACTACAAGTCCTGCAGTCACCACAAAGAAACCATTGAGCTTTTTCTGTCACATTTAAATAGCAGCAAGTGCAACACCTGTGTCTCTCTATGAATTCAAAGCTGAGGCCATCTCTAACAGGGCCTTTAAACTAAAGTTCTGTCTACTTCAGTTTCTGGCACAGAGCCCCTCTCAGTATTACGGCCATGGAAATGAAAGATCATTTGAATGCAGTATTAAACATGACAATCCTATCTGGTAAAGACAAAGCTGAAACTGACAGCAGTCCCCTAAACCAGCAGTGCACAAAGTTGGGGTTGGGCCCCTTCAGAGAGGCAAGAAATTTCATTGGGTCAGGGCACAGTACAATTGGCTGCTGGATCTCAGGCTTATCCAGCTCATTAAAAATGTTGACGTATGTTACTGTTTTTATGTCTGTATAGTCACATTTATATGCCGATTAATAAAGTTTTTACATTCTACATACTTCTTTCTTACACGTGCTGAAAGGGTTTTTTTTTTTTTACCATGTGAACACAAGTGAAATTTCCATTGGTTTTATCAGTTTATTGAATTACACGGGATGGTGGGGGGGGGGGGGCACTCTGTAATTGCAGGGAAGAAAAGTGGGGTCTGACATAAAAGTTTGCTCACCCCTGCCCTAAACCATCTAATCCCTAGATTGAGATTGCATTAGAACCCTATATCCAGAGGTGAAAGGCTCGATGTCCCATTCACAAATGGTTGAATTGTACAAATCCAGCAGAGTTCACTTTGGAAGGAGCTCAGGGCTCATGCTCTGCAGGGCTAGTAGCAAATCAAGACCAAAAGGTTTGCTTGACTGTCAGAATCTGAGGAACTCCATCCTTCAAGCGATGGATGTTACTCTTGGCTATACCCTATGTCTCTGTGAACATTTAAAGGTTCCTAGTAATGCTGAGAAGAGGAGATTAATAACTGCCCCTGGAGCGCAGCTGGCATTTAGAGACAATTTTCTTGCAGCTTGGTAATTTTGGGGTCTGGGACATTAACTGTCCTTTATGATGTTATAAAGAAAGCAAAAAATGTTTGAAAGAAAGAGACGATTTCAGTTAGACAGGAAATACTGCACCACATTTAACGAACAAAAAGCCAACTTTCATATGCTGGGTGCCAATCTGAGTTAATAACACATCACAAAGAATACCTTAAAATAAAATGTTCTTTCCATACTATACATTACTGAAAAAGACTTCAAACAGCATGAAAATAGAAATACTTTTTTTCCCATAATAAAACCACCAGCATGGTGGAAGGAACCAGCTCCGTGGGCAGTCTACTTCAGCATCAGATTTCAGTGTGAAATAACAGTTAAGTTCTTACCTCCCAATGCTTAAGTCCTACTAGTCTCACTGTTATTTCAGGTAAGTCACTAAATCTACACCGTTTTATCGACATGCTTTCCTGGGGACACGAGAGCTGTTTTCTATGTATATAAGTCCATGGTGACAGCAAACTGGTCTGCTCAGTCTGCCACAACAGATTATTGGGAGAGGAAGTCAAACTGCTTAGGCAATGGAGGGAGGGAGGTCTGTTAGCTGCTGACTTCCTGGTAGATTAGCTTAACTATTTTGCTACTGGTACCGTGTTTTCTACTAGCTAAACCTGTTTACAAAAATCAGAAGGATGAGGAAGACAGGAAATGAGTTTTAAAAGGAAAATGTCACTTGAATTGGATCCCAGAGCTTTAAAAGAGTTGATAAAACAACCCCTGTATGATTCATAGGGCATTTATGAAAAGAAAAGTGTATTTGGATAGAAATGGATGCACATTTAGTGTACCTCAACCATATTTAATACTTTTGCAGTGCTTATCAAAACACTTCCCATACAGAGAGCTAGAGAGGCTGCTTTTGCGCATGTAAAGCTACTGATTTTTTTATAAAAAAAATCACAGATGTTTATAAACTCACAGTTCTTTTAAATACACTGAGAAGCTGGTGGTGTTTAAAACTCTCTGGATGTGAACAATGGCTCTAATGGCACAAGAGAACAACAGAAGGAATTACTCACGCTGCTGGTATTAAATTTGATTTCGTATTTCCTGTCATTCCCCAGAAATTCATTTTGAAAATGAGAGAATCTCTAAATATTTTTCTGAGAGCAAGATCATATCATTGTGTGTATTATGAACCTTTACATATATATACACACACAATTTGAGCTGAATGGAGTTACTTCAGTGTAAAACTGTAGTAACATGACACTAGAGACAGTGCTAAAATTACCCATTTATTTATTATTCCCCCTCCATGTTAAAATTTCCCTTGTGCCTATGTGTCTTCTTTGTTAACATAAATAAAAACATACATACCGGTCATGGTCTTCTTCATAAAGTTTATTTTATAACTAATCTTAGAAAACTGCATCATCTAAAACCATGCTCTGAGAAGAGCAAAATCTGGTAGGCGTGACCATATGTTTATGCCTCTTGCTCTACTAGAAACAGAGTTAGAAGAAACCAAATCTTCCTGTTCCACTTCCTCTTTCAAGAGTTGTTTTTTTCTTTTGTTTTAATAAAAAAAAATCCAGTCCTTCTGTGTGATGATCCAGTTTTCCTAGAAACTTTAACTCACATTTTTGGGCATAACGTTTTAAACTGTTTCAATTAGCACAAAATATTCCTAATTAAGGAGTAAAAAATAGGGGGGGGGGCTGACTAGAATGTCACTCTGCATTGCCAATCAGTAAGAGTATCAAAGCTGCTAGCTGTTATTAGTTTACAAAAAGAAAACTGAGTTTACCAGCTTGGAGGAACTCATTTTATCAGAAGGTTTTAAAATAAGCAAAAAAGTCAGCACACAAAGAGAGGGGAAGTATCTCAATGTGCATTCTCTCCATGTATTGTTTTACCCCTCATCCTAACACAATCTTTCCCTGTATGCAACTCTGATCTATTGTGAACTCACAGTTCTTGCCTTATGTCAAGGACTGACTGCAAATCCCCAAATTGTATATGACATTTCACAAATTCTCAAGTGGTTTGTATGACAGTTCTATAAAATACATCTTCTCACATTGACTGGAGAATGGAACAGTTTCTGTACAATTTTGAACTTTCCATAATCAGATGCAGCTCTGAGGTCTTCAGTGACCACAACGGGTATCCTGTGATCAACAAAAGACAACTGGTTTCCCTTGCACAAGGGTTTAAAGATGTCACAATTGCTAGATGACGCACCAGAGATGACTCTACTATTGTACATTTATTATATTACCACACAATGACTTACTTTAAAAAATACTAAGTTTGGAAAGTCAAACATTCAAAAATTATTGCATAGGAAGAATTAAAGTTGTTTATGCTACCTTCTTTGGGCTTCCTTGTACATATGCATTATTATACAGTGTATAATTATATATCATATACTTTTTTTTTTCCAGGGGGCTTATTCAGTGCACAGGATGGATGATGCTCATTGAACAAGCAGTTATTCAATATTCTGCTTTACCTCCATGGCTCAATGTGTGATCCCATGCCTCATTTACAGCATGTTATTCAAACCCTGCACTGAATGAATTATTAATTTCCCTTTAAATTTTTTGAATGGTACTCCTCATCACAGTATTCAAGTGCTTCACAAACAACGAATTCATGTGGTCATGTGGTATTATGCTGCTTATTTTTCAAGGGGGAACCGAAGCAAAGAGAGGGTGAAATCAAAAGGTTCCACTATTTTTGGGTGTCCAATCTGAGATAGCTACAGCCTGATTTTTCTGAGCACTAAGAATTC
Source organism: Carettochelys insculpta (assembly GCF_033958435.1). Lineage (NCBI taxonomy): Eukaryota > Metazoa > Chordata > Testudines > Carettochelyidae > Carettochelys > Carettochelys insculpta. The sequence goes on from NC_134148.1 coordinate 32,575,143, forward strand.
TGTAGCACTTTAGGTGTGTAAAACACAGCTCCCAGTCACTTCAGCTGCACCTGGAGCGCTTGGCACTTTTGCAAATTACAACTTAGGGTTTCAAAATAGGCACCCAGAAAATAAAGAATTAATTTAGTATCCACCTGTGTGAAGCTTGTTTTATGTGATGCGTCTAGCCTCCTGCAGGAACTCTGTGGCAGAGGCAGGGATAGACATCAATTCTCCAGGGCAGCATTCAGTTGCCTTACACACGAGCCTATCCTTTCTCCTCCGCCAGTCTCCCACCTCCATTTCACAGCACACCTTCCGGTTTTGGCAACACATGAGATAAGGCTCTTGCACTCAAAAACCTAACTCACTATCAAACCACTATTTATCCTCAGAGCACACTTCATCCCATACACAGAATGGTGCTGGGGTCCTCGGGAAACAAAACAGTATATAGTCACGTTATTAAAAAAAGAATCATTATGCATTCTCACAAGCAAGCTGAATTAAGTTTGCACGTGCAATTGTTATGCTGGCATTTTAAATCCTTAACTTTGCAGACTTAATGTTCTTTTAGTGTCATTTTTCATGTGCAATTTGCTATGTCTTTAGAAAAAGAGAACAGGAAAAAGAGAAATCCCATCATAATGGAACCATACTGACACTAAGATCTATAGCACAGACTGGATGCTTGGCTAGATGGAGCTTTGGTCTGACCCATTATGAAAATTCTTACGAATGCAGGCTGTCGTATCTTGGATGAAAAGCTGATGCAAATCACGCCTGTATCAGTCTGAGCCTGTCATACCATGTACTTGAAAAGCACCATGTGGCTGAGTAACCTCATACAGACTCTTGCAGTGATGACTGGGTACTGTCTGAGACTGCACATGGCATCTGAGATTGTTTGATCTGCTGGGTTCACCATGGCCTGAGTCGAATTCAGCACTTCCCGAACAGACTCTTCTTTGAGTTGTAAGGGTTGACTTGCTCTCACTGCAGGGGCAGCTGGGTTTGTTGAAGGTGAATTTCACCACTCAAATCCTACTGTTCCAGCTAGGGCCCTGGACTTAGATACCACTGACTGGGAGCCCTTGGAGAAGGTACCCTGAACCTGGTGATATGCCCAAGGAATCCAAAAGTGCTACTGTGCCGGGCCCTGCCATTGCACCAGCCATAGCACTATGCCTGCATCAAGGCATTTATGCACTAAGAAGTGCTGGCTCTGGCACAAATTTCTGGACTCCACCTCTAAGTCTGAAGAAAGGATCATGATCTTGATCCTGAGCAAAGCTGGGTTGGTGAAGGGCGCCATGATCCAGAGTTGCGCTTCAAAGACAACAAGCGCCAAGACCTTAAATGGTGCCCATGGTGAGCAGTGCTACGAATGGAAACTCTGCCAAGCCAGGGATCAGAGAGAAGATGAGGATGAGTCCTGGGGTGGTGAGCAGTGCTATGAGTCAGACTGTTACTGTAAATGAGAGCAGTGTCTTGAGACAGAATGATGTCATGACTCAGAGCAGGTCCTCCTTGTTGGCGCTAGCGAATGGTGTATTGGAGATGTGGGTGGATGCAATACCGCCAGAGGAAAGGGGACTCTCATAAATTGTAAGGTTATGTTTCAGGTTCTGACAGGGAATGTGCTCTAGTAGTCACACCTTTCTGTCCCTCTTCCCTCCACCCCTGCAAGTTTGGTGCTTTGTGCTTTATCCCTTTCCCAGTCCTGTGCTTTCTCCTCCATCCTCCCATACTCATGCTCCTCAATTCATCTCAGGGCTTGTGTATCCTACCGGGAAGATTGACCTGTTCAGGTTCAATCTCCCAGAGTTTAATTTTGCACATCAGGATGAGATGCACAAAATCAAACTATCTGGGGTCGGCAGTCCAACCCCGTATTCCTTATGATAGCAACAGCGAGGAGTAAGGGAGGTTGACAGGAGGGTTTCTTCCACTGACCTCTCTCTGTGTGGATGGCCAGGGAAGTCGATTGAAGATAAGTCCATTCTAGCTACTCAATTGTCATAGCTAAAATTGCACATCTGCCATCAATGTATCCGCCTATTATAGACCAAGCCTCAGTCTCCCAAGCTCCTCTTGCACAGTCAGTCATTGTGTCCCATTCTGGGGTCCATGTGCTCTGTTGAGGCATTCCAGCTTGACTGGAAACCACACTGATACATAGAAGCTTGTACGCTTAAGTTGTCCAAGGTAATAGTCTCACATAGACTGTCATATATAATTGTTTATAAAAATCAACCAAGGCTGAAGACAGACAGATTGGCACCAAATGGATTATTTACATGAAAGGAATCGGTGAAGTCCTAGGTTGGCATGATAATGAGCGGATAGAAATGGGAGGGACTATTCACCACTGAAACCAATGAAATTTATTGTGTTTGGTTAATGTTAATAGGGATAAGGCTGCCCTCCTTATGAGATATTTTTATCTGGGGATCACTGCACATCTGAGGTCCATGGACTAGAAGAAGTGGGCTTTTTCATCATGGTTGCCACACCCTTTGTGTTCCATTTCTCCATCTGTTATGGATCCCCGTCCCAGTCTTTGTCTCCTATCTCCTTGCCCAGCCAGTGCCAATCTTCCCTATCACCAGAATTTCCATTTGATCTGCTCCCCTGGGTTTCTGAGTCTCTTCACCCAGACAATTCCAGTTCTACTCCTCATCAGATCCTTCTCTCCCATCCCATTAACTGCCAGTCTCCTCGATCAGTTAGTATCAGCCTCTCCCTAGTTCTAGTCCAATTGATGCTAGTTCCCTGACTTTCCACTTACCTCTTCCCACCAAGGCTCCTAGTCCTAATCTGTTCCCTTTGTTCTCCAGATCTGGCTCTTGCTCCCTGAGCATCTGACGAGAGTGTGTCTTCCTTTGAGCTGATTGGTTCCAGCAGCAAAAACATAAGCAAGACAGTCTCCCTTCTCTTCTTTCCAGGGTCTGGCCTCAATCCAGGACCAGCTGCAGCAAAAGTCTGGCTCCCCCTGTGCAGCCTTTGTGCCGTAGTATTCTCAGTGCAGATAGAATCTTTGCTGAAATCTAACAGGATCAGGTCTCACTGAGCATGTGCAAATGGAGTCTTCAAAAACTTAGAGCTTGGCAAATATGGACATTCCCCACCCCCCCAAGAAAAGCAAGAGTTATATTCCTAACACAAAGGCAATCCTTTGGGCAAGTCTCAATGTATAGAGATGCTGGAACTTCTGAATGACCCAACTGTAAGAACGATGGCTTTCCACCCAATATGGCTAAATGCAGTGCGTTGCATGGTGACAAGTATCAGAGAGGTAGCCGTGTTAGCCTATATCTTTGAGGACAACAAGAAGTCCTGTGGCACTTTACAGACTAACAGATATTTTGGAGTATAAGCTTTTGTGGGCAAAGACCTGCTTCATCAGATGCATGAATGTTTTCAAGATGGGAAACAAAATATATTTCCCTTACATTGTTCTTGTAGAAGACTGAACTATTTCTGCAGCAACTCAAAAAATCCCCAACCAAACAAATCCCCTTCCCCCAGCCCAATCCCCCTTATACGCAGGGCAGACACCCAGCAGAGAATTTCAGTGCAAACAGAGCTCATCTTTGGCAAAGTTATGAGCAACTGACAACAGGGTCTTGTCCAGGGGAAGTACCAGGTAAGCTTAAATATATGTGGTTCTACCAGCACCACCTCTAACAGTTTGATTTTGTTCCATCCATAGCACATTCTTTGTCACTATTTATTAACAGCATACAAGCTATGCCGAGGTCTCTGGTATTATTAAAGATCAGTGCCCTCCACAAGATCCAGACTTGACCAAAAAGACCATGTGGGAAAGACAAGAAAGACAGGTTACTCACCGTAGTAACGGTGGTTCTTCGAGATGTGTCCCCGTGGGTGCTCCACAATAGGTGTCGGGCTCGCCCGGCGCTGCAGATCGGATCTTCCAAGCAGTTTCTGCCGGACCGCGCATGCGCCAGCGCGGGCCGCTCCCTTGCGCGCTCCTGGCCATGTGCGCGATCCGGTCCCCGCCAGTTCCTTGACCAACCGCCTCGGATGCCCCTGCAAAACACTAACAGAGATCCGAAGCGGGGAGGATGAGCGGGTAGTGGAGCACCCACGGGGACACATCTCGAAGAACCACCGTTACTACGGTGAGTAACCTGTCTTTCTTCTTCGAGTGTCCCCGTGGGTGCTCCACAATAGGTGACTACCCAGCAGTAACCCAAGATAGGAGGTGGGTAATCGGATTATGTGCAGCTTGTCCCCGAGAGGACCGCTGTAGAGAGACGGGTATCCTCTTGGAATACCCTGTGAAGGGCGTAATGTTTGGCGAAGGTGTCGTAGGATGACCAGGTCGCCGCTCTGCAAATGTCTTTTAACGCAACGCCCTTGAAAAAGGCTGTTGATGCCGCCACCGCCCTAGTGGAATGAGCCCTGGGAATGGCCAATAAAGGAGTCTTTTTGAGCTTGTAGCACATTTTTATGCAGGATACAATGTGCTTTGAGATTCTCTGCAAGGAGAGACCTTCTCCTTTCGATTTGGGAGCGAGGGAGACTAGGAGTCTATCCGTTTTCCGGAAGGACTTGGTCCTGTCTATGTAGAAGGCTAGCGCCCTCCTCACGTCCAGGAGGTGTAGGCGCGCCTCTTCGTTGGAGTTATGAGGCTTTGGATAAAACGAGGGTAGAACAATAGGTTCGTTAATGTGAAACTCAGAAGAAACTTTGGGAACAAAGGCTGGATGCAGCCGTATGGTTACCGCCTCCTTGGAAAAAACAGTGCAGGGTGGCGTTGCCATGACTGCCGCAAGCTCGCTCACCCTGCGAGCTGACGTAATTGCAAGAAGAAAGGTCGTCTTTATTGTAAGGAGGCGGAGGGGGACCGTGGCCAAGGGCTCGAACGGTGGTCCCATTAGCGCGGTAAGCACCAGGTCCAAGTTCCACGAAGGTGGAATCGGTTTCCGAGGGGGGTATAGGTTTACCAACCCTTTGAGGAACCTGGTAACCAAAGGATGGGCGAACACCGTGTGCCCTTCCTCCTCGTGTCTGAACGCCGAAATGGCGGCAAGGTGGACCTTCAACGAGGATAGCGAGAGTCCTCCTCTCTTGAGGTCCAGTAAATACTCTAGTATTGTAGGTATAGGCACCGAAAGGGGGGCCAGCTGTTTGGTAGAACACCAGGCCATGAAGCGAGTCCATTTCTGCTTGTAGGTCTTCCTGGTGGAAGTCCTCCTGCTACTTTCTAGGACTTGCTGCACTTCCTCTGTGCATGTGCTCTCTAGGGAGCTGAGCCATGGATTAACCACGCTTGCAGTCGCAGGCTTTGGGGGTGCGGGTGCACTATGGACCCCTGGGCTTGCGTGAGAAGATCCGGCGCCACCGGAAGAGGCATCGGTCGACGGTCCGACATGCACAGGAGTAGGGGGAACCATTGTTGTCGATCCCACGTTGGGACTATCAGGATCATCCGGGCCCCTTCCCTCCTGGCTTTCTGCAAGACTTTGTGGATCAGCACTGTGGGAGGAAAAGCATAAAGCAAGGGGCCCCTCCACGGGATCGCGAACGCCTCCCCCAGAACCCCCATCCCAGTCCTGCCCTGGAGCAGAATCGTGGGCACTTCTTGTTGTGCTGAGTGGCAAACAGGTCTATCTGGGGAAAACCCCATGCGTGGAAAATCGGCCGTAGCAGATCGGGACGGATCTGCCACTCGTGTGTGAGTGCAAAACGCCTGCTCAGCTGGTCTGCCTTCACATTGTGCGCACCTGGTAAGTATGAGGCTTTCAAGATTATATTGTTGGCGATGCACCAGTTCCACAAGCGGACTGCTTCCGCGCATAAGGCACGGGATTGAGCTCCTCCTTGCCTGTTTATATAAAACATGGTGGAGGTATTGTCTGTACTGATCCCGACGACTTTGCCTTGTATATGGTCTCGAAAGTGTCTGCAGGCGTTGAACACTGCTCTGAGCTCCAGTATATTTATGTGTAGTGACTGCTCCGTGGATGACCACAGTCCTTGAGTCACCTCTTCGCCCATGTGCGCTCCCCACCTTATGAGGGAGGCATCTGTAGTGAGAAAAACCGATATTTGTGGCTGGTGGAAGGGTACCCCTGTTAGCAAGTTCCTGGGGTTTACCCACCATTGCAGGGATTTGCGCACCTCCGCTGTGGGCGACACCACCCTGTGAACGGTGTGTACTGCCGGTTTGTATACGCTCGCCAGCCAGTGCTGCATGCTGCGCATGTGTAACCTGGCGTTCTGCACTACGAACGTCGCCGCTGCCATGTGGCCCAGCAGCTGTAAGCATGTCAAGACCGGCACCGTAGGGCTGAAGGTGATGACGTGCACGAGGGAGCCGATGGCCCAAAAGCGAGCCTCCGGTAGATATACTCTCGCTGTAACCGAGTTTATGCGAGCCCCTATGAACTCTATGTCCTGTGTGGGGTCTATTTTTGATTTTGCCAGATTGATAACCAGGCCGAGTGAAGAGAACGTGTTTGCTGTGATGCGTATCATGCGTAGTACCTCCCCCTTCGAGGCCCCTTTGAGCAGGCAGTCGTCCAGATACGGGAATATAAATACCCCCTGTCTGTGCAGGTAGGCTGACACCACTGCCAAGGTCTTGGTGACGACTCTGGGGGCCGAGGAGAGGCCAAACGGTAGGACCTTGTATTGGAAGAGTTCGTTGCCTACCATGAACCGGAGGAATCGCCGGTGAGCCGGATGGATAGTTATGTGGAAGTACGCGTCTTGTAAATCGAGGGCTGTGAACCAGTCTCCATCGTCCAGTGCTGTAAGGATGGAGGCGATTGTGATCATCTGAAAGCGTTGCTTGCACAGGTACCGGTTGAGGCCGCGAAGATCTAAGATGGGCCTCCAGCCTCCTGTCTTTTTCTCCGTGAGGAAGTACCTCGAGTAGAACCCTTTTCCTTGCAGTTGCTCCGGCACTCTTTCCACTGCCCCTCTGAGCATGAGATGGTCTACCTCCTGCTTCAGCCTCGCTACATGGGAGGCCTCCTGGAGGTGGGGCCTGGGTGGAGGTCGTGGCGGTGGGAGCGACTGGAAGGGGATGGCGTACCCCGTGGCTATGATCTCCAGCACCCATTTGTCTGTGGTGATCCTTTGCCACTGGTCGTAGAATGGTCGGAGGCGATGGTGGAATAGCCGCGTCGGATGACCTTGTGCGATGGTAGTGATGGCGCAGCCCTGGATCTGTGTGTCAAACCTGTGGCCTTTGGCCCTGCCCCGAGGACGCACGGATCTGTTGGGAACGTCACCTGGGAGTTCTGTACTGCTGGTGCTGTTGATGTTGCCCTTGCTCGTAACCCCTGTGATACTGGGGACGCTGTTGCTGGTACTGGTACCGTCTTTGTTGAGGGTAGTACTTTTTCTTTCTGTATGGAGGGGTGTAAATCCCCAGGGTCCTAAGTGTGGCTCTTGAATCTTTACTGGAATGAAGGACCGAGTCGGTTGATTCAGCAAACAGCTTCTGCGAGTCGAAGGGAAGGTCAACTATCTTTGCCTGCAGATCCCTCGGTATACCCGAAGTCTGGAGCCAGGACTCCCTTCGCATCACCACTGCCGTAGCTGTGGAACGTGCTGCTGTGTCCGCAACGTCCAGGGCGATCTGAACTCCTGTCCTCGAGGCCGCGTAGCCTTCTTGCACGATGGCCTTGAGCACCGGCTTCTTGTCCTCTGGAAGCGAGTCCATGAGGGAGGTTAACCTAGTACAGTTGTCGAAATTATGGTTCGCTAAATGCGCTGCGTAATTTGCCATTCGCAACATTAGAGTGGAGGAGGAGTAGACCTTTCTGCCGAACAGCTCTAGCTTCTTGGCATCTTTGTCTGTTCCCCCTGTCCTGAATTGGGATGTCTTTGATCTTTGTTGCGACGACTCCAGCACCAAGGAATTTGGCTGTGGGTGGCTGAACAGGAACTCCATGCCCTTTGCCGGCACGAAGTATTTCTCATCTGCTCTCTTGTGGACAGGCGGAATAGTTGCAGGGGTCTGCCATATTATAGTGGCGGACTCCAAGCTTGCTTCATCAAGCGGTATTGCTACTTTGGAGGAGGCTGGAGGTCTCAGATTTTTGAGGAGCTTATGGTGTTTTTCTTGTACCTCTGCTGTCTGGATGCCTTGCGTGAAGGCCACCCTCTTAAAAAGCTCTTGAAACTGTTTGAGATCGTCCAGGGGATGGACGTCCCCCGGGGCCGTAGCCTTGTCCGGGGAGGAGAGCGAGGAACCGCCGGGGTACGCCTCTCTGGACCCTTCCGGTTCCTGTTGGTGATGGTACACCCTCTCACTAGAGGTTTGCGAGGGAAAATCTCGGGGTTCCATAACCAGTCCCCCCTGAGATGCTGGAGTCTCTGTCCCCGGTCGCAATTGCCCTCGGGGATACGAGATCGTCTGTGGGGATCTTTCCCTAGTAGATTGCCGATGGTGTCTATGCCCCGCATGGTAGGGGCGACCATGGCAGTATAGGCACTGTTCTTGGGAAGGTGACCTAGACCACTCCCTTGGTGCATACCCTCTGCGTCTAGGGGAGCGAGATCGTTGAGAGATCTGGGACACTGGAGAGAGCGATTTTGAATAGTATTCCAGTGGTTCAAACCCCAGGAAGGGTGAAGGTGGTCCCAGCCAGGGTGAGGCTGGTTGCAAAAATGGAGAAGGGGGCTCAGGGTAGGCTAGCGGGGACCCCTGCCTTCTGGTTGGAGTCTGCAACATAAGCGGAGGGCTGTGAGAAAGCAACTCCACAGACCTGTCTGGAGAGGGGCTGCGACGCCTCGTCTTGCGTGCAGCCTTCCCCCTCCCTTGAGGAGGTAACTCCGCCCCTTGGCGTGTAGGGGATGTCTGCCCCGTCCGCGCCGTGCTCGGCATGCTCGAGGGCGGTGCCGCACGTGCGGTGTCCTCCGGTGCCTGCAGGCTGCGTGCCTGCGCGCTCTGCACCACCGGTTCCCCGGGGGTCGGTGCCGCTGCTTGCGGTGCCGCCGGTACCGGCGCTTGTTTAGCCGCCGCCCTGCCTGCGGTGCGGGGCGGCTGCTTGATTATCGGAGGCTGAGCCGCTTCCACGTGGCTCTCCGTGCCGTCGACGATCAGCTGTTGCTGCGGCTGGGGGCTGCTCGCTCCTCCCATCCCGCTCGCTGTTGCTGCCGGCAGGGATCGGGCTGGGGAGGCTTTCCTCCGTTTTTGCGCTGATGGGGTGAGGGAGGCAGCTTTCCTTTTATGGGCCCCGGAGGGTCCCTCCTGCTGCGGCCGCTCCGGCACGTCTGGCTGGAGGGCCTTGTCAAAGAGCAGCATTTTAAGCCGCATCTCCCTGTCCCTCCTTGCTCTGGCTGTTAGCTTTGCACAGAAGGAGCATTTCTGTGTAACATGGGACTCCCCAAGGCACCTTATGCATAGACTGTGCCCATCAGACACTGGCATTGCCTCTCAGCAGGACTCACATTTCTTAAATCCTGAAGAGGACATTGTTGGTGAGTCTTTCAGTTGTTAAACGGGTACTTAGCACCTTCTCTGTGCTGTTTTCCCCTTCTGATGGCCTGCCACAGCAGGAGGGCTGATGGCCCTATGCTCCTGGCCTCCGGCGCTTGTTACTGGGACTGGACTGAAAGCTGTCCCGCTTGCTGTTTGTTTGTTTTTTTTGTTTTTTTTTTGAAAAATAACAACCGGCTAACTTGCAGTAGCCTAAGAACTTGAAAACTTTAAAGAAAAAACAGTTAAAACCATTGAATACGCTAACTTGTCCTTAGCCTAGTTCGGATTCCGTCTGCAGCCGACGGCGGTTAAGAGGAACTGGCGGGAACCGGATCGCGCACATGGCCAGGAGCGCGCCAGGGAGCGGCGCGCGCCGGCGCATGAGCGGTCCGGCAGAAACTGCTTGGAAGATCCGATCTGCGGCGCCGGGCGAGCCCGACACCTATTGTGGAGCACCCACGGGGACACTCGAAGAAGAAGTTCCGTTTTGCCTGAACTGAAAATGTAGCAACGAGCATATATCAAGAGTCGTCGCTGGCTCCAGAGATTCAAAATCATGAATGTTTCACATCTTCAACTAAACTTCCATTCATCTGCACCCCACCGCCCCACAAATGCAAAGAATATAATGGTCAAAGCTCCTTTCACTCAGCAGTAAGGAGAAAAAAATCATCCTTATTTATGAGACCCTATACTTGTAAAAATAAAAAGGTTTTGGGGAACATTCAGCCATTTGAGCTATTACTTTGGATGGACATGCAGGCTAGGTCTACACTAGAAAGTCTTGTAGACTCGTGGCATGTCTACACACAAAATGGGTTTTGTTGACAGAAACTGTTGACAAAAAAACCTGTGTAGACACTCTGGGGCGGAGGGCACTCTTTTGTTGACAGAGCAGATCAAAAGATCAATCCTCTTTTATGTGTAGATGCGATCTGTTGACAGAAGTTTTGTTGGAATATCTCTTCCAACAGTAACTTCTGTAGACAGATGCTTCTAGTGTAGACATAGCCACAATGTATGAGGAAGAATCTGAGTGGGACTTGCACCCACACTGAACGATGCCAAGGCACGCACACTATATTCTTACATATCACCCTTCTTTTGTTGCTATTTTGTATTATTGTCTCAACTTGCTTTTGCAATGATTTTTCCCCATGCAATTAAATGTTTCACTAGGGGGGAAACTGATCTCCTCTCCAGCCAATAAGGAATCCTCAGAGTTCTCAGAACTGCATGGAATAACACATTTATCTGTGGAATTTTAGAAATTTGGACAGATGCTAATATTTCAAATGATCACTGAAAAGGTTCTAAAGAAAATAGTCACTTGTTAATGAGGATGTGGAAATCACTCCTAGTTAGTATTGCAAAGTGTGCTAATTTTCCTTAGCATGCAGAAATTTCAGTATTTTAGGAAGGGTTGCATTGTGTATTGTGATGGGCGGTCACGGATGTAAATCCTTGCAGAAAAAATGTTTTCCCCTTTATGTCTACGGAGCAACAAGAAGCCTAACTGCAGAATTCTAGATATTTGTTCTTGCCTTTTCAATAACTTGTTCCTCAAAGGACACGTTCCAAACCAATGTGTCTCAGGATCAACGGGATATCATTACATAAAGAAAAAAATAGGCTGAATATTAGGTAAACTCTACCTAACAATGACATGTATGAGATTGTGCAATAACTGCCCTAAAAAAGCGGTCCACACTGCATAACTTGAATCACTGAAACCTTCAGAGAGGAGAGTACTAGGAAGTGCCTAATAAGAAACAGCCTTTCCTTGGCAGGAGCACACAACAAACAGGAAAAAATAGGTCTTTCCCACCTCTGATGGATGTGATTTGGTTAAAGAAGAAACTATTTTTGTTATATTTCTAGCACAAGAATACATCAAACAATGTAAGGAAATCAAGTTCGGCATTAAGATTCTCAGAGGCTGTTACAGACATGACAGGGATTTTAGAAGTATTTTGAAAGAGCATCTTCCAGATTAGAGCCTATTTGCCTTTTACCAAAAACACCTTGTGTTATCAGAATAAGCAACATTTCCAGATACAAGATTTAAATTTGCTTTTACTACATTTATGTCTCTGTTACTCATTCTCTGGGCCACATCTCAAGAATTAACAAGTCAAGGTGAAATCGGTGGTACACCCTGGTGTTAACCACTGGGGCACCATGTTAGACTGGCCATATTGCTTTTAGACCCGACAGGACTCATTCAGGAGCCCTCAACACCACACTAAAGAAGTCTTATTCACCGTAAGGTGAACATCAAGCACAGGCACTAACATGATAAACATGATTAATTACACCATGTGGGCACCAGACGCCACTTACTTTGCTCTTCTTGCTGCTGGACATTTTATTCCTGAGGTAGCTGAAGGTGCGGCTGACTTTTGTTCCACCTTTCCCTTCTAAATCTTTCCTGAAGGGGCTGGGCGGCAGGATGTTGCTGCTCTCTTCAGGCACACTAAAGCCAAAAGACACAGACCATGTTTTGTTTTGTTTAAGTTTTTTTTTTCCAGATCTTCTAGAACTGGGGAAAAGACTTTGGAGAAAACTTTTTTTTTTAAAAAGAGCAAATATTTTTTTCTTCCTGTTACTGCAGGTAACCAATGGATTCGTTGATCAGTTTAGGTTTTTATATGAAATATGACAAGCTAAAGAGGAAACAGTAACCAGCCATTTAGTCAGATGTTGCAAGAGACCTTCTTTGGTAATATTTTGTATTTCATTGCCTCAACCTATGACATTATGCCATCTGCTGCTTTAAAGGAGAAACAGCTGTTCATTAATATAACAGTCAGCAATTTCCCATTCTATATGGCCACATACCTTTTACTTCTCAGCCTGAATTCACTAGCATAAACTTCCAGTGTCTTCCCAACACACAAAGAGCAGATGGCTATAAAGACAAATATGTAGTGCAAGCTACACAAAAGATAGTCTCCTCTAGAAAGCACCCTGTCTATAAATTGCCCCAATATTTCCAGTACAATTTAATGAGAGCTTTTGTTAAAAAAGAAAAAAAGTTTTTTTTTGCTAGACTATTATTTTCCTTGTCTCTTAAAGCAGAGCAAATGGGACTCAATTGTTTTTATTTGTTAATCTATTGCTTCATTCCGTGCCAAACTTTGAGCTACCAACAACATTAGAAGAGGTTGATGATATGGGGCAAAAAATCCAAAAGAGAAGCCTTATTTTTTGGCAGTGACAGTGGATGAAACAGTTGGATGGAAGCTCACAACACAGGAAGATATGACAAAGATTTCAAACTGATGCACTGAAGAACATTTTACAAAGCTGTTACACTGTTAGCTCTCTGGGGTACAGGCCTTTTTTTATGATGTTTGCACAGTGCTTAGCATAATGTGGTGTGGGTCCTTCACTGCAGCTCCTACGTGCTATCACAGTACAAATAAACAGGGTTATATTATGTTGGGGAAGTAGAAGGCACTAGGTCCTATAAAAACACATGTGATTCCCTGATCAAATCCCCAGCATGCATTGAAAGAATTAAATCCCACAAGGGACAACTATTATATCTCCTCCCACAAACACTTGTTTATTCCACTACCCCAAGAGGAAAGGAGACACCGCAGAGATGTATACAGAATCTTAGAATAAAAGAACTGGAAGGGACCTCAAGATGTCATCAAGTCCAGTCCCCTGCACTCACAGCAGAAACAAGCACCATCTAGACCATCCTTGACAGATGCCTATCCAACCTGCTCTTAAATATCTCCAATGATGGAGATTCCACAACCTCCCTAGGCAATTTATTCTAGTGCTTAGCACCCTGACAGTTAAGCAGCTTTTCTAGTTTGTAAAAAACCACCCCAACAGGAAGGAATCATATTCCACATAATCTTTCCCATACATGCCAGAATACAAAAGTAAAACAGTCAGCTGAAAAAACCAAAGGGAGAGGAAAAGAGCAATAAAAAGGTGCTCAAGAGATGGCTGGGAAAGTCAGACAAGCCAGCTGTGTCAGAGGGAAGACATACAAAGTATGAAGCAGTGATCAGAGACCCAGATCCTTTGATGCTTGCCCCCATGCAGAAAGGAACTATTAAAGCAAGCATCCAGTCAGAACACAGGATCTCTGCTTACAGGTACGCAAGGATGAACAAACAGTGGGACAGAGAGAGTACATACACAAAAACATGAGAATTTCTGACATAGACAAAGGGAAAGGAAAACAGTGGGAATAGCACTTATAACAGATCTATATTTTGGGTATTTCAAAAGAGGAAAGATTAGACCATTATAGTACTGTACCTCTGAGACAATGAGCTACTGGTGCTGTTGAAAAATCGTGTGCCTGGAAAAGATGAAAAGAAAATATTACATTGTGAAATCTTAGCCACATTAGTGCTAAAAAATTATTTCCTGGATTCAGATTGTTTACGGAAGAAATGGGAGTGTTTAGAAGAAGCTGAGGGTTCCGATAGCTTCCTTCATTTACACTAATTCATTCTTTCTTTGGGAAAGAATGTTCATCACAGCCCATGGGATTTCAAGTTAGTGACAGAGGTGGAAAAAGAGGCAGGTTGCTTTGCAATTTTATAACTCACTATCTGCAAGGCAAAAGATGTGCATCTGTGATTTTCACTGGTACATTATAGGTGCACAATTCCAAAACTGCTAATTTAATTACAATAGATGAAAATGAGAGAGTTTTGCTTGGGGCATTTATTTATACTATAACAGAACAAATCTACTGTAAGAAAAGGCCTTGTATCAGGTATGAAACAAAATTCTAGTTGATAAAACGATAGTCATTTTCTCATCATAATCGTTAAGTATGTCATAAAAGAATAAAGGAAACGAGAAGCTTTATTAATTTTTCCATTGAAAGTCTACAGAGACAGAGCTTAGTGACCCAAAATTGTGCTTTGGGGGCAGGAAAAAGGATGTATTGTACTGAAATCCTCCAGTGACACAAATTCCACTTATTCACCAAGAAACCTGCTTACAGTCTATTTGGAGCAGATTATCTAGCTGATATTAGATGTTATTAACTAGCTCTTTAGTATCTGAAAGTGCTGAAAAATCCAAATAAATCAATTCATATGGGGAAAAAAATGTTTGATTCTTCCTCCATAAACAAGGCACGCCAGGACTTTATAGGCCGCCTTTAAAGTATTTTCAAACATGCTAGAATGAAGCAAGCAACATAGCTGTTCTCACTATGAGGATACTGTAACTGCAACATGAACAATAGTACTTTGGCTTCCGACGCTATTAACAGAAATTAGAAGTAGGAGCTAATGTGAAGGAACTTAACACTTGGCATCCAAAGCACAGGGCAGGTCAGTATCAAGAGACTATAAGCTTATTAAAACATCACATTTATTCAGTATCACCCCACTCCACAACTAACCGAAGTCTCTATTACTGACTACATCTCCTAGAACAGCATGAAAGAAGGCTTCTCCCCCACTCCCCTTTAATTCTTGTAAATTCTTAAATATTTGTGACTTGAATAGTGGCCTATCCTGGTCACCTAGTCTGCTTTGTCTTTATTCTAACCTACTACTACAGCTATGTCAAACCGTCAGTGATCTGTCGACGGAAGTCTGACACAACTTCTGTTGATAGATTGTGGCTACACAGGAAACCAGATCACTCTGTCGATCCGCTCTGTCGACAGAGAGAAGCCAGACTGGCCAGCTGCGCTCTCGACAGAATGGCCAACCAGAAGTACGGTAGACAGGGCTGCCCAGTAACCAGCAACACCACCCCCTCTGGAATTTCCACATAGCTTTCTTGTTGACCGAACGCATTTTTAGTGTGGATGTGCTGTGAGTTTTGTCGACAAAACCATGGTTTTTAGAAAAATCTCTCTAGGATAGACATAGCTGGAATGATCTGTCTCAAAGACATACAATGGAATTATACTCTATCTGTCACACTCCATACCTTTTACTATTTAACTCAGGTTTTTGAAGAGTGCCTATTACCTGAGTATCTAAGCACTGAACAATTTAAAGATTCAAACTATTGTTTATGGCAGTGGTTTTCAACCAATGTGCCGTGAGAACTGTACAAGTGTGGCATGAAATTTCATCAACTTCCCCTTCCTGCAGCTCTTTGAAGAGCCACCAGGAGGGGAGTGGGGGAAATGAGCCCCAGCTGGGAGGGGTTGGTTAATTGCCCCCTGCGGTGGTTCTTTGCAGAGCTGCTGAGAGGGGAAATTCCAACCCGACAGGAGACCATTCGCACCGGCAGGCAGATGAAATGCTGCTTCCTGGCCTGAAAGGGGTGGTGGGGAGCCCGGCCCCGCTCCCTGCTGTGGCAAGAAGGGTGTGAACCTGTTGAAGCTGTGGCACTGTTTAAATGATGCATCCTGGTTCTAACGTGCTGGTGGGGAGGGGAACCTACTCTGAAGCTATCTCCCCAGCCCCAGCCACCTGCAAGTAATCAAGTAACCAGTGAAATGTTCAGTGGTTGTTCAGTTACTCAGAATCTCTAGCATGGCATATGCTCACTTGCCTGCAATTTTTTCAACCTGTCGAAGATGTTTTGTGTGGTGGATTTGAACATTAGCACATTTGATCCCCTTTTAGCTTGAAGTATGCACTACTATGTTGCAAACCTCTCTCGTAAGACCATACCATAGTAAATGTACCATTTATGAGCAATTGATTCAACTGAAAAAAGTGGGTGTGCTCTGGAATGGTTTCTCTCATTTAAGTGTGCCCTGTTACTGGAAAGGTTGGGAATCTCTGGTCTATGGAATTTCACAGCGGGTTCAACACATGTTAAATATGGAGGGAGCAAGCAAAGAGGTTTAACAATCATCTTCCTTGACTGATTTTAAACATCCCATATAAAACCTTTTAAGTACTTTAACATCCCATCCCATCACCAGAATAAGCAGTAAGAAGAAACATTTAATCAAGAGCTAGAATCATTTGTTATACATGATCCAGTTTTCAGCATCTCAGAAATCCTGAGCTGCACAACATTTCAACTGTGCAATTGCTGTTTATCCTGTATTGTGAGACAATTATGGGATACTTGAACAGAGAGAATCACTGAGAGTGAGGGGCAAACCAATCTGCACAAATTAAATTAAATGCAGATATACCCTAGGCTCTGCATCTTCTTCTTGTACTGCTTACATTTGTCACATTTTCCTTTTTTACCCGAAGAACAAATTTCTTTAAATTATTCCAGACAGGGGTCTCTATTATGCCCAAAAGCCATGTCAGTTTTTCAGTGGCAAAACAGTGGGCGAATATGGGAAGCTGTGTGTGTGCTGAATAATATCTTCCCTTTTTCTTTCCAGTCCATGCCACTGCTCCTTTCTGTGCTGCCTCCGTCCTTTCCTATATATTGTCTCCCTCTAAGACAATGTGCTGAATAATTCCTTTGTCTGCTTGGCCAAGGTCCACCAGCACACAAGCACAGAACACAAACAATCATATCCAGCTTGTGTCTTTCATTACAAGTGTTACTCTTTAGTCTGCTGAGAAACAGAAATTGAAAGCCCAGAACTTTCAAGAAGCAGGAGGTAGTTGGTAGATTGAATAGACCAGAGCCATTATTTAATTTTCATGCAACCATAAGTATATGTGTAGCATTTTTGTGACGATATTTAACTACAATGGTTATTTTTAAATGAAAAACTTTCATATTTCATTGATTTTTTAAAAATCCAATTTTTTGTATTTAAAAAATCATCAATTTTTATCCATTGTGTGTGTCAAGTTCCATCTTCAAAGCAATGTGGCTGTTCGCCCCTGTATTCTCTCTTTTCCAGCTGCTTACTTCATGGTCAATTTATACCCATTTATTCTTGAGCCACCATTGTCCTTTATCTTAAAGAGCTCTCATTCCCCTTTAATGTTTACCCTCCCCAATGTATTTAGAGAGAGAACACCTTTTCAGCCTTTGTCTTGCTAGGCTAAAGAAGCCAAGCTCTTGTTAGTCTTGCCTTTTATAACCAACTCTCCATTCCCCTGCTCCCCCTACTTGCCCTTTGCTCTGCTCTGCTTCTGGTTTGAATAACTATTTCACCAATAGGGTAACTAGGACTGTACACAGAATTGCTGTTGAGGTCTTATCAGTGCTTTGTACAAAGGCATTAATACTTTCATAGCTCTATAGGAAATCTCACTTGATACATTCCGGGATCACATTTGCTTTTATTGTGGCTGAGACACATTGGTGGCTCTCGTTATCCTATGCTTATTAAATACTGAAAGTCTTTCTCCTCCCCTCTCATTTCCAGTTGATGAAGCTGCAGTGAATGGAACATTTTTATGTTCTGGGTCACGAATATGCAAAGCTCACTGGTTGCCAATGGGATGGCTGAGGGAAAGAATGCAAGATCAGATGGACTATTCTGATTTAAAATGTCACTCTGCCCAGAGCTGACCCAGTGGGGCCTGGCCAGTGGGCAGTGGATACCATATTCAACTAGATTGTGGAGCCCTGAAAGTGTGGGATGCAAGGCAACCATCTTGCTCACCCTGCCCTAAAATCTGGGCCTGACTCTGCCCTCTGGCAGGACGAGTTATTTTATTTTATTTCAAGTTTGGCTGTCTCTATTATCTCTATTGGTAATCCCTGGTTGCTGGAATAGATGCAATGCTGTCTCCCATTCGCATGGCAGTAGGTACAACATATGTACTGATCTGATAAAAATCAACACCTTTATATCATCTTCTTGATGTGTCAGAAAAGAAGAATATTGTGAATACATCAAAAACTAATCCGCTGAGAAAAATCAAGGCACTGGAATATGAAAATCTTTGGATTACAATCCTTTCAGACACAACGGGCAAAGGTGATTCAGTAAGGTGTCATGCAATGGAAAGAATAGTTTAATGATCACAAGGTAAAACAGCAAGGTCTAAAACATAGAAATATTTTCCTTTGGCCTCCATCCAAAATGGCTGCAGTTCATGTAAAATGATTACTTACTATCCAACTCCTCCTCCTCATCACTGGAAGAAGAGCCAATAGAAAAGAGAGTTTTAGACTTACAAATGAGTGGAGAGATGTTGAAAGAGAAGGAGATTCTCTGGACGGGCAAGTCCACCTCTGGGCTGAGAAGTGGGTTAACAGCAGACATTAGAGCATGCGTAAACATGCATTTAATGATAAAAGGGAGAGGAAAGCAGCCAAAAGCAAACTAAAAATAAAGCAGAATAAACGTCTGCAAAGCAGCTGGTTTCAGAAAAAAGTATGCACAGCAAAGAATGTTTTATTGTAGAAGGTGCAAACTGAATTCCAGTCATAACTTTGGGGTTAATGCTTCTCCTATTTTCACTGGCAGCATTTAGTAACAGTACTCAGTAGACTATTATAGCTGAACAATTATGTTTCCAAACATAGAAAAATTCACCAAACAGATCCCCATACAACCAGCACCCGTGGAAATGATTACTTGTATGGGAACCAATTCAGTGAAATCCATTTCAGTGCCTTAAAATACTGATCAAGTGGCAAACTTTGTTCATTTATGTGGAATACCAGGTGCTACTGCAGTCACACAATTTTGTTGAACCATTAGCTCTATTTGTTTATTTAGTGTTGTGGCAACCATCACTTCTCAGAAAAATTCAGTTATTCTAAAGCTTGCAGAAGATGCTGAATTGATAGCACTGGAGAGCTAAACTCCCTTGTTTATCTTTCAAACACATGCCGCAGTCACAGCAGCAGCTACCCTGGATTATTCACTTTCAATATGCATATCTTTTGTTCTAAGGGAACCACTTATAGGGAGGATGAATCTCCATGACTTATTCAGTTCATCTTTAACAAGGCCTGCCAACTAGGATGCCAAATTATTTTGTGGGGTGGACCCCTAACAAGATCAAAGCTCCCAAAAAGTCAAATAGCTTTTATGGCAAATACTTAGCTCCTCTGCAATTTCCTTATTTTAATGCAATTTGTGAAATTATAAGGTTTATTTTCTGGTGCTGTGTGCTTTTCTAGCAATCAAAGCAAACGCCACACGGCACATTTTAGTCCTCTCTTAAATCCGCATAGATTAAGAGGATTCTACTGTATTAGCCTTTATAATTAATTTATATGAAAGGAAGTGCCTCAAAAGCAGGGGACACGCTAATCTTTGGCTGTTCTTGAAACAAGGCACAGTGTCCTATGGACCATGACAGCTCTTATGAAAAAGTATTAAGGAATTTAATAGGGATAAAAACAAAATATATTTATTAAGATCCTACAAAATTACTCTTAACAAACCAGCAGCATGCGTATGGTTCTCTATTAGGATGCTTAATGAAACACTACAGGTATTTTCCATATGATAAAATAGAGACAAAAAAGGAGAAAGAGGGAAGACTGATACCCAACTTGAAATGTGTCTAGATTTAAGAATTTATGGAGACAAAATGCAATTTCTTTTCAGTACAATTTAGAGTCATGCAAAACTAGCTCTTTCTTTAAAGAGCAACTAGGCAGATTCAAGCTAGACAGACAAAGTTAGAATACTGTTAGCTGCAAGAAATCTCTGCAGAAAAGAGAGGGACAACATAGGTAGTTACCTATTTGGACAGTTGGTGGGCAAAAATCTAACCCATCTTTTCAGAACCTTCAATCAAGAGCATTGTAATTTTTCTGAGTTCTTGTGCCTTTTACCCCAGTAGACAATAAATATATTGTTTTCTTAAGCATATTAGCAATGCCTACAACAAAACTCAAATCATGCGAGGAAGGCCACAATAACAAATCAGTACATAAACCTTAAGGCTTGCGAGCAATCGTTTGTCACATACAAACTTGTATGCATGCATATACAACAGAGGAAAAAACAGTAAGTAATAAATATTCAGTTTTCAAGAAACTGAAAAGAAAAGGTGTTTTAAGAAACAAACATCTTTTTTTAGCCAGGTATAAAGAGTCTTTTGTATATTGTTGGTTCAATACTTTAAGACTAAACTGAAATTCAGAATGCACAAGATCTTCTAGACAAAGAAAGCAACAGGATGAAATCCCGCGCTGTGCCACACCCCCACTCTCCCCTCACTGCAGTGTTTCCTCTGCCCACACATTGAAAGGATTGGCCAAGGGCATGTGACACACTGAAGAACCAATGGCACTGCTTAATGCAAAACACGTGGAGATGAATTGCTTACTGTAAGGCATTTAACTGGGACATCTGCAGACAAAATTAAGTTTGAGTTTTATTCATATACACTACTAAATGGACAAACAAATCACTTCTGTTCCCTTCATCTTGGCTCTAAAAACCATAATTGTGAAGAATTATTTTTTTCTCCTTTTTTGATTACTGTTTTGTTGGACTGGTCTTAAAGAGGAAATAAAAAAAGAAGAGCAATATTGAAATGCTGAAAGAATAGGCTCCCCCAGGCCTGGCTTTCTTCCTACTTCAGTTTACTTGTTTTTATTTTTAGCAGTTCCTGACTTCATAACAGTTCTCCTCACTGGAAGGTGTTATTTCAAAACTAAGAGCAGCCTTTGGATATTCTGTCCAACAGCTCCTGTGAGCTGTCAGATTGCATACAACACTGCAGCATTAACATCTGTGAACAATAAGAGTGCTATCAGCCAATGCTTTCAGAAGAGCGTGGATGCTGCAGGGACAGCAGATCTGGAGGAATTAGAGGAAGTTCATCTCTACAAATGGCCCCTAAAACAACACACGACAATACACATACAGAGACCAAGATAAGGCTACAATACCCCAAACATTTACCCATTTGGGTTTTATTTTCACAGATGTTCAAAACAAGGTGTTCTTCTCCCATCCAGGCACCTTGCAGAGTTTGGGATACATTGGACTTTATATCCTGTAGCATAACCCAAGAACTAGATTTCACCACATGAAATTAATAGGCAGAAGGTTTAAAAGAAAAACAATAATTTCTTCACAGAAGAGATCGTCAACACGTGGGAATGTTGTGAAGGCCAAGACTATAAGAGAGTAAAAAAAGAGCTAGATAAATTCAAGGAGGATAGGTCCATCAATGGCTGTTAGCCATAATGGGCAGGTATGGAGTCCTTAGTCCCTATTTACCACAGGCTGGGAATGGGCAACCGAGGATGGGTCAGTTAGGCTATATCTAGATTACAGGGATTTGTCAGCAGAAGTCTGTGTCAGAAGATATCTTGTGACAAATCGTCTGTTGACAGATCGCACCCAGACGGCAGGGTGGATTGAGAGAGTGATCCGCTCTGTTGACAGAAAGCAGCTGGACTGCCATTTGGAACCACAGAAGACAGGGTTGTGTGGCATCTTGGAGGCCTTTCCTCTGACAGAAGGCCCCCCAGAACATCCAGACTGGCGTTTTGTCGACAGATCTCTGTCGACAGCAGCTGTCTTCCTCATGGCGAGCTGGATACAGCCGTTGACAGAATGCAGCACTTTTGTTAACTCACTGTCGAGAGAACACACTTGGAAATCTGGATGTTCCATGGATTTTGTCAACAAAACGGCCATTTTGCTGACAAAAACCTTTTAATCTAGGCATAGCCTAGAGGATTATCTGCTCTGTTCATTCCCACACTGGGGCATCTGACATTGGTCACTAATGAAAGATAGGATACTGGGCTAGATGGAACCTTGGTCTGATCCAGTATGGCTGTTCATATGATCTTATAAAATTATTCAAAATAATCAGGGACAATTACAGTTGTTATCAATTTTATTTACTTCTATGAAACCACTGAGATTTATTCATGTATAACTAAGTATGCTGTAGATCAATGTTCAGTTTTGGGAATACAATAAAAGTTCCAAATTATACTATGAAATCCTACAACATACAGAAGTAAAGCACTTCACCAACATCAAGTCTCAACGCACCCTTTGGCTGTTAAGAATTATTATCATTCTTGTTTTATAGATGACCTTAGTAGAGATAGATCTGGGGGGCAATTATTGTGATTTACCATGATGACATGTGATTTGTGATTTACCATGATGATCATGATAAAATGAAGACACTGAAAGGTGAAGTGTTTTACACAAATTTCCACACTCAGTAAGTGGCAGACCTGGGGAACAGACTTGAAGGTAAAAGTTTTCAAAATGACTAATGAGTATGGGCACTTTACTTTTTAGCTCTCTAACTTCAAATCTCGAAAAGTGACTTCATTTTCAGAAAGTGCTGGGCACTTGCCCTGTAAAAATTGGCTTCTCTAACGTATCAAATTAGCCACTCAGAAAGAGAGTCTTGAAAATTTAGGCCCAACTCTTGCCACCAGACTGACCCTACTATTTCTCCTTCAACTGGCTTGACTAACAATATTCCATTTCCCTAACCTCCTGTTTGACTTCCCATTTTCATTCCTTGTGCATATAGAGCAGTATGGTTGGGCTGACGGTAATCAGCCCAAACAAATATAAAAAAGGGAGGGATTTGTATACAAGCTTATCTGCTCCCAAATCACGCTTTGCTTTGCTGGTACCTGTAATGGGCATTATTAGGAAAACCTCTAATGATTTGGGTTGCAGTTTATTTGAAAGTGAAAGTCTTCTACTGATGCAACCTCCTGAAGGATCCCAACAGAAAGTTTCCAGGTGATGGGGAGAAAAGCAGTAGGTTGCCAAGCTTTCTGGTTCTCTAAACAACACTGTTTTTCTAGGACTCTGTAATTTATACTGTTTGGTTAGCAACTGGGAATGATGCCAACAAAATGTTTGTTAAAAAAATGAAGGGTTTGAGCAAAATGAGGAAAAAGGGTGTGACATAATCTAGTGTAAGTTGTATTTTTGTTGGATGAATTTGGTGATATTTTGGTTACTGTTGCCATGGGACACATCTTTTAGACCACATGCTTATTAATCATGGAAGAATGAGGGTAATGGACTTAAAAATGTCACAAGGCACACTCTATGTACAGTCCTCCCAGTGAGCTTCCAAATGAAATAAAACTCTCTACTTTAAAGCATGTCTTTTCGCTAGGAACAGGTACCTCTGGGTCTGAATGGCTGCTTTGTTACTGAGTTCATGGAAGAAACACCAAAAATGAATTTAGGTGAAAGAGAACTGGTTGCTTAAGACCCAACAAATCTCTGGTGCAACTACTAACTTTGTTTGGATGACTTTGACCAATGGCCCAAATCTGAACAGGTTACTTTTTAGTAAAATGTAAGCCACAATAGGTCAAGACTGATGAATCAACTACAGATCACAGGCATTTCACTAATAAGAAAAAAAACTCAGAGCTGGTCTCATAAAAGCCAATAAGAAGTTGTATAAAAGCAAACCAAGCATACTCCCTGGACAACACTGAGTGGAGAGAATGAGTTTGTGATCTTCTCAAGTACACCTGGAATAAAGACGACTTTGCAAACTATCTAGCCTTTCACCGACATTAACTTAAAAAACCCACCCCAGACTTTTGAAATTTCATCTGTGAACCAGTTGGGTCTCCTCAAACATGCAGCTTTAAATTATGCCTGTCAACCCACAAAAAGGTTGATCTGGGTAACAGCAATGTTAATGAGCAAATTCCTGTAGATGTAATATATCAGAAAGGCCATTCTCTCTCCAGATGAGTTTTATGGCTTCTCTCCTGGGGATATAGAACATTCAACTTCAATGTCTCTACATCTCTCAACTCTCCAGAAAAGTAATACCTCAAATGAGGAAGAATTATATTAACAGCAAAAGAAGAAATTCAAAAAGGATACATTGGCTTTATCATGAACAGGCTTTTATAATACATTCAAGGAAGATCAGCTCTGATACCAATAATTTATGTTAACAGAGAAAAATAAGTGTAGTTATTGAAGGGAATAAATTTGGGTCTAAAAATGAATGATGCCCATCCTCTGTAATTAAATACAGGAGTGAGGGGCACCTTTACCTTCAAGTAATATTGTAAAGAAAGAAAAGGTGTTGCTATCTTGGAGAGCTAACAAGGGTTACATAAATACTTCATATGGGATGATAAGGAAGATGGAAGGGTATGTTTACTCACTGTCCAGTCCTGGCTGAATAATTGTCATTAGTGAAATGGATTTGGTCAGTGGAGAGGCCGCGGGAGAAGTACAGAAACTAAATCCATGTGGCTGTGATCTTTGGCGTGTCTGTGGAATGGAAAACAATTATATTAAGCAGATATGCCAAGCAGCACCTTCACCCCTAGAGCAGACTACAGTTTAGTGTTTAAAATGTATCAGCGGTCCACACCTTTAAATACTAGAACATTAAAGCACTCAAAAATATGTGCCTTAAATGGGTGGGCCCAAATCAGGTGGTAAGACACAAACATTGACAAGCACCCAGGGGAATTGCAAAAGTGAAGTGCAGCATCTTTAAAAATGTGAAACAAATATAACAGAAATAAAGTCAAGCACAGGCTGCTTCCCCTTCTGGCACGTCAATGAAATGTATACTGTCTGATGATCAACAAAAGTACTGTTGTGATTTCAACCCTTCCCACCTGCAACCTATAGAGATTATATTTGCTTACATTAAACAGAAACGTGCTGAAATGTAAGAAGAAAATATGGTTTGGGGCTTTAAATTGAGCTTGATAAGACCTAGTAAAATAGGAGTAAAATGAGATAATACAGAGGAAAATTAGAGATAAATACAAACACAATCCTAGGTCATGTTGTAAACAGGTTTTGGTTTTAACTAGCTTCAATGACGTATTTTAGACAAAACTGAATGCTTTGGAAAAATGTCCTCAGACTTGATATTACTGGAAGGTAAACATTACATAAGATTGTGTGTCATATTAAATAGATAACGAGAACACAGAAATTAATTATGATAAATACGGTAAAAGTTGCCCTACTGTAGGGTGTTATTTTAATTGATCATATAAAGGGTAGCATGTTAGTTTTAGGTTAGTGTGCTCTTCCTCCATCTGGGTACCATCAAAGTAAGGGTTACATGCCTATTGTTCACAGCCAGGCACGGATCACCTTGGATGCACCATCTTATCATGAAATTCAGATATCAAAGCACTCAGGGGGTAGCTATGTTAGTATGTAGATTCACAGAAACAAGCAGTCTTGTAGCACCTTAAAAACTAACAATTGTATTTATTAGGTATTTATTGATTTGTGGGTAAGACCCATTTCATCAGAAAGAGATAAAAGCAGAAGATGGTTACACGTTTCTTTTAATTATTTTAAAGAAAATTCCTGTTTCTTTTAATTATTTTATTTTAAATACAGTCTTGAATGTTGTCCTTCATTTTGTCATTCACAGTCCTCCACTACGTTAACTTATCTGTTATTACCTTCGAATCTTAAACCTTAAAGAATGCAGTTTGGTTCAATTCCTTATCCATAAAGCAATAATTGGGGACTCATAAATCAAGGTTACACAATGGCTGACAATACAGAATTATACGAGTCTGACACTGAGACTGAGAATGTAACTGATTAAATCATCACCATCTACCTCCTCTCTAAGCAGCTGAATACAAATTTGCATAATTCCACATGTCTGATGTCGCATTTACTTGCTGCTTGTAAAGGAAGGATGACACCATTACAAATTAGAATATATGTTATTACAACAGAGGAAAGTCTTCATTTCCTTACAAATTATGTGTATAAACCTAAACAACCTCAGCACACAAAATAATATTTAACAATAGTCTTTAAAGTGCTACTTGACTGCTTTTTGTTTTGATAGTGCATAGACTAGCACAGCTTCCTCTTTGATAAAATAATATTTAGTACTTATATTTGCTTCGCATCTTCAAAGTGTCATAAAAAACTTAATTTTTAAGCCTCTTAACACCTCTATGACAGAAGTGTTATTAACTCCATTGTACAGAAGCAAAGTGACTTTTCCACGATCTTCAGGTCAGTGGCAGGAGCTCAGGAGTTCCTAGTTCCCTGCCCTACAGTTTAAGCAGGCTGCCTCTATGGCTAAGAAGCAAGGCTATCTTGATCAAGTGGGAGTGATCCATTTGAGGTCTTTTAGCATTTGTCAGGCATATCTCCATATTAAAGATGACCACATCACTGCATTACGCATGGAAAAGGGACCCTCATGAGGGCCAAGTTTGGGAGCTTAAGATCTAGAGTTTTGTGAAAACACTATGATAATAAAAGAATAGCATTACCTGACGGTCAAACTCTCTGCCTTCTCCCTGCTCAGATTCTACTTCTTCTTCAGTGAGTGAGACCAAGGAGCCGCGCTCATCGCTAGCAAGCGGACTTCGCCTGAGGTCTTTGGAACTCAAAGAGGAGGTCTCTAAATTTGAGGAGGGTTTGTTGTTATCACTGCAGTCTCCTGCGAGGCCCTCTAGGCTGTAACTGGAGAAAAATCAGAGAGATTAGACCCTGAAAATTCTTAAGGTTTTAACACACAAAGTAGTGCCTGAATTGTGTGCATGAGCCACCTTCTATTCCAAAGAGGATGCAACCTCTCCATTCAGAGTGGAGCAAGACATATATTATTCTCTCAGTCTGTATTACTTTCTTGAGTAATATATGTGACCTACTGCAGGTAGCAGCGTATGGCACGTTTTAATAATATCACTTTCACTGCAGATAGCAGGATCTTGATAGTCAGGCAATTGGTTGCCTGAGAGTAACAGAACAATGTATTTCTGTTATCAGATTCCACCTCACTCTCTTGCTTACTTCCACCCATTCTATTTTCTCACCTGTAAATGATATACTGGATGTGGCTCAGTTTAAGCTAGACACAGCTGGTATATCTACATGGTATTTTTACTTAAGTGGATGTTCTATACTGAAATGTTCTACACCCCCAACAGCAAAGAAAGTGTAAAACTCTCTTCGCAGAGGTGTTCTTTGACACTGCTAGGCATCCGCTATTGTTCAAGGCTTTAACAGAAAGCAGAGCATTAATGCCAAAATCTATGTATTAAGTAAATGCTATCTCCATCAGCCACTGAATTACATTACAGCTTTTGACCCTGGAGCTAGATTACCCAACACAGCCAAACATGACCACTTAAAACTGAAATAAAAGAGCATTCATCTGCAACACTGATGCTTGTGAAAGAGTTGACCAGACTAAGACACAGTGACAGCTGCTGATTTGCAAGTTTCACTACAAAGAGCTATGCTAACATAGCACAATTCTCACCTGCAACTCCAACCTCCCCTCTCTGCTCCCACATATCATGTTATTGTCCCAACCTCACCATTTTATCAAAAGAGCTGTATCTAGCACCTCAATCCTGATCTGCAGCAACCCTTGCAATTCTAGACTTGGGTTATACAGCTTGGAGGGTCACCTCATTCCTGACCTGCATGCCCTCCACCATGCCAGTCTTAGTTCCCTCAAATAGCTCTATTACTAAAGTTGAATGCTCATGTGCAGGCAAACTCTGCCATTCTTATCCAGAGCCTTTCCTGAGAAAGCTGGCTTTTGTTACGGGCCAATAGGAACTTAAGATGACACCAATTCACACACTTTCAACATGAATGAGGTGAAAGATGAACAAATTAGTTCACGTGCACCTCCTGATATCTTTTGGACAGGACTTTACTACACAATCCTAGCATATCTAATCCTACTATTTTCAAACACTGTAGATAGGTCAGTTTTTGGTCAATGACCTATGAGTGCCTGAAGACAAAATGTCAATCACAGTAATCAAAGAGCATAAAAAAGTGTTCTTTCTATGGATTGCATATTGTACGAAAATTTGCTGTGGCAGGATCAAGGGCAAGTGTTTTACAGAAAACATTTAATATATACATTTTTGAACTCACGGTTAATCATGACATTTAACTCACTATTGAGTTAATATTCAAAACACATTAAATAACAGAAAATAGTCTGTCATGTACAGATTAGTTAAACATCTGATGGAGTTTTACATCCATGTAGACTCCAAACAGACATGAGTACACTTTGAACCTCTCTAGTCTGGCACCTTTGGGACCTGACCAGTGCCGAACAAGAGAATTTGCTGAACCATGTGAGGTCAATATTGTCTAGCAGCATTACCAACACTTCTGCTACTCACTGGGCTCTTAGAAGACATTTAGGAGGAATTAGAGTTAAACAACAGCACCAGACACTAAGAACAAGGACCGGTGGCTGTAAATAAACTTTATGGGACCATGGAAAAGTTGGCCACACTCGTGATAAATGGCTATCCAGCTAACTACAATCACAGTGGATGACAGATGATGTCAGGTGAGAGAGTGGCTGGACTAGAGAGGTTCAACTCTTGTTCTACATACCACTGAAAATAATGGTGGCTAACAAACATGTATCATCTTCAAAGCAAAAGCTGAAGTAAATCTTATATCAGAAGAGTAAGACATTTGATTTCTAAAGATTTTTTCAGGTTAGTAAATGAGAGGGCAGACAAGCCATGGAATTTGCAATTTTATTAATTTACAAAAGCCTTTAATTGCATTGTATTTAGCTATAGCATGCATTGTAAAGTTTACGACCAAACATCTGCAAGGGAAAATCCGTTTCACTGCTATTATCTAAAGAGGACAGGCTTTTATTCTTCCAGTACAAAAATTACACTAGTAGTTTACTGGGTTTTCATAACTGGGCTCAGAGCAACAACTCCTCTCAGACATGCCATCAAATAGTCATCAGCTGAAAATGATCTTTGTTTTCTACCTACTCTATTTGTATTCCATTCAAATAAGTGTTCTAAAATAAATAATCTATATTCCAAACTTCAGAGTTATCTAGCCTCCAGAAAATGCAGTTAGAAATTCTACCTTTTAACCACTGAAGAAAAAAGTAAATCTGGATCTGGATCATCAGCTTTGTCAATTTACCTCTGTTGTGAATCTGACCTGTTATAATGAATTCTGACTTTCGGCTTTCTATATAACATGCAAATTTTTAGTGCCTGGGAAAACCAAATCTGTGATTATCAGATTGTTTTGTTCTAGGGTGGTTTAAATTATTAGCCTCTCTATGCAAGACAGGAGAAAAAAATCCTCATTGTACTAGAAGCAATCAGCATGAATTTAGATGCTTATAAAATACCAATCTGTATGGAGGAAAACATAACTGTATTTCATTAATTTGACTGATTCTTTTGCTGTCACTTTCATTGCTCAGACTGTAGAGAAAGATGTGCCTTAAAAATCATCACAAGAATAAGAAACCAATACCAGTGAGTAATGCAGCTTCTCAACACAACATGAGCATAGGTCACCACCTTCACCTGTGCCTCACCTTCCAGACCACCCAACACCAAATCTGACTGGAGGTGGAAACAGACAAAGCAAACAGACACAAGCACATTGCAGCCACAGCAGCAGAGAAACAACCACACAAAAGCTGACAACACTGTTTGCCTGTTTGCCCCTGTGCTACTGCACATTTATTCATACCATACCTTCTACAATTAAAGTCAGCACCCTGGGTAACGTATTGTAGGCCAGAAGGACACCAGCTCAAACTGGGGATATCAAAGGCAGAGAAAGTAAAAGGGCTGCAGTTATTGGATTGTCACAAAAAGAAAATGTTTGAGAACTTGGTTAAACTTATTTAATTTTAGAAAGATGTTTACATTGTCTTTTAATTAACGGTGAGTGAAAAGTACCAGATCAGCATCCCAAGAGACTAAAGCCTCATTATCATAGAACCGAGATGGTTCAGGTAGTGGAGTAGCACAGGCATCCCTTGAACTGCTCCCATCAATAGGGGCCAACAATGAATTTGTGTGAACACCTCTAGAGGTGAAAGATGAGCTCTCTCTCTATGTCCTGATGAAAATTTGTGCCAGCTCAGAAGACACTTTTTATATACAGGTTGAACCCCTCTTGTCCGGGACTTGCCCAGTGCTAGACGAGAGCATTTTCTGGATAAGAGGAAGTCAATATTATGTAACACATTGGCAACACCTCCACTGCTTACTGGGCTCCAAGAAGACATTTAGGGGTAAATTACAGCTAAATAACAGCACAAAACACTGAGAGCCAGGACTGGTGGCTGTAAACAAACTTTATGGGACCCAGGAAACTTGGCCACAGCCATGGTAATTGGTTGTCCGGTTCAGTAAAATCATGCCAGTTTATGCATGTTGCCAGGTGAGAGAGTTCCAGATTAAAGAAGTTCAACCTGTACTTATTTATTTGGCAGATGTACTCTGGTCAAGCCGAACCACAGCATTTTATATACAGAGAATTCAACTGAGACTATTAATAGCAACAGTAATTAGCACTATGGTGGCAACTTGAATCCAAGAATCTAAAAAATGAACTATTACCACTGAGTGGATGAAGCTCCCCCACAACAGTTAAACATTATTAACCTCATTTTACAGATGGGGAAGAATGAAGCAACGATTCCAAGGTCTGTGCTTTAACCATTAGGCAATGCTTCTTAATTTTACTGCACAACAAACTTAGGATTAATCCAAATCAAAGAACCTGAAATAAAAGTTCCTTTTGCCAAAATACCAGTGCCAGAAACCAATGAGTGTCCCATCTTAGATCGCAAAATAGTCAGAA
Organism: Carettochelys insculpta; assembly: GCF_033958435.1. NCBI lineage: Eukaryota > Metazoa > Chordata > Testudines > Carettochelyidae > Carettochelys > Carettochelys insculpta. The sequence continues at coordinate 32,605,988 of NC_134148.1, forward strand.
TTTCAAAATACAGGGACAATTTCTTTGGCTCTCATTTTTAAACAATGATTTTGATTATTATTTCATTGGGAGTTACAATTTGCCTGGTTAAATTTGACCCTAGAATGCCCAACAGAGCCCAGCTGCGGACTCTAAGTATAGAGAAACTGATTTTCTATTCAGCTATGGTAACCAAAGGGAGCACAAACTGCTCCAGGAAACTTCCCTGGCACAAAAAAGGCCCCAAACTCACACAGAGGGGTAACCTTGCACTGGTCCTGCTCCCAAAATCGCAGGATAGAAAGCATGGCCAGGAAACACTCTGCTCTGGCCTAGGAGCCTATGGGAAACACAATGTAAGTTTAAGCAGCCCCAAAACTGCTCTGACATCAAGGGTCTGCAGGGTCCATGTGGCATAAAGCCATCTTTCCCTTGCCCCTCTTGTGTCCCAGAACTTCAGGTAGAACTGGAAGTACTCAGAAATGGAGCTAAATAACCTAAATGAATTAAAAAAAAGTATAAGAACAGTTAACTGAAGAACCTGTGGTATTCAGTCTGAGGGAATACAGTAGCAGTTTGCCTAGGAATTAAAAGTAGTTTCAGAATGAGGCTGTTGATTGGGCCACGATGCATCTGTAGTGAAATTCCTTGTGCTCTGTGGACCATCAGATATACAGAAAATCTTTTCAAATGGCTTCCAGACTGCTGCGATAAATATCCATTATGAACATTTTGCTTTAACATGAACAACCTTTAAAGGGCTTTATAATCATCAGCTAACTAGAGCTATGTCTATACTAGGGAAAGGAAGTCGATTGCAGATACGCAATTCTACCAATGGCTATTGCATAGCTAGAATCAACATTTCAGCAACTGAGTCACCTGACCATGCTGTTGGACCCCTGCCCCCCACTTACTCTTTGTGTATCACGAGGAGTACAGTGGTCGATGATGACAGGTCAATTTTGCGCATCCCTAACTGATGCAAGAAATCGAACCCTGGATGATCTACCCTGGGCAGGTCGATTCTCTGGGGCAGTATAGACATAGCCTAAGCCACAACAGGATAAGGAAGTATCTCCATTTGACAGAAAGAGGACCTGAAAAAAGGAGCTAAAACCGCTAAGTGTACTGCTTCCTATGAATAATTCATATCATTGCTCCAGTGTTGCCCTCTAACTTTCAGAATCTGCTGACAAGCTTAAATGACCTGTGTGTCCCCCTAGAACAAAGGTTCAACACACTCATGTAGTTGTGTGAGTACAGTCAGGGTGAAGTGGAGGAGAAGTGTGTATCCAATTACTTTAACAATGAACACTGACCTACAGCAGACAATTCTGTACATCTGCATATATACATAAAATCTCTCTCTCTCTCTCTTTCTTAACTATATTAATTTTATAGCGCGACTAGAAGATTACAGGGTAGAAACTCTATAATTGAGAGATGAAGGAATAGCAGGCTTGGAGGAAATGGCAGAAGATCGCAGAGAGGAATAAAAATTCTTGGCAAGAGCTGTGGAAAACACAGACATATAGAATTATAATACTGCTGATGAGCCACCCGCAATCAACTGGCAGCACCATGCAAAACTCAAGACAGTGGCTCATCATGCAATAGATGTACAAACCCTTGGCACAAGATGTAGGGGAGGTGGAGCAAGGACAAGAGGGAAGGGCCATTTGTAAGGCAGACTACAGACTGGAATTAGTTTGTCCACTCTCCAGCACTAGCTTATAGGCTGGGACAATGGTAAAGAGAGAGAATGAGAATGTATTTCTTCATGAATGTGACCTAACTTGCAAAGATAAGTTAGTGATACTAAGTGGCCAACTTGAGACACATTATCTTTACTATTAGCACAGGGATCCCTAACCCCTTTGTGGAAGTCAAGTGGATATATCCCCATGCAGCTGGTGAAAAAACTGTTTGCATTCATGAATTTCCAGTCTGCTTTACAAAGAGAAGCTGCTGAACTCTCTTTCATATTCAAATTCGACACATTAACACGTGGTTTGAACTGGGATGCAAACTTTCTGGGACATTATAGGGGCTCTTTGGCATACTTGGCTTAATCTAATTCTTCACCTGTGGCCCCCCCTGCCTCTCTGCTCTCTGAGTTGCTCACTTTGATCTTTTTTTTCCTGATTTGTCAACTTTAATTACTGTTTTGGTTCTCTATGCCTTAAATATTGATTCTGTTCTGGTATGGCTATGGTCTGAGGAAGTGGGTCTGTCTCACGAGAGCTCACCTAATAAATTATTTTGTTAGTCTTTAAAGTGCTACTTGACTGCTTTTTTGTTTTGTTAGCATTTATGTGCTCACTAGGCAATTCTTGCATGCCACCTTACTAAGTACAGAGCAGAGTGGAGTCCAAGTTGAATGAAGTCCATAGTGTTTCATTAAGGGTGAGTGTAACTAACCTGATACTAAGGATAACATTAGGTGTGAGCAAGCACGAAGAACTACTTAACTGACAGCTGCAATGGGAAGCACAGAGAAATATCACCATTTATCCTTTCACCTTCATGTGCTATTCTCTGAGGCTATAATACTGTAATTAGATACCCTAAGTACTTCACTGGGACCTGTGCAGTTGGGTTGCACTATAACAGGAAGGCACTATAGAAAGCACATAAGGCACTCCTTCCTTGAGACTGAACTTGAGAATTTAGGTAATTTGCATGTTACAGTGAAGTGTGAGAGCAAGTGCTTCTGGAGAGATGAGAGTCAAGGTCAGTGGACATGTCAATAGCTTGTCAACGCTTCACTCAACGTAACTATGAAGAGAACAGAACAGGCAGCAGTGTTTGCAGTCAAAGGTTATTTGGAAAAAAATTCTCCCTGGTGCAACGGAACCTCTAAGGAAGGCTTTAGGACACAATTATACAGGAAGAGATCCATGTTCTGCAGCAGCAGCAAAATGAGCCTCAGAGCATATGAAGGCAACCAACACAGCAGGTACTTAAATCTCTCCAGTCAAAACAATGGCACAATTGTAAGTAAAATTTCAGAGAAGTGGGTATGTCAAAGGAATTTATTGCACTGGCGTATGGCAGGGAGAACATGGCCAAAAAGAACAAAATCCCCAAGGAACTCCCTATAAAATCAGGGCCAAGGAGGGGGAAGGAAGGATTTCCTTACTGTACTCCTGAGAATTTAACAGTAAAACCAGCAACTATTCTTGTACTGTCTACACAGTGTTTCTGTAGAAACAGCACTCTTCTTTTTAAGAAAAAAAGCTCTTGCCTGGACTGTAAACACTACTGCTCACATAAGCTAATCATGCTGAGACTTCAACAATAAAATAGGAGTATGTCTGCTTTATTGAGAGCAGCAGAGAGAGAGAGAGAGAGAGAGAGAAACCGGTTTGAAAATCATGCTTATTTTTCTATCTTTTAATAGAAGTTAAAAATACCCAAGAAAGTTCAAATTAAAGCAAACTGCCTGCTGCAGGTGTACCAAGTGTATTATGTATCCTTTGTGCTAATTACAAACATGTTTCTAAGTACCTATCCTGAAGATCTAGGGGTTTTGATAGATTTAAAAAAAATCTAATTACAGCAAAAAGACAAAAACAAATATTTGTCTGTTTATATTTAACAGCCAATCTTAAATATGTCATTTTGTCAGATGCTTCAAATCGGCAACCCACTCCATCAATGAGAAGTCGTAGAAAGAGTGGTAGGAAGGTAAGGTAAGGTGTGTAGGCTGTGACACTGTAAGGGTAAGAGTGATGAAACTGGATATGTGTCTGTATGAAAAAATCATTCTGAGAAGTACAAAATCTAAACTGGATTGACTAACATGAGAATATGAAGTTAGTAGACATTCAAATGCAAAATGGTTAGTCAAGTTAGTTGGCTCTGTACCTTCTCCTATGAATGGGAGGCTTCCTTATACCATCCCCCAGAACTCGTACTGAACTGAAAATGGAAAGCGGTCAGAGATGAGAATGGCTTATAATGAACAAATGACAGCTGAAGGGAAAACACGCATTTCCCCCTTCCACCCTCCCCAAAAAACCCAAACAGCAGAAGGAAAGAATGAAAAGGGGAATATAAAAACTTTAGGCTATGTCTACACTAGAAGCATCTGTCGGCAAAAGCATCTGTCGACAGGGAAATCTCGACAGAACCTCTATCAACAGATTGTACCTATACACAACTTGCTCTGTTGACAGAGAACTACCAGACTGCACTGCAGTCTCATGCCAGCAAGCAGAATGGCAGCTCTGCAAAGAGGGCTGGCCAGCAACCGGCAGGCCCCTCTGTCGACAGAAGTGTTTACATCGCACTTCTGTTGACAGTACTCTGTCGAGAGACTGTTATGCCTCGAATTTTTGAGGAATAATACTGTTGAGGCAAATGCAGAGTTCTGCCGTGAATTTGTTGACAGAATGCTTTAAGCACGTAGACGCTCCCTGAGTTATGTCGACAGAAGGCCCCTTCTGTTGACAAAACTCTCTAGTGTAGACCCAGCCATAGGGTTTAAGGGAGCAAATTTTTTTTCTTCTTTCTTCCTCTATTTAACTGTAAGGCTTTGTTTACAGAATGAAGTTTAATGGTCACTGACAATGGTTGCATATAAGCTCGTCAGCTGTACGTGTAGATAAGGACAAACTAGTTCAACAGCAGTCACTATTAGCAACCACTCTATTTGGTAGTGTAGACAAAGTCTAAAATGGACCATCACTGAAAAATCTATATTTTTCTTCACAAGGGTATCAGAAACTTATTAGTCAGTGAAATCTGAAGGCATGGCAATGCTGCAAACATGGTATGTGATTACAGCTCAAGGCAACTATAATCCAGGTAGTTTGTGCACCAGAGTTGTGAGGCTGCAGCAGCATCATTTCGGTGTGGGTGAGACACCAGAGCAACTGCCCTGGGTTCCAAGTGGGCTTGCACTGTGAATCCTGTGGCATTCCACTATCTGTAGGGGAGCTAAGTAGACAAATCAGCTGCTATGTCAACGTGAGCTTCAATCTACTCCATATAAGGCATATAATATGCAGCATGAACTCTTAAGAATTACCAAGGATGAACATACTCCATTGGAGCCTTGTGAATATTCTTCATGAAATTTATATAGAAAACATGTTTTTAAAACTATATTTAACAGATATCTAAAATGCTCAACAGATTTCATTTTTTTTTCTTATTTGAAAAAAGATTAGGTTCCATTACTTCTTCACTATAGAAATACAGGGAATATAAAATCATTTATTCCTTGCTTTTGCTAGAGGACCTCTAGAAGGAGAGGGGAATCTCACATGGGCAGCTTTCTTAGGGTCTGATGCAGCTTCCAATGGAAAGGCCGCCTTTGAGTTGAATGAAACTGGATCAGGTCCTCAGCCCTTAACTGAAGGGATGGAGAACGAAATCCCAGCAAAAGTATTCTGGTTAAATAGTTATTAGCAAAACCCAAAACAATCATATAGAAATTTAACCAGTTTGAAGAAAACACAATTTCCAGACCTTTATACAAAGGTGCGAAACCCCAAGTGGCTTTTCCTTTGCAATGCACCTCTCAGCCAGATCTGCACCTTGCCTACTGGTGGCTGTACATGTGAACATAAGAAAATAATTCCTTTCTTTCTTTTTTTTAAAATCAATGATTTACAGTAGGAATATTTTCCTATATCACACACATATCCATCCAACCTCTGATTCAGAAGTTTTTAACTCCATCTGCTTAGCATTAGTTGTAATTGCCAACTATGTAGTTTATTGCCCTCAAAAATCCTTACATAATAACTTCAGTGCATAACAAATAATTCTTTCTAAATGAATTTATGAGCTTACAGACTCAGTCTGCCATAAACTAGCTTTTATCTCTGAAGTTGCCTCTTCTGCTGTTTTAAAGTATTGGTGCAATTTTATTTTGTGTGTCATCCTGGGTTTGTGAAAATAATCCAGAAAGAGCTGACAAAGTCATGCAAAAAAATAAACAATGCATGTTACTGAACATTGCCTCAATTTTAGCTTTAGAGGGGATAAAACTTGTAATTTAAGGACCTGTAATTTCTTTTCAGTAAATGCATATCTAATCTAGCAACTTCTTAAGGATTTATGAACAAGCATTAAAGGGTGACTACTATATCTAAACCAAGGGGTCCCCAAACTCGGCCCCCAGCCAGGAATCAAAGGACAATTTGTTTTAATACAATGCAGTTGACTGTGACCATTTTACTTGTTAATACAGAGCTGTGACCCATGAAAACAACAACTCCCAGCAGTCAACTGGATGAATTCCAGTTTGACTCCTGATAGAATTGCAGTTTGCAACAAACCACATATCCATATTGTAGAGGAGACTGACATGCAATTTATGTGAATTACAGAAGAAACTTTGACCACCTCATGTCTAAAGCAATGCTGCTCCTATTTAAATCAATGGCTAAACTCACTTGGCTTCAACAGGACCAGGAGCTTCAGTGAGGTAAAACTAGCGTACCTTTTGTGCAATGCAAATGAAGAAAGACTGATGGCTATAGAGACATGCTAGGTACAAAGGGAGTCAGATAACTTGAAAGTTACGCAGAATGCAGAGGGCTTACTGATAATCAATTATTTTATGGGTGGAATTTTTCTGTGACCAGAAATCAAGAGAAGAGTAGTTCTGGAAAAGGCAAGTTTTGCCTTTGTGGCTTTCCCTACTCTTCTCTCGAAGAGAGAGAGTAGAGTGAGAAACTCGGAAAACACCCTAGCTATAGGTTGTATAGAGTCTGTTCACTTCATTCAATACTGAAATTCAACCAGGAGTCAAACTGGAGCCCATTCACCCCAGCCCCAACATTGAAGGCCTATAATTTTCCATTATACTCTTACAGACCATACAATACCTTCATGCAAGAACCCAACTGATTAACAGCAGCTGTGTTTATCCTATGGTCACCCACGCTATGCCCACACAGCAGCATTATTCCTGAACAAGCTATTCCTGAAGAGGTGTTCTGGAATAGCTTATTCAGAAATAGTGCAGCTACATACAAAATGCATTTTGAAATCATGCTCAACTATTTCAAAGTAGAGCATCTGCACACCACAGCCTATTTTGAAATAGAACCATTGGACACACTATGGTTTATTTGAAATAGGCTCTATTGCCTGTATTAATAGCACCTCTTTTGAAATATCTATTTTGAAATAAGTACTACTCCTCATGGAGTAAATTTTACCTATTTACAAAAAAGGTTGCATTGTGTAGACGCTAGGAGAGTTATTTCAAAGTAGCGGCTGTTATTTTGAAATAACTGTATTGCGTAGACATACCCCTAGATTTAATACTCAGGTTACTGCTTTTAACAAAACCTTGTACATAGAACCAGTGGGGATAATTCATATTAACAGCAGGTATTTCCATTCACTTCAGTGGGCTTTAGATCAGGGCCTAAGTCCCCTTGAAAGCTAAAATGTATTGTAGACATAAAGTACTTCTCATTCAGCAGGTAACTGAAACTAGGAAGATTAGTTTTGGGTGGGCGTGGTAGGTGGTTCTCTCCCTGTCTCCTCAGAGTTCATGGAATAGATAAATTAAGCATGACGTCACTGTTCTGTGTTTTTGCACATCTTTCAAATGCCAATTGCACAGGCCCCATGCAAATATACACAACCTTAAACAGCTTTTTTCTCACCTCCTTTGATTGATTTCTGCCTCGTTGGCAGCATTCTTTCCTGGTCCCCAGCTGTGCCGTCGGAATGGTGACAGTGGTCGCATGGAGTTTCTTAAGACAGAGGAGTGGGTAGGCACTTCTGTAATACTGTCCATCTCTTCGTCCATCTCACCTGAGCCATCAAGTTCGCTCTCCCGTCCCCCTCCAGCTACCATATTCGTGCAGCTTCCACCCAGAGCGTGCCTCTCCTTAGGCCTGTTCAGGGTCAGAGCATGCGGAAGGGATGTGTCACTTCCTACGGAGGAATTCCTCTCTAAGGACACGGTGTCATCTGCTGAAGAGCTAGAACTGGTGATTTCGCAAGCTGACTGCTCCTCTTCAGGCTGTTACAGCAAAAGCAAAAACATGAATCTTAGCTCAGAGAGTTCTTAACCAGGATGGATAAAAATTGTTATTTTTAATAAAAGAATCATTTTTCATTTCAACAGGGTTTTTTGAGTTTTTTTAAAATCAATAAAATTCCAAAATTTCATTCAAAAATAACTACTACATTTCATCACAAACTTGCTACACGTACATTTATAATCTCATAAAAATGAACTAATAGTTTTAGCCCACCCAGACTAACTACTAGCTCCTGTTTCTTGAACGTGCTAGGTTTTCAATTTCTGCTCCTCAGCAGACTAAAACAATGTGCAAAGAGAGACTCAACGTGGATTGGATTGTTTTTGTTCTGTGCTTATGATGTGGTGGATGTTGGCCAAGCATGGCAGAAGAGTTAGCTAAGATATTGTCTTAAAGACAGAGACACACTATCTAGGAAAGAAAAAGAGGAAGCATAAAAAGGAACCGTGGAGTGGACTGGAAAGAAAAAAGGCAAGACATTATACAGCACACACAGCTTACTATGTCGCCCCACACTTTTGCCATATTACAAACTGTCATGGATTCTGGGCATCGGGGACACCCTACCTGGGAATATTTTGAAGAAATTCATTCCCCGGGTGAAAAAAGAAAACTGTCACATGCAAGCCGTGCAAGAAGATGATATGAGGCCTAACTACAAGAACAAATCATCATAAGAAAAACCTTTTTATTGGCAGAAAATGATGTGACTGGCAGTGTGAATATAGCTGAGTGAATCAACTGGTTAATAACTTAAATAATTCACTTTGAAATGCATCTTTCTTCAAGACTCTCTCTCTATGCCTTGTAGTGTAAGTGTGATTTGACAAGAAATTCGTCAGCTGTTTGCTGTGTTGGATGTGGCTAGAAAGAAAGTTTAACTTACAATTATGTCCTTTACGGCTTGCTTAATTAGTTAACTAGATTTAGAATCTACCATCTATGTACACAGTACAGAAGGCTGCAGTATGAGAAATCTAGAGTGCAGTTGCCATTGAGTGTCATTCTCCTCTTTCATATTACATAAGACACACCCCTTATCTTGGAACATCATGGCCACAAGAACCTAATGGTGATGCCATAAGTGTGTTCCGTATTTTACTTCAGCGTAACTCAGCTTTACCAAGGGAACCTTTTCTCAAAAAAAAACAGAAGTGCCAGTGAGTTCAGCAGGGCTTACTCCAAAATGAAGTGCACTCTAATCAGAGTCAATCTTAACATTTTTGATAATTTGATTTAAATCAATTATTTAAACTGTCTTGATTTAAATCAATCTAGCCAGTCTCACCTGCCAGCTCTGGCCAGAACCAGTCATCACAAAAGCTAGGCCCATTCTTTCTTCTTGTATAATTTGTCCTCTAAAACTTTGCTTCCTTGTCTCATCCTACCTTAAAACTCCCTGCTACCATAAAGTTGGGCTCCCCACTTAGTTCTGCCAATGCAATCCAAACCTGACACTCCAGGAGTTCCTGCTATTCCATTCATGTCTCTCTCACAGTTCTGTCAATACATCTTAACCCTACAATGTAGCCTCTCCTGCAATTCCAATACTGAAGCCTTTACCAGGCAAAGATTTGCAAGCCTGCCAAATACTTCGAGTTTCAATAACGAGCACAGATGATTGCTATGTCACATGACTTCAGTCAGCAAACGCAGCCCCTCTGTGTAATTTGAACCAGATTTTTAGCTTCTAGTACTACAGATGAAAGGCTAACATACGCTTTCATTTCACCATATAGCATAAATAGAACTTTTCAGCAGTATAAAATGAACAAAAATAAAGGATTAGTCCCCTCCCACAATCATCTTCCATTTATCAAAAAGTTATTGTGAGGATTTTCAGCAACTGCCAATTTCAAATATAACTGACAAATAACCTTCCACTAGATCGGCCTCCTTGTGTGATGCATCTTTATTTACATTACAATTTTTGGTTTAGTTTGCTGCAAAAGCAGTAAATGGAACCCATGCAAATTCTATTTGGCCATCGGCCACATACTGACAATGTAACCTACAGAGTGTCTATGGTTATCCTATGCTCCCATTGGTTACTGTAAAAAACACAAGCATGATGAGGACATCATTTTCAAATTGAAATGATATTTGCCCTTAAAAGCCAGTGTGGAAAGTTTCAATGTGTACCCCTGTAGAGCCCCGTATTGTACCATTTCAAACAACAACATTCAGAATGATCCATCCAGGTATATATAATGGATTATTCACCAAAGGCTTAATCTATCCTGCTGCAGAAGATCGACCCACTAAGGGTCATGCTTCCAGGGTTTGAGTTCACCCATGTATGAAATTGAACTCTCAGGGGTCAAAGTCGACCCCTTTGCTCCTCTCAAGAGGCAGAGAGTAAGGTAGGTCAACAGGAGAGTTTCAATGTGTTTCTCCCACTGACCTTCCCCTGTTGAGACAGACAAGTTAGCTGAGCCTATATACATTGATTTTAGCTATGCAACTTACTGATATTCACGAGGAAACGAGCATTCAAGGAGCTAAACTGTCAAGTGTCATTTGCAAAAAGATAACAGTTGTCAGAAGAGAAAGGGGCCTCTCTAAATGCAACAGACAGCAGAGATGAATGTGAACACAAATGCAATTACCACAGTCCCACTATGGGACACCTCAGAGTCTAACATCCTGGATTCTTTAGGAAAACACAGAAACAAAAAAAAAGCCCCTATAAATTAGACCATTCCAGCATCTGCATGTTTCTGTTCTGTGTTTATAATAAAAAAAAAATACTAGCTACAAGCTGATGTTGCATTTAAAAAGCGTGAGGTGTTTGAAAACAGTCAATGGTAACGTACTTCATAATTAAGAGAACCCTTACTGTCTAGTTTCATGGGCATTAGCCCTGCGTCTCATATCAGTTTAATACATATTAGATACGTTTTTAAGATATATATTAAAATGATTCCATACTGTTTCCCTCAAGCTCATCCATCAAAAAAACAATATCCACAGAGCAATATTCATGAGTAATACTTCTCATCCTGCCCACCGAAGAATATATTTTTGGTTGAAAGAATTCAATATTCTACGGTAGGAAAATCAGCCATTAAAGATACATTTTCTATAAATATATGCTGGTGACATAATTCTTACGTAATGTTAGAAAAAAGCATATTGGAGTATATTTTTAAATTGAGATGTTGGGTAAAACAAAAATAGTACTCGAGAAGCAGCCTTACAAAGTCACTGTTTTTTTTTCATAATTGATGATAGCCGTAAGCTTACATTTCATACTCTTCACAGAAATATTGTTATGTTTTCAATATGGAATAACAAAGGTATGTTTTATGCAAGATGGGTCACAGTCACAGGGTCTGTCTTCAAGTAACAGATTTACTGATACTCACAGGGAACTGAGCATTCCAATTTTGGAGGTATCATTGGAAAGATTAAGATTTACTGAATGGTCGTATGCATGTATTATTTCTGTATGTGAGGTTAGGAACACGGGTTATGTAACAATTACAACTGGGTGCGTATTTGGCATATACCCATCAGCCAATAACCCATCAGCCTTGATAGGCCATTTGTAAGAACCAGCAAGACTGTGAAGATGCTAATCATGCTCTCTAAGAAGCATCTTGTGATGTAGCTGTGACCCTATTAGGTCAGGCGGGCCCATCACTTCTAGTAATTTTCCACTAAAAGTAAAAGGTGTGGGCATGTGTCAAGTTTGGGAAAGAAAAGAATAAAGATCCCTGCCCTATGAAAACCTATGTGAGGTGAGTGGCGGGAGGGATGTCAATGTGACTACTTCATTTCCTGCTTGCCAAAAAGCACACTGCTAAAGACACCTGAAGGAAAACAAGAGGGGAATTCAGACAAAGACAGGGGTCCACTCTAAAAGAAGGTATAACTGAAACTCTATACTACAGAAGCTTTGCAACCTGGCTAAAATAAGATTTAGGGTAAGAAATGACAATTTTGAACCTGTTACTTAAATGCATTAAGTTTTGTTTATGTATTTTTGCTTTATTTTCTCAGTAATCTGCCTAGCTGTTTGTTATCTCTTACATTTACTTAAAATTTACTCTAATAAAATTGTTTTTTGTTTATTCTGAAACCCAGTTTGTGCAATTCATAATTGTGGGTGGGGAGAATGAGAAAGGCAAGGGGCTGTGCATACCTTCCTCTTCATTGAGGAAGAGGTTGCATTTCAAAATATACTTTGGGTTCTGCATGCAGGTGGTGGGAACCTGAGTGCTGGGTCAAGTTCCCTAAACTGAGTCTTCCCAGAGCTGATCTCAGTATCTGTGTCTTTCTGTAACTGTGTGTTGCCCTGCATGTGTGAATGTGCTACAGGAGGCTTCAGAGCCTGGGTCAGCAAGACAGGGTAAAAGGGTGCCAGGCTGGCAGAGCAGACAAGCTCAGAGGTATGCCAGTACATCAGGTAGCATCATTAAAGGGGATGACCCATCACAATAGCTTGGTATTTGCATGTCATGGTGACAGTTTATTGAACGGCCTGAATCCAGACAAATTACTCCGTAGCCACGATGAGAACAATACTTTGTCAGAGATAGAAATAGGCTCTTTCCTGGGTTTTGGGAAGCTATTGTCACAATTAATTTGGTGTCTCTGAAGAGAAAGAAGATTGCTTCCTGGCTGACCACCACAAGGGTGCAGTTAGAGGACCTTAATACCAGATGCAAACACCATCAATGTAATGAAAAGTTACCAAACTAGTATGTTTTGCTGCCTATCTTCAAAACAGGCAAAGGGACGTTCAGATGGAAATAATTTACTAAAACAAAACATCACTACTTTAAAGAAAAAAAAACAGACTTACTCACCCTCATTTATGCATTTGTTTGTTAAATTACAGACAGGCAGAACCCAAGTGTAATTAAAATGCAAAATATATTTGGTGAGTTTATGGTTTTACCTTTATCTCTTAGATTGATTTAGTTAAAAACAACAAGGTATGAGTGGCTCCTGCTGTGTATAGTCATGGCTCTAATACTTCTCATGGCCTTCGGGAAAAATTCCCCTGAATAACACTGATTTCTTGTTTTAAAAGAGACCCTTCCATCCTACGAGACAAAGCATTTTAAAGAGTCAAGACTAACTGGGACACGGTGTGGCCTAGTGGACGTAACTCCAAATTTGGACTCAGGAAGCCTGGGTTCTGACCCCAGCTCTGCTAATGCATGATCTTCAACAAGAACACTTCACCTATCTGAGTTGCCGTTCCTCCAGCTGTAAAATGGTGATAATGCTATTGGCCCTCCTACATAAAATATTTTGAGGTTTATAAATGAAAAATACTGCACAAGAGGTAGGTATTAATTAAATATGAAATAAAAGTTAAGCCATCGGTAGGTTAGGTGTGAGTTAAGTTCCTTTCCAGTGCAAATATTTTATATACATCCCAAGAGGCGTTAAAAAATATGGATATGTAATGTTACCGAAATGCAGCCCATTTTGTGGAGAGGAAGGGGATTTAGCACATAAGACAACAGTTTGGAAAGGGGAAACTTTGGCTAAGGGTGCTGTGAAAAACCCTGTACTGATAATAAGTACTATGCATAATATCCATGCACATCAGACAAGAATTAGCTTTAAAGGAAAAGCATAAAGCCACTTTTTATTGCTAATGAAAATCATCAGTGGAACTAAACAACTGTAGGTGGATCACCTATTTATTCAGAGACTTTGTTTACAGCCTCAGGCTACCTAAAAATTAACCTCCACTGTTGCTGTCACTGAGTTAAATACTTCTAAAAGTATCTGTTGGAGTCGGCTGTTGCTTCAGTAGTGGAAGAAACTGCCAGCCAGAAAGTTTTCTGGCTCAAATTTATTCCTGAAGTTCTGAGGATTGCAGTTGTAATTAGAGATACAAAAAGCAGTTTTACACAAACTAAAAACATATACAAGAGCACAGTCAGGGTCACGGCCCATTCCAAAGACAATGGACGGTTGGTTCCTGGCTTCTGAAGCATCTTCCTGTCCTTTAACTGGCTCTTCCAAGAGTGTGGATGCCTGATTGGACCTTCCTTCCTAAATCCTGCCTTTAATCCCATGTGCAGTTTAAGGAACTTAACGCCTTGCTTGCCCAAAAGTGAGCAGGGTCCCTGGACCCATCACTGACATGACTGAAGTATTTTTTCATAATTTCTGGGGGTTTCACTATAATGAAAGACAGAGATAGATAAAATCTGCATTCTTAGACCTTTTCTCCTTCTCTTATGTAGTTTCTAGTCTGTTAGAATGGGGTTGGCTCAAGGTCTCTAGACTGCACACACTGATTTGCAATAGCAGAATTGCTCAAGCACTCAATTATACACACACTTTTTTATTTCAGGGTCCCCACACAAAGTAAAAAAGCATCTCTGCACAAATCAAGCTGTAGGCTGACACCTGTATTTTTCAATAAAATATTATAATAGAGACTTATTAAGTAAATAAAATGTTAAATCTCTCAGAAATTATTGCGTATTTCAGGCTATGGTTACGCCCATCATGTCTGCTCTCCCTCCTTAGCCCAGTTAATTGGAAAACCATTAAAATAGCATAAGGAATAATAACTAAGTGCTTAAAACCGAAAATGGTTCAGCATAGGAGATTTTATCTGTAGATGTTGGAAAAACCTATATCATATTCCAGACTTAGAAGGTAGAGTTATTCCTTCACCTCATTAATGAAATACCCTCTTGTAGACCCAAGTAACAGATGCATGTAAAATAAAACAAACTCAGAAAGAAAAGCCCAGAAGACGACCAGAAACCCTCAATATCAAAAGGTCTGATCGTCATAAGCTGTTCATCATCACCACTACACAATTATTTTTAAGTTTTGCAATTTGCTACTACAATCAAGAAAAAAAAAAACCATGTTAATAGAACTGCAAACTTTGTTATACAGCCTACAGTAGCGGCAGGTGCACAAACCACAGCTGCTTACTATTTCTTTCAGCTAATGAAAGTGGGTCCTCAGTTCTAACCCTGCCAATGACACTACGTCCATGGTGATTACTAAACTAGGTATGACCATGACACTCCCAAAAGTTGGCTAATTCAGTAAAATATATTAAACACACACACGCACGCACCACGCATGCACTCCAGGTGACTTTAAGGAAGGCCGATTAATTACGTGATGGAAATTTTAAAATTACACAATAACGCGACATAGTCTTGATGGCTGTGTCTACACTAGCAAGTTCTGTTGAAAGATTTTTTGAAAGACGGGGGCTTTTACGAAAGATCCATGGAGCATGTACACACAAAAAGCATTCTTTCAAAACTAAATCGAAAGTCTGTGGTGCTCCTTTTGAAAGCGCTCTTCCACACCCATTTCAGGAAGAATGCCTTCTTTTAAAAGCTTCCTTTGAAAGAAAACATGTGTAGACACTCCTCAGGGACCTTCTTCAGAAAGAACAGTCCTCACAGCACCTGATTTTTTAGTCCCCGGCCTGTCTTTTGAATGAGGGAGGACTGTGTGGACACACTCTTCCGAATGAGCAGATCACTCTTTCCATCTGTTTTTTTGTGTCTGGATGCGCTCTTTCGAAAGAAATCTTCCAGAAGGGCTTCTTTTGAAAGATCACCATAGTGTAGGTGTAGCCAATATATGCCAAAAAGTGGAAGGGTTTTGCCATTAAAATTAGAAAAACAGTTTCCTTTGGGAATTTTTATGCTGTTGTTCAGGAAAGCATGGACACTTCTGGGGAAAAGCTGAGAGGAAGGTGAAAAATATTGGTGTGAAGGGGGACCACTCCCATAAGGAAGTCTTTGGGGAATCCACAATCATAATAGAATTTTCAGAAGTGAAGGCCAAACAATCTACTCATGAAAATGATTATTGTACACCTCTATATATCACAGATTTTCTATCCACTGCCCAACTGCGTACAAGATTGGAAGCTTTAGAAAATACTCCACAGATTTTTTTTTCTTTTTCCAGCTGTTATCACAGCTTACATGTAAGACTGATACATGGCTCAAAAATATAAGGAATACAGTCTCAGTTGTGACCTCTGGTTCATGGAGGTCATTTGCCTAACAATAACAGCAAGCAGAGGCTCACAAGATGCAGGGTGATTTTGACTGTGAATGGGAGCTTAAACGTTAGGACGAGCAAGCAATACTAGTTATGGCCTAGGAAGACAGAGTTACACAGCAGACAGGAAATGACCTTACCCAGCATTAATCATTTGCAGAAGAGAATGTTGCAATATCTGCCTTCTGCACAGATAACTCTTTAGAGAAGGAGGACGACGACTAGGCTATGGGAATAAATACTGGAACAGAGCCTGATATTTTGCTGGAGTCTTAGGACTCATTGTGTAAATGACTCCTAGATGCCAGCAACGGCAAAGCATCTGAAGGAAAGAGTAATGCTTTGATGAGAGGGCTTCTAACTGAGGAGCTCTTGTTTCTTTGACATCTAATATTCAATTTTGCATGTGCCAGTCAGAACAATATGGGAGACAGGCAAAGCGCATAAACGAGAACATAGATATACACACACCTATAGGTTACATCTACACTTACTAAAAACTTCAAAATGACCATGCTAATGGCCAAATCGAAGAATACTAATGAGGTGCTGAAGTGAAAGTGATTAGTTGACAGGAATGAGATTTCGATATTGGAGGGGTCCTTTCTAAAAGGACCCCTGTGTAGACAATCCACGGGTGAGCGAACTGCGGCACTTTCGAAGTGCTGTGGCCAGCAGCATGCTAATGAGGTGCTGAATATGCATTTTAGCACCTCATCAGTATTCTTCGATTTGGCCATTAGCATAGTCATTTTGAAGTTTTTATTAAGTGCAGACATGGCCATAGTGAGGGGCAATCTGAGGCATCTCACAGAGATTGACTGGAGCCTAAGCCTCTGAAGCCCCTAACAGAAGCAAGGCTTAAAATAGTGAAATATGAACAATCTTGAGGAGGCTACATGAATTTCTGATATTCACAGATATGTGTCTGCTGTGATTGCAGTTTCTTAACTATATTAAATACCTCTTGGATTTCCAGCCAGCGTTCACTGAATATTTGTATAGTAACACTTGCTACGAGGACGGGATATTTCATGCAGCAAACTACTGCTACAGCAAGCAGTTCAAGTGTATCGCTATTCTGAGGACAAACTGGAACTTTAGAGTAATAATAATCAGGAATGGGTAAAATCAAAGTGATCCAAGTTTTTGAGAAACTCACATGCTTCCCCCCATCCCCCCGAAGGGGGCCTTTTCGTTGTTCCAACTTTTTTCTTCTGTAGTTTAAATCTATTCTTCCTCCTCAAATCAATTAAAACAATATTTACCTGGGAAAAAGGAAATCTGCACTAATTGCTAGGAATAAAACTATCTCACTAGCTCCCAGAAAGAGAGGCTAGTATAAATAGATGTCCTACAGGACATGCTGTACTTGTTCATGAGGATTTCTCTCTCCCGCTCACTCCATTTTTAACTTAACTCAGTATTAATTTTTCTGTTCACCCACTCATTCTATTTTTCACTCCCAATTTTTTCATTAGCTTTTTTTTTTTTTTGTCCATGCTCCTTTTGCCACAGTATTTCCTATACATTTGATAGCATAGACACAGATACAAAACAATTGGTAAACACATAAAATAGACAGGTTGGGCTAGAAATTCTGTGTTTAGATAGTTTCTCTCCCCTGCACAAATTAGTCTTCAGTTTCCTAAATCAGAACTCATTGACATGTGGAATTCGGATTGAGAGCAGTGACTATGATATACATTCAATGAATTTAACCCATTGCCGTTTATCAGAAAACATGATAAGAAGCAGGATCACGGGCACTTTCTGATTTTTACAAACATGTTTGTAATTCAGAGTTGTTTGCTGAACGGGTTACATTATGGGTCATTCACAGACTATTTGCTGTGCTACCATTCAGCATATGCTGTATATCTGGTCACTGAAGATTCATGATCACGTCTGTGCTCAAGAGCTGGACAACTCTGAAACCCACAAATACAGCCACACTATCCAACGGACAGCTAAGGGCCAGCCCTGTGTTTTGAGAGGGATGGGGGGCCGGCAGCAGCTCTACCAGCTCCAATGTTTCCAGCCCCACTCCACTCTGCCTCACTAGCTGCCAGCGTCGTGTGGAAGAGGACGGGGCAGGGGCTTGGAGGAAGAGGGTGGAATGGAGAGAGAGGTGGAGTGGTTCAGGGCCTGGTGTGGAGGCGTGGGGGGTTGTCCTCAGCACTGTACCTTCTAGGGACAGCCCTACCCACAAACACTTTTAAGATGGCCATTCCAACATCAATATTGTGTAAATCCATTTTCACCATCAGTTTTCTGAAATGTGTGTGAATTCACAGCACTTTCCATTGAAAACAAGAAAAAGCTACTGAGTTTAAGGGGATTAATGAAAGCATCTGGTCTTTATAAATATACAATGAATGGATGTGCTGGAAAAGTGCCGGTCTGGAAAAGGGAACCCTCCCGTTTAGATTCTGTTTAGATTTTGAGGGTTAGCAATGGGGAGACTACAGTGCTTATAAGGGTATGGGTTTTTCAGAAATAACTTATTTAGGTGTTAGAATGTTGAAATAAGTTATTTTTGAATAGAGAGTTCACACTACAAGAGTATTCGGAATTGAATGTTCACAGTAGAGAGCCCAATTTCGAAATAAGAGCAATAATAGAATGCCTCCCTGGAGGCCAATTAAGTCATAATTACCTCTGCTTAGTACACACTGAGTCAATTTTGAAATAGAAAGTTGTGAGGTTAGCAAAACTTGTTCATTTTGGTGGACGTACTATGTTGAGTTAAATGCCCTGTTATTCCAGAACAACAAGCTTTGCAGTGTGGGCCTGGGGTGCGGGGTGGGTGTTGTTCCAGTAAAAAGTTTTTTTTCCCCCCCACCAAAAAACAAGAGGGGGAAGGGAGCAGATACGTCTGAAGACGGAGGTCAGCGAAGTCATTAAAACTTTGAATAAGGTTCCAAACTAACAGTTTCATTCTGGAAATAAGACAATTTCTTCAGTACTCATCTGTCACTGTAAGACAGCCATCAAAGAACTATACACCTCATAAATGTCTTCCTCACTCCTGCCGCTGCATGTTTCTTTCCTCTGTGACACTCCTGACATTCTGGATTACTGTGTCTTTTGAGCCTATATTTGTAAGAGTTATATTTGGGAAGCACACCCTATTATGTGGGGAAAGAATTAAATGTTTTGCCATTATATTATCTAACTCCTCACCACCACCACTTTCACAAACACCTTTATTAGGAGCAGACACAAATAACGAGCAATGTCAACCAAGTTCATTTGCTTATGCAACTCCCTGACTGAGGTAATTGGAGACCATGAACTGCACTGCTAGGCGGAAAGCCATGTATTCTCAGAGGCAGGCACCCTCCATCATTTAGTGAGCAAGATGGGAAAGGGCGAGGCTGGAGAGTGCTGTGCCCTGCCACATTCATTAAGGGTAACTTTCCAGTTAATTTATAGCACATGAGATCACATAGCCCAGGCTGTGGTCCTTCCCATCCTGCTGGAAAATGTTTGCCATCGACTGAGTTCATTTAAGCAAAGGGAAATTCATTTTGTTAAATGCGCTCCTCTGAAAGTTTGCATGAAAATTGTCCCAACTTCCAGTTACTTAAGACAGGAAAAGCTTGTCTGCGCAGGAGGTAATCACTGAATGGCTACACATGGTAATAACCTGTGCAGAATTCTAAGTTCCACCACATACAGACAGAGCTTGTGCCAAGTTTTCTTTGAAGATTGTTCACAGGAGCCTTATAAGCTCTCTTATTCTGGAGCACCATTCTTTCCCCAAGACTTCCTTTAAGCTGCCCACGGTGCATAGTCTTTTACCAGTTAGAGTGGGTGAAGGCAAGTTACGAAACGTTTTAAATTAGTCAGCTGGAAGTATTTCGGAGTGGTTAGTTTCTGCTTCTCAAGCTATAGCACGCTGCCCTGGTCCAAGAAGCAGCAGATCCAAGATAAATTCTCAAAACAAACCAATTCCTATTTTAGAGTCTGATCTTGTATCTTGGTTTTCACCTCTCTCCTCATTATCAGGTGAATGATGGTATTTAGGAATTTTGGTAATTGGAGCAAGCTGGAAGCACAGTCACTCAACAATATCCAAGAACTGTACAATTGGTCTTAAGCATCCAGAATGAGAGGAGGCCAAAGGATAACTTAGTGCTTAGCAAGAGAAATGTAACATATAAAACACTGAATTTCAAGGTGTCTATGCAACTTTTATTACAGGCCTTGAAAGAAACTGTACTTTTTCAGTGCTTCCCCTTGTATTTACTCTATCTGCAGACAGTTAAAATCAAATTATCCTCTTTAACGTGGGGGGGATTGTAGAGTCTCTTGAACCCTGCTAGAAATTTGCAAAGCCACAGCAAATGAGTGGCTATGGTGTTTGAGAGGGACACAAGTGGCCTGATCCTTCTTATCTCTTCTTCTATTTCCAGTTACCTATCACTTGTCGCTATATACACAGAATTCTCCCAAATCAATGGGAGTTTAGCTTGGGTAGGGTGATTAGGATCAGTGTCCCCAGAGCAGTAAGCTCTACCTTTCCAAAGATGATATCATCCATCCCATCACCAGGCAAGGGGAAGAGTTCAGACTCGCTTCCAGTTCCTCCTTTCAGGATAACCCGTGATGAGGCACAGTCTCCACTCAGCCCATCCTCCAGTAAATTTTCACATTCTAGGGAACAACAAAAAAACAGAATGAGTTAAAACCTGGCCTTTTCTTTTGCAGTTACATGCATCCAACTTTCACCTTGCTGCACAATGAGGTACAAAACCAAAGTCAATAAAAGCACTAGCAAGGGTATGACACTTAGAATGGGTTCTGGACATGTCAGGTAATTGCTACTGACTTATTTACACATGCCACAAGTATGCAAATGTATGCGTCACCTCTGACTGCATGTCCCAGAAAAATCAGAGCACATTTTTATGGTTTTATTTAACAGTTCAGAACTTCTTCTTTAGCACTTCTCAGGACATCCACACAGCATGTGGGAAGTTGATTTCTTGTGCAGGAAGACATATATGCACTAGCTCTGCTTGAGCTACTGCACTAGAATTAGCTGTGTAGCCACAGTGTCACAGGATGCAGTGTGGGTTAGTACAGTCCTGTCTGAAACCCTGGGTACATACCCACTGCTTGTGACTCTGCTGTCACACTGCTATTTTTAGCATGCTAACTCGACCAGAACTAGCACATGTATATTTATCCAAGCTGGGAATCACCTCCCACCTTCTATATAGGTATCTCTTAACTGGCAGAAAGTGCACAAGGTGTAGCTGTAGTATGAAATGCCCATATGTGTATAGTATACATACAGAGACCAATTCTGACCCCATTGAACTCGGTAAGAGGGTTTGCCACAGACTTGAATTTATATGTAAGTGAAACATACTCCTTTTTTGTCGGTATCCGAGAAAATCAATTCCATTTAACTCTTTAAAGCCAAGGTAAGAATTTTTTTGGTGCTTAGCATGAGAATTTGAGGCTGATTTCCCATGTTTTCTACCAGGGGTGAAAGCGTTCAGTTTATTTTTGGAGAGAAGTCTGCACTCTTAAGAAATTAAGTAGAGTCATTTTAGAAGTAAGACAAAAGGTCTATCTATCCCAGAATGCTGTTTTCCAATACCATTTCTACCAATCCTGGCTAATAGTCATTGATGGACCTAACCTCCATGAATTTATCTAGTTCTGTTCTGAAATCCATTAAAGTCCTCGCTTTCACAACCTCCTCTGACAAGGAGTTACACAAGCCTACTATGTGCTGCGTGAAGAAAAACTTTGTTTTGTTAGTTTAATGCATTCTTTCTGTTTTCATAAAGTGCCTCTATCTTTCATGATCCTGGTGCAATGCATAGCATGAGCAGCTGGCCAGAACGGGACTACCTCTTTACATCTATTTTTTTTAAAAGCTAACAAAATTTAGTTTTTGTCATTGACATTTTCCACTGAAAATATCATTTCACAGACTAATCCTGAACCTGCAAATCAAAACATTTTCAGCCTTTGGCAACCAACCAATGCTCTAAAATTGAATAATTCTGTTTCCTTTTTATATTTAAAAAAAATTGAAGATAGTTAAGAAAAGTGGGAGTCATCTATGAACATTTTCATTTTAGAAAAAACCCACAATTTTCCATCAAAATATGTGAAATCAATTATCTTCATCCTGGACTAACCTAGGCAGAAAAAGGCTAAGCCTATCTCAAAATAACTTATGCAATTTGCTTTGCACAAACAAACTGCATAATTTATTTCAAAATAAGTGCCTCTTTCAAACTTCCAGCTATCCCTCTGACAACAAGCAGTAGCAAGAACAAAATACCGTGCTTGAAATAGCCTTTGGCTGAGGGGTTTCTATTTCTACATTTAGGATATAAATGTATCCTAAAATAGAAATCACAGTGTAACTGCAGCCAAACACATTTTGATAGTATATGCTTGAGCGAAACATTTATTCACTTTTAAATGAGATCTATTGTTCTCAATCCTCAGCTGTGCCATAATTACACTCTTTGTAACTCAGGTAGCCATAACTTTTTCACTATCTTGAGTCAGCTCTGGGCTGAAACAGGTCCTGATGGCTGTTCTATTTCAACTGTAAGATACTTCGGACAGGAACTGCTATTGCTCCTGAGTTTGTACACCACCTAGCACAAGAGAGTTCTGTACCATAAGCAGGTGTCATAGGTGCTATGATAATACAAACAATGTTACACCAGCTGTAGCCAACCTATAACCCAGCCCAAGGGATAAGGACTGAGCCCACTGTCAGAGGAAACAGCTTGCAAGCCATCTGCACTGCAAAGGTCTTCCACAAGCCCGTGTTCACATGGTCCTAATTCAAAATTCAGGTCTAGCTAAATAGTACAGGTTGAACCTCTCTAGCCCACAACTCTTAGGACCCGACCATTACCAGACAAAAGAATGTGCCAGACCACAGGAGGTCAATGGTATTTAGCAGCATTACCAAAACTTCCACTGCTTACTGGACTCTTAGAAGACATTTAGGGGTACATTAGAGCTAAATAACAGCACAAAACACTGACAGCAAGGACTGGTGGCTGTAAACAAACTTTATGGGACCATGGGAAACTTGGCCACACCCACAGTAAGTGGTCAGCAGGCTAACTAAAATCATGCTGGATCACGGATGATGCCAGATGAGAGTGTGCTGGACTAGAATAGTTCATCCTCTACCTGTAAACCCAGTACTCAGCTGAGTTAGGGGAGTTCACTCAGTATGTGACAGGAAAAGAGATATCTAAATGAAGGCTGGCTACACTGCAGAGTCTACTGAGTCACTAAGGGATGACAATGTTCTGGTAGTGACATGCTTGACCTTTGGTGGTGGTGGGGAAGGGAACACCGAATGGCCAAACATCCACCCTGCCACCAGCACAGAGCCATTACATCCAGGAACAGCATGGTTCCACCTACTTCCATCTGCGTCCCAGGGTGAGAGGGAAATGAGAAAGCCTGATAGTTACTGTACAGAAGAAGAATGGAAAGTTCACAGAATGAAAAAAAAAAAACGACGACTCTTCTGAAAGCACTTCACTACAGTGAATGCTTCTCTAGAAAACGGCTTCCACTAGTGGAGATTAAAATGCTCTTTGCCTTACTGCAATTATGCTCAAGATAGAAAATAAGACTGGAAACACCAATATTCCAGGGATGAGTTTCCAAACCACAGAGAATAGGAAAAGTACTTATGGTACTAGGTGTGGCTGTTCCCTGCTCCTCCTCCCCTTTTAGTAACCCGGAAAATCTGAACCACTTTTCCAAAACTTTGGGGGGTGGGGGGCGCGGAAAAGAGAGAGAAAAAAAGGAGGAAAAAAAAGAAGCTGTAACTTTCTGTGAGCCAGCAGCTGGACAATCCAGCTGGCAGTTTAACAGAGCATGTCCACATTCCAGACGGAAAAACAAACAGCCTCAGTGACATTTTGATGGAAAATTAACCGGGAAGCTCCAGATTTGCCAATGGACAGATACTCTGCCTAGAAAACAGAGCGGGCATTAAACAGTACGCAGCGCTGACGCAGGGGCATAAGAGAATGGAAGAGGAATGAAGCTCTCTCTTTCAAAAAACAATGGGGGGAGGGGCAGGAAGAACTTGACACATACCTCATCCCAGCTGTGCTGAGAACTCTGTGAATCCAAAGACTGGTTGGAATAATTTTCTCCCTTTTCCGGGGCACTTTATGTATTGATTCTTTTTGAAACTGTACACACATTGCACAAATTTGGGACTCCACATTCCTACTCCTGTAATCTGATATGCCCTAGTGATGACAATATGACAATGCCTTAACAGAACTACACTGATGACTCTCATCACATGTACGTCATACAGTTACTGTGTGCACATGATTTACAGTTAAACTTTGCTCATACGTGTGTGTCTCTCTAAGGAGATGGAGATGAAAACAAAATGACACTGGGTTCATTTTTATGTGCATGACATCAAGACACATACAAAACAAACTAAAAATCCAGAGGAAGGAAAACTCTGCGCAGGTCACTGCACAGAATTACCACAGCATCATCCCCTCAAGTTGGGGAACAGTTCAAGGAGGGAGAAGGTACAGAACTCTAAGTGTTTGCACTGACATCCATGGGGAAAACTTCGATCTCAGTGCATTCATGCAGCCTCAGTGCATTTGCAGTGAACTGCAAAATGGGGTGACTAAGAAGTGGAATGATTGATTATGCTTATTATCTCACTGACATGGCAGATTACTATCAAATGTTTTCCTATGAAAAGTCCAGTTTTTAGAAGACTCTATTTTATATAAGAGAGACCAGAACCTAAATACATCAATCATGTAACTGTAGGATTCATCTTTTCTTTTTCTCTTGCGTATCTTACATAGAAAGTGAGACTCAAGACGGTATCCTCAATGAAAAAAAACAACAAGTTTAACTCATTTTATTTAAGAAACATCTCCAGTTTTTGAAGCAGATGAAGTGCCATATGATGGAAAACATGAGCGTGGACAGACACTAGCCTATTGAGGAAGTTCATCAGGACAGTTACACTGCAACCTCATGAAACTGCAGATGTATAGGCAGGGCTGCAGGTTTGTAACGTTGCTGAAAAAGTTATGGATACTTCCACTTTTGTGTTTGACTGACTTAGGGCTTGTCTACACTTTTGGGAAAAATCGATCTGTTTAGGGAAGGGCAGGGGAGAGAAAGCCCCCCCCCCAACTCACCCCAGGTAGCAGTGGCCCCTGTGTCCTATGGGGCTGGGTCCACCTCCTTGCTGTAGGCAGTATGATTTGTCATGCAGAGTCAACAAGCTGCTCAGCTGTAGCGATAGCAAGGAGCACAGGGTTGATCTTCCGGAGTTAATTTTTGTGAGTCTGCTAAAGATGAGCAAAATCAATTTGTCTGGGGTCAGCAACTGACCACTGTACTCCTTGCTATCGCTACCATGCAGAGTAGGAGAGGTCGATGGGAGAAATGCTCCCATTGACCTTTCTTAAGACAATCACATAAGTCAATTTCTGATATGCTGATTCTTTGTGTATTTGAAATCAACTTTTAGGTCTAGTGTAGACCTGGCCTTACATGTGGGAAGGCTCTAGATGGGTCATGAGAGAAGGGTGGCAGAGCTAAACCTGAGTGGCTTGCTGACTCTCTAACAAACCGTAATACCTACATCAAGGAAGGTGGGCCCGATCCCATAGAACATGTGTGCCACTGCTGCCTGGGGTGAGTTTGGGGTTGACTTGCTCTCCTCTGCTGTTCCCTACCTCCTTGGCCTTCTCTCTTCACCTGGTCCAAAATACAGTCACAATGCTGGGGCAGTTCATTTATCAGGGCTTTTTTAAAATAAAAACATGGAGCAGTCATTAAATTCGGGGGGGGGGGGGGTTATTAGATTTATCATGATTGCTCAGTGTTTGCTGCTAAAAGGAAATGCTCTGACAATCGTCAGACCTACATGTAATAATCCTTTGTAATGGGTATTTCCCTCTCGAACAACCAGACAGCTGACTCCTTTGCTCCAGGATCTGATATGAGGGTGTCATGACTCGACAGAGCACATCTAAGTCCATTACTCATCAGGGAGCAAAGGCAGAATGCTACGGCATTGATCAGAATCTTGCTGTTAGCCATTAATGTACACTCACGAGAGTTAACCATTACGTTTGAAATCATCTCTGAAAATAAAGGTAATACCTGTATTTCTCCAGGTCCCAACCCATCCTCAACTGTAACCTCTTTAAATGACAGCAAAGGAAGAAAGGGCCATGGTAAGAAAAGCCCAGTTCAAAGCCACCATTAAGAGACCAGATACATCATTCCAACTTCTGCTGTTTTAAACACACATTAAAAGACAGAAAATATTCCCTCTTATCAATGTGCATCAATGTGCCCTGAACCTGGCCGGGCTAGTTTTTCCATTCACGTAGATAGAAGGAAGGGCAAATATGAAACAGTGTAAATGCCAAAAGCTCAGCACAGCTGAGGGTGGGGAAGATGGCTTTGAATCACTTATCTTTTCCCTGATTCCTAGGAATCAATAGAGGCTGCTGGGTGCTCAGTATTTTTGAAAAATCAGGCTGCTTATTTAGGTGTCTCAGTATGGATTTAGGCCCTACATTTTTAAAGTCTCAGCTACAATCTATACACCCATATGCCTTTGTATTTTATTTATGAATTAGCAAATAAAATATTTTACCACAGAATTCAATCATGAGAAGATGCGTTCAGTACCAGACACATAAGCAATGGACCAACAGCTGATACCTGCTAGTGCATGTTATTTTTATGGGAATGGAAATGGGAATGACAAGAGAGAAAAGGAGGGGAAGGAGGATAATCCCGGGATCGAAGGTTAATTGTTTGGAAAGAGACTGGTGTGTCAGTTCCTTCGAAAAAAGGGTTAGGTGCACAGTATTCTACTTACCTCTAGATTCATGCGTTTGTGTAGGCCCCAGCAGTGAAGGATCAGAACATGGCTCTGTTGCACACCAGCTCTCGCGGTTTATCTGAAAGGGCAGAAAGTAGGCAAAGTAAGAAAACATCAACAGTGAAGCCACACTGCCCCTGTTTTAAGGGACATGGTTCTCTAGCTGCATGGAGACATGTCTGGACCTTCCCATCAGTGGAACTCTGCTAACAAAGATTTTAGGACCATTTCCACTTTCCAGATCTGAGAAAGTAATGTAATAATGTCCACGGCTCCATTATCATGGGGCACAGAACAAAACTGGTCTGTCGCTGGTGGGGGAATTCCCCACCCTAACAGTTCCCACTATTTGAAGAAGCACCCCACAGCCTGATTAGTTTAATTTTTCCCTGATATACAGATTGTGTTAACTATACCATGAGGAAAAGGCACGATGATTTTTCCTCCTGAACGGGAGGGGACATTCCCCTTAGTCAGACAACCCCACTTATTAGGGTGCCAGTGTCCAATTCTGTTTGCTTTTGCCTTTGGCTGTTCTTGGTCTAGCTCTGAGGAGCTCTCTCAGAAGCAGGCAGGGCCCCAGACGCCACAAACACGTCAGAAGGGGAAGTGGAGCTGAGGGGAACAATCTCCTCAGAAGTCAAATGCTGTCCTGGGATTCGGAATGGAATGAAATAAAAGGTCAGACTTTCTCTTTAGAAATTTCTGCTACAGGGATGACTGGGGGAGCTGCCAGGGAGGGAGAGAGAACTGAAAGGAACTCGTGGGGGAAGCAGACTAAAAAATCCATTGTAATGGACCCATGGATCTTATCAGACAAAAGAAAGAAAATACGCAAAGTTTTATCACACTTCATTGCTCTCTGCGACTGCATGTGGAACTAGACTCTTGGGGTTCAACCCGTTCTGAAGCAGCAGCAAACTAGCCATAGGTTTCTGGAAATATATTATTGTTCAAGCCAACTTAGCCACACTCAACCAGTGAAATAGTCACATGTGTCTAGTGGCTAACATGCCGGACACCACAGAACTAACTATCACATATGCCACTTAACTGGCCAGTACTAAAACAGAGCTAGCTGGTAACCTGACAGAAGTAAAAACAATTAGCAGCTTGGAAAATCATCCTGCTCTGATGTCCTGCCTCAGTCTTACTATGAGACGATTACATAATAAACAGAACTAATGTCCTGGGCTATAAGAATCACAAAATTAACTTTCAAAGGGATTGGATATCTGCTGGATAAATTTTGCCATGTGCACCATGGCATGTGTGGATGTGCACCACCAGTAGAAGTACATGGTGCTGGCTGTGGGTGGCCATGTGTGCTCCGCTAATCAGCTGGGCAATATTTGAATCTCTCCTGTGTGGCCACTCAAGCGCTCATTTTACAAGGAACACTGGTTGTCATTCTGTTTCCCCATCTACAGAATGAGCATATTGCCACTTCCCTACCTCAGGAGGGTATTGTGAGGAAATACAAAAAAGATACTCAGGTACTATGATACTAAGACTGTAAGAGAGATTGGACACAAGAAAAACTTTTAAGTATTTCAGATTTCACATACATGCAACCAGTTAAAGTGACAGTTACTATGAAAGACATGAGATATTTAATATTAATCATACACACACACTAACCAAGAAGTAAAAACTGTATGAAGAGTGAGGCATGGTAGATGCAGGGAAGGGACTGGCACTGTCCCATTCATACATATTGAATAATACCTGGAAAACTCTGACACACAGTATATAATTAAATGGTTTAGAAAAGCTTGCCAACATTATATAAATACAGTTTAATATGCACTGTTTAGAAATTGGGGTTTTTTTGCATTTCTGATTCAACTCTGCAGGAACAAATGTAGAAGGAGGTTGACAGGATATATCCAATACAAAGAAGCCACATCTAGCCATTTCTGGATTCATATGCTTGTCTTTCACATAACAGAAACAGTTAAATACCATAGCAATATTCTTCCACTCCTTCAAGTCAAACCAGAATCTCTTTGGAACTGATACTCTGGCTTTCAGTGACAAAACTAGAGGAACAATTCAGGAACAAACAGAAATTCAGGTTCGCCCAAGCTTATGTGGCTGAAGAAATTCCATGGTGGTCATTTATTTGTGGTGTGGGACCACCTTTCTCTCCCTTCAAGCCCAGCATGCACTTAACCTTCTCTTGCAAATATTAGGTCTGATTCTCCTCTCACAGTCTCACAGCAGTGCAGCTTCACAGAATCAAGGGAATTACGCCCGTCAAGATCAGTGAGACACAAGCAACACCTAATGCTGTCCTGTCCAGAGAGCATGTTTGCTGCTGATCAAGAGACTTGTCATGATAACATAAATTGCACAGAGTTGGATTAACATCATTATTATTGTCATTATCACAATCTATAATTTTCTCTTTTTCTAAAGTAACTACTTGAATAAATCCTCTGAAAATTCATTACAGATTTTGGCAATTTTTTCTACAGATAATTATTTATGATTTTTTCCACCATTAGCCAGCCAGTTCCAGCCTCTTTAGTCTGTGACTTTTTCAAGTATTTAAACTGTTATATTCTAAAAATAATTAATAGAAGTAAAAACAATGAGAAGTCCTGTGGCACCTTACAGATTTATTAGGGCATAATCTTTCACTTTTGTTTATTCTAAGGGTGTGCAAGATATAAGGTCCAGATCTGGCCCACCAAGACTTTTTACCTTGCCCATGGCTGTCGCTACTGCTACAGAGGGAGAAGAGTGTCAAGGTACTGCTCCCACCACCAGCAAAATCTCTCAGCTCCTATTGGCTGGTAACTAGCCAATGGGAACCAAGAGATTTTCCTGAGACGAGGACAGCGCAGCACAAATTTTCAGTTCCCATTGGCTGGTTTCCAACTAACAGAAGCGGAGACATTTTGCTGGGGGTAGGGGCAGGACAGGAAGCCGCCTTCCAAGTGTGGAGAGCCACATGGAACAGACAATGGGCTGAGGCTGCTGAACGTGCTACTGGCCAGAAGCTTCTTAGATAGGCACATCTTGGCCAGAGCCTGCTTCTGGAACCACACTCCAACTCCCTCCCGGACCCTGCACCCACTCTCCCCAAGACCAGAACCCTCTCCTGCACCCAGAACCCTGTCTTATACCTTGCACCCCAATATCCTGACCCATGTCGCAACCACCTCTCAGACCCCATGCCTCCTCCATAGAAAAGTGTGGCCCCTGACTGCTCATCAGAATCTCGGAGTGCCACTCCCATCAAAAATTAATGCCCACTCCTGGCTTATGCCCTACTAAATCTGTCAGTCTCTAAGGTACTACCAGACTCCTCTTTTAGAAAAGAAACGAAAAAAAAACAGATACTGACTAACATGGCTATCCGTCTGAGACTAATAGACAAGTAATGAAAGGGTGCAGCTGAAGGGAACTCTTCACAAGCCAGCTTTTGGAGATAATTTAGGATATTTTGGATTCCTTGTTTTGTATCTGTACAACCTCTGTTTTTATAATACACACCAGTATTTATTTAACACCGCTAACACAGGAGGAATATTTATTATGCACCAATAGAAAAAAACAAATAAAAGTACTTGTTTAAACGAACGCTCGCTGAATGATAGAAAGCCAAAGCAAGCAGCAGCATTTCAGAGACGACTGCTGAATGATCACAGAAACCCGGTGATCTAGACATAGAACAAATACCTTTCCACATAACTTCCTTACCAGATCCCCTCTTCATCCTCCTTAACAGCCAGCCCAAAATTTACTCTTAGCAGTGACAGAATATTGAAGCACTAGACAGACAAGTGAGGCTGATCGCTCAAAATCAGCCTCAGCTCTATCTTCCACTAGCCCTTCTTTCCCTCTGATAGTAAGCTGCCAAAGGCATGCACCTTGATTTGCTAGTGTGGGAGCAGAGATAATACAGCACCATAAAAGTGGCAGCTGGAAATCTGGACGGACAGAGCTTCAGCACGCAGACTTTTCTTAAAAGGTCAGCAGGGAGTGTGCCTCCCTCTCCCCACCCCTTCCCCACCCCCCCAAACACTCACTGGTTTGAGCCTGCAGAAGACAACGAATGATCAAAGAAACACCTTCACAACAATTAAAAAGAGTATTCCTGAGGTTTCTGTTTGTTTTTGTTGTAGAGTTGCACGTACTGGACTGGAAAGTGAATACGGCAGACAAGCACAGCACCAATGTGGATGTGCAAACACTGGATTCTTAGGACTGTGTGCAGTGATTTCCAGCATCTCAGAGCCAACTTATTGCAAACACTTAATTTAAATTCAAAGGAACTTAATACAGAAACCTCCGTGCAGAGTAAAATAAAGAGGAGACATAAGATAGTGTGCTAGACAAAAGGGGATGTTAAGTTACATTCTGCATCATGTGGGAACAATTAGTGACCACCAGCTCCTATTTCCTTCAGAAAAACACAGAGATCTTTCATTTTTAAAGATCCACATGTCCCCTCCCTTTTCCTATGCTCATCAGTGTGTCCCAGTGGAGTTCTCTGACATACTTCTAGAAAATAATGGACACAGTAATGTTCCTATTCATTGACTCTATTATGTTTTCTCAGACAACATTTTAAGCACTGTCCCTTTCCTCTTCTGCAGTAGCTTGGTTCTTTTCAAGCTGCCATAAGGCCTCCCTAGATGGTATTGGTTCAAAGTCAGTGCTCGTGGAATAGATTAAGTCCATCTTCATCTCTCACTCAAATCTATCCTTTTCACCAGGGATTTCATCACTGTAAGACCTGAGCCTGGGCCCTAGGGCTCCCTTTGCAAAAGTTACATTAAGTGTCATAAGATCAGTGGCTGTCATACACAGCAAATGCCATCAAAAGCAGGATTGTTAATACGACTTCTGCACATTAATGGTGTTAGGTTGAATGGTAGCATAGTTCTGCAAGCTGCACATCACTAGCCATATAGTTAAATTCCCAACAGAGGCAACAGATGAGTAACAATGACTAAGACAGGATAGCTGGGAACACCAAGTTATTTTAATGGCAAAAGGTCCAATTTCCATTCTGTTCTCAAAACATTCCCCTACACTTCACATATTTTGACATCAGAAAGCATTCCGCTATTTAAAAGGTTTGCAATTTTCAACCTCTGTTAGCAGTATGATAAATTAAATTAAGTATCTCAGAAGAGGAACCAGACAATTATCTGTTTTATTTCCTTGTAAATCTCTAGTGATTTGATTTCTTTCTTTATTATTTTAACTTACTCTTAAATCCTAATCTGAAGTTTCCAGTTTTCTCTATTTTTCTTTTGAATCTCCCGCCACTTGAGTCCTAACTTAAAACTGACACCATGAAACTACTACACAAAGACATTACAGCACTCAAGAAAAATATAGACTACTAGCCTAATTATTTAAATTCAGCTGATATATTATTAAGTACACAGTATAAGCACACAGGATAAGTATTAGTCAGCATTAAATCAAAGAACTGAAATGTTGAACAAAGTTATTTGGAATTTTTTATTTTTTTTAAATAAGATACTTCAAAGGTTTCCCATTTAATAATCAGAAATTGTGCAATGAGTTTTAAATTAAACAAACGCAAATCTTAATCCTGCCCTCCTGTTCCTGGAAATATCCTTGGGGGAAAGTTACATAAATCACTGGAATTAAATTTTAACTGAATTTACAAGATGAAGGAATAGTAACAGACACCATTGTAAATTTCTGGACCAGCAACTGAGGAAAAGGCCTAATTATGTATTTCCCTCCCCCTTGGAAAAAAAGAAGATGATACCTTATGTTCTCAAGACTCACCAAAGCCAGTAGCAAAGCTATCATCTTACAGGTCATGTATGAAGGAGAAGGCAAGAACGGAATTTTCAGCTAGATTCCACAGGCACCCAATAGACATTCCACTGGGGGGTTCCTAAGACCAAAACTGAAGAGGATCCCACCTTGAAATGAAACAATCTGCCTGTCGCTATTACTGCAGCAGCATCCACCTCTTTTATAATTTGCACAAAGTCATCTTTAAGCTCTCCTCATCTCCCCACACTCTTCCAGACACGAAAGTTGTGGGGCCGGAAGGACGAGGGCTTGACACCATCTCAGAATTATTTTTATATTCTTCTATAAATTATCCGGAGAGGACTATGGTCCAAGTTCTGCAACAACTTAATTTTATACACTGGAAGTCATCCCCTTAACTTGACTAGAAACACTTAACAGGGTGTGTAGTTAATCTCGTACATAGATCCTTGCCAAATTAGGGTCTGGACCTTTTGGGGGTGAACACTGCCATTTCCCCTACTCTCCAGGGACACAGGTACTCCAAAAGGGTCCCTGGGGTCAAATTTATAAGTAAATGGAAAAAGAGACAGGGCCACCAAGACCTGTAGTTTATAGTGGGAGAGAGGAAGAGGATCTTATAACCACAAGACCTTTCCAATTGCTAGATAAATTGTTGCTGTGTAGTCTAACACCACCAGGGGATTTTCAGGATGCAGCATTCCCTCTGGCAATCTTCCAAATGGGAAAGTGGATAAATGTCCCAATAACTCATTTAAACTTTTGACAGTGAGGTCCCTTTCCCATTATCGGGGACTAAACTGCTGCTGAAAACAATTTAAGTGTACATGTGCATTAGCTGCAAGTCATCTAGTTGCAATGCTTGGTGGTGATGGGGGACTTCAACTATCCAGATATATGTTGGGAAACTAATACAGCAGGGCACAGACTATCCAGTAAGTTCTTCGATTGTATTGGAGATAATTTTAAATTCCAAAAGGCTGAAAAAGCTACCGGGGGGGAAGCTGTTTCAGATTTGATTTTAACAAATAGGGAAGAATTGGTAGAGAACTTGAAGGCGGAAGGCAGCTTGGGTGAAAGTGATCATGAAATCATAGAGTTCACAATCCTAAGGAAGGGTAGAACAGAAAACAGCAAAATAGAGATAATGGATTTCAGGAGGGCAGATTTTGGTAAACTCAGAGAGATGGTAGGTAAGGTCCCATGGGAAGCAAAACTGAGGGGAAAAACAGCTGAGGAGAGTTGGCAGTTTTTCAAAGGGACATTATTAAGGGCCCAAAAGCAAGCTATCCCGCTGTGTAGGAAAGATAGAAAATATGGAAAAAGACCACCTTGGCTTAACCAGGAGATCTTGCATGATGTCAAAATAAAAAAGGAATTGTATAAAAAATGGAAACAAGGAAAAATTACAAAGGATGAATATAGGCAAACAACACAAGAATGCAGGAGAAAGATTAGAAAAGCTAAGGCACAAAATGAGCTCAAACTAGCTACAGGCATAAAGGGAAACAAGAAGGCTTTTTATAAATATATTAGAAACAAGAGGAAGACCGGGGCAGGGTAGGGCCATTGCTCAGTGAGGAGGGAGAAACAGTAACAGGGAACTTGGAAATGGCAGAGATGCTTAATGACTTCTTTGTTTCGGTCTTCACTGAGAAGTCTGATGAAGGAATGCCCAATGTAGTGAATGCTAGTGGGAAAGGGGTAGGGTTAGAAGTTGAAATAAAAAAAAAAACAAGTTAAAAATCACTTAGGAAAATTAGATGTCTGCAAGTCACCAGGGCCTGATGAAATGCACCCGAGAATACTCAAGGAGCTGATAGAGGAGGTATCTGAGCCTTTATCTATCATCTTTGGAAAATCATGGGAGACAGGAGAGATTCCAGGAGACTGGAAAGGGCAAATATAGTGCCCATCTATAAAAAGGGGAACAGTAACAACCCAGGAAACTACAGGCCAGTCAGCTTAACTTCAGTGCCAGGAAAGATAATGGAGCAGGTAATTAAAGAAATCATCTGCAAGCACTTGGAAGGTGGTAAGGTAATAGGAAACAGCCAGCATGAGTTTGTAAAGAATAAATCTTGTCAAACTAATCTGATAGCTTTCTTTGATAGGATAATGAGCCTTGTGGATGGGGAGAAGCGGTAGATGTGGTATACCTAGACTTTAGTAAAGCATTTGATATGGTCTCTCATGATATTCTTATCAAAAAACTAGGCAAATACAATTTAGATGATGCTACTATAAGGTGGGTGCATAACTGGCTGGATAACCATACCCAGAGAGTAGCTCTTAATGGTTCTCAATCCTGCTGGAAAAGTATAACTAGTGGGGTTCCGCAGGGGTCTGTGTTAGGACTGGTTCTGTTCAATGTCTTCATCAATGATTTAGATATTGGCATAGAAAGTAGGCTTGTTAAGTTTGCAGATGACACCAAGTTGGGAGGGGTTGCAACTGCTTTGGAGGATAGGGTCATAATTCAAAATGATCTGGATAAATTGGAGAAATGGTCTGAGGTAAACAGGATGAAGTTTGATAAGGACAAATGCAAAGTGCTCCACTTGGGAAGGAACAATCAGTTTCACACATACAGAATGGGGACAGACTGTCTAGGAACGACTACAGCAGAAAGGGATCTAGGGGTTATAGTGGACCACAGGCTAAATATGAGTCAACTGTGTGATGCTGTTGCAAAAAAAGCAAACATGATTCTGGGATGCATTAACAGGTGTGTTGTGAACAAGACACGAGAAGTCATTCTTCCGCTCTACTCTGCACTGGTTAGGACTCAGCTGGAGTATTGTGTCCAGTTCTGGGCACTGCAGTTCAAAAAAGATGTGGAGAAACTACAGAGGGTCCAGAAAAGAGCGACAAGAACGATTAAAGGTCTAGAGAATGCGACCTATGAAAAAAGGTTGAAAGAATTGGGCTTGTTTAGTTTGGAAAAGAGAAGATTGAGGGGAGACGTAGCGGTTTTCAGGTATCTAAAAGGGAGTCATAAGGAGGAAGGAGAGAACTTGTTCTTCTCGGCCTCTGATGATAGAACAAGAGGCAATGGGCTTAAACTGCAGCAAGAGAGGTTTAGGTTGGACATTAGGAAAAGGTTCCTAACTGTCAGGGTGGTCAAACAGTGGAATAAATTGCCAAGGGAGGTTGTGGAATCTCCATCGCTGGAGATATCTAAGAACAGGTTAGACAGATGTCTACCAGGGATGGTTCAGACAGTACTTGGTCCTGCCATTGGGGCAGGGGGCTGGACTCGATGGCCTCTCGAGGTCCCTTCCAGTCCTAGTGTTCTATGATTCTATGATATCCCTATCACCTTTTCCAAAATTCAGGTCTCAGAAACCAACAAGCAACCTGAAAATACTCTATTATCTCAAACGAACCTGAGTGATCCCCTTGATGCTCTCTTGAGAAACAAGCTATGCCCAAAACAAATTAAATTTACAGCAAATTCTATCCTCTTTCCCCACAAATCACAAACAACAAACCCCCAAAAGCTGACATTAGTTCATTATTATAGCTGTGAAATCAAACAGTCAAAAACTAGGAATCTCCCAACAGTTAAGGTTTCCTTCCCACAAGAGGTATTGCATGCACTATATATTTGACTGGAATGCACAAAAACCAAACTCATACAAATGTTTTTATTTAGTGAAGAAACAGGACTATACGACTTGGTCTTAATTATGAGCTTAATTAACTGAAACAGTACACAGCATAATTTAGAGTGGAAAAAAGTGTTCAATAATCCTATAAAGATGACTGCACTGACCACCTATCGCATGGAATGTCATCCACCCTGACCTCCTGCAGTTTGGTACATGGATGAGAATAATCCATCTGAAGCAGATGTTGCAAATCTGGTCCATTTTACTTTCAAATTTATTAAGTACTTGTTTCCACAACTTCATGTTGTGTTGATCCTAATTTCTGCATGTAGGTCTGATTCAACGTCTACTAAAATCAGTGGGTTACCCAATAGGAGACCTAGTCCCAGTTTCCTTGCTTGAGAAGCAGCAAGCAGAGGGAAAAATAGTGAACTATATGATTCATGCATCTTATCTCTGAAGACTGAAGTTAGACTCTCTGAGCTGTAGCTAATGGTTTCATGAGCACGAAGCGACAAAGATCCTGTGAAAATTATATTGAGCTATTTCAAGCTTTCTTTTTTTTAAAATGAGAATATTTAGTCCTGAATTTTTTAAACATGTATATTTCTTATTGTTCTAAAAACGTAGCAAAGCAACACTGGTAATCAAGGCCTATTTACATACAAACATCTAGACAGAAATGTAAAATGCCAGTCACTGTGCTATACAGGTGCTATGCCTAGGCTGTATTTATATCAACAATTTGTAAGACGTTCATACAAAAGGATGATGGCTACAGCATAAAACCCCAGGCAGAATAGTTACCAACAGTGTGAGGCTCCCAAATTCTATGGCGGGCAAAACTATTTCCTGGAGTAGAGATGGATCAGCACATCCCTCAGAGGAAGTCTGTAATTACTGAAGGTCAGCCTGGTCAGGGTCGATCATCCAGGGTTCAATTTAGTGCACCTAGTGGGGACACGCTAAATCAAACTCATTTTCGCAAGGTGTGAGGGAAGTCAGTGAGAGAATTTCTCCCATCAAACTCCCTTTGTGTGGATAGCTTGATAAACTGACCTTCAATACATCGATTTCAGTTACGCACTTATTGCAGCTGGACTTGTGTATCTAAGATCAACTTTCAGGTCCAGTGTAGACCTGCCCTTAGGGCACATTTATACTTACTGAAAGATCGATGCGCTGTGGTCAATCTTCTGGAGCTTGATTTTGCACGTCTGGCTAAGATGTGGCAAAACTGACCTCTCTGGGATATCACGTGGCGTAAGGGATGTTGAAGCGAGGCTAAAGAGGCTCAGACGATACTAGGGAATTAAGTAAATTCTGATATGATGATTCAAGCTACACAATTCTAACTAGGGCATTTACGTATCTGTTCCTCTAGTGTAGACATAGCCCTAGTTAGTTGAGGATTACAATGCCCTTTAAAGATTGTTCACGTTAAAGCAAAATGTTCATAATGCTTATTTATGGTAACAGTATGGAAGCTGTCAGAAAAGATTTTCCTAGTACAGAATTACCCTCAGCTACACCTGGCTGCCTTGACCCACTATAAGCTATTCAGGCAGGTGGAAACACAAGCATGATAGAGGTACTTTGACTGCTCCTCTTCTCCCACTTTCCTAGACAGGTGTGCAGGGAGGGAGGGAGGGCAGTATAGAATCACTTTGACATCTCTATGCCATCCACAATTTCCTATAAGTGGCTATGTCTACACTACCTCCCTACTTCAAAGGGAGGATGGTAAATAGGGTGTTGGGAGTTTATTAATGAAGTGCTGCGGTGCATATGTAGTACTTCATTAAGCAAATTCCCCCCTGCAGCAACTTCAAAGTGCCGGCTTGCGTCTAGCTGTGGCTCACCCGCCGGCACTTCAAAGTGCTTGGGCAACTGCGAAGTCTCTTTACTCCTCAAAATTTTTGAGGTACCGGCTGGTGAGCCGCGGCTAGATATTTAAAACTTCAAAAGTTCCCACGGGTGGGGAGGGTGGAATTTGCTTAATCAAGTGCTGCATATGCAGCACAGCACTTCATTAATAAACTCCCAACACCCTACTTACCATCCTCCCTTCAAAGCAGGCAGGTAGTGTAGACAAGCCCAGTGTAACAAGTCCCAGTAGCCAGTTAAACCAATGTGCAGTGCCACAACAGAACCACACAGTTGGAAAGAGACTTTTGCTCCCAAATGTCATATATTAGAAAACAGGAGGTCAGATTGCTTTTATTAAAGCAGACTGGGGAAATTATTTTTATGCTCTCAACCCCTAAATGGCTGTTCAGTATTTGTTTAAACCATACCAAAAACAAGCTGTAGGCAGTCTACACATGGAAAATAGTAGCCCCAAAGTTGAATCCTTAAGGAAGTTATGAGAATGTAAAAATAATCCATTAGAACTGGAATTTTGGAACTTTACATACAAGTAGTTGCAACCAAAGCAAATGAAACATCATTGATATGCTTTAAATAAAACAACACCAGTTCTCCTGCGTTCAAAGCTTATCCCAAAGATCTTCCCCTAACAGCTGATTTTTCTTCCACTTCCAATGCTGTTGAGATTGCCTATCTAAAAAAAACAGGGTCAAAGGCTCACCAATACATTACTAGCAACACTCGATACAAGAATCCTTTCAGAATCAGACCTGTGAGCCTATGTGAAACTAACCACTCTCATTTTAACCACAATTTCAAAGGCAGACTAATTAGTGAAGGGTATTTTTGATCCTTTGAATTCATCTATTGATATCTGACTTTTAGATTCTTGAGGCTAAGGAAACAGTACAGCAAACCTCTGACATACGCAGCTTCACGTTGCATGTAACTCACTTTAACATGAGTTAAGCACAACTTGAAGCTGCTCTGCAGCTACCAGCCTGCCTAGTTGCTCGCTGCTGTGGTCAGCTAGCCAGGCTAAGAGCCCCTTCTCCCTTCCTCCCCCCAGCCACGCGGCTGTCACTGTGCCACTGGCTGTCACTGTGCCACTGGGGGAAGGCAGTGAGAAGGCTTTTAGTCTGCCTAGCTGCCCACAGGAATGCAAACCCCATATAACTCAGGGTTTTACTGTATCCAAGTCAAATCAAAATGATGACTTGGGAGAGTCAGTCTTCTGTTTATTAACAGTTTAATTAGGAAAAAAAAATGTTCCTTGCCTAAGGTCTGATCCAACTGTCATCGAAGTCTAGAAAACATCTGCCA
The DNA here is from genome assembly GCF_033958435.1 of Carettochelys insculpta. NCBI lineage: Eukaryota > Metazoa > Chordata > Testudines > Carettochelyidae > Carettochelys > Carettochelys insculpta. Next base: position 32,645,509 of record NC_134148.1, read on the forward strand.
TTGACTTTGCCTGGTGTACTGTCTCCTGCAACTCTAAAATTAGCCCAGGTCATGCTGTAGATGGCAGATTAAAACACGAGGTGGTAAAAAACAAGATACATTTTACAGATTGGACCTCTCTCGCCTGGCACCCTTGAGACTTGACCAATACTGGACAAGAGAATTTGCCAGATGATAGGAAGTCAGTATTGTTTAGCAGCATTGCCCACACTTCCACCGCTTACTGAGCTCTCAGAAGACATTTAGGGGTAAGTTACAGTTAAACAACAGCGCAGAACCCTGAGAGCCAGGACTGGTCACTGTGAACAAACTTAGTGGGACCACAGGAAACTCGGCCATACCCACGATAAGTGGTTGTTCAGTTAATTAAAATCATACTGCATTACAGAATTTACCAGATGAGCGAGGTCTGAATTAGAGAGATTCAACCTGTACTATAATTCCCAGTTGTTTGTCTCTCTATATGCTCCATTAATCAGCATGGCATGCACATGCATGTTGAACAGCTGACTGAAGAAAGATTTGGGTGATTTCATAAGAGCCATATTTTGTTATAAATTCTAGGTTTTACTTAACAAAAATTAAGTTAGGGAACTGATGACTACACAAATACTAATATGCTGTAATCATAGCAAGTAGTCGTTCAGTCCAGGCAGTCAAACACAGCTTCCAAAAAGATCGTGCTTCTTATGTAAATAGTTGAATCTGTCAGGGGCTAACAATGCTTCCTGGCTATTGTAGGGGACCGTTCTATACCACAGCTAACACTGTTTACATAAGGTGTCTGCACATTTATTTTGTCTATGACTCAGAGTGGTGTCTGCAGATTGCAGGGGCTTCCACTTTCTTCTAATTAGTATAATTCAAGATAGTATTAGACAACAATTTATCAAATCCAACATGGCCAGAAAAAAAACAATTTTTTTTTGTTTTTTTGGAGGAGAGGGTGCAGAGGAATGCATTACATAGGAGCCAAAAGTAATAATCCATCTCTAGGTGAACGTGAGCTGGCAAGTTCCAGACTTAGTGAAGGCAGAATAGATCAGGGAATCATTTGAGAAAACACATCATGGAAAAAATAACTATGCTGCTTATAAGTTGGGATTGAAAAAAATGTAGTTTTTCCACCTTCACCTCTGACACACAGCAAAGGCTATAGGAGCCATAAAACTTTTCTAATAAAAGTTAGCCACACAACTATGCAGGAGTCACCTACCCCCACAGCACCCCTCCCCGTCCCCCGCCCCCAACCTCCAGTTTCCAAACAGTGACTCTCCTCAGGACTTAAAATATCAAAGTCAAGCTGTGTTATGAAGAGACTTGGGCTGCCTTCCCATTTCCACCCACTGCGCCAGGAAACTGTTCAAGCAGAGCTGTTACAGCGACAGAACATTCCCAGACTGCCACCATACTGTTTGGTGAAGTACTAATTTTAGACTGGAGGAGGGTGCCTTGGATTATCAGCCAAGAGGCATTTCAGGCTCTTGCTTCCACCCTTTTAGGACAAAACATTTAAACAAACGAGAATGACCCCTTCTCCCCCAAAATAGAAGAGCTTTATACCCAGCTAACAGCCAGAACCATTCAGCACTGATCAAATAAACCTATCATGCATTTTTGGGTTGAACAGACAGTCTTCCAGGTGAAGTGCAGAGGACCGATGGGTAAAAATATCTTTAGCTCAAAAGCAACTTTATACAGGAAGACTCAACACATCCCTTTGAGAAGTTTGCAAAATATCTGAAGTACCGCAGATGATTCTGACAGAGGAGAAAAGAGAGGTCAGCAGAGTGCTCGAAATAGATACATGTAACAGTAGATATCTATTACCACTGAGAGCATCTGTTATAGCAATAGCAAAATCACTTGAGGTTATAGAATTTTAACAAATACCTGGGATCTCAAAGCTGCAGTCTCCTCCTGATAGCTGCCTCCCCCCGCTCCCCATTTCAAAAGAAACATGAAATCTGACTGGCTGGAGTGCATTTACAACACTGAGTAGGTTAGTGCATCCAAAATGAATAAGCAGCACTAACGAATTAGAAGTATAAACAAACAATACTGTACCTTTAACAACACAACATCTACAGTCCTGTCCACCTTGGAAATGTCACAAAGGCTGTAGCGCCTCTTGTGTCGTTCATACATTTTGTCCAAAAAAAGGAATACCGAGGCAAAACGTGAGAAGCAGAGACCAGCATTAACTCCAGGATAAACTCCGCAAGGTGTACAGTCCAAATCTCTTACATACGCACGCGAAGTCCCTGCAACTCAACATTCTTTGATTCTCATCAGCTTTTCCAATTCTCTTAACAGGAAAAAAGAAAATCCCAGAGCTCTGACTGTTCGATAAAAGTCATCTTAGAACACAGGTTCACATACGCAGATAACAGTAATTTATAGAAAATAAGACCGATAATTTAAGAGAGATTACCGTAAATATGAAAAATTAAAAATAATATTAACTGGTAAAGTTGACACCAGCATTTCTGTTATATTTGATTAAAAAACAAGTTTTCTAGCCAATATAAATGGCAAAAAAGCACCCATATTAAATTCTGGAAAGAGAGAGTGAGAACAAAAGCCATTTGTATGCAACTGGAACCGTGTAACCTCCCAAGGGAAAAAAAAAAAGGGGAAAAATACTTAAGCTAGACTCAAACACAACGTGTCTAATTCGAAGAAGAAAAGAGTCTGGCTACCAAATCCAAAGAAAATATTGTTGCTGATAGACTTTCATTCACTGTTCACAAAAGTAAAAGAAAAACAATAAAAATACACTTTTCCTCCTTTCAAGTAAATCCACTATTAACCAGGCAAGAGGGACTGGTCTTGAATAAGTTTATATTTCTAATGACAGCACAGGGTAAAAGGAGAAAAAAAAATAAAATAAAGCCACTCCCTCTTGATTTCAGCTGGAACGTCACTACTTGCCTTTTTAGTGCTGCACCAGTGCTCTTGGAGTCTCAAAAACTTAATTGCAGTTGTGGGAAAATGATTCATTTTTTTAGAACGAGAGAGAGAAAAATGAGGGGGACAACAGGGTTTTCTTTTTCATTGAATTCTTTCCCCCTCAAGATGTAGGCTCTTGCATATGTGATTGATGGAAAGAGATGAAGCAGAGTAAAAGTGTGAATCTTAGTGAGAAGGACCAGGAGAAAAGACAGCCTTTCACCCACTCCTGGCTCAGGTGAACGAAATGAGACAGTTGCAGGCTTACAGCTGCTCGGAAACAGGAATGGAAACTTGTGATTTAACATGTTTAAAAAAGGAAATCATTCATTTGTAGTGCTTGCTCTGTCTGCAGTGCACAGCAGGAGAAGCAAAAGGTTTCAGCGGCTTGTTATAATATTTATTAGATTAAAACATATGATTCTCTTTCGTCTGTTTTAATCTGAAAAGCCGTGTGGTTAAATCAAGTTTTTAAGTCTCTTTATTGCTGGTCTAGTCAGTGAGTCTCCCTTCCTCTCAATGGCTCATTCACATCAGCCGGGCCCTCAATTCACACTGCCACATGGTTTCCTGTTTTCAAACTGATTCAGCCTTCTCAGATCCCCCTTCAGCTACTACCCCACCCTGACCTCTCATGGGACAAAATGTTTCCATACTTCCCTGGCTTTAGACATTCGCTCACTCAGTGCTTAAAGGGGAATAGAGAAGCAGGGAGGGGGAGAGAGAAAAAGGAAAGGACAGAGGCTTTTTTCCCCCACATTAAGCTGCAAAATGCAGAGATTTTACCGAGCAGAACAGAAGAACCCACCGCTGTTGACAGAGCGGAAGATGGGAATTAAGGGAGCTTTTAAGTCTGTGTCACAAAGGAAAAAATAAGAACTTTCTATAATAGCAGTATCAAATCAACCTTCCACTGCAATTTGCAGATATGGAAAGATATTGTACATGAGGCCCAGGGAGCTGGCCACTCCCTTAGGACAAGGATTCAGTCCGTTAACAAATATACTTGAGGATTTCTGAGGTTTTTTGATACAGCCCCAGAGGAAATGACTCAATGGTCTAAGTCCCATTAGTTATTTGAGGCTACTTGTAACTGCAAGCTCAAATTCTGGCAGGGACTGCTCCATCCTGCATCCTTGCAAAACAGATAAAAGGTGAAGTTTGTGCATGTCAGTGCATAACGATCTTTAAAATCGGCAGTCCCATTTGCTCCAAACTGACACGAGAGCTCTCTGCACCATCCTGTAAGTTCAGGGGTCTGTCATAACTGAAGTTCCTCTCTTCCAATTGTTGTCTAGAGGGGCATGTGCTGGCTTCTGCCCCAGAGGATCTGCTTTCGCTGATGGGCAAATTGATTCACAAAGACAAATAGTTTGTAAACAGTCAGATGAATGATGGCCCAAAGCTGTAAATTATTATTTTGAGCTGCCCTGCAAATGTCACCCAAATGTGGTTTCCCAAAATTAGCAGATCAACCGTCACATCCAATCTCTCTCTCGCAGCCTATACCGTCACCTCCACAATTCATCCAACTGGACCCAGGTGATTTCCCTACCTGAATTTTTCATGTAGCAACATCCACTGGCTCATGAGATCAGTCCTGGAATCTTTTCTCTGTTACTGAATGCAGCTTCTGCTTTCGGTATTAGGACGTAGCGCAAATGTGACTATAAAGTAAATGGGGACTTTCAGGAGTCACCAGTTTCATCCAATGACGAATTCCAGCAATCAAGGAGTCAGAGATAAGAAATCACAAATATCCGTGACAGATCTTCAGACCCTGCCATATAAGGCAGGAATTTTCGCAGACTCTGATGTCTGCAGACAGTTGCTTGTAAACAAAATCCTGAAGTTAATTCAGGTAAGGAAGGCTATGAAGAGTAGCGTGAAGCAGATGATCTAATGCAATGGAGTGGTGCAATCTATATTGTCAACTAATACAATCTGGCATTTTTTTCAATTGTTTCTAAGTGACTTTATTGATTTTTAAACTGAATTTCCTGGGAACAGTTTCCTGAGACATGGAAGTGTTCTCTTTCTCTACAGAGCACAGCATCTGTACAAGCACCTTCAGAGTACCTCAGATAATGCATCACATCTTTGAACTGCTAACAACATGAGAACAGCCAAACTCAGTCAGACCAAAAGTTCTTCCACACAGGCTCCTGTCTTCCAACAGTGACCAATGCTAGGTGCCCCTGAAGGAATGAACAGAACTATTCCCAAATAATTCTTCCCCTGCCATGCAGTCCCCAGCCTTTGGCAGAGAGAGGCAAGGGACATCATCCCTGCCAATCTTGGCTAAAAGTCACAGAGTAATTGATGAACCTCTCCTCCATGAACGTATTTCTTTTTTAGCCTGGTTACAGACTTGGCACCTTCTTTTAATGACGAAAAAGTAGTTCAACGACCATGGCTCATTTGCTCCTTAGTCTCCACAAGAGACAGCCGAACAGGCAATCTGTGGTTTATTATGGTGGTGGGTTCTGAGCAGAAATATGTAATAAGACAAACCACTAAAGGTAGCAACTATGTCTGTAGCATAGGCTAAAATCAGCCACTTTATTCTGTCAGAAGGCTACAAAGTGGCCAGGGACAAAAACTAGAGATTATTCGGGCAGGTATTTTCTGCACCAGAAGAAGAACAAGGAAAGTTTCAAGATGCATCCGTTCATCTCCTTGGAGCTGTGAAGCGAGGTGACTACCAGAATGCCATTCAGGATTCACGTTTTGACGTAACAGGGTCAGGAACTCAGTGGGATGGTCACCAATTAACTCCTCAGAACTCTCCTCTCACATGCACAGTGACCAGCTCTTTTACAATGCTTTTGTTTGTTTTTTAAATTGAGGCTCCTTAATTTGCTCCAGATGTTTCCTTGTATTTATGTTCCTGACACCCAGGCCTGGATCTAGTCCTGAGGCTGATGATCATTAAAAATGCCCATGTCCCTTCTCCAGGGTTTTCCCTGTCACCTTCTGTTGTCAACAAATTTCACAATCAGTCTTCTTAACTCCGCCCCCCCCCCCTTTTTTTTTGTTTTTGGAGAGGGGTGCCTGTTGCTTCATAGCGACAGGCTGGAAATCTCATCATCCAGACATCCCAATCCCCTTATGTACATACACAGCAGAAAGATGCAGGAAACAGACTCCTTCGGAGTCAAAGAAAACAACAGTACCCTGGTATTTTTTGCTTATTTTTAACACATGTAGGCAGTCCCCGGACACATACAGTCATATACCATGCAAGATACATTGTATGCATGCTGAGGAATACGTCAAATGTACTACACAAATCAGTGAAAAGAAGACAAAGAGAAAACAAACAAACAATCTAGTCATTTTCTCTTTTTTTCCCCTCCTTGTTTTTCATGAGAGTTACTCAAAATGGAGAACAGAAACAATCAGCAACTCCATCCACTGGCTACAGATTCAACAATTCCAGGCACTTGATTAAAACCATCTGCAAATGCTGAAAAGTTTGAAACTAACCAATCATTTCATATCCAAACCAAAAACCAATGCTGCAGATTTCAAGGGAAGAAAAAAAAGATCTTGTTCAACTGCATCATATGATCTTTATCTACTCCAGATAAAACCCCTCCCCCCACAAGCTAACAGACCACTTAATGACAAAGAAATCATGGTTAGCTTGAAACACAGTATTATTGTTGTCTGTATCAAATTACATCTACTTATGAAATGCTGAAAATGATGCAATATACAGAAACACCACAAAATATTAATATTTGAAACTCTAGTTCTGATGTGAATTAAGAGAGCTGAACATAGGAAAAATCCTCTTCCTTTTAATTAAATTAAAAACTACTTTTGATCACCTTAAGCAGGAGTTGTTAAACAGATCAGAAAGATAAAGAAAAACAAGGAATGGGCTTGGTTTTAACTATTCTTTTAAAAAGCTATTTCTTTTTGCAAAGCGTGTTGTGAAGACTTCTGCCCAAATGAGATACAAAACACTATTTCTTAAAACCAAAGAAAGGGAAGGAAAACTACACCAGCACATTACAAAACTAGTAAAGAGTTTGCATCCAACTTTAGAAGAAGTGCACACTTAGCTTATTTGAAGAATAAGGTCAGTAACGGTGAGAGAGGGGAAAAAATTGCAGAAGACTGGATATATTTTCAAGAGGACTAGTCAGTTTCTCTACATCAAAGAGTCACACCCTGCTCAGTACTGAAAAGGCAGGCATTTTAAAAGTTTATCTATAAAATCTGACATCACATATTTTGTATTCTTGCAATATGTTTCTAAAAACAAGGCAGGGTTTTGAAACTGAACCCCTCTGAGAGGACAAATGAAGCCTGGAAAACATTTTGTAGTTATGCTCCTTCCTTTTTGATCTGGACATGTGAAAGGGAACCAGCCTGTGCGCCACCTGGTGGCTAAAATTTATTTAATTATTTGAACTGAAACAGCTGTGCTCCATAAGCAAAGGAAAGCCCTTGCAATTGAGCAAATATTGATGCCCATTTGCAACAAATAGGAAGTTGACAAATTGAACACTTACTACCTCGGAGTCCCCTATTACCCACTGCATAGGAAATAAATAGGACAACTGAATGGATGGGCGGGGGAGGGGGGGGGGGCTAAAGGAAAACAGCTGGTAGGCAAACCTTGAGCTTGTTCTAAGGCAGGCATGGGAAACCTGTGGCTCACGGGCTGGATGCAGTTCATCAGGGCTAGACACTGGTGGGCTGTCATTTGGTTTGGTAACCTGAGCGTGGTTCATAGAGGCAGGTATGGAGCCCTGAAGCTCCCAGTGGCGAAAGGTTGTTATTCCTGACCAATGGGAGCTGCAGAAAGCGATGGCCCATCCCATGCCACTTTCTGCAAATCCCACTAGCCAAGAACAGCAAACCATGGCCACGGGCAGCAGTTAGCAGCCATTGCTGTGGACGCTCAAGTAAACAGTCTCATAGTCCAGCAACTAACTGATGAACCAAGTGTGGCCAGCACACCAGAGATTCCCCATCCCTGCTCTAAGGAATAAGCTCTGCTCAACCACAGAGACACAAGACCACCAAGAGTCTGCTTATGTGCCCCCCCAAGAAAAATTCCTTCCTGGGCCTAACATTAGCCCAAATTAATTACAATGAACTCACAGTTAGGCAGATTCAAGTGAACAGCCTGAACGGGCAACCATTACTCATGTAAATAACCCCCAATTAAATGACTAAGCTAGTCATTCAATGAGCTTTAGAAGCAGGCCTATCTTCTCAAAATTGCACTAGAACAGAACACACTGGGATAACATTACAGAACTGCACTTGTAAATCCAAACAGACACAACACTTACAGTGTCATACAGCTTGCTCAAAATGTAAAACAAACAATTCTGAAACTGGAAAATAAATGACAGAGAATGGGGAAGTTCCTCTAAATACAGAAAAATGGAGTATATATTTAATAAATAAAGTCAGCCTTGCAAACTCTAATTACTTCTGACCTTTCTCAATACCTCCTCAGTGTAAACACACCTTGTACATTTAAGGGCCAAATCTGTAAACTGTCTTTTTATTTTTTACAAAAAAGGTCTTATTTTTATTAGACTTCACTGCATGTCTGAACATCTTTTTCTCAGAGGAAGTAACTGCACATTCTACAATGCCCAAGGAGAACAGCAACCTCTCCACTGCTTATACTTCAGTTTGAGATGCAGAACTCCAGCTATACCAAAAATAGCTGCAAGTGAAGATGTCTGGCTGCCTCATGTGCAGCAGGAACTTTGTCAACAACACATACGATTCTTCCAAATACTGTGGAAGTGTTAAGAGAAAGTGTCTCCTCATTGCCCAGAATTCTGACCATTGCAAACCATGACATGGGGTCAGCATTTTGAAAACAAGGAGAGAAAACCTTGTATTTTGTATCTCAGTTCAGGATTTGCTAAGCTTACTGCAAGCTCCACTACTTTGAAATACAAAGTATTTAAAGCAATTCTTCTTAGCAGCGTATTTTGTTGGTTTGCTGCTTGAATTGGTGAATTTAGAGCTCACAAAGGTGAGAAAATAAAAGAGCTAAATCCAGGAGCACTGCCAACAGAGAGTCACCTGCAGCACTACAGTGTGATTCCAGAACTGGGCTTCAGAACACAGCTCTCTCCATGCAACTGTGTCTTCAATTATCCCTATCATTCAAGCCTTTAAACAATTCCAGGTGCTGCAGGAAGTTCTGTGATATGGATACTAAGGAATATAGTGAAACATCCAGAGTTGTCAACAGACTCTTAAGCCCATTTTGAATCAATATCTCTTGATAAGAAATTTTGCTGCATTAATGTTTTATAATGCATCTACTACCCAGTCTTCCACCTACCTATCACAGTAATAACTATGTATTTTATCAATTATTACTATATTTCTTCTACTAGAAAGTTTTTTTTTTTTCTGGAACATGGAAACAACATCTGCTCCAGAAGCAAGAGCTTCCTTTTTAGATTTCTTTCAACAAAAAGTTGCCCATATAAATCTGAAGGAAATTTTACTTTGTTCATTAGTAAGATGCTGAGATAAACTTAATAGTAACAAGTCACCAGGACCAGATAACATTCACACAAGAGTTCTGAAAGAACTCAAATGTAAAATTGCAGGGCTATTAACCATGGTTTGTAATTAATCCTTTAAATCAACTTCTGTACCTATTGACTTGAAGACAACTAATGTGACTCCAATATTTAAAAAGGGCTCTAGAGGTAATTCTGGCAATTACAGACCGGTACCGGGCAAATTATTTGAAACTATAGTAAAGAATAAAGTTGCCAGACACATAGATGAATGTAACTTGTTGGGGGAAAAGTCAACATGGTTTCTATAAAGGGAAATCCTGCATTACTAATCTACTAGAGTTCTTTGAGATGGTCAATAAACGTGGACAAGGGGGATCCATTGGATATCATGTACCTAGATTTCCAGAAAGCCTTTGACAAGATCCCTCACCAAAGGCTCATAAGTAAAATAAACTGTCGTGGGATAAGAGGGAAGATCCCCTCATGAACTGAAAACTGGTTAAAAGACAGAAAACTAAGGATAGGAATAAATGGTAAGTTTTCAGAGACTCGTGGAGAGTAGTGTTCTCAAAGGGTCTGTACTGGGACCAATCCTATTCAACCCATTTATACATGATCTGGAAAAAGGGGTAAACAGTGAGGTGGCAAAATATGCTGTTGATACACAACTGTTCAAAATAGTTAAGATCAAAGTAGACTATGAAGAGCTTCAAAGATACCTCACAAATCTAAGGCTGTTTCTACGCATGTGAATTTCTCCAAAAGTGGCATGCTGATAAACAGCCCAAAATATGCTAATGAGGCATGGATGCAAATTTCCCATGCCTCACTTGCATACAGTCACATGATTTGGAGTCTGGAAGATGCTCTTCCAGACTCCAAAACAACATGTAGAAGGGGGGTCTTCCGGAAGGAAGTCCTCCTTCCGGAAGACCCCCCCACCCCCGGGCCGCGCTTCTACACGTTGTGATGGAGTCTGGAAAAGCGTCTTCCGGACTCCAAATCATGTGACCTTATGCTAATGATGCACAGGAAATTTGCATCTGTGTCTCATTAGCATATTTCAGGCCGTTTACGAAAGTGGCGTGTGTAGAAATGGCCTAAGTGATTTGGGCAATAAAATGTCAAATTAATTTTAAGGTTCATAAATGTAAAGTAATGCACATTGAAAAAAATAATCTCAACCATACATATGAAATAATGGGGACTAATTTAGCTATAACCACTGAACAGAGAGATCTTGGAGTCACTGTGGATAGTTCTCTGAAAACATCCACTCAATGTGCTGCAGCAGCCAAAAAGGCAAACGGAATTCTAGGACTCAAAAAAATGTGATAGAAAATGAGAGAATATCTTATTGACTCTATATAAACCCATGGCACACCAACCTCTTGAATACTTTGTACAGACATGGTCGCCACATCTCAAAATGATATATTGACATTAGAAAAGGTTCAGAAAAGGGCAACAAAAATGATTAGGGGTTTGGAATGGGTGCCATATGAAGAAAGATTAAAGAGACTGTCACTGTTCATCTTAGAAAAGGAGGGACTAAAGGAGGATACAACAGAAGTCTATAAAATGATGACTGATGTGGAAAAAAGTGAATAAGGAATATTTACTTGTTCCCATAAAAGAACAACTGGGGGCCAACTAGGGGGTCACCAAATGAAATTAATGGGTAGCAGGTTTCAAACTAACAAAAGGAAGTTTTTCTTCACACGGCGCCTAATTGGCCTGTGGAACTCCTCGCCAGAGGAGGTTGTGAAGACCAAGACTTTAACAGGGTTCAGAAAAGAACTACATACATTCATGGAGCTTAGGTCCATCAATGGATATATTAGCCAGGATGGGTAGCAACGGTGTCCCTAACCTCTGTTTATCAGAGGTTGGAAATGGATGTCAGGAGAGGGATTGTGTTCATGAATATCTGTTCTGTCCACTCCCTCAGGTGCATCAGGCATTGGGCTGACCCGGTTTGGCTGTTCTTATGTGCTTACGGAATTTGTTCACTAAGTTTTATGCTAACACACATGGTCAAGAGTGAAGTAGGAAATTCCTCAGAGACATTTCTTACAGAAACCTTGACAGCCATCCTTGCTATCAACAAGACCATTTCTTGCCCTACCTGAAGTGCCCTGCACAGATACAAATTTTATGTCTGTAGCCATGTTTGTATGTACAAAAATGGGCTGTGGATATTTGCACCGATAGCCCTGGATATACAGCGGATATCTGCAATTTTTCAGGGAGCTACATATAAGTCCTTGGAAGAAGGTATTCCTTAACTCTTTGGCTATATCTAGGTAACGGATTTTTCGGCAGAAGTTTGTGTCAGAAGAGACCTTGCGACAAAACTTCTTCGAGAGATCACACACAAACCGCAAGGTGGATTGAAAGAGTGACCTGCTCCATTGACAGAGAGTAGCCAGATGGCCAGGCCACTCTAGCAGCAAAACAGCCACCCGGAACCATGTTGGACGGGCTCTCAGGTCACCAGTTCCTTCCAGGAGCCTAAGTGAGACACGCTCTTAAAGGGACCCCGCAGATACCCATTTCCTGCCTCTGCTACAGGCATGTCTACCTCCTCAAGGGACAGCACAGCTAGAGCACAGCTTCATGTCTTGTGGGGTGACACAGATGGCTCCAGGGAGCCATGCTGCTGAAGCTTCCCTTGGGGGGCTTGTGCTGACCCCACAGAGAGATGCTGCAGCAGCTGCTGAACCTCCTGACAGCCATCCTGCTCTTCCTCATGGAGGGCAAATCTGAGACCTTCTGCAAGGACCTTGCCATGGCTGCAGAACATTCACTCCTGAACCCATTCCCCCCCCACACCCTCCCATGCACAGGCAGTTCTGAGGCACTGCCTCAGTTCTGACTGGTGGGACCAGCTGGTCATGGGGCAGTGGGGTGACCAGCAATGGTTCCAGAACTTCAGAATGCAGAAGGCCATCTTCCTGGAGCTTTGTGCCTGGTTCACCCTCACCCTCTGGAGAACGGACACTTGGCTCTGCAGCCTGCCATCCCTATGGAGAAGTGGGTCACAGTTGCCCTCTGCAAACTCGCCACTCCCGACAGCTACTGCTTGGTGGGCAACCAGTTCAGCATGGAGAAGTCCACCATCAGGGCCCCTCTCATGGAGGTAACATGCTTTTGGGCTGCAGTCCCTGCATGCGGGGTGGGGGGTGTCCTGCCAAAGGATGACCCTTAGGAAGCAGGGTTGGGGGGTGAGAGGGGTGGTGTTTGAGTGAGGGGAAGCCCCATGCGCAGGGGACCATCCCACCCTTACACAGCCCTGCTTCTGCGGGAAAGGCCTCACAGAGGACTCTCCCCCCACATCCCAGGGACACCATCCCTCAGACCCTGTTGTATGTTTAGTCCCCTCCCTCTGCAGGTTGTGACAGCCATCAACACGATACTGCTGCGGAAGGTTGCCTGACTTGGAGATGCTGACGAAGTTGTGGACAGATTCGCTACCCTAGGGTTCCTGAACAGTGCTGGGGACACCAACGGAACACACATCCCCATCTGGGCCCTGGAGCATAGGGCAGCCATGTACATGAAGTGCAAGGGGTACTTCTCCATGGTACTTCAGGCCCTGGCCAACCACCGGGGACAGTTCATGGACATTTACATCAGGTGGGTGGGCTGGGCACATGACCCCCATGTATTTCACAACTCCAGCCTGTGCCAGAGGCTTGAGGCGGGCACCTTCATCCCTTGCCGTGAGCTGGTCAGGGACGTACAGTTGCTGCTGTGCATCATGAAGGATGCGGCCTACTCCCTCATGTCATGGCTCATGAATCCCTGCTCCAGCCAGCTGGAGCCCAGCTGGGCACTGTTCACCTCCAACAGGCCAGGATGCAGACTGAGTGCACCCTCGGATGACTTCAGGTGCCCGCTCACCTGCCTGGATGTGGGAGAGCACAAGGTTCACCAAGCTGTGGTAGTATGTTGTGTCCTGCATAATACTGTGAAGGGGAGGGTGGGAGGCAGCAGCCAGCCATGAAGGGCGTCGTGCTTACGAGCAGCTGGGCACAGCCACCATCTCCCAGGCACATCGGGATGTCCTGTGGATCTGCAAGGCCCTGAGGGAGAGCTTCTCCCACAGCCCCAGTATGTGGGGGCCATCTCCACCATGAGCCCCCCCACCCCCCTCTTTGGCGCCTCACCACTCCCTGACCCTTGCACAATGAAGAGTGATGTGGGTTAGGTGAACGAAAACCTGTTTTAATAAAACAAAGAAATGTTTATGTAAATGAAACTGTGTAATATAAAACTATTTACAAGAAAGCAAAGTGAAAATATCTGAACTATTTACAGTAGGGAGGGGATCGCAGAATTTGGAGGCTGGCTTGTGACATGGGGGCGCCCTCAGAACGTGGAGGGGGTGAAGGACCCTGAGCAGTGTCGGCCTCGGGGTCCCCTCTGAACTCTGGGTTTGGGGCCCACATTGGGGCTGGGCTGGGACCAGGAGCAGGGGAAGGTATGGGCAGGAAGGGGATGGGGAGGGGTCTGTGAGGGCAGTGGGAGTCTAGACATAGCCTTAGTTTGCAACTCTTACTCCTGGGCATGCATATGAGCAGGGGTGGCAAATGGAAGGGGCTTTGGCTCTACCCCAGAAACACGCACAGATGAACTGGTGTAAAGGTAGATGTAGCTAGCTACTGATTTGGACCAACAGATGCATTGTTCTCCCCCCTTGAAGCAAGAGGGAAGCCAGGGAGAACAGTTACGTAGGCCTGGTCTATGCTTCAAATTAGTTTGACAGTCACTGCACTCACAGGTGTGAACAATTCACACAGGAAAGCCACAGCTACGGTGACGTAATCCCTGGTGTAGGTGTTGCTAGTCAGGGGTCAGCAACCTTTCTGAGTCAGAGTGCTGAAATTTGACTTTTTGGCCTCTACGTCAGTCCGAGAGCTGGTGATACTTTTTAAAGTCTCTGATAGTCCTACTTACAATATTTTCATTAATAAATAAATTTAGATACAGAGCTTTGCCATTTAGGTGATGGTTGGTGGCATTAGCTGGTCTGTTTTGTCAATCCACAGGCAGCATGGCTTTGAGCAAGCTCCCAGCTGCAGTGGCGAGAAAGGGAGGGACTGAGCTCCCACCTGGTATGCCGATGAAAATCAGCTCCTGTGCCACTCTTGGCACTCATGCTGGGGGGTACCTGACCCCTGTGTTCGGTAAATGAAAGACTTCTGACTACCGAGGTACTGACTGCTAGGGAGGCAGTATTCCTCCCACAAGAGGAAAACCTTCCATCAGTTTTGGGAAAACCTACCCAACAGCTCTGCTGTGGCACAGTTGCAGCACCACAGCCCTGCTACTGTAGCACCAGTAGAATAAACAGCGGCCAGACTCATACTCTTTATCAACAGGTGTAGGAGGTGCAACAGCTAACGCCTTAGCCTGAAATATTCTGTACAATACAGCCCCTGCCATATGTGAAGTAATGGTCTTGAGGAGCACTGAGCACCAGACAGGGAATCTTTTCTAAATCCAACAGTTGTCAAACTAACATTTACATAGAGAGTCCTGCAATGGGCTCAGTGACCCTCAACACCCACTAACATCAGTACCTCTCCTTTTTATCCTCTTCAACTTCAGCTTCGCAAGGGACATCCTCCTGCAGAGGCGTTTACAGCACTGGGGTCACTGAGGGCACGTCTGCAGTGCCCCACAGTTTGGACTAAGGGCCGTGAACGGCTAGGCACACTAAAGAGTGCTGTGCTGTAAGTTCCCCACGTGGATGCTATGGGGACAAAGGTACGGGTCCTGTGTGCTGAGTCCTGGTTCATATATCCTTAGTCCAAACTGTGGAGCAGTTTAGACTTGCTCTTAGAAATAGTTGGAGAGACAGAAATTAGCTGAGTTTATATAAAGCCAGGGCTGCTGATGGGTGTGCATGAATTTGCAAAGCAGAAAGTTGCCCTGGGACTAGGCAATTTAACAGGGCCTGGTGCATTAGGCTGTTGCCATGGCAGCAGCAGCAGCTGGAGCTCCAAGCCCTTTACATTGCCCCTATACCCCCACAAAGTGTGGTCTGGGTGGTACTGAAGGGCTGGCTGTGGAAGGCTAGCCCCCAGCCCCACACCTTCCACCCAAGAAAGGCCTCACTCCTTGCGGGAGACCCAGAGCCAAGCCCCACACACACCATTTCTGAGGACCTGGTGAAGTCTGTCCCCAACCCTGTATACAGAGGGGAAATATTAGAATTATGTAGCTTTCAAGGAGAAGAGTGACTCAGAACTTAGCTGGGGCACAGATAGCAAAATGATCAGGGGCTCACAAATGATCAGGGGCTTATTTCTACTCTCTAATACAACAAACAACATGAAGACCAGTTGAGACTACCAAACCTGAAAGTAGTGAATGGAAAAGAAACAAAAAGGAAAGGATTATTTTTAGAACTCAGAGCTGACCTATGGGACTGACTCCCACAAGAAGTCACATGGATAAAACCACAAAGCATTTTATAGAAGGACTATATTTAATTACAAGCATTAAACATATTGACATCTATGCAAACTAAGAGAAATCAACCCCTCAAGTGCCAGAACAGAAAAAAGTGATGTGTGGGATAGGAAGGACTGCTTCTGCAGCATATGAAAATACCCCGAAAAGATCAGATTGTTCATCTCAGAAAGGAAGTGAATAAAAGGGCACATTATCAAAGTACATAAAGTAATGAATAGTAAAGGACAGGTAGATTGTGAACATCTGCTCTCTGTCTCCTACACAAGACCAAGAGGACATTCAGTGTAATTAAAAGTTGGTAAATACAATACTGAAAACAAAGTAGTTTTTCACACTGTGAGCAACTAGACTGTGGAACTCATGACATGACATTAAGGCCACAACTTAGAAAGATACCAAAAGATTGGACATTTATCTGAAAAACTAGGATGCATTCTGTCAGGCCCTGGTGACTTGGCCTAGGAGGAAAGATTGAAAGAACTGGGTTTATTTAAATGGAAAAGAGAAGACTGAGAGGGGACATGGTGACCACTTTTTACTATCTAAAAGATTATTACAAGGAAGAGGGAGAAAAAATATTCTCCTTAAGCTCAAGAAGCAATGGGTTTAAATTGCGTCAATGGAGGTTTAGGTTGGACATTAGAAACTTCCTAGTTGCCAGCATGGTTAAACACAGGAATAAACTGCCTAGGGAGATGGTGGAATCACCATCATTACAGAGATTTTTAAGAGCAGGTTAGGCAAACACCTTCCACAGCTGGTCTAGATTGGGGGGCTGGGGAAGAGATGAGTGAGGAGGAAAAAAAAAAAAAGGCAAAAAAGCCCCAGTCTGTCAGGGTTAGTGTTTGGAGATCTGCCACAAATATATTCACCCACGTCTCGACAGGTACTGGGCAATCACAGCTCTTGTTGGGTGCAGATTTCTGTTTGTGGCTAATAGTAGGAGTAGGAAGCTGCACAGACCAGGACACTACTTCCCCCCACCCCCACTGGCTGCATACGGTGATTTGAGGCGGAGAACTGGGATTGCCTCATATCTGTGGAGGCACAGGTAAATTTAGAAGTGGAGACCCACCAGGGACAAACCCCAGCAGACTGGATCCAGATGGCGGCCTTTATTTCCCCACCCTGGTCTAGATAATACAGAGTCTTGCTGTGAGGGCAGCGGATTGGACCTGATGACCCCCTGAAGCTCCTCCCTGTTCTATGACGCTATACCTAAGATGTTACTTCTTCTCAGCTTTATTTAGTACTAAATGAGGCACTTCAGGAGATAAAAAGCATCTCTTAAGAGCTA
Source organism: Carettochelys insculpta (assembly GCF_033958435.1). Classification (NCBI taxonomy): domain Eukaryota; kingdom Metazoa; phylum Chordata; order Testudines; family Carettochelyidae; genus Carettochelys; species Carettochelys insculpta. The sequence goes on from NC_134148.1 coordinate 32,662,768, forward strand.
GATATTACAACCTAGGCTTCATTGTTGACATTTCTACAGAAAAGAAAAACAATATTTATTTTTCTGATTATAGAATGCCACATGCTACAGCGATTCAGTAATAATTTTGGCTCTTAACATGGAACATGGAGGATGTCATTCCTTCCAGTTTATCACAGAACACTACTGGAATAAATTTGTTCCTATTGGCAGAGCTCAGAATGAGCCTGGAAGCGGTGTGAAGCTCAAGTCACTGAGTGTGTTTTGGACAGCCTGTATCTATTCCATTTTCATGCCCACATACCTCCCCTCCACAGTTACCTTACTCTTGCTGAAATCTCAGCCTCCCAAGGCATTAGAAGTGTATATTTCTGGTAGGGCAGTGAACCCCAATCTCTGGGCACAGAACTTGCTGGGGGAAAATGCCACAAAAAAGATTCAATATAAATGGGAGGTTTGAAAGTTCACTGGGTAATGGAGAGACTGGGGAGGGGCGCCAAACGGCCCGACTCCTGAGCGTGGCTAGGAGAGCACGGCTACGTGCTCCCAGAAAGGGACGAGCCTGAGGCAGAAGGGGTGGAACTGGGGACTAGCCTTCCCCCAGCCGGACGTTCAGCACCGCCTGGAGCTCTGGCAGTGATTTAAAAGGCCCAAGGCTCTGGCCAACGCCACAATAGCAGCAGTTGTGAGCCCTCGGCCTTTTGAAGTGGACTGCAAGGCAGCTGGCCCCCTTTGCTCCTCTCCCCATGAGCAGGCCTGGAGAAACTAATCCACGGATGTGCAAAGTGGGTGGCAGACCCCCTTCAGGGCCATGAAAGTTCCTAAGGGGGGAACAACACACTCGGCTGCTGGGTCTCAGGCTCATCCATATAATTAAAAAATGTTGAAATGCGTTATTGTTTTTATGTCTGTGTATCCACGTTTATACACCAACTGAAAGTAAGTTTTTACATTTTACATCTTTCTGCATGTGTAAGAAGTTTGGTTTTTTTTTTTTCCATATGGACATAACTGACATTTCCATCCGTTTGGATTACATTAGACGGAGGGGGCGGGGAAGTCCTGCTAATTGCAGGGACAAAAAGTGGAGCATGAAGTAAGAAGTTTGCTCACCCCTGGACTAAACTGTAGTTTTCCTTCCTGAGTTAAAATTCCTGATGTCACTGGTAAGTCTGCAGTCTGTTCTTGAATACAAAATAAAATCTGAAGTCTCTTGCTCACAGATCTAAGGAAGAAGACTTAAAAAATAAATATTTAAACAAATATAGATTAAATTACAATAAGTTGAATTAACTGAAGGAAGGGAAGAAGGGAAATGTTTACCAGACTCAGAAGCAGGAAAACCTTCACATAGTCAGCAAAGGAGGACCCAGTGAAATCAACAGAAAGTAAAACAAAAGGATTTAGAGAATACAAAAGTTATATGAGATGATTCTGTAAAGCAAGAATGAAATCCCTTCCCATTATGGAGCAGTTATTAATTTATCTATAAAGCTGCAACTGCAGTTGACTCAGTTACCTCTTTTGGCTACTATGAAGCATTGGTGTCTTAAGTTTTTGAAGTTAGCAGTTGCCCAGGGTGGGGGGTGGAGTGGGGAAGACGACTAGTTCCAAACATGCAAAAATAATGAATCGCATATGTGGGATACTGCCATTATTCCATGTTTATAAGACTATCAGGTTTTGTTAAATGGGCTTCTTTAGCACAGACGCTAAAGAGGGTGAGGGAAGGGAGTCAGCAAAAGATCCAAGAGCTATTGAAAGAAAAACATTCTCTCTTAACCAAAGCAGTCAGTAACAGGGGAGAAAACAGAATTTAAGCTAAAATTAGAAATGTTTCAAGAAATACTATATATATATATATATATATATATATATATATATATATATATATGGCGTACTTCAGTTTGCAGCTTTTCTCACAGCCTGTGATGTTTTGGCCAACACTGAAACCTCTTTTAAAGAGATTATAAATATATGTTAAGATGCTCCATCATTCCCTTGCTCTTCTGTCATTCTGTTAAGACTGGGACAATTCACATGCCTTACATTGATATAGTCAAACAATTATGGCTTTTTCAACAGCGGTTGCTCTCTCATGCTCTATCGACTAGGTCAGCTTCAGAGAAATATGGAAAATAATATTAGTTAGGGTCTTTTCCCCTACTCTCTTCCCTACTCCATCAATAAAAACGTTCTCAGCAGTCAAGAAAAGAGATGGACAGATGCCAGACTCCTTGGTTTAAAGCTACAAGGGTGGCAGCCAGACTAGGTATGCTTCAAGTGAAAAGCTCCTTTTGTCATTGGCATTAGATAAAGAAACAAAGAAAATGCAATGCCCAGAGAGATGCCTACATTGCACCATCCATGCATCTTAATCCTGACTTGTAGCACACCAAGTTAGTCTAGTCCTGGGTGTCTCATACTGTATTGCTAATGCACAAAAATTCCAATCTGCAGTATCCTGATATTCCACACCTGACCTCCTTAACCCAGGTTCCCCTCACAGCTTTTATAATAACCTCAGTCTCCTCCTGCCATTTCCGAACTGCAATCCTAGACATCTGCCAATGTATTCTCCAGAAAAGGTGACACATAATATATATTTAAAAACCTGACCTGCCAAAGGTAGCCAACCCACCAGACAGCATTACTTGCCAGTTGGGAAACAGTTGTTACTCATCACAATTCATACATTTCATTTTTGTGCTTTTGTGAGAAACCTTAAGTTCAGTTCGCAAGTAGGCTAAATTAAACCAAATACCTAGTTTTCAAAGAGACACTTAGCTCAGCTGCTGGGTGGAATAAAGTTTGTTGGCTTCATTCTCCTAGCAAAAACAGAACCAGAATCAATGGGGAAGCTCTTGCATCGTAGTCTCTGTAAGTACTTTATGAAGACCTTTTTGTTACCTAATTATGTAGACAGGAAGAAAGGGCAATTCTCAGAGTTTTCCTTGCACTCCTCTTGCTTGAATGCAGCTGACTGCTTTTTCATGTAAAACTCCTTTGTTTTTCTGTTATTTAGAATCTGGCTAAATATTTGTTTATTTGCAGCAGCACTTTCCCAAAAGAATGGTAACACAAGAAAAGCTAAGGCAAGCAAAGGTCACATATCTGAGCCATGCTCTTGAATGGAGGATAGGTTTATGAAGCCAATGTGTACAGCAAAGAGGAAACACCAGTACCAAGAATACAACAAACACTCTAATAACATGAAGGAGGGCTCAGCCTAGATGAAAATCCCAAATGTAACGTTCACATTAAAAGCAAGCGGGATGTATGGAGAAAAGCTGGGGTAAGGAGCTGGGCAGAGCATTCTCTAATTGTTGGGTTCCCCACTGACTGAACAGTTATTTACTGAAACTATTTAAAATATTTAAAGGTCTAGCAGAAAGCAAGAGGAGAGGTACTTCCTCTGGGACCCAAATGGCTGACAATTTCTGAAATACAACACAGAACCTGGCAACTTCCCTGAAGGATAAGCATTTACGAAAACAGACAAGTGAGCCAACCAAAACTCCAGTGATATCCTTCCACAACTGCAAAGCCCTGTCTCACTATTCCCTTCCCTGTTTTCCTCCCCAAAACCTTGGCTAGAGAAATACGACACACAGAAGGCCCTGAAGTCTATTTCAGATCGAGGAAACAGTAGGGAGCAAAGAAGTGAAACCAAGAGGTAAGTTCCACCTTGAGAATCTCTGTTGGCATCAAGGGTCTTGAATAGGAAGAGAGGAAAGCAGATCCCAGATCATTTCAGGGTTTGTTCATCTACACCCACTTAAACCACCCTGACAAACCAAGAAGCAGTCAGTGCACATGCAGAACACAGGTGGCAGTGTGCCACTTCCCAGATATGCCACTAAATATGCAGGCTCCAGCTTTCTGCACCTAATTACATGCCAGGGCTCTAGTTTTAGGACTACATTATTTTTCTGCTCTTCCGTTTCCCTCTATTTACTACTGCAGGGATTGATGGACCCAACACTTGCAACCAATATCTCCAGCTCAGCAGTCACATTTCCAGTGTGTTGTAGCTTTATGCAATCTCAACCACCCTAAGGTAACTGCGGAGTGCTATAGAGAAGACCCCAGAGGCTTTAGGAGAGGCTGTAAACATGGTGTCTCTCTTACCAAAAAGATCTACTGCTTCCCACCGCTCCAGTTCCCCCAAAATATAACCCGTTCCTGGAAACCCAACTGTGCTCAAACTCTGGGATCTCCCAATGCACAAGGTACTCACGCCTTTCCATGTGCCCCCAAAGAGACAGCATACTCACATCACAGGTAAAAGGTCTCTCAGACTTTTACACAGGGAAAGGCATTAACCCAACTCAAACAAATTCCCTGTTCCTAAGGGCGAGCAGTTCATCTAATTCCCAACTAAAAGAGTCCCAACAAATAAAGAGGAGTACAATATTTGTTTCACCCTAATCCCATGGAGCTTAACAACACTTTCCATTAAAAAGCACCTTTCTATGAAAATTGGCTGGCAAGGAGTTACCCCATTCTCCCCCTGACATTTATAACTGGGCCCTTTGGCTACACTTCAGTGAGTGAAATGCTGGGAGATTACCCTTTGCCAAGTAGCTGAGAATGCTCAAGCACAAGTGTAAGGCAAACAGTTTTGTCTTCATCCTTCTGGGCATGGCAGGCGTTTGTCTTGCAATCACAGATAAAGGAACACAAGGTCAAAAGGGAAAAAGAAAAGGAAAAAAAGGAGAGAAGTAGGGAAATGACTATAAAATGTGTCAGTGATGGCAACAGAACAGTCAGATGAGCACTTGTCTGTGCACCAGAGCGCCCTCTAATTTTTTCCATCCATGTGTGGAATAAATTTTGTTATGTGCACTGAGGCATGTGCATACGTGCACCAGCAACAGAAACACACACTGCTGGCTGGGGGCACTTGCTAATCAGCTGGGAGGCATGTGAATGTCTTCAGGAGAGCCATCCAAATGCACACCTTATGTGGAAGGCTAATGGACACCCAGGAGAGAGTCAAATATCACCCAGCTGATGAGCACAATGCTCACAGCTGGCAGTGTGTGTTTCTACTGTTGACACACATCCTCACATGCCTCAGTGCGTATACAATTTATGCCACACTTGGTCAGGAAAAAAACCCTGCAACAGACCCCAGCTATCCACATCCATCAACGTATCTGTGCTTGGCAAGCATCACTGAGACCTGTACTGCAGCATTTAGAAGAGATTGAAGAAACTTGTAAGCTCCTGGGTGCCAGATCTCAGGCAGAAAATTGAAACAGGCATTTTATCACCCACCTTTCTACAATTGGATTATACGCACATCTGAAATGGCCACATCCCTCCTCACTGCTCTTAGGTTTTCTCTTTAATGAGCTCGGCTGTGTGGGGGAATGGAGTTAAAGACGAATGTCAAATAAATTAGGATTTAGGCTCTCCCCCTAATTTATGGAGGCAAGTACCGTCTCAGACAGAAGAAAAACAAGTCACCACGCTTGATGTTGAGCAGACTCAATAGCAGGTTTTAGAGCTAATGAGTTAGAAAATGGAGGGATTTGTTTTCTTGCCTTGTACCACTCCACCAAGGAGAAACAATATGCAAAAGGAGAATACGCAATATTGTGCATATAGTCAAACAAGGGTGTGTTCTTGCCCCTACCCGCTTCTACATATTCTTCTCAGTTCTACTAAACTGAGCATTTCAAAACTCACACAGTGATGTATTTCTCCACACAAGATTAGATGGCTCTCTACAACCTGGCAAGACTCAAGGCCAAAACTAAGTTCAAGGAAGTCCTCATTGGGGAACTCCTATTTGCAGACGATGCAGATCTTGTCGCTCATAATGAAGACACGCTACAGTCACTGGAAGAAGAGACTGATGCATGGCAGCCTGAAAATCTCAGGAGGCTGCTCTCAAGGATTCTGCTGGGGGCTTGTGTGTTAGAGGTATTATTAATTCTGACACACTGACAACATCACACCTTAACTAGGACTAAAATAAATAGATTTTTAATCCTGCATTGCATTGCAATTCCAACCCCTCACCGTATCTGTGCAGCTCCTGTCTAGAGCTCTTGTCAGTCACCACCAACTATACCAAATGTGGCGGCTGTAGAGACAAGGCAGAAGCCACCAAGAATCAAGTCACCCCTGATTTCAGCTAGATCTGAATTTGGGTCCAAACAAGTGAGGACAGAATACCGCATTAATCCTCTGTGTTTGGGGAGAGAGAGGAATGATAACATCAGGGCTGCTACTTGACTGGATATTTAGAAATTCCCGTAACCCCAAGAACATTTTTTGGGGAAAAAAATCCTTATGTGAGGTTTCTGGCCTGTACTTACAACTTAATTGTCAGGTTTAGTCACACAAATGGACATAAGGCATCAGGCAACAATAGTGAAGAACAGGCCTTAGAAGAACAGGACTTAGTATTTTCACCTTTCAATAAAATTGCAAAAATAGGTGTTACAGAAGTGAAGAGTGAGGTTGTGGAGACAGCTAAAACAACAGATTCTGTGAAGAAACTGTGACACTAAGTTTAGTTTTTAATTCCATCATTCCAGGGAAAGTGTTTTAATGGCACTGCATGAAATGCCAAATAGATTTTCATAGTAATTCGCATAGCATGAATGGAAATACTTAACCCAAGAACTGTTCTTTCTAATCTAGCTTTAAATAAAATGATTTCTCTTTTTCTCATTTCTTCTGTATTTTCTTCTGACGTACAACCCTTTTCAACCTTCTTGTCTGGAAGTGCCATTCTTGGATAATACCACCAGCCTCTAACTCTTGATTAGCTGCTAAGACACTGAATCCAGCTCATCTCTTGGATAATCATTCACATCCATACCTGCATTCTTCAGAATTCCATCACTACATCTGACCTTCTAACACAGAAGTGACAATTATCATTCCCTCCTGCATAACTCATACCAGAGAATCTTACCCAGGAAACTCTGCATTGAACCCATAACTCTTGTTTACATTATAGCCATCTTTTAGAAAGATGTCCAGTCTCCTTTTCTCAACTACTCCGTGCGAGAGATACATTTCCTGGACACTACAGTACAAATCAAGGATGGCCTGATTGGTACCACACTCTACCAGAAACCCACTGATCATTATACTTACCTACCTACTTCTAGCCTCCATCCTGAGCACATAACTAGATCCATTGTTTATAGTCAAGCCCTTAGGTACAATTGCATTTGCTCTGATCCTACTGAAAGAGACCGAAAACTACAAGATCTTTACCAAATATTCATAAACCTGAATTACCAACCAAGAGAAATAAAAATAAACAAATTGACAGGGCCAGATGAATACCTAGAGACCAGCTACTCCAAGATAGGCCCAAAAAGCCAAGAACAGAACACCACTGGTCATTATCTACAGCCCCCAACTCAAACCCCTGCAATGCATTATTAAAGACCTACAACCTATCCTTAATCAGGATGCCATACTCCAGAAGGCCCTAGGTGACAAGCCTGTTCTCTCCTACAGACAACGGCCCAACCTTCTCATCAACAATCACAGTCTATACCGCAGGAACACCAGTCCTGAAACTTTTCCTTGCAACAAAGCCCATTGCCAGCTCTGTCCACATATCAGTTCTGGAGATACCATCACTGGACCTAACCAGGTTAGTCACAGAATCACGGGCACATTCTCATGTTCCTCAACTAACATCAAAAATGCCATCATGGGCCAACAATGCCCAGATGCTTTGTATATTGGACAGACTTCAAACTCTCTTAGACAAAGAATTAATGGGCACAAAACAGACATAAAAACACACCTGATCCACAAACTGGTCAGCCAGCATTTTAATGGAGTGGGCCATTCTATAAACGACCTGAAGGTTTGCATCATACTGAAAAGGAATTTTCCCAACGGATTGGAAAGAGAGGCTGCTGAACTCTCTTTCATATTCAAATTCGACACATTAACACGTGGTCTGAACTGGGATGGGAATTTTTAGGTCATTATAGGGGCTCTTTTGAATACTTGGCTTTACCTAATTCTTGACTCCTCCATCCCGCACACCTTCTGCCCCTCTACTCTCTGATTTGCTCTCTTTGATAATATTTTTCTGATGCGTCAACCTTGATTACTATTTTTGGTTCTCTGTGCCTTAAGTATTGAGTCTGTTCTGGTATGGCTATGATATGACGAGTGGGTCTGTCCCATGAAAGTTCATCACCTAATAAATTATTTTGTTTGTCTTTAAAGTGCTACTGGACTGCTTTTTTGTTTTCATAGTTTCCTTTTAACCACTCCAAGTGATAGAGGATCTACCATGTCGTTAAGGCAAGTTGTTTAAGAATTCCAACTTCCCTAGTTTGAAGCAGAGCTGGAAACATCCGTTCAAATAGTTAAATGATTAAAACTATACAGTTTAACTGGCTAACAGTAGGTGGGTTGGCGAAGGGCAGCTAGGACCAGGGTCCTTCCACCACAACAGGGCTAGCCATTCAACCAGTTACCCAGAAAACATTCTGGTAACCCTAATGCTTACCAGGTAACCAATTTACCTTTTACACACTTTGCCCACGTTTGCTTAACTTCAGCTTACAGCTACTGGATTTCATTATGATTTTTCTGCTAAATTAAAAAGACATCTAGTACCAGCTCTCTCTTCCCCATACACATATTTTTTCATCGTGACCAAGACACCTATTAATTCTCTCTTGGGTAATCAGAATACAGTGAAATTCTTAAGTCTATCACGCATGTTTTGTTCTTGTACCTCTTTTCTTAACACTTTCCAATTTTAAAAAGATCACAATAGCCAGCAGTTTGATCACGCTTTTCTAAAAGGAAGCTCATATATTATGAATTCTGAATTCACAGATAAAATCTTCACTAGCTTTATTACGTTACTAGCATCAATACAAAATAAACCTTGTGTGAAACAAAAACATCAGATAGGAAAATAAACATACTGGAGATGCAGGAACAACCAACATTCAGCCTGTATTTGCCCTCCTGTTGCCACAAGATTCCAGCCAAAGGGATGAATTCCTTTCCCTCATGCCAAATCTGGTAGCCAGTTGAACTCTGTAGCTCGCTCTTGCTCTTCTGCATCATTCCACAAAAAAGAAAAATCACTGCACTGCCAAAGGGTTTTAGATTCTGTATGTGCCACTAGCATTTCTCATCCTCTTCCTCCACTTCTCATTGTCTCCCTCCACCAGACCCACAGAGGTCTTCAAAATCTTGCCCACGCTAAGCCCCTCGCCAATCTAAGCTACATGACTTCAGCTACAGAAAGACTGTAGCTGAAGCTGACATACTTGTATGGCATCTTCCGCACAATAAGACAGGTGGGGGCTGCTCTCCTCTTGATTCCAGCTATTCCTCTTGCACTGGTGGAGTATTGGAGTCAAGAGGAAGGAGCTTAAAAAGTTGGCTTCTAGGCATACAGAATAAATCAATGGTAGGTCGAGAATAAATAAATCACTGCAGTGTCGAGCCACCATGTAGTGGAGACAAGACCTCATGCTATGTATGAAACAGCAGGAATTTCTCCATACAAATTACTCTCCAGCAACATATGTGAGTAATGTACCACTGCAGGGCTAGAGATTTATGATACTGGATGTTCAATGGAAGTCTATAAAATATAGGATTGGTCAAAATGTGGTGAAATAGTTTTTCCACAACATTTTTGAAAGATGTTAACCAGGTCTACTAACAATTTTTTGTCTTTGCTTCCAGAAAGAAAAATTCTTCATCTTCACACTATCCTCTGAAAGTATGTTCAACCATACATCTGATAAACAGGAATCTATATAAGACTGGTCTGTGTAACACTTCAAGTGTTTACCAATCACTTTTGCCATATCACTTGAAATTAAATACTTCATTTCCAAAAGCAGAACTACCAATCATAGCTCAGGACAAGGAATGTATTGCTACTATAAAATATTTGCTCCAACACAATAAAAGAACAACATTCTTCTGGCAGACCCTAGGAACTGTTTGAGATGAAGAGCTGTGAGAGAGAATAAGTATGCTGGACCAGTGCCAAGAAGTCTGTAAACATCTTCCCAGGATGGTGAGAGCACTAATGAGCTATTGCAATGTTTTTGAGATGAAGGGGGAAAAAGAAATTCAAAAGACACACATACGGGGTAATTAAAATTAAAAACATACCACTCGCATAGAATTCTTGGTTATACGTTTTCTTTCTAAACCAGTCTACTAACCAACTAGTCTTAGCCTACATAGCAGAAAATCATTACTTACCCAGCTTTCAGGGTTCTAATTTCAAATTCCAAAGTACAAAATGAATTGCAAAGTACAAATATATTAAAAAAATAAACATTCTATAATATGACTTCCAAAAATAGTCACTTCTCATAATACACATTTCCACTGAAAAGCAGCGTTTGGCCTCTGAAATTGGTATCAGCTTAGCTCTATATTTACAGCAGAAGTTTAATTATGTGGTAATTGTGTTTGCTGTACTTCACCTGTAACAAGAAAGGATTGAAAGTGTTAAAGTAGAAGTGAGAGTCCAAATAGCTGGGATTTCACCTAAGCATCTAAGCACTGTGGCAGGGTCAGTGTTGTTCCTGGGCCCCAGGCCTTCTGTTCAGTCCACTAGCCCCACCACAGGAACCCCGTTACCCTTTCTGGGGCAGAGGGATGGTCTGGGGGGAACAGGACCATGGGAGGTTAATATTGTTTAGCAGCACTGCCCACACTTTCACTGCTTATGGGGCTCTTAGAAGACATTTATGGGTAAATTACAGCTAAATAACAGCACAGAACACTGAGAGCCAGGACTAGTGGCTGGAAACAAAGTTTATGGAACCTCATGAAACTTAGCTACAACCACAACAAATTGTCATCCAGCTAACTAAAATCAGGCTGGATTACAGATGTTGCTGGAGAAGAGACTGCCAGATGGGAGAGACTCAATCTGCATAGGAAACAGGTTTTTTTTTTGTTTTGGTTTGTTTGTTTTTAAATCAATACCTAGCAATAAATAAACCTCAGAAAGAGAAGGTAATACATTGTTTACAAGTGGTCAGATGTTGAAGAGCAGAAATGGATCGGTACATTTCAATGCCCACCATAGTGACAGTTCAGAAGATCTTCCTGTTATGTCTAACAGTATTTATGACCATTGTAACCCTTTACATCAATGAACTCAAAGACAGGGCATGGTTCTGTGTGCAGAGAAGCAAAGCCCAAATCTTGATTGCTAACTTCCAAAGATTTCACTCAGAATTACTTCCTCATATCCCTCTTTCCTGTTACAGTCTTAATGTTTGAAACTCTCAAAGACACCCTTTTCCTAAATCCTTTTCAGGCGCAGTCTTTCTGTGACAGGTACAAGATCCATATTCAAGTAAAATTTTCTAGGACAGGATAGCTACCTATACAGAAAATGATCAAACAGGTATAATCACTGGGCATCAGCTATTCAATTACTTCTTGGGCTTGGATACTAAACCATAAGTAGTACATAAATTCTAACCACACTCTTGTCCAAATGTGTCATATATCTGGCTCAGGACAACAAAGCTTCTCTTTCAGATGTGAAAAATGTGGTTACTTCCACTTTGCTTCCCAACAACATCAATCATGAAAATTTGATAAACAAAACCCATGAGTAGGTGCAAGTAATAGAATAGTCCCTATTTGGAGCAAGCTATGAAAACACTTTTACTAACCACAAAATGGCCTACTAATCAGTAGGCAACAAGCACCTGAAAAACGCCTGGCTAGGTGAATTAACACTAAATAAAGTAGTGGCAGAAAACAGAGAGAGATGCACGTCTATATTTTGTGATTCAACTCTCCCCTCCCTGCCTAAAATAAGCCTACCCAAAAGCCAATCTTACATTCTGTGAATTAAGTTCTATTTTTAAATCTTCAGCTGCTTTTTAAAGTGACCTTAACATAGTATAGTTGTTATGTTGTTTTGTTTAACTTAGCAACAGGAAACTCTGTTGCTCCTTTTGCAGCAAACTTTCCACTCTCTTGCCGCTCCCAATCCCACACCAGAAAAGCCAGATTAAAAAAAAGAGACGGGGAGGTTGGCTAATCTGAGCATGAACCTTCCCTCTGCAGGGAGGCAAAGGGATGCGACAAAGCTGCACCCAGATTCATGTTGAAGTATCATATCACCATTATGAAACACATTAAAAAAAAAACCCTAAATTCATCACCTTTCTTTTGTTGCTTTTTTGAGATGTACATTGCTTGAAATGCATGAAATATGGGGTGTGTTCTTTTTTGCATTTGTCTGACTATATCCTGCTACATAAACAGACACCCAGGGATTAGTCATGAAAATTATCTGTCATAAGGGGCGGATTCAGGATAGTCAGCATCTTTACGCTGCAGTATTATGATAATGAAAGACAGTTCTCACAGCACGTGTATTTTAGATTGGAAAGTTACTAGCAGTTTTCTCTGGTTACCTCACTGAGTTAACAATTATTAATTTAGTTAAAATCCATACACAATAAACATGATTTTATTGTCTGCTGTGGCAGGATTATTTTACCACCCAAAGAGTTTTCACTAATGTGCAGTGCAGAGAAGAATTCTCTGGGTTCTACCCTTGCAATGTTACTTCACCTTAAAACTGTTTATTATAACATTAGCTTCTTAATTATAAACTAAACACACAAATACAGCTGCTCTAAACCAGTGTGCCTGCACACTTCTGAGAATGCCTCGAAGACAAGTGGGAGAGAAAGTTAAGAAGACTCTTAATAGGGCAAAATGCATGAAGGCCATTTGAAACCCTACCTTAACTCCACCTCAAGCAAATGTGATAACCTCACTTCCGTTACCGCAGTTCAGCCTAAAAATGGGTGACAGCTAAAAGTGACAGAAAATGTTTAACACGAAACAACCCCACTTCATTTTAAATGTCTGCTTCATCTTTTTCCTGTTGTCTCTTATTTTATGGTTCCCCCTATATTTGTGCTTATGATTATTCTTTATCTGTGTTACTGTAGTGCATATAAACTCCAAGACTGGGGTACCATTGTGAAATGTGCAAATATGCAGGTTACGTCCACACTAGAAATGGTACAACAGCAGCACTGCACTTGTGTCAGTGCAGCACAGATACTAACGCTTTAGTAAATCCACCTCTGCAAGGGGTGGTATTTACATTGACAGAAGACCTTCTAGCACTGTCCACTGTGAGGCTTTGGCTGGTTGAACTAAGTCTTTTAGGAACACAAAAAAATCATAACCTGGAGGGATATAGCTAGGTCAATCTCACTTTCTAGTTTAGACATGCCCATAGTTAATACCCCGTTCCCCTGAAGAATTCACAAATTAAACAGACAACAGGAGCACAGAGATGAAGTGATAGAACAGAGGCACAAACAACACCTGGTCTCCTGACTTCCAGGGCAGTGCCTTATCCACAGGACTACGTTTTCTCTTTGTACATATATATGAATAATCATTTTATGTCAAATACACCAGGAGCTGCAGCAGTATTGTAGGGGGCAGGAAGGAATCTTTTACCTCCTCATCAACTCTGGATGACCTTATATTGTGGTGCATATAGCTGTCTATCACACACAGGTTGTCAAAGCTTAATGGGGCTTTGGTTTTTTCATTTGTCTTTTATCACCTTTGTATTTTAAATTAAATTAAATCCCATTTCAAAAACAAAAGGCTAAAAATCAGTGCTATGTTCGGATGGTTAAAAAGCAAACCCATAAGTTGTAACACATCTAGCCTCACAGCAGCTGTATAAAAGAAACCAGCAACTCAGATGATCATCAACAATTGGTCACGTCTTTCTTTTTTAAGCCTTGCAATGTACAAATTAAAAACACATAAACGACACTTACTGTTTCATCAGAAGCTACATGCTCTCTAGGGTCTTTCAAAAAATCCACTTCATCCTCAGTTTTCATCTCCAGCTCTTCTGCAATGACAAAAGGTTTGCAAAGTAGATTTTAACAAACTTCTTCCAAGGCTGCTCTTTGTCTGTTTATTCAAATTGTTCTAAAAAAACTCAACAAGCATTATTTTCCTTTCAAGGGCTGGTTTCATTTCCAACTTTCCTATTTGTTAGTTCTTTTGCAACTACAGTGTCTATGAATGATGGAAGCTATGAAACAACAGTGAGCACACAAACTGCAGGACCGGACTTCTACAGATGGCTTTGTGACATAAAGCTTAAGGCCTAGGTTATAGTTGCACATGTGTTTACACTCAAAAGGGGTGGCTTCCATGATCCCAGCTGTATGACCAAAAAGTATAGATTTATTTTTTTTTCCTCCTTTGTACCGTAACATGGAGGAACTGGGAGGCAAGAATACTTTCTCAAATATCAAGTGTTTGCTGCAATGCCAGCTTCGCAACACATGCCTCTTCCTCTTAATCTGAAGGGGTGGATCAGGTCCCAAAGGGTAGTACGGCAAGTTGGTCTCCATGAAAATTTGGCAACTGTCTGAACAATTTCTTTTTCTGGTGATGGGGTGGACAGAACAGAAGAGAAATTGCGTGTCTCCATTGTCTCCTCTTCCCAGCAAATCAGCACGTGAAACTTAAACAACAGTCATTTACACCCATTTCCTTCTCCGCACCTTTCACGCTTTTAAAATAACATTTTTTGTCTTCCGACACTTGCATAAACCAGGAATTAAATATAAAACCAATTTCCACTTCTGGAGACCCAAGGATTACCAAATGCTCCAGATACAGTGGATAAAGCTTCACTACTCCTCTCCTTGCAGGTTATGTAAATATTCCCATACTATAGTAATGCAGAGAAGCGAAGTTCTTTGACTGAGGTGTCACAGAGCTAAGTGGCTGAACTGGGGCAGAACCCAACCCCACATCCTTTTGCTCTAACTACTAGGCACATCATACCTCTCTTAGGCCATCTGTAAGTGAGCACTATGAGAATCCAAAGGATTTTTAACAGACAATTTGTAGTGGATCATTTGTACAAAAGGAGGCTGCAGAATCACAGCTCCATCTTAAATTAAAATCACTGCAAAGAGCGTTTGGCACTGGTACTACAAGCTAGTCCGGGGTGGACAAAAATACACCCTCAGGTCACAACCCTCTCCAGTGCCCAAACTCCCTCTGAGACCCTGCACCCCTCTTACAGCCCCGTACTCCACCCAGAGCTCCCTTCTGTACCCAACCTCCATCCCAGACCTCACACCCCTTCCACTGATATCTTAGAAAACAGTGGCACTGACCATTTACCAAATTCTTAGCAATTCCTCATCAAAAATTATGGACCACCCCCTAGAGCTATTCTGTCTTGAGGGCATTATGGATACTTCATTACAAAATTAGAAAGTTGAGTTTACAGTTTGTTAACAGAAGAGCCTCTTAAGAAAGCAGAGCCAGCTCAGTTCTCAGCACATATGAGAACCACACACGTGACACCAGCTTGATGACAAAACAGACAGGGATCATTCACTGATGACAAGGAGAAAGGTACAGCCAGAAAGGGTGACCCTCCCCCATAAACTCTGGAACAAAGGGTCAGCAACGATAATAATGCAACAGGATTGGGCCTCTCAGGAAATGTCAGCCAGTTAATGACTGCACGTGCATGCTAACTCCCTTGGATATAGAGGGGTAAAGAGAGACACCACAAAGTCAACAAGGAACTGTTGGATTTTGGGGGAGAAGACACACTGCTACAAGGAACACAAGAAGGTGCACCTTAGGTATAAGGGTGGAAGGAACAATCTGGTTGCTAAAATACAGCACTGGGCACCAGGACTCACTTCTTGGCTCTGCCACAGATTTAGGAGGTCAGTATTGTCCAGCACCATTACCAACACTTTCACTGCTTCCTGGGCTCTTTGAAAACATTTAGGGGTAAATTATAACTAAATAACAGCACAGAACACAGAGTCAGGACTGGTGACTACCAGCAAACTATATGGGACCACAGGAAACTTGGCCACACCCATGATAATTGGTTGGCTAACTAAAATCATGCTGGATTATGGATGTTGCTGGACAAGAGTGTGCCAAGCTACAGAGGTTCAGCGTGTACTATTGAAGCTTATCTCCAGTGGAACCTGCCACTGAGCTGATACTCTAAATGCTACTGCAAAAAAACTTTCTGTACAGCCACAGTGGATGAACCTGTGGTGGTTAGGAGCTGGATGTTAGAAAAGGTAAAATTCTACTCACGGAAATTAACCATATACCAGCCAATGAATAGTTATCTAAAGGCCTACGTCTGCAGGGAGATCCACTATGGCAATTTGTTCAAGGGGACTCTCTCGGGAACAAGACACATTAATTGCGGTTTAGTTATATAGACACCAGGCCAGTTTGTGCTTTATATGGTGGGCACTTGTTTGCCAAAATGTGAGTCAGGCCAAATATGCACAATTGATACAGCTGGCATGCAAAATCCCATTTCATGGGAGTAATTCCATGCTGAATAAAAGGCCCAACCCTAGGTACTGTAGGAGGGTCACATGGCTTTCCACAAAGGAGGCATGGGGCTCCCCCCTGACTTCACTACACTTTAGGACCTGGTACTAAACAGCTATTTGGATGAAGACTTGATTTTGCTTTTAAAGGGTCTAAACACTGATTAAACTGATCACATAACAAGAAAGGGCGATGTCATTAAGAGCATATATATGAGAAACACGTAGATGGTCCTGTGCCTCTCACTGAAAACCTGCATTCCCTTACTCAGAGGAAAAAGCCTTTGATTCTGTATTACAGACTATGACAATTTAGCGAGCACAATAAAAAAATACCCAGTGATGTGTTTCTATGAAGCATTCACTTGACCTCTCTTCTCAGAAGGGCTCTGGCCCAAAGTCGGTCAGAGAAAGATTTTTTTTTTTTCTGCTGAGCAGCCCTTACATCCCCAACCACAAAATAAATATACACACAGCTCTACTTGCCAAGACAAGTTCTGACTCAGAACAAAGTGAACTTGTAATAGGGTTTGAAAAACCTCAGAGTACTTACTAGTTTGCTCCGATAAGACAAGTTATCCAGGTAGGGCCATCACCACACAAAGTTTAAATGCCATTTCTTCTCTTCCCCTACGCACACACAGAGCACTTTGCTGGGCTTTAAACTCATGTCTTAACTGTGCCCACACAGCATTATTCTGCAGATTGTTCCAATAATCCATGGGGAGACGTCATTCAACCATAATTTGTCCTTTGAGCAGCTTCAGTTTGTGACCACAGTCTTTCTTATGGGTAGAAGAGATCAACATACACTGGATACTTGGTATGTTATGTCCCTTTTACATGTTTGAAATCTGTAACAATCACCTCACCATTTTCTGTCCCCTGTCCTAGCTTAGGATGATGCTGCTCTTTACAACAATGCAAGTTTCATTTTTCATTACTGGCACTAATTTACTGCACTGTAATTTCTTTTCTTTGTGATTTCCATATGTCGTCTTGCATTAAAAGCCTGCGTATCCAGAAGCATGCACAGAATTAAACCTTGGCTACTGAGATTTAGATGGCAGGAGACAAAAAAACCAAGGAGCTCCCAGAAGATATTAGCACTCCCAGGTATCAACTTACAGCCACTCCCATTCTATTGAAATGTCAACCTGCCACAATACAAAAATAGATGTTTCTTTTTTTTAAAAAGGGCTTTTTGATTCACGTAAACAACCTATTACACAGTAACAGAGAGTAATTACACAGCAGGTGATAAGTTTCCATGACTAAAAAAAACTCTTAAAATCACAAAAAATTACAAAATGTCCATCACCATCCTCCACTGAATAGACACTCACCAACCACTGTGCTGCCAATCAGTGCTAAAATAAAGTGCCTTCCACAACCTTACTTTTCAAAGTCTCCTCTTTGCACAGTAAAAAGCAGTCATATAGTTCTGTGATTTTACAGCTCCAGCCTCTAAACTGCTGCAGTTGGTGAGTTTTCATTCTGATTATTTTCTAAAGAACTCCACACTAGCCTTTTGCTTTGAGCTTGTCAGAGAAAAGATATAAGGAATCTATAATAAAGACATAAATAAATGTGCCAAAGAGCTAGAACAGCTGTGCACAGTTAACAGCTCCCTGAACATGTGGACAATAAACCCTGAATCAAACAAGTTCTTTGTTTCAGTAGGTTTCACCTATGGCTATGTATACACTAAAACGATCTGTCGACAGAAGTTTCTGATGGAAGATATCTTCCGACAAAACTTTTGCCGATGGAGAGTGGCTGGACTGCCTGGCTAATCAGAAGCACAGGAAACAGTACTGCCTGGTGTCTCGAAAGGCCCGTCTGACAACAGCGGGCCCCCAGGGAATGTCCAGACTGGCTTTCTGTCAACAGAGGTGTTCTGCCTCGTCAGAAGTGCTGCATTCTGTGAATTTACTGTTGACTAAACGCCTTGGGAATGTGGATGCTCCACGAGTTTTGTTGACAAAACTCTCTCGTGTAGACATAGCCCAAGATTTCAGTCCAGACTAGAAGACTCCAAAAGTCAGTGTTTTTTTTCTTTATCAAAGGAAGGGTTGAGTTTTTTTATTTTTACCTTTTGATGGTTCCTATTAGCTCTCGTTGCACACAAATGGAGTCTGCCAAAGCTTTCCTGATGCAGTCACTTATCTTCCCTAACATCACTCAGTGATCCCCACTGATTCTCCAATCCTTGCTCATTGTACTGAACAAATAATGAGCATACATATTTAAGTCATGCTCCAGTTCACTAGAAAAGACTTCAGCTTTGCTCCTGGAAAGTGTCACAGTCAGGAAAAGTGGGTGGAAGAATATTATTCTCTCACCCTCTTTTTTAAATGACTCAATACCGCCAATTAGGAAACTCCTTTGCCCGGTTCAGGAGGACACTCACAGCTGCTCCAAATGACCAGAAAGGATGCTTCACTACCCCACCGTTATATTCTCTAACTCGAGATTCACTGAGAACTAGGGGCAGAACTGAAGGGGAAGAGGCGAGTGAGCACTATGCAAATCAATCCTAAGGCACCTGTCCCACAAGGAACACTCCCACACACAGCAAAACTCAGCATCACACTGTTCGTTAAACTGTTCAAGCTGTTCTCTTTCCTACTAGGGAACATAACTTACATGTCAAAGATTCCTCTAAAATTCTCTGGCATCAATGTGTCACTTTTTTCCTAACTGCGATGCAATCACAGAAACACGGATTTGTGTAAACCTTTAACATCTCTCTCAGATTTATGGGCTTCAGGAAAAGAAAGTGCACTTGACAAGGGCAGGATTCCCTCCCCAGGGCTGGCCTTTGACACCCATTTCTCTACCCACTGTGCACTGATTTTCATTCTTTAATAGAAGGAATTATCATCTCATTTAAGCCGGAAGCTCTTTCTGGCAAAGAGCTTCTTTCTTTCATTTGCCTGTGCAATGCCATGTACAAGTATGGTGCTATATAAAATAAACCAACACAATTTGGCTTACCTGCAACATGGTCAGATCCTAACACTTCTGGGCTCGTGTCCCCGTTCTTTATTAGTTCGTACTGGAAACTTAAATCCATTTCTCCGTTAAGGACAGCTCCCATAACCGCTCTGGCTTCTGAAGGGGATGTGGGGAGAACTCCAACTGGTGCACTTTCTTGTTTCTCAACCACAGATTCATGAATAGAAGGTGTTTTTAATACAGAAACAAATGCATCAGGAGTATTGGTAATGTTATCCTGCCAAGAGCCATCAGCCTCTGGAACCAAGCTCTGTGCTCCCACATCCCCTGATGGCTCAGTCACAGCATTTATATTGCATAGATATGACTGTGAGAGACACTGATTGCTTTGCTCCTCCTGGTCTTTGCTGGGCCAATCCAAGATCTTTTGCTGGGTTTCTTTCACTTCAGATGCAGATTCTCTCTCACCAGCCACACAGATGGTGTCTGTGCTGGAGTCACTGTCACAGAGGGGCTCTTCTGCAATAGGCTGAAGCGATACTCTGGACAGTATATTTTTCATATCCTCCTCCTCTGATGGGTCACCTCGTACTGTGGATGTCTCAGTTATACCTTGAGGCTCGAAGTCATCAGAAGGTGCTTCCATAACAGAGACCTCCTTTAATTCTGGTGCTCTGCTTCGCAGAGAATCTCCTGGTATGCCCTGACTGAGATCACACTCTTGGTTCAACACTGTGTCAAGGGGAGGGTCACTTTTTGCGCCCAGTGATGTACCGTGGTCTGAATCACAGTACACAACACCACCTTCTGCATCCACTGTTGCATTGCCATCTGCTTCCTGACCGGAGATTTCCCGTTTTAGCCCAATAGCTGCATTAATGTCATTCGCTGCAGTCTCCTCAGTCTGACTGCAAACAGAGGATTTCACAACAGCAGCAAGCTCCAGGGACGAACCCTTCCCCTCGCCAAGTGTCCCTCGTTCGCACAGCTCCTCACTGGGTTCAGCTTTGTTCTCTTCAGCCGACCGTGACAGACTTTGCCCGTCTTTTTCCTCTCCATCTACAAGCAAGCTAGTTTTTGCTGTTATCTTCCCATGCACAGAACAGTCCTGTTCAGCAAGCACTGCTGTCTCTGCTGCTGCGGCTGCTGCTGCTGCTACTTCCTGGTTTTGTTTAGATTCTTTATTATGAATTGCAGAGGGTGTGTCCATTAAATTATCCTGTACATGTTCCATGCTCAAGGCACAGGAAGAAAAGACAGGATCATTATTATGCACAGGTGCCTCCTGTCCTGGAGAAGCCACTGCTGTATCTCCCTCCTGACCACCTGCCTGTTCCTTCGGTACATCATCTTTAAATAAGGGAGATGAGAATGATTTGATTTGCCTACCAATCCCCTCCTGTTCTAAAATGCTTTCTGGTGTCACTAATTGGTTTTGTACAGGCCCATTTTCTGCTGAGGACAAAACATGGTCACATGGAGGGTGTGACCCAGGCTCACAGTTGCTAGCTGAATCAGTGTCTGGTTTCAAGCTGCCTCGCATTTCTTCACCTTTTAAAACAGCTTTATTCTCCGTGTGGCAACTGCCAGCAGGCCCCTGGTCTCCTTCTGCAGAATCGATGTTTCCTCGGAGAGTAGTTTCAGTTCCTTGTGGCGTCTCTTTAAGGGCTTCGCTGTCACCTGTAACTTCAACTACCAGCGCAGGGGCCTTACTGCTTTCAGGGAAACACACTGCCTCTGCAGCACTTGGACCAGGCCTGTCCAAGGACTCATTTTTCATTTCAGCATTACCATCTTTATGCATCTTGTCACTCAAAACCAGTTCATTCAGTCCAACATCTGCACTTCCATCTCCCACCTGCACTCCCTGCTCGATGCTCTTTCTATTGTTATTCACTTCCAAAACAACAGGATCA
Source organism: Carettochelys insculpta (assembly GCF_033958435.1). Taxonomy (NCBI): domain Eukaryota; kingdom Metazoa; phylum Chordata; order Testudines; family Carettochelyidae; genus Carettochelys; species Carettochelys insculpta. Next base: position 32,684,024 of record NC_134148.1, read on the forward strand.
TGTTTTGTAGCATTCTCTGAAACCTTTATTTCAGTCACAGCCAGCAGCTCCTCTCCCACGCTGGCAATCACATTCTGCCCCTCCTTTACAAGGGGTTCCCCATGGACTATGTCTTTTGACAAACTAGTCCTGGAACTTTCTGTGTTTAAGTCTGTTCTACTGTCTTTGTCATCACTTGTCTCCCCATGGCCAACATTGACACTGTCCTGTGCATCTCCCCATTTTACATCATCACAGCGAATGTCACCAAAATCTCCAAGCAAAGGCTCAACAGCATGGACCAACTCCCCACTTGCTGGGGGCAGCTCTTTCCGAAACACCATTTCAGACCTCCTGGTCTCATCAGCTCCAGTCTCTGCTTGCTGCTGGACTGAAGCAGTATCTACCTTCCCTGTGCAGTTCTTGCATTCTGTCTGACCCATAGCCACATCCACACCCTCCCGGGGCGCTGGGGCTTTGCCTGCAGTTTCAGCCACGGCAACGGTGCTTCTCGTTGTGCATTCTTCTACGATTCGCACTTCCTGTTGAGCATTATCTCGGCTGCACAGGCTTGCTTGATTCAAAACAACTCCAGTGGATGTCATTCCAGTTTCCTCATTTGTATTTCCACAGGATGGAAAGCTTGCAGAATCACTGAATCCAGCACCCGAGCTCAGCATGCAGCCCTCTTTATCTGATACAGTCCCAGAATCTACAAAAGCTGCTGGCTCCTCCTCTTCCGTTTTACTCAACGTACTTGTGTTTTTACTTTCACAGGAAAACTGTGGGCACTCTACACCCGTCAGACTCAACAAATCGCTCCATGTGTCATTGCCACTGTTGCACTGCTTCTCCTTGTGGCACTCTGGGGCTGAGAGTTGCCTCACATCAAAGTTAACTAGGGCAGAAGGACCTTCTTTGCTTCCTTCTGTTGGCATTCCTTCTGAGAGAAGAGCTGCAGGAGCCAGATAACTCGCCACATCTGTTCCTGTATTGCAATTATCCTCTGAAGTTCTCAGCTCAGGCTCAGGCTCTGGCTGTTTCACTGCATACTGAAAAGAGGAAAATAAAGAACATGAGACTTTGTCACATTCTCAAAGTGCACACACTGATTCATCTGTTCCTTGTATGTCTCTTAACTCTATAATATTAACTTGAGCACTTACAAAATGTGACCAGGCCATCCCTCATCTCCATGTGTATATCCACTTGACGCACATTTACAAAATACACTGGAAAAGTAGATTGATTTTTAAGTCTTGCTAGACAGTGGATATACTGGAAGACTACTGCTGGAACGGATGTACATTTAAACTCAATAAGAGCAAGATCCAAATTTAATTTGCAGTATGAAGCAAACATGCATTTGAATGTACAATCTAGCTCCAAAATGGTACAGGCAGTCTTGTGCAAAGCTCTGGGATGAACGGCTACCCTGTAGGAGGATTAAAGATACTCTGTGTCCTTGGAAACACCAAAGTAATCTGGCCCCAAAGCTGAAAGCAGACATTAGCCACCTCCCCAGGAGCTTGTAAAATATTGATTCCCACTGCCTCCCCCAACACACACACTCAAACAACTAATCCAAAGCTTGCCTACCACTTTTCCTCATTTCCCAACCCCTCCCAAACCCCACTGTCTTTGTTTCTTCCCCTACCCTCCTCCCATACATGAGGTCCTCTGTCTTCAGTTCCTCCTTACCCACTGTAACAAAATGTTTGGTTACAAGAGCTGATGATTACCCTGCTGGGTTCACTACTCACAAACTAAGACCAGAAGAAATTGTCCAGCAAACAGTATACACTGTGAAATCTTTACATTTCAGGTGTACAAAGGCTCTGACTAAAAAGCTCAGTGGAGGGAAATTCTCCAGAGCAATGAGCTTTGGAACAGAACAGGACAAGAACCACTTGACATTCAAATCAAGAGAAGAAAGTGGGGATGTCTAGGACACACTGTCAGAAAACCATCATCCACCATTGTTCGCCTAACAGTCCTATGGAACCCACAAGGAAAACACAGAAGATCTAGTGAGACTGAAAAACAAATGGGGTATCCCTGGGGTCAGCTAGAAGTTTCGTCCCGAGACAGAGTGAAATGGAGGAGACTTGTGGATGACCTATGCTACACCCAGAATACAAGGGATTAAGTCAAATAAGTCAAGGGTATGGGCAAATTTCCTTGAAATACCCAGGTAAGCATAAACTGGCTGCATAGAAAAACTCTTGCTTTTTACCCACCTTTACAGGTTCCTGGAGATGGGCAAAGCAGCATGCCCATTCTTAAATACCGTTCACAGCTGTGTTCCCCTCAAGACTTGGCAGGTGCCATGCACTATCTGGGGCAAAATATGATGGACAGAGACCATTTTATCCCATATGAGAGCAATCATTTGACCTCCAGTTCAGAGGGGAAAAAGCCCCACAAACTTTTTTAAAAATGGCTGCAGGCAGTGGGGGGGGAAGATTGTTTCTCCACAACTCCTGGCTCAAAGGACCCCAGAAGGGATCAATAGCCCAGCTCTGCACTTCCACAAAGCATAGCAAATGGCACATTTAAAATAATCTGTGCAAGCATGCAGATTCTAGAGCACTTAGAAGCACTGTCCTTTAAACAGGAAGGCTGGAGGGACAATGGAGGAAAATGGCTTCTCTGGACACCCATCTTCAGGATAAGAGACCCAAAAGGTGCACCGTGATCACATCTCAGCTGACAGAGAACACCCAAGGGAGCTGAATACAACCCAAAACAACAGCTCTGAGATGCCTGGGCTTCCTTTCATCTTAGTGGATGTTCGTATTCCTCTTTAGAGCCTATAATATGCATGCAATACAGTAGGGTCTCAACATTTGCAAGGGTTCTGGGTTCAGACCCTACTGTGTGTCTGTTCGAGGCTCCCCTCTTCATATAGGCACGACATCCTGAGATCCTTCAACACCTCAGGGAGATGGGGGTCGGGGGAGGCTTCCAACCCCTACAGACAAGCATGGACCCATAGAACTTGACACACACATGGGTGATAGCATGAGGGTCTCAGGCACACACAGAAGGGCAAGCGCCCCCCACCCACCACACACACACAGATCCCAGTTCAGATGTGGGGGGTTCAGAAGTACTAGAGGGATGAGAGATCTGGACATACACAAGGGAGGAGATAATGTGAGTCTGACAGGCTGTGATGGGGTTCTGGGGTCCCCCAAGCTCTGCACCCGGTCCGCAGGCAGAAGAGTCTCTCACTCAGCAGGAAAACAGCAGGTTTATTAGCTGACAGGACACAGTGTCGTACAGAGGAGTCGGTACAGCCGGCAGAGACAGCCAGTTTAATCCATGTTGGGGAGAGGAGGCCCCGAGGGGCCCCCAGAGCTGGGGCCTGGCCCCCTCCTTTGTCTCGCTCTCTCCCAGCCCAGACTAACTGCTTCCAACTCCCAGTTCCAATTCAAACCCCTCAGGCTCCACCTCCTCCTTTGTCTGCAGTACAAAGGTGTTACCTGGTTGCCAGGGTTACCCTCAGCAGGAGCCCCACACCCTCTGTGAGCCACTCACACACACACAGGTATCCCCCACTCCATCACATCTCTCCCCCCTTCCAGACCGAACTGAGCGGGGTCACTCAGCCAGTGACCTGGGGAAGTTTGGGGCCCTCCCCTCGTGATTGGGCATCGGCTGCACCCTCAGTGCTCCCCTTGATGTGCACCACCTCCATGTCATAATCCTGCTGGGGGAGGCTCCAACTCAGGAGCTTGGTATTGGCCCTTTTCATGTGATGCAGCCGGGCAAGTCCCTTTAGTTCCCTCAGGTTGGTCGGTCTCCCTGCTTCTGTCTCTGGTCCATCAGCCACGTTCTCAAATCGGGCAGGCAGAGCCCATACAGATGCTGCAGCACCAACAGATCAAATAGTTCTTTTCTGGTCTGGGCCCTGCCCTGTCTGACCACCAGCCCATACAGCTGCTCCGGCCAATGTTTGGAATTCAGTTACAGTCCAGTAAAAGAAGGTACAAATGCTTTCCACCCTTGGCATTTAGCCAGACCACCAAAATGGTTGTGTGCCTCAGTTCCCCCTTCCATGCCACACAATAGGTTTGGAATGTTCCTCCTCATGTGCGAGGTTGCAAGGCTAGTTACAGGGAACAATGGTGACATTTCAGAGTTACAGACTCCTTCAACATACAACTCATGCTTCTACATCAATGTCATCATGTCACATGGCTCTTTCCAAACCTTCAGTGCATGGTACAATTCTACAGCTTTTGGTAGCAGCACCCCTTGGTTACAGCAGTCAGCGTGAGTAACAGAACGAACCCATTGCAACTGTACATTTACGTTGCTCTTTGGTAGACCACAACCTTTGTGCAACATCCTTGAGAATCTGGTATTTTGGGGATAAATGGCTGAGGCCTTTCTTAGCACCACCAAGTTCTAATCTTCTCTCTTGCCCCCTGGGGTGGAAATTTGATCTCTCTGGCTGTGCCCTCCCTTCTAACAAGAGCTGGGCCATTGATGATCTCAGGGAGACTTCCCGCTCCCAGCCAGCCTGGAAATTTGCACACCAAACTGGTTTCTAAAAGTTGTTTTGTGAGTCCCAGACGCAGAATCCACATGGAGGAATCCCTGTTTATCCCTTATCGGCCCACCAGGCCCAAAGCTCCTTTGTCCTTCCACCTCCAACTACTGTCTCCCCATGGAATCAGAATTGGAGTCCAGTGTGAGAATATAAGTGTTTCTAGCATCTGGAGATGGGGAATTGCTGGCCCTCTCCTGCATCCTACAGAGATTGACTGTGCAGCCGTTTCACTTGGTTCTCACAGGGCTGCTCACATTCCCTGATAGTTTTCACTTTACTTGCACCAACTTCCAATTCCTGAGAAACTTTCACACTGCCTGCTTTGGACCCTTCCAGAGCACAGCCAGTGGTTTCACACGGCAGGTCCTGGCCATCAGGAGCTGAAACAAACTTCTCCCCAGGCAAAGGGTTGCTCTGGTGCTTACAGACAAGCACCTTTCCTGTTCACTCTCCTTCACCTTACTCCCATTTTCTGCAGTCCCCACAGACGGGTCAGGAAAAGTTTCAGGGAAATTCTCTTCCTCAAGAGCTCCCCCAAACAACAACTCACCCCTGTCTTGCTCCACAGGGGCACTGCTCCCTTGAGCCACAACCAGCTCCTGGGTTTCACCTACACCCAGGATCACTTCTGGCCCGTTAGGCAGATTCCCACGTAATCCCCCTCCAGGCAGACAGCCAGTACCACCGGACAGAAGGTTAGGGATTTTCCTCCCTTCTGCTACCAGTTCCTTTATCTTCATCAGTCAGCGTAACTCCATTGCCCGTCTGTTCTTGTGTCCTGGTGAGAGGATGACTCTGGTAGGACAGAGCCCTCTCACCCCTCCCAGTGACACCTCAGCATCAGGCAAAGAACAAGTACCAGAATCGTCTGGTCTCTGGGATTCCCTGATGATACTAACTGGATTAGACCAAGTTAAAGCATCATCCCCCCTGAGAGACACAGAGGTAGGCCCACTTCCCATCTGGGCTTCAGCTGCCCTCAGATCCAGCTCTGGGATCTTGGCTCCATCTCGAGCCCCCACAGGCTCAGGCAAAGGATTCACTTCCCCAGAAGCAGAAGCACTTTTCTTGCACCAAGGACCAGTGTCCTTAGCAGGGATACCACTGCCCCATCCCAGAGCCATTCCCTCTGCTCCAGCCCCCATGGCTGGATTCAGAGTCACACCTGGAATGCTCTTTTCTGGTGGATCCTTCTCCAGCCACCCTAGGCTGAGGAATCCTCCTCAGACAATGGGCTAGTTTCCTCATTGGCACCTTTTCCAAACGCAGGCTCTGCTCTCTCCCCAGGCTGCTGCTGCTGTTCAACACAGACAGACAATGGGAGACACTCTCTCCTTTGTCCCAGCCCCCCGGCTGGTCTCCACACACACACAGAAGGTGAAGCAGCTTCTCTCACAGACAACTTGCCATTCCCAGTGGATCAGCTGCTTTCCTGCACAGGCACACAGGGACCTTCCTTGGCCCAGGCCTGGAAAACTCTTCGCAGGTCTGTCTTGGCCACTAGTAGATGATGGGTTGGAATCGCTCCTTCCCTCCTTGAGCTGTGGCAGGCCACTCGGTTCAGAACTCCATGCAGTCCAGGGTTCCCTGCCCCGATCCGGGCTCACCTCTGCAGGATTCTCCTTAACCCTCAGCTCTGCCACTGCACATCCATGCTGCCTTGTCCAGCTTCTTTAATCTCGATTCAGTTTCCAGGTGCTGCCACTTCACAGCGGAGTTGCTCAGCGTGGTTGCAGGCTCTCAGGCTGATGCCCTCTGCACCCCACGATTCCTGGAAGAATCCCTTCAGTGTGCCAGGCTTCTTGCGGGTCACAACCTGCCCGGGGTTAGGCCGTAGGCCCCTCTGCCCTCTGGGACCGACTCCAACAGACTCCCAGTGGAACCCCTTCTTCAGTGTGACACCCGCTCTCAGGGACCATGAGCACACTGTCTTGGGAAGAACTCATTCAGTGTCAGCCTCCTCAGGGGTCACTTGTTCCTGGGGGTTGGGCTCTCAGCCCCTCCACCTTCTGGGACCGACTCCAACAGATTCCCAGGGGTAACCCCTCCTCGGGTGTGACACCCCCTCTCGAGGACCACGACTGCAGTTGCTTGGGTTCGGCCGCAGGCCCCTCCGCCTTGGGAAACTGCACCTCACTGCCCGTCAGCACACCTGGGTCTCGCAGGCCCCACTTCTTCCAGGGCCCCGGTCACTTACTGCTGGATGCTCCATCCTCGGGGTGCAGAACATCCCACTTCTGACACCAGTGTGATGGGGTTCTGGGGTCCCCCAAGCTCTGCACCCGGTCCGCAGGCAGGAGAGTCTCTCACTCAGCAGGAAAACAGCAGGTTTATTAGCTGACAGGACACAGCGTCGTACAGAGGAGTCGGTACAGCCGGCAGAGACAGCCAGTTTAATCCATGTTGGGGAGAGGAGGCCCCGAGGGGCCCCCAGAGCTGGGGCCTGGCCCCCTCCTTTGTCTCGCTCTCTCCCAGCCCAGACTAACTGCTTCCAACTCCCAGTTCCAATTCAAACCCCTCAGGCTCCACCTCCTCCTTTGTCTGCAGTACAAAGGTGTTACCTGGTTGCCAGGGTTACCCTCAGCAGGAGCCCCACACCCTCTGTGAGCCACTCACACACACACAGGTATCCCCCACTCCATCACACAGGCGCCTCTAGTCTCCCCTCTGCCACATACCCCACGTTCCTCTTCCCATTACTCCTAACCGCCAAGTTGCCTTCACCTGGTCCCTCACCTCTCTCTGCCTGGTTCCTCTACCCGCCTTCTCATAACCACCTTCTCTTTGCTTTAGCCTCAGATTTCTCTCCCCTGAATCCTCGGCTCCCTAGTAGCCTCACCACTCTCTGGAAGTGTTTCCATGGCTAATTTTCCCCCAAAGACTTTGGGAGCTGTAGGGGAGTTGCACTATTGACAGCTTAGGGTCTCTCTCACTCAGCTAAGTCATCCACCCTCTCTCCCATGCTCATCCCCATCTCTTCCCCATAGGCCCACCTGTCCTCACTGCAACCCCACATCCCTCGCTCCATATTTCCCCACTTTCACACTCATTATGCCCTTCTGTTCCCAGGAAGCACCCACATGCCTATCCCCCTCTTCCCCCAATACTCTGATTTTATGACCCTCCAGTGACAGGTCAGAACACCCTTGGGACTGTTACCCCATGTGCTGAGACCACACTGGACCTTATTTTCCATGGCAGCTTGGGCACCTCGGTTCCCTGTCTTGTTGAGTTAGACTCACTGGCTTGCTGCAACACCAACCAAGGCTCCAAGCCAAGCCTCTAAAGTTAAAGGCCTTAACTGAAATAGCACAGCAACGTTCCTGTCTCCAGCACTCAGATACTCAGCCCCTCTGGGAACTGAATCTTAGAGAGATCCATCTCATGGTGTACAGAGATCTGTACATGCTAACCATGTGAAAATTACCCTGTTTCTCAATGTAAAAAGAGACGCACAATGACTCCTCGCCCTGCCCCTGCACCCCCGGCAACAATAATTTACACCAAGTTTATTAATAAACCAAAGCATAAAGGGTAGGATTTAAGAGGTTGTAACAGATAGTACAGGTTGGACCTCTCTAATCTGGAACCCTCTTGTCTAGCAACATCTATAATCCAGCATGATTTTAGTTAGCTGGATGACCACTTATCATAGGTGTGACCAAGTTTCCCATGGTCTCATAAAGATTGTTGACAGCCACCGGCCCTGGCTCTCAGTGTTCTGTACTGTCATTTAGCTGTAATTTACCTCAAATATCTTCTAAGAGCCCAGTAAGCAGTGAAAGTATTGGTATGCACTAGAAAATATTGACCTCCCACGGCCTGGCAAATTCTCTCATCTGGCACTGGTCAGGTCCCAAGGGTGCTGGATGAGACAGGTTCAACCTGTAATAACCTACATTGTTCTGTGTGCTAAGCAGACTAAAACAGAACTCACAAATTAAGATTAATGCCCTAAAGAAACTAGTTCTATGTAACTTCTCACCCTCAAAGTTGTTCTAACAAGCTTTGTTTCACAGACTGGAAGTCCTTCCCCAGTTCGGTCTTAGATATTTCCAGCAGTTGTCTTGGGTGGAGTAGTCAGGAAGATATGATGACCAAGATTACCTCACTCCCCACCCTTAAAATGCTTTTGCCTATGGCGGGAGTCCTTTGTTTCAGTTTGACCTCCTCCCAGATACTCATGGACAGGGTTTAAGATGGATTCCAGTATCAGAGGATATGGTCACATCCCTGTGTCAGGCCCCTGTCTCCATACTTCACGGGCTGCCCCACAGATCTGCAGGAAGGTTAAGTCCCCTTGCCTTGTGCTAATGGGCCATGAGTGAGCTCTGTGTCTGGCTTCTTTTTTGTTGCATCTGATGGGTTAGTAAAAGGCTTTACACAATATGAACACATTGATAATAAATCTAGAATCAACATTCCTAACTGAAGATACAAAAACGATACATGCATGCAAACAGAACAATCATATTCAGTTAGTTACAATCAGTTGGATGATATCTCACACGAAGTATCTCACTTACAGCATATTCCAGTTATGTCATTCATATTCATAAGCATAGTCCCATAAAGAACATGGAATGCCCTGTCACACCCCCAAACTCATCTTGCCACTCGTGACTCACCTATATCAACCTACATGTATTCAGTTAAAAACTCCTCTGATTGTAGGTGTGGTGGTTTGTACTTAACACGTTTAGTTATGTTAATGTCAGGATGAGATCGCAGCCAACAAGAGGTCTCTGATTCATAAGTCATTAGGAAAGCTAAGATTCTGTCATGGTAATTTTGAGTAAAAGTCATGGGCAGGTCACAGGCAATAAACAAAAATTCACCAAAGCCTGTGACCTGCCCATGACTTTTATTTGAAATAACCCTGACAAAAATGGGGAAGGGGCCCAGCACCCAATGCAGACGCTGCTCACTGCCCCTGAAGGCTCAGAGGTCCAGGAATGGCAGCTGGTAGTTGACTGAGCTCCTTACTTCAGCTTGAAACTCAGCCCATCCCATCCCATCCCATCCCATCCCACCCCCATCAGCGTGAGTGGGAGGTCCAGGGTCTACCCAACACCCACTGAGCTCCAGGGGACTCTGCAGCTGGCAACTCCAAGGCCACAGGCATCTGCAACAGCTGGGAGTTCTTGGGGATGCATGCAGCGGCCCCTGCTGTGGTTCAGAGCTCCAGTGGTTTGGGTTTCTGGGAAGAAGCCTGTGAGTTGCAGACCTCCCTACCCCACACAGTTCAGAGTTGACAATTAGGAGCTGCAAGCCCCCACAGCTGTGAGCACTGGTGCCCCACTGGCTGACAACTCCAGCCCTGTGACCCCAGAGCTGAAGCAGAAAATGTCACAGAGATCTTTGGAGGTCACTGATTCCATGACTTAGTCATCCTTAGTCATTAGTACCTCTCAGTTTAATAGTACAAGACAGCAAATAAAACTGATTTTTTGGTGGGAGGACTTGTAACTCAGTAATCCCCAGGGTCAAAGGACCCCAATTTGAACCATTAATGCTACCGTTCACCCCCATAAGGCACACCAAATTTCAGAGGTATCCAATTAAATATTTGAATTTTAGTGCACATACAAGTGTTAAGCATTAAAGTATATAAAATGATGAGAATGGAAGCCACTACCTATTTTTCTGCACCCGTGCATGTACACTGTAAATATGTACAAGTCTTTAAATATCATTCCTAATTTGGGTCTCCCAAAGACTTACTGGATGCCATATTAGGGATGTTAATAGTTAACTGGTAAGCTTCACCCTAAATGAATGAGGCTTAACAGTTATGGTTAACTGGGGACCTTTAATCAGTCAACTGGTTAAATGTAACATTTAGCTGGTTAACTAATTAAATTAAATGCCATAATCTATTCTAGATAAAAATGAACAGATTTAGAGACCACTTTGACTTGCATTATACTAATAGTTTGATTTCTTGAGCTGGGCAAAAAATACACCTAGTATCTTTTTAATGGTTATCTGGTGGCTTGGGGCTTGTATCTTCAGATGTCCACGCTCAAATGACTCCAAATGTGGGTCTCAAATGCCACAAAGCACCCTCCTGAGGCACACCAATTTAAAAAAAAAACTACCGACACAGGTTGGATTAAGAGAATTTAGAAACGCCAACTTTTAAACAGACATGAAGCAACCTTACCTGCAGGGTGCTCCCATGCCACTACAATGACAGACACTGCAGTTCTAATTTTACAATGCTGTGCAAGGTCTGTGGTGGGTTAGGATGCACATAAATGCCTGGGAGATAGTGGTCATTGGCTGGAAGAGCTGACATCTTAGGCTTGGTCTACACTAGATCTTACAGATGACTGCAGATATGCAATTGCGTAGCTAGAGTCAACGTACCTTCAGTCAACTGTAAGGACTGTCTTCATTGAGGGAGGTCAATGGGAGCACTTCTCCCGTTAACCTTCCTTATGCCATGCAAAAGCAGGAGTAAAGCGGGTCGACTCAGACCCCAGAGAGATCGATTACCAGACATGCAAAATGGAACTCTGGAAGATCAACCCACGTCCTGGTAAGCATAGACATAACATCAGTCTGATACAGTGGCCTGAAGTGGATAGAACTACTGCTCTAGATAAAGTGAGAACTCACAATAGATCCCTTTGTGCAGGGTGCGTAAATGAACAAGTTCAAATGGATTGACAACTCTTTGGTGGCTTCTACCCTGCAGCAGAGCCCAGGGAATGCTCCACTGGTTTCAAGCCAGTACAGAGAAACACAAACAAATGTGACACTTCTTGTGAAACAAGCAAGGATCTGAAAATCGGGGGAGTGAGGGCTCTAGCATGCTCGCAATGAAGTCATTGTGCTGACAGACTGAAAAATAGAGCCTGCTCCAGAGGAAGCCAACTGGCTTTCCGCTGACCCTAAATGAGTCTAAATGAAGTAATTGCAGGGCTGCTTTCCAAATTCAAATCAGATTAGATCTGAAGTGAAACAGGGCTGGGAAAAAAAAAAATCTAAACATAACTTTTCTGATTTCACTGTCAGACAAAATGTACCCGTCAGACAGCTGCACTATCAAAAAGAAATGTGGTTGGTACATTACACACATTTTACTGTCATCTGGTGGTAAGTGGAGGAAAAGTGAGGTGATTTCAATGCTCACTTTGGTTTGCCACTTATATCAACGTTACCTGTGAAAACCCAGAGTTGTTACCATTCTATATTCAGACTACAGTGAGGAGCATTGGTCAGAATGGTCATTGTGCCAATACTTTGACTAGTAAAAATTAAAAATACTTCTCCTACTGCCTCCTTTATAAAACTGAATGAAAAGGGAGTAGCAGTATTTAAAAATCACAACTCTAAGGGCTACAACTCTTTAGTATAGACACTATCTATGCTGACAGGAGGGCTACTCTCATCTCTGTCTGGTGGTGGTAATCCACTGCCCTGAGAGGTGGTAGCTAGGTCAATGGAAGAATTCTTCCATCATCCTAATGCTGGTCCATATCAGAAGTCATGCTGGTAGAATCACATCTCTTGGGAGTTTGGTATTTCATCCACCCGTGTGATGTAACTATACCAAACTATAAATTCATAGTGTTGACCTGGTCTGAGATGGTACAATTAAACATGAACATTCAGCCATCTAAAAGAAATGGGGGACTCTGACCGCCATTTTGCTTTTCACTCTCTGAAGAGAGCTCCCTGGCAGCCTCTTCCAAGCACAGAGTTGAGTTTTCCAAATCCCTCAGCCTTGAGCTAATGCAACTCCTGTGATCATGCTCCCAGTGGTTTCAACAGGAGCAATATCAGGCCAATGTCAGATGCTTCTGAAAACCCCACCATGAACTCTTTAGGCATTTAACAGGAGTGGACTCACCCTCAGAATCCTGCACTGAGATATTTAAGAAGCGTGTGCAATGATATCACTACCTATCCATTGTCCCTTCCCCTTGAGTGATGCTTCCTGACAGACCTTCTATTGTCTTCTTCCAAACAAAAACATTCCCACCTCTGTAGCCTTCTGTTAACCCCAGCCAGTACCAGAACCCACTTCACGCTTCCTGCTCACTGGCCCATTCACCTGCACAGAGCTGCCCTGTGCTCCAAGCAATTTTGTTTTGCCCTCAGGATGTAACTCACTTTCTCTTCCCAGGGATAAGTCAGGACCTGGAAGCAGAGAGGGGCAGAGCACATAGGGAAGGAGATGCAGGGCAGGATTTTGCTTCTCCCTAGGAAGTCCTTACCCAAATCCACCTTCCAGATGCTGTTAGTAGACACTGCACAACTAAATCAGAGGTCAGTAGACTGTTTCCAGGTAACATCCTGGGAACTGATTAATTGTATCTAAGTTAAGAAACAGTTTCTTAGTCTGTGATTCTTTGAGATGTGATGGTCTGGTGTCATTTGTAAATCTCTATGTGAGCACTGCATAGCTGCCAAGTTCATTACAAAATACCTGAAAGCTCACAACAACAGCAGCAGGCATCCCAAACACATTTACACTCACTCTATTGCCCTGTCCCTTTCTCACCACGTGCTGGTGGCTCACTATGTATTTGCGGAGCTCCTCTACATCATGGTCCATGGTGGGCTTTGCTCCTTCCTTGGATTCTGTTGTTAGCGTATAAACATTCAGCCCGCGGTGGTGTTTCACACAGTAGTCCCCCGAGTGCACTGTGTGAGACAAAGTGCTCCAAGAGTCTGGCTCACCAGCTTCCTCACTGAAAGAAAACAAACCCAGGTTAATACATAAACTCGTCTGAAATGCTGAGATGCAGTGACGCATGCACCATTCCTTGTTCTGAATACTCATCTAGTCAGTAGCCCAATCAAAAGAGATTACAGAGCAGTTTATTCGGCAGTCTAGATGGTCTGCCCTAGAAACACATACACTTCTCAATCTTGGCAGAGGAACATAAACTGGCGTTCAGTTAGAGTCAATGACAAACTTTATTACAGAGTCCTGCCAAGTCTTGTCAACTTAGAGTTTCCAAGCTGTCGTAAGGGCAAAGCGATTGCTTTCTAAAGTGAATTTAATACAGATCATGGGGGCCAGATTGACCTCTCAAGAGTGGGAAACAGCATCCTCATTTTTGGAGTGTGGACTGGAGAGCAATGGACAAGTGACATGACAACTTCTATATCAGAAACGTGAACTGAGACAATACACTCATGTCACAGTGTGCAAGCAGCCACGGTGTGGTAACTACTTCCATTCACTACTAAACTAGACTTGATTTGAACAACTGGCCTAGTGGGGAAAAAGCATGTATGATCATTCTTACATAAGTTAGTTCACCAATATCCTGAGTCTTGAAGTCCCTCTGAAATGCGATTATTGCATTACAGAGCTTCCCATTTCATCAGGTAACGGTAACAAAATGTTTTAAAGAGGCCAGTACCGGGGAAAAGGAAAAAAAAACCTTGACATCTCCACTAGCACAGAGCTTCTAAGTTAAAACTAAATTACATTCTTATTTATATAAATGAACACAGTAAAATGCCACTTGCACAAGAAACTTCAGAGCATGACTACACTGACAGAGGCACACCCCTATGGACGTTTCCTGTCCCTGTAGGTTAGGAGAATTGTTGTGACTGTGACTGTTAACATGAGCTCAGATACATAGATAGTAACTGGCACCATTTAAGAACTGGAACTAAACAGAAAAGGGTCAAGTAGAATTTCCATTAACGTTACAAGACAAATTCAGGCCTAGGAGAAGGTTCCATCTTAGAGATGCCTGTCATGAAGACTGAATTTGAATCTGAAAGTATAAGTCAAAACCAAGTGGCCTGCTGTTTCACAGTGCAACTGGTCCTTTAAAGGGAGTCAGGCCCAAACTCAGGTGCGATGGATCAGATACCTTTCAGTTGAAGCTGATCAGCTAGGAATCAGAACCAAGATTTTTTAAAGGTATTTGGGCATTACTGTGCACAAGGGTCTAATGTATAACAGATTTAGGAGCCTAAATCCAATTTCAAATGATATTCAGGAGCCTAAATCCCATGAACCAGCAAAGAGATTTTGGCTCCAACAAGGTGAAAACTCTTTTTTCAAATGAGATCTGGCCTATGTTCAAACCTCCCCCCCCAGCCCCCTCACACACACTGCTGAATGACCAAAGCTTAGGTGACAAAGCACCAGCATGGACAGTGCTTTGTATGTAGAAGATACAGTCCCAGCAACAAGGCTACACTGTGCACCTTACAGTCTTATGCCTGCAGTGGCACAATTGTGCTCTCATAAGGTCCATATGTAGAACAGGGGTGAGTAAACTTTTTATATTGGGCCCCACTTTTCATTACCATAATTACCAGGGACCCCCCAACCTGGAATTGATGCATTATGCTCCCTCAGTAACCGCGGCAGGGTGGGGGAGGTAGAAGAGGCCGTTGGATGTGCAGCTAGTCTTGGGTCATGGCAAGCAGTGCACAGCCAGAAGCCAGCTGACCCCACAATAAATTTGAGCTAAGTCTAAGTGGGGTGAAAATTTTTATGCTGCACCCTTACAAAATTTCATGGCCCCCTGCTGAGGGAGAGCTCCCCCAGTTTGCGTACCCCTGATGTAGAAGTAGACTTGGGCTCATAAATGAGTGGAGCAAATGTTCAATCTGCATTTGTTATGTGAGAAAGTGCTGGAGAATGACAGGAGAGTGGCCCACGCCTTTGTGGATTTTGCTATGGCTCACATAGCATAAGATACAAACCTCTGTGAGCAATCCTGTGCCTGGTGCGAGTTGGGGAAAATATGCATAATGGGGGAAAACAGCCACTGTGGGGCTGCTACTTTCTCCTCTATCACACAGTGGGTTAGCTAATCCAGCTGCAGTGCTATGCTAGGAATGTGCACTTTCTTGGGGGGTGTGTGTGTGTGTGTGTGTGTGTGTGTGTGTGTGTGTGTGTGTGTGTGTGTGTGTGTGTGTGTGTGTGTGTGTGTGTATATATATATATATATATATATATATATATATATATATATATATATATATAGCTTGCAGAGCGTGACCCTGTCAGAACATGTGTAATAGGGAGACAAGGAGCTGGGCAGTTGAGCATGAGTTTTCACAGGAAAAAAACCAAGATGTGTTAGTTAACTCATGCTAGTATCAAGTTAAACACCTAGAAAACATGTAGCTACTTGTAGCTCTCACACAAGTTATCTGATTAAATTCAAGGCTGCGATGGAGCTTAGGGTGTAACTCAGCCTCCTAACTCATTTGAAAACTATAAACTGCTTTAATTTCACAGTTTTCATCTTGTATTAGCTCTAGTCTGCACTATACAATTAGGTAAACATAAGGCAGCTTGGATTGGCAATTACGTCAGCATCTACACTACAGTCTTTTCCCACTGACATGCCCTACTACTCCAAAATAACTTCACCTCCATAAAAGACCAAAAGCTCACATCAATATAGTTACAGCTACACAGCGTCTATATAGATATGGGGATATTTACATGGTCTCTTAGATCCCTTCCAGCACAGCTCTGAAACTGGCAAGAAAGCCAGCCAGCTAGAGCCCCACTGCCCAACCCATGGAGCTGGGTGACTGAAGCTTGCTCCTGTCTGGGAGCCGGGCATGGATGGATCCCACTCCCAGCCGGGAGCGATGGGCAGTTAGACCCCACTCTCAGTAGGGAGGGAGCAGAGAGGCAAGGGGAAGGGGCAGTCTACTGGGGGCCTGTGGGGCAGCTGGGTTCCCAGCGGGTGGCTGACAGCACACCTCAGAAATCAGGCTCTCCATTCCCCACACTACTACTCTTCAATAATCACTGACTGAAGGAGAGTAACATGGATGTGCATTACCACTGTTACTTCTATGTTGCCTGTGAGTCGACTTAAGTTTCAGTGTAGATACACCCTTAGTTAATTGATGTTGAGAACATGTCCTTCTTCCCTAGAGAAGACCAGGCCCAAGTCCCACTCTGTTCCCCAAGTTTCTTCTGGGGCAGTGCAATTACAAATGACTGTGTAGGTCAGATGCATGGCAAAGCTACAGTTCCTATGCGATAAAGGAATTCTGATACTAAAACTAATGCATTCCACTGAGAAATACATCCATAGGCCTCATAAAATTACAGGTATGTTTATGAACACCTGTCATTTTGAATCCTCCCGTTAAAAACGGTTATCCTTTTAACAGGTTAATGAGTACCCAAGGAAACTACTTGAAGAAGGCAAGTCCACTGGATGTCATTATACAAGTATACTACTCACGCCCCAAAGCCATGCCATGGGCATCCTCACGCCAACTCAGGCCATGGCCCATGGAGAGCGCTAGGTACCTGGCTCCTGGGTGTGAGAAACGGTTCCAACCTCTCTGGGGCACCCCCAATACCCCCCACCACCTGCCTAACAGGGATGCTGCAGGCGAGAATTTAAAAGAAACATCTAAGTCTATGAAGCAGAGCAGTAATGAAGAAATGGATCTTTATCAAAATTGGTGTTAGATAGTAGGCACTGTCACATGGGGCTACCCTGAGACAGTTTCATACCCTCTATATATTGGAAGAAACAATCCTGTACTGACAGTGGGTGATAGACTAGATGACCTAACAGATATGGCTCACATCAAATTAATCTATGATTCATCCAAATCAAGCCCAGTCTAAATGGATTTGATTTTCCTTCCTGTTTCCATAAAGTAACTCAACTGACTTCCGTGGAATTACCCCTGATGTATTCAGAATCAGAATCAATACTTCAGTAAAGAAACAGAAGGTAATGTACAGTTTTCTAATATGAATGGCTATTTTAACTTCTGTAAAAGGGCCATCAAACCCCTGCAATTCAAGTTAACTGAGCTATTAAAAACATAAAATAACAGAATAAATGGCCCTTCTTCATCAAGGAAGCAGCAGATATTTCTGTCTTGAGCTATTTCTCTTTTCAGCCATCATTATGAGAAATGACTGTACTTAGGGCTGCTCTCTCAACACAATAAAGCAGTCATTGTGAAAAAGCCATTCACCAATTCATGAGAGCAGTGTCAGCGAGATTAAAGAGAAGTAAGTGCAATTTCCCATCAGCTTAAAGTATATCTGAGAGATTCTTCAGTCATCCACAAAGCAATATGCAAAATTCAAGATTATAAATGACACCAAAAATGACTTCACAAGCATCAAAATTCAGAGATGAATTACACAGTAACCATGCTTGTTTGCCTCTAATGAAATTCATCATCTGCGCAGAAGCATGCCAGACTGAACAAATAATTACTTTAATATTCAAAGAAAATAATTTCTTTCATGTACAAATTTCTGGTTTTGTGTTAAATGGAATATTTCCATAACGGTGCATAAATATTGTTAAGTGGCAGATTACATCCCACATTCAGGCAGTTGCAGGGGAGTCTGGACTCAGTATGCAACCACAGTCACCTGTGTGAAGACATAATTCGAGGCCCCATCTCTACCATCCGTACTCTATGAGTTGTCCCATTGAGGAACATGATTTAAAGCAACTACTACAAAAGGAAGGTACAGCCACAGTTCAGGGCAATTGCACTGGTAGTCCTCCTTTGTAACTCAGCAGTGGCATCCATTCTTATGCCGCTGGCTCCCCTGCTGTCCCTCTCTTGACCAGAGACCTGCATGTGATTCCTTGCTGACTGGAGTTTTCCAGGCTGAGAGTTCCCCAGCAAGTTAGACCGTTTAAACACACCTGCTTTGCTTTCTCCAGAGGCTATAATTAGAGTAACTGCCTACAGACATAAGGTAGCCATAGCTTTTCCTAAGCAAGCAAATTTATTTTCCTGGTGAAAGCATCACAAAGAAAACAAACTAGTACCCCCTCAAAAAGCAACTTTGTGCATACAAAGAAGTTTACTAGAGATCACCCTTACTCTGACAAGGGCTCTGGGAGGAATCAGTCTTTCAACTGCCCCTGCCACTGAAGAGCTTTTCTATGTTCACAAGAGCCTAAGAACTTTTGCTCAGAACCAGAATGCCCACGAATCTGTGTGTCACTCTTTCACATAGTTTGGGACTCTGATCTTGCCCTCACGTAACAAGTTATTAGATGTCCCGCCACCCCACTGAAGGGCAAAGCTTCAAAAGGCTGATTTCATGCACAACCAGATGGGGTCTATTTGCACACCTTTGCCCCTCAGAGCTTTCATGGGAAACCAGCTTAACTTGGAAAGCTCAACTTTTGTCTGGCACATTACTTCAAATAAATATATAACCCACTCAGTGTATAACTATATAGCAGACAATATCAGAAATAGGAAAAATAATTTACATTTATTGTGCTAGTCCCAGCCTCATCTTTTTGAGGCATCTAGGGAAATGATTTAAAAGACATTTCCATCACTGTATCAAACTTTTGTAGTGAGAATTCTTTGAAGTGCTTAATTTGGAGCAGTAAGAGTTGATACCGAAGGACAGACTATGAGCTTTATTCATCATAAGGGATCCCAGAAATCCATTTACCATGGAAAAACTGGGAATTTGCATTTTCACACAGAATCTTAAGTTTTTACACTTGGTGAACACAATTAAATGTATAAATTTTACTGCAAGTGCCAGTGTCACTTATTCAATATGCAAAGCACACGGTCAGTATCTAAATGTTCTTTGAATGTGCACAGCCCAACATTCTCCAATAAACTGCTTCTGGCACAAAGGTTTTTCAAAAGCGTATAAGAGTTTGTGCTTTAATGTGTCTTAAATTTCAATGTAGCCTCCAGATCTGAGTAATGAAAGTTATGACAAGATGCCAAAATTTTTAAAAACCATTCCCTAAAGACCATGTCTCACTGTGTTTGGGAGGAACAAAGTTCACATTAATGGTAACGTGCTGGTCAATACTGTAGGCAGCAAGACTGCAGATTACATTCGAAGGCAGACAAACACAAATGGCAATTGAGTACTTTTATTTTATTATAATGATTAATGGCACTGGTAGGCTCTGGACCTGTTTAAAAATTGTAAGCAGACCAATAAAACAATATGATCAACTGATACCTATATACTGCAGCTAAGAAAACTAAAGTTCACAATTTCATATGGATTTTTACATTTTTTATTGGACATCTTTGGGGTTTTCATCATGGAAAACTAGTTGATCAAATCTACGCTCTGAGAGTAATCACACAGCACTGAATAAAATTCTAGCATAAACACGTGGATGAATTCTCTGCCCTTAGTCCCTGCTTTGGTTGTTCCAAAATCATAGTTAGATACAAGACATTCCTAGATAGAAGAAATCTCCCTTTAGGGATATATAGTATTTGCAGCCAAGAAGGAAAAATTCTTATTCTGTACCTATAGTGACACATTTCAGATTAGGCTACAAACTCAAAAAGGAGAGAGAGGCAAATCAAGCAACCCAAATCATTGCTACCACTACTGTCACTGAGATCAAGCCCTACTAAATCCAGGAAACTAATTAGACTGGTCATACCCTAATGAAGGTAGCACATTTGAAATGTAAAAAAGCACAGTATATTTTCATCTCTGAAGGCAGTCCAAGAAGATCATGTCCTCTTCCGTGGTGAAGAGCACTTCAGGTAACAAAATCAGAGAGTTAACACAGAAGAGCATATAGTATGAGTCTGTAACAGTACCTTGCAGTGGAAAGAAATAGAAGCCTGCAGCTATACCTCAAGTCTTTGTATTTCCTGCAACTACTGATGAGATATTTTTAAAGAGGGAAGAAAAGCAAGAAGGGGGGAAAAATGTGCTCCAAAAACTTTGTCGATTCAGAAAGATGCATTTGCAATTAAGACTCTGGGGTCCTCAGTGCAAAGTTTCAGATACTAATTTGTGCAGGTATGAAAACCATATGGAGTCCATCCGTGAGTAATTCTGAAGTATCAAGATTTTCCACAATACAGAAAAGAAAGAGAGAGTGAGACTCAATATACTGGTGAGTTAAACAGAAACTTGTGTCGGGAAAGACTTATCCAGCATCTTTCAAACACAAGGGAGGTTGAACTGGAAATAACCATGTTATTTCCTGAGGCTAGCCCCTTCAGTCCTTGATACTCTGGAACTGGACTTTGGCTCAGACAAGGCAAAGATTACATAAACTTTGTCAACTTTCATAATTTTACCACAAATCTCACAATTTGACTATTATTCTGAAATCCCCAGATCCTAGATTCATGTGATTATGAGATAACCTCAGAGGTTTTTAAAGTAAGAGTCTAGCCTTCATGGTAACGGGGAAAAAAGCTGGAAAATTTAAACTTTAAGTCTCGAATACCAGAAAGTTAGACAAAAACAACGTTTTAAATTAAACCCATGATTTTGATCACTCGGTGTAGAATCAGATCCCAGAATATTTCCCTATTAATAGAAGGGAATTCTATTATGTACAGGGGGTCCCTGTTATACACCTCCTTGCTTAATGCTGTTTCACATTTACATCACTGCTCCCTGAGCTAAAGCAAACAAAGGTGAATTCTTCCTTTAAAGAGAAAGTGACAGAACCCAAACTTAGTGATGTTAAAATGCCTACACAGGCTTTTTTCCCTAACAAATGCAGTTTAAAAATGCTAACAAATACAGTTTTCAATGTAAACTGCTGTTTAAAAATGTTAATAAAAATGATGAGACCATTAAAATGTTTTTAAAATGCTGTTTAAAAGAGCTAATGAGAATGGTTTTTGAATTAAGGTGAGCATAAATTAAATGTCTTTGCTTGAAAGTGCTAATACAAAGAGTATTCAATTTAAAATAAGTGTGAATGAAATGTTTAAAAAAAAAAAACCTATGTGAGTTGTGTTTTGGTTGTTTGACATGATGAGCTCAGAACAGTAACATTAAGTCTCTGAGGTCCAGGAACCTAAGCCTCCCATACCCCACTGTTTCCCTCCTTTGCATCTCAGAAGTGATTTAGGACTTCATGGAATGCATCCCCCCATTTACATCAATTATAACACTGTTTTGTTTTAAGTCCCAGGATCCTGGAAAATATCTGCAATGCATAGTGGGGACCCCTTGCAATTACTCTGGGTAAACAACTTTTAATGGTAAGAACCATAGTTTCAGTGTTAGCTTTTTCTTGAAAATACTATCACTGATGAGGCGGGGGACACAAATGAAATGGTATCCACTACCATTGTGCAGTGGTAATATGAAATACTCTGGAAATATAACCTCTCAACTGCAATAAAACAAAACTTCAGTACTCACCAATGACATTTTCAATGATTTTGTATGGTTTAAGGGGCCTACTACAAGACACTCAGGTGATTAACTTTTCACCAACAACTGCACCTGACTGTGTGGGTGTGGGTATGTGTATGTGAGAGAGAGAAAAATTTACATTTTAGAAAGCTCCAAAATTAAAAGGAAAGTGGCAATAAATAAATTTGTTAGTGCCCTAAGATTATTTTATAGATGGCTTGTTGGTTTGAATGCTTTCTGATTTGGCAAGAAAGAGTTAAATATTTACTGATGTAAAAGTGACTAATTCCTCACCATACTGCATCTGGAAGTGAACAGAAGCAGAGTAGAAAATTAGGACATTAATAATTTTGGATTGTGCAACCAGTGCCCAACAGTGAAAGGTGAACTGCTCAACAAATGGTTTCAAAATGCCTTCTACTGTAATTGGAAAATGATCAGACCACCAATCAAATACCAGACAATGTAAAATTACTGACAGGTAGATTTGATTTGCATCCCTTCTTTAATAACTGTTCACAGACATTCATACTCCCAGAGAGTTTGAATTGCACTGAGAATAATTTTGCATGCTATCTTATTTCCTCAAAGGGAATACACTCCTTTAAACCAACCATTTCTCAAGCTTCCATGAAGGCTTTATAATAAAAAACCAAATCAGCAGCGCTATATTATATATACAGTAATGTCCCGGTATGTGAGATTTCGATTTGTGCTTAACTTGCATAAAATGCAAATTAAGTGCAAATCGAAAGCGCTCCAGCCCCTGGGACTCCCCCAGCTGGGGAAAGTAGGGAGTAGCCACCCAAGTGGGGTAGCCAAGCAAGCAGACAGACATGGTGGCACTATTTCTCCCAGCTGGGAAAAACCACACCACAGCAGCTGTTTGCCCACCCGGCTTCCCCCAGCTGGGGGAGCCCTGTGGCCAGAGAGCTATTAGAGCACTGTTTCTTCCAGCTAGGAGAAACCACACCACTGCGTCTGTCTGCCTTCCCGGCTCCACCATCTGGGAGAAGCCAGGCAGGCAGACAGCTGTGCTGCTGTGGATTTCTGTCCCCTGGGCGAAGCCCAGCAGGCAGACAGCCACACCAGCTGGGGGAAGCTGGGAAGAAGCTGCACCTGGCTCCCAGAGTGGTGGGGAGCTGGGAACCAAGCAGCAGCTGGGTTTCCAGCTCCCCACGACTGGTGGAAGCCGGGAGCCATGCTGCCTCCCAGTCTCCAGCTCCCCTCTGCTTGCTGGAGCCAGGAAACTGACCAGGGCTGGTACCCTCATCAGTTTCTTGGTTCCCCTGTGTTACACAGGAAATGTGACTTATGCACAGATTGCGAGAAAGCAACCTGCACGTAAGTTGAGGCCTAGTGTACCTGTGGGCAAAGCAAGTAATATGATATAAATTCTGAAAAAAATAATTGCTTGTTATTAAATCAATTCTTCCTTTTGTTTTATGTTGACAAATTATTTTGAATTCAAAAAGACTGGTGACTCTTGGTATTTGCTGTTACAAATCCAATACTTTAGCACTGAACATTAATCAAGGAACCAAAATAGTCTATTAAAGATAACTACAGGATGAACCCACGCTAATTGAGCACTTTTGGACCTGACCAATGCTGGACGAGAGAATTTGCTGGACCATGGGAGGTCAATATTGTCTAACAGCATTACCAACATATTCACTGCTTATTGAGCTCTAAGAAGCACCTGCTTATGTACAAGAGCCATAAACCAGATGGGAACAGATACTTACATCTGTACCTGTGTATAAGTGGTGAATCTGGGAGCTCGTTTACATAACAGGCAACTTTACTGAGAGGAATAGGCTAAGTTTAATAAAACTACCCAGCCATGATAATAAATGAAATTGTCAAATGACTTATCCTTATTTTTTGTCATTGCTGTAATATTTGGAGATGAGAGAGGGGAGGGGAATGTCTTCTGCTTTCACCCTGACCGTATTTAAAGCCCTTATTCAGCAAGCTATTTAAATACCATGCCTATATTGAAGCCCACACGTAAATCCTTTGCTAAATATGAGAGATTACTCATACATTTAAAATTAAACATGTACTCAAGTGCCTAAGGTAACAGATATCTAGAGGAGTACCCATGTCAGAGGCACTATTGTTAGACTGTTTATTTCTCTCTCTCTCTCTCTCTCTCTCTCTCACACACACACACACACACACACACACACAAAATAATCAGCAACAATTGTGCTGCATTACCGAACATACTCAAGAACAATAATAGTATGTGGGGATGATCTACTCTTTGCCATTCACAATCTCAGCTGCTAAATTTCAAACAGATTTATATAGTTTCTTTCCCAATACCCTGCCCCTGAAAAGGGGAGTTTTCAGTCCACTACCAAACCGAATATTAGCTAGCCCTTGGAATCACCTCCTATACCTGACTCACAAAGCAAAGAAGAACATTGGCCTGATAGCCTGGATTATATCACACTGCTATTGTATTTGGAAACATCAGCTACTGCAAAATGTAGGTGTCTGACCCCTCTTATACAGCAAAATCACTCCCAGGAAGCAGGTTACCCCTAGGATCCAGTGAGCTTGCTCTTCGGATATATGTACACAGCAACTGGAAGCATGCCTCCTATCGGGGTGGACAAACACACACTAGCTGTTCCTGAGTTATCATGCTAAAGCCAGAAATATGGCTGTGGTGGCTAGCCATCTGCCTACATACCCTGGGCAGATTCAGACTCCAAGAGCTTGTCCAAAGAGGTGCCTCTGCCATCGCAGCCACACTGCTGTCTTGAGCACACTAGAATGAGCAAAGCTAGCATGTTTCTTTAGCCATACAGTAAACCTTTGAAATGCATGATTCTGAGTTGCGCTTTACTCACATTAAGGCGAATAAAGCGTAACTCAAAATCCCACTCCCCCGCAGGCCCTGGGTCAACCTCCCGGGCCCACATGGCTACAGCTCAACACCCCTGGCCCTGTTTCAAACCCCATAGGCTGGCTCACCACCCTCACACTTGGCTCAACCCCCGCATCCCGCCCTGGTTCAACCACCCCCTGCAGCCCTAACCCACACAAGGCTTAACTCCCCTGCCCCCCTCCCTTGCTCCCCTCCACCAGCAGGCTTAATCCTTCCCAACTGCTCCTGCCAACCCCAGGACTCAACCTTGCTAAAGGAGCTCCAGGTGCTCCTGCTGCTTCCCTAGCTGCAGAACGTGTGTTCTGCTGAGGGAAAAAGTGCCCCCCCGCATCCCCCATTTACGCAAAATTCTAGTTATGTGAAGGTGTGCGGGAACGCAACAGTCGCTTAACTCAAGGGACTATTGTATTGGGAATCATGTGCCTTTAGGGGTCAGCTCTCTCTTTGCCTCATAACATGGCCATTAAGTTTGGTGAGGGTCTCAAGTTAACAGTGGTCAGAAAAAACATGAGAAGCTACTGGCAAAGTAATCTCAAAGAAGAGCCCTTGAACTCACTCCTACCTTGGCTCTAAGAGACAGCAAACTTTCAAGGCTTGCTTATTTTCCTGTTTTCAGAGGGGTTTGGGTCATTATTTGATCAGTGATTTGTGTCCTTCAAATTAGAGAGACCCATTTAACCTGTTTTATAAATAGGGAGATACTTAGCAAATGAGGATGAGCTCCAGTAATGGAGGGTCATGATGGGATGTTCTGGAAAATTATTACTGTCTCAGGCATTATATTGCTCCATATTCACTAGGAGAGAGGCACAGTTTATTTTTCAAACTTCATTTATACATAAAACAAAGGTGCTCGGAGTGACTTATAACTTAATCAACATACTCCCCAGTAAGATCTCGCTTCATTTCAGTGTGCTGGGTGTTCACATAGAGCTTTGCCTTTTATTCTTAAAGAAACCATACACACACTTCTCTCATCAAGAGATGATGATGCAGGGACCAGTTATCAAAAGGGTTCCCAATAGAAAGCAACAACACTCCAAGAGTCAGGGGTTATAAGAAAGCAAACAAAGGCTGTTTTTTGAAGAACTGCAACAGCTTATTGGACGGGGGCGGGGAGAGAGAATACAAAACAAAAAAAAGCCTTCTTTCCTAAACAGATTTAAACATCTAATTTTCTAGAAATATCATGTTTAATTTCAGCTGAAACAACCTGTGCTTTGCAAGTGAAGCAATCGAACCCACAAAAACTGTGACGTTTTCATGGTTACTTTTCAATAATTACAACTGTTCTAATTACAGTACAATCTCATTAATTCACAGCCGTCACTGGGAGAATCACTGGAAATGACAGAGTCCTGCAAATTAACAAATGAATAATAAAAGCCCACGAATAAGGTATCCTAAAATGTCCTATGTTCATTTATGCTATCATTTATAACGTCAGTCATTGTTGTAAAAAATCAAGTCTTTGTCTAAGTACTCACTGTAGTGTGTTGCTATTCTCTATTTTGTTGAGGTACAAAGCATGTCACTTAGGACACGCAGATTAAATTGTGACAGGGAGCAGAGTACAGAGAGGTTCCATGATATTCAATTGCCTTTTGACAATATATATAGTACGTATCCTTTTCACAAAACCAGATCACAGTCTATATTTTGAAAAACTCAATATTGCTCCTCTCAACAGGGATTTGTAGAACAAAATCCTACCCACCCACCCCCATTCCATTGGCATGCGAAGTCCTAACCTTAAGACTCAACAGCAGTAAGAACAAACTACACACACTTATTGCCATATTCCTCCACATCATGAGGGCTCCCTCCCCACCATAGGAGGAGGAACTGAGTAACATCAGAGTTTGGGGTCTGCAAGTTCTCAACTACACTGTCAAAACACCACTGGGGAGCACCATTGTTGCCCCAGCTCTTAACATGATAGATGGCCTGTAGCATCAATCAGCACCACTGTCTTACACATTTTGGAAGGATTTTGTCTGCCCAATCCTCCACAAAGGCCTCCCACAAGACCTATTTATAGAGCTCTCTCAAGAATGTGATCTCCAATGCCTTGGGCTGGGTGTTCACAGCTTGTCATAGTAGGCAGAGTATGTTCTGGACAAAACAGAGTTATCCTGGTCTGAAAACACCTGTGTATGGCTGACGCTCTTTCTTGGAGTGCATTAACTCCATTTTTATAAGGAACTCAGGAATCTTCTTTCAAAACGTACCACATCTCCCATCGATTGAGTTAGTGCAGTCTATCGTTCAGTGCACACAATGTGGCTGGGAACTACTTGAGCAGTCTTGTACTGCTTAGCAGGCATTCTTCATTGATCTGTCTGTCCATCTGCAACTCCTCTACTGTTCTGGAGTCTTGCTAACCAGACATCCATGCCCTCTCATACCCCGCATCCATGCTGTTGAAAAACTAGTATGGCACCACAATTGGCCATTTGCTCCTGGATTCCAGGGTATCACCACAACCGTATTACTCTGTCAGCCTGTACAACATGCCTCAAGCAGCTGTTCAAAGCCACACTGGGGTCTTAGGTCTCCTCCCCATCTGGGGGGAAGCACTGAGGGCCAGACATCTCTTACCAGTTGTTTATAAAATGTCACAACAGGATGCTGAGCAGCACCAGTTAAACAGCAGGCCGCTCCAGAGAGTGGACATTAAACTCAGGGCTGCCAGGAGACAGTCATGGTAATACACCGTGTCCATTTTTTGATGAGCTGGACAGGATATTAAGCAATTGCATCAGTACTGAATCCAGGGAAATTGTAGACCCCAGAATGAGAGAAAGAGTCATTCAAGGAGGAGCACAAGGAAGGCAGTGAAGAGCTCTCCCCAGAAAGCGAGGGTCTTTTCAGGAGACAGGACCCTGAAGATGGAGATGTAACGATCAAGTTTCATTCCATGCTAAAAGTCCAGCCTGGGACTCAAGAGGCAGACCATATGGAAGAAACCTCAGCATGTAAAGTATCTGTTGCCCTCCCTTGTCCTGCCTCCCTTTCTCCCCCACCCCATTTGAAAAATGTCTCATCCAGGATGATCACCAACTTCTGTCTCACACTGAAGTTTTCTTTATTTATTAAAGTAAGCAGAGATGGGTTCTCAAAGATCCAGGCGTTGTGAACATTTCCAGGTCACCCTGCTTTTATATGTATGAGATTCTGCCATGGAGGCCATGAAGCACCATGGAAAAATACCCCTTTCATCTTATAACCTCCAAGCCCTGAGGGTGTGGGGAGAAACAGTAGGTACATAGGTCCCATCAACCGCCACAGTATGGTTTGGGAATGCCATGTGTTCAACGCCATTGATAATCTCTTGAGCACGACAGAGCTTTGTAATGGAGTGAACATTATTGTAACAGTGTGAGAGGGAGGCCAGGCAAGGAAGGGGTTAAACAAGGCCTGTTGGCCCAAGAAGCCCCACCCCGTTTCACCTGCAGCCAGTGTCAGGCCTGGAGGGGTATAAAATGAAGGAAGCCTGCCCAGTTTGGGGCTGACCAGCCAAGAGGCAGGAGCTGGCCCTGAGGCAGCAGGCCCCAAGCCAGAGCTGCCACCCAGTTGGCTGCCAGAGGACGCAGCCCAGGACCTTCCCCCAGGCACTGAAGGGAGTGGGGAGCCCCCCCCCACCTCCCCAGGGAACCCCTCTCCCGCCAAAAGGGGGACTAGATTCTCGGGGCCATGTCCCAACCCTAACCCACAGACGCCCTGGTGGGGCTGAAGACCCACCCAACAGGCCCTGCTGGGGGCCTATCTACTAGGCCACCCAGTCCAGGGGCAAACTGCTCACAACTATCTTATGCACATTCTGTGTCGAATTGGTTGGCTATGCAGAAGTAGCATTCAGGGGTAGCCAGTTTCCAGAGACGACGAGGGTGACCCACTTCTCAATGGACATGCGGCACTACAGCTCTGGGGTAGTTTATTGCAGATCGTTCCTTCCCCATCCTGAAATTTTCTCACACATTTCTGGTGATAGCACTGCACTGAGTGGAACTGTTCCAGAAACATCTTTTGTAATAGGAGATATTTAGTATCACCCTCATCTTCTTCGTCCTTGTTTTCTGTGACTACGGTTGCAGCCATACCATCTGCTTGGTGGTGAAGTGAACAACGCTCAAAACTAAAGCCAACCTGTTCAGAGAGCTTAAATAAAGCCCAACTGCCACTGCAGAGTCACAGTTGCCAGCACAGTAGCATGAACAATGCTGGGTCCATGCTGGCCACTAGCAATTCAAAAGTAGAACCAGTCCACCCAGGAAAAGAGGAAGACCAGGGAGAGAAGAATCATGGGATTTTGTTTTTGTTTGCTTGTTTGTTTGACCACATATTCCACAGTTCCACTGGTTTCAGCTAAGCATCCCGCTATGTGGTGTGAAAACAATACGAGAGCATACGCAGCTCAGCAGCGAACTTAAAAAGGACCACACGAATTACATCTGAGAATACCACATGCTTTGTACACATCAAGCCCTGAACACCAGGGAGAACAAAGTCGGGGGCAGGCCCCCTTGGGGGCAGAGGGAGCATGCAGCACAATTGGCTGTAGGGTCTCAGGCTCATCCATCTCATTAAATATGTTACTGTTTCTATGTCTGGATATTCACCTTTGTACAGCAATTAAGTTTTTATATTCTATATACTTATTTCCTTACACATGCTGAAAGGTTTTTTTTTTGTTTTGGTTTGGTTTTTTTTCCATATGAACATAAGTGAAATTTCCATCAGTTTGGAGTACACTAGACAGGTTGGGAGGCCCTGCTTATTGCAGAGACAAAAAGCAAGGCCTGATGTAAAAGTTTGCGGAGCCCTGCTGTACACAATGGTTACGAGCACATGGCAAATGCCACAATTCTCCAAGTACAGGTTGACAGACTCAGGTTCTTGGGACACGCTATTGCACTATAAACAGCTACACAGCTATTGGAGCCATAACGTGGACTCTGAAGTCCACCCCCTTCTAGGTTGCAGAGCCCAAGACACAACAGCTACCCAGGTATTTTTAGCACACTAACCTGAGCCCCAGTTTGCTGACCCAGGATGCAGAAGCTCATTGCCATAGGATGTACAGACATACTCAACGACACAAACTGAAAGACGGCACAATTATCCTGTGCGCATGCTATTAATCTGGCTTACACACTGCATGCCAGCTGGAGTTAATTCAGTGCCAACTGAACCCCTCATGTAGACAAGGCCTTAATTCTCTTTGGAGCATGGGCACTCCTTTTATGTTGTTGGTACTAACAGTGGGGACCCTGGTCTGCAACCAAAGTTGGTAGGCACTACAGTAATAATAATAATAATAATATACCCACACAATGTTCATTCCCCATATACCCATACGTTATGTCCTCATGAGTCAGGCTATGAGGAGGATTCAGTCTCTTACTGATGAAGTTAAATAACAATTTGAAGCACTACGTATAAGAGAAATTCAGATCATATTGGTAGTGTTATTGAAATTTAGTTTTTTATCTTCACAGGCGAACAGCAAGGCCATGATAAAGCTTCTTATCTCACGTCAGAGTCATTCAGAGTAATGCTAAGGGGATACTGCCTGGTATCCAAGGACTCACAATTTTTAATTTTCACTCCAACACATGAACCAATTGTGAAATATTCCTTAAGTACATTGAGTGTCTGATATAATAGGTTTATTTACCCATTTTTAACTAAGTTATCAGCTCTACTCCTACTTGGGTAATAAGAGTATTTACGGTACCTGCTGCAAATAATACAATCAAGTTTTGATTTGTGCAATTTTCTTGATTGTATACCTATCCTTTTATGTTGCTAACCATCTAAATGCTTAAGAGAGTTACACTTTATCTCAGAGTTAGCTAACTACATTATAGGGTTGATCCATTTATTTCAACTTTAATACAGTATGCAGACAGGAGGTATGTGGCTATCAAAATTTTATGGGGAATGAACATTACTGCAGAATAGTTCATTCATGAAAAGATCAGTTGGGAAAGAAGGGTAACACTGTCCACGCTGGCTCCATAATATTCCCAGCTGATGGGTACAAAACGAAAGCTTAATGTAGAGCTTTTTTCCCCACTCTCTCTGTACTTTAATCTTCCACCTCACAAGCTTCAACATTTTCTGTCAATAGCATGTTAACTTCAACTACTACAGCAACACATACCACATAATTTCATTTCAGCTTTGAGAATTCTTCTCTTGTATCTTCTAAAATAATAATAATGGAAAGCAAAGAAAAAACCTAGTAACATGCGCTGGTCTTTAATAACATTGACACAATGCATGGCATTGGGCAACTGAATTCAGACTTAAAGAAGAATCTAAAAATTCAGAGCAGAAAAAGAAAGTTAACAGCAGAAAAGGTTAAGATGACAGGATATCAAGGTAATAAGAGTACATAACAGTTCTGACTAGTGCAACTGGTTAAAACCATTTCTTCTGTTTTGGCAAACATTCTGCTTAAAGCAAGCAGATTAAAAACATGTCATTAGCCTTGACTTCAAAACTACAAACCTCCATTAAAAATAATTTCTAGTCCTCCAAAGCATTCTTGTAAAGAACTTCAGTAAAGAGAATTTGAAAATGGTCACATGAAACTATGCAGCTTCATAAATGCCTGATTTTGTTTTTAAACACACAAGTTAATATAAATCTAAGCCTTCAGTTATGCTTTTTCCATAAATGACGACATTCTATTCTACAGAATCAGCATAGCTTATGTAAAGAAAAACTAGTAGAGAATACTATTTAATATCAAGAAAAAAAAAAACACAAAAATCCCCAACACCAGCTTCCTGCTGGAGGTCTGGCATACGTGCAAGGAAAAACTTCTTCACTTGTGTTTGCATAAGATTTAGCCCTAACTGATGCTACAGCTGTAGCATGAGGGACAGCTGTAAACAGAAGACTGCAACAATAACAGAAATTAGAACATAACATGGCTATTGTATTCCCCATAAATCTTGAGGCCCTGACCAATCCTCTCCAACAACAAAGGCAAAAATACAGTGAACAACAAAAACGAAACTTAATTGTAAAATAAAGTACTTGACTGAGTTATACAAATAACTATGCAAGTAGAGGCAATCTTGTGAAGGGATATGGGATGGTGGGGGGAGAATGGAAAGCCAACACAAGAACTCTGGAAAAAATCATTCTTACTCTGTCAAAAGCTGATGCAGCTTCTGATACCCCCTCTCCAAGGCCAAGGTCACAGGTGTAGCCCCTTCGCTGTTGCGGATGCAAAGAGCCCCTCTTCCACCCGGCTGCTGTAGCAGAAACCACGTCAATCTCAGCAGACCCAGCCTGACTGCAAAATGCATTAATGTCTCCCGAGGGCTACTCTCTGTGAAGAAAGGGGAAAAAAAAGAGAATGAAACAGGTTAGATGAATGCCAGTTCCCCACAGCCGAGCTATCGGAGTTGAGCCACACTCAGACAAAATACGGTACAATGGTTGGCATAAGACTAGCAGTTGCTCAGAGCCAAAAACTCAAGCAACATGAACACAGAAGCACCTGAAAAACATAGGCAAAGGCTTGCTGTCCACATTCAGCAGGCGGTGGCACCTCAGAAAAAGGGGATCACCTCACGGACCTTAAGAGTGCTCAGACCTGCCAGGATCAGACCTGCTGCAGAAGGCAATGAGAAAAAGTGCAGCTCCTAGGAGGGTTTCATATATAGAGCATTTAACTACCCCAAAACAGAATCTCAGTACTAGGCTGTTTGTGTCTGTTGTTGGTACTTTTCTTCCACACAAGAGTGAATCAGGATTTTGGCACTGACAAATTTGCAGTTTAATCGTGAAGCTTCTTCCCTGGGCACAGCAAAAAACTCCTTTGCTCACAGCAAAAAACTCCTTTGCTCAGTTGGGTTTCAAGTGGCATCATTACGGCCTTTAGTTAAAAAAGCAAAACAAAACAACAATTTCTCTGCTTTTTGCCACGTAGCTTTTGCTGAGCTACTTAACTGGCACAGCTCCTGCAGAACGTAATCTGCATTCGAGAATCACAAACTTCCTAGCACAGTCAACCAGACAACTCCAAATTAGGGTTTGGGCGACTTGCTTCCCCCCCAGCCCCCCACACACACTCACCCACAGCTACCACCTCAATCCCAGCCGCCTCCCAATTGAAGTGAAATCACACCCTCCTGAACATATGAGACTGCGGTGATATAGAAGATTCTAGGACAGTATTTCTTAAACTGTGTTGTGCAGAACACTGGTTTTTCCCAGGAACAGCTCGCAGGTATGTCGTGAGCGTTTGGAATAATACACCAATGGTCTATATTGTCTGTTATGAAAACCGGACACAATGTTACTTCTTCATTGCTATGATGCCTGATTAAATTACTTCATTTTGGTTTTGCTGTATATGTTCCTGTTTGTTTGTTTGTTTGTTTGTTTTTGGTCTGACAGCAATTGTTTTTTTTGAAGAAAATTTTCATAAGTGTTCCACATAAAAAATATAGTTTGGCTTTCCATGGTATCAAAAGGTTTAAGAAACCCTGTCCTCACAGATTACAGAGAAAGGACATTCCTCAGAGACATCTGCAGCCTATGAAAGAGCAATGAGAGGAACATTAGTAGAACGTGCTACAGCATGGTAGTGCACAGACGAATGAGGGGACAGGGTACCTGATCAGAAGACATTACAATCTTAATAGATAAAGAAAAAAAAAAGATGGCAGACCATATGGAAAGAAATGGGGGCTGACGATACAGAAAAAAAAAAGTTGCTGGGGCAGGAACTTTTCCAGATAGGAAAACAATAGGTTCCAAAACTACCTTCCCAGCAACTTATCTTACACACTCATTGTTCTATTTTATCAGTACTGGTATAGCTAAAGCAAAACAACCTTCCTACCATGGTTACACTGCTATAAAAATCACACAAGCACAGATTATTCCTGTACTGAACTGGGGCATCTATGCTACCTCTCCCAAAAGAGTTTATCATCCCTCCCTCTCCCCCAGGTAAAAACTTCAAAAGAACCTAAGTGACTTAGGAGACCAAGACCCATTTTTAAAAGTGACAGGTCTTCCATACTTGTCCTTTTCGAAAAACGTACCCAACTTAGCAAAACACAAACTGTGCACCAAGTTATACACACAAATCCAAGAGCTTCTCTTTCCTGTGTTCCTATACTACCCTCATGCTCAAGGATCCATATATGCTACACTAACGACTCTGAGTACCCACGTGAGAGTATGCAGTCTTCTACCAGAAGAGACGGCACTTGCTGTGTCGAGCACATTAAACATAAAAACTCATGATCCAGCCTCAGACTGTGAGGATCTGACTACCGTGTGAACTGGCATCCAGCCAGCCTAACAGACAAGCATGAATGATGGCAGACAAGAGACAGAGTACTGTACATGCAACAACTGAGAGGGCTCAGGGCAGGAGTGTTAGCTGAATACATTTTCAGTGACAGACAGTACAGAACTCACATGGCTAGTGTTAAAAGGGATGTGCCATCTGTGAACTAGATAAAGTTTCCAAAGTAAAAATGCATCCGTCACTGTAACCGGCTGCTCAAAGCAAGTTTATTGCCTGTCTGCATCAGGCCTTGTGAGGATGAGGGGGAAAAGGAAGAAGGCAAAGAAATAAACTTATTTCTACTTTTTTTTTTTTTTGCATATCACCAGGGAGATTCTTAGGGCACCGGACTTTAAAAATTCAGGTGGAAGTTTGTTTGAAAGGATTGGCATGGTGCAGAATGCCCATCTCAAGCCTGGAAGAGTTATGTAACCTTTAGCAGGGATTAGCTGTAGCTGTTTTCCATCATAAATGGCTGAAAGCGGAAGTTTCATAGGGGTAGGCAGAATCACCAGGCAGCCCTAGAAGTGGTAATACAAAGCCCTTTGCAATTAGAGAATTACAGAAATAAGGTACGTGTAACTGGGGAGGATAAGGCTATTTGTTCCTTATAGGTCTCCCATTAATAGGCAAAGTTTAAAGCATATAATTACTGCCCTATAATGAAAGAGCATTTTTAATCCACCTGGCAATGAATGCAACATTTTTATGATATGTTTTTGGGTGTGGGGTTTTTTTTTTGTTTTGTTTTGTTTTTGGCAGTTGTGGCAGATAGGCAGTTGAGCAGTTTAACTGGGTGATGAAGGATCAACCTTCTGTGGAAAACTGTCAAACTCACTTCGTTAACTGACAAGATTAAGGTTTAAGGTTCTTTTAACCAGTAATAAACAGCCACTGAGGAAGAAAAAATTGAATGTGACAGATCTGAGAATATACAGACTACTTCTACATGAGATGGTTTTTCCAGTAAAACTGGGCTTTCGTCAGAAAAAGCCCACAGAGCACCTACATGCTAAATGTGCTTTGTTGACAGTCTGTCAGCAAAAGTCGGCACATATGCTGGCAGCATTATACCTCTCCACGTTCAGGTATAACAACTTTCTTGACAGTCTGCTGTCAACAAAACAGCCATGTAGATGCTTCCAGGTCCTTTTGTCAACAGACAGCAGCCCTCTTTGCAGAGCCTCCTCTCAGCTGTTCTGTTGCGAGAGGGACGGACAGTCTCTCTGCTCTCTTTCAATCTGTGGTTTGTTTTTTTTTTGTAGATGCCCTCTCTTAACAGAAGTTTTGCTGGGAAATCCCTTCCAACATATGTTGATGGAGCCTTCTCCTGTAGACGGAGCTACACTCCGTTCCCTGAGCCAGAAGCTTCATTTTAATGAAGTTGATTGAAAGGTGGAAAAATAAATGCTTCCCATGAAGAGGTGCAGTATCAGTGACTGTGGACGTCCCCTCTCAAACCTGGCTTCCACTCCCGCACACCTCCCTTTGTGAGAAACTGTCCTCTTGCTCAGTTCAATCCTCACAAACCAGTGGGACAGGAAAAGAGAAACATGTTCTCACAGTTCAGTAAGTCCCAGATGGGCACGTGAACAGGCAAGATTAAGAGAGTCAAGAGAGGGGTATATTGTGCCATAAAGCATTGAGAGATGAAACATCAGCTAAAAACTGATTTGTGGGTAATTTTTTTCAAATCTTATAAACTATGATTTTCAAAGCAACAAAGGGGACTGAAATGTCGTAATCCCTGTTAGTTTTAAAGGGACTTGGTAATGGCTTTGATGGCTCAGTTACAGAATCTCTCACTGAGCTGTAGATTTGAGATGGATAGACTAGGAGGCAGAGACCACTTGTGGAAAAGCAATTTTATTTTGCTTTCAACTTTTCAGTCCCCTTTTCTCCTCCCATTGTTGAAGATATTGTCCCTTGTTTTTTCTGCAAAAAATGTTTTCCGTCACTATCCAGGTCCTCACTGGTTTTTAATTACAGTGAAATGAAAAGACCATGTGCTCAATGCTAGGCTGTAAACACAGGAAAGACTGTGATGATGTACTGCACATAACTACTTTACTGCCACATACAACAGGAGGTTAAGATGAGGGAGTGGACTATAATGGATATGAAAGGCAGTAGTTAAAGATCTAGCATTACCAGCAGCTCCTGCTGAAAAGGGAGTCAAGGGAAACTATAAAAACACGTGGAAAACATACAGATTTAAGCATATGAACCTGAAAGCACACAGTTACACTATGAATGATGA
This sequence comes from Carettochelys insculpta, assembly GCF_033958435.1. Lineage (NCBI taxonomy): Eukaryota > Metazoa > Chordata > Testudines > Carettochelyidae > Carettochelys > Carettochelys insculpta. Next base: position 32,720,182 of record NC_134148.1, read on the forward strand.
CTGCTGGTCACAAAAGCTTTATGAGGGTGAGGGATAGCTCAGTGGTTTGAGCATTGGCCTGCCAAATCCAGGGTTGTGAGCTCAGTCCTTGAGAAAGACATTTAGGGATTGGGGCAAATAGATATCAGGGATGGTGATTGGTCCTGCCAAGACCAGACAACCTCCTGAGGTCCCTTCCAGCTGTATGAGATGTGTATCTTCATACAGTAAGGTCTCAGAGTATGCAACCCTGCTCTTACACATCTGACCCCGATTCCTATTGTGTACCATGATTTCCAGTTCTGCTTAAGTCACTGCCCCTGTCCTGGCTCAACCTCCCTCAGCTCCCCACCCAGCTCCACCCACACACAACTCCAGCTCATGCCCATGCCTAGCTCTGGCTTACCACCACTCTCGCATGGCTCCAGCTCACCCAGCCCACTTTAAACTGCACACAAGTGGCTCTGATTCAAGCCACCACCGCCCCAGGTGGCTCCGGTACAACCCCCTGCTGGCTCACAAGCTGCCCACCTCCCTCCCCCCGCAGCACCAGTGCAACCCCCTTGGCTCGCCAGCCAACCACCCACACCCCACACAGCTCCAGTGCAACTCCCCTGCCAGCTCACCACCCCCACACGGTTCTGGTTCTGGCTCAACTCCCCACTCCCCTGCAGCCCAGCTCACCACCCACACTCAACTCCACCCCTCACCTCCCTGCAGCCCTAACCCACCCCAGGCTTAACCCTCCCCTACTGCCACCCCCCCAGCCTACTGCCACCCCCCAGCCCAGGACTTACCTTTCTGCTGCTTCCCCAGCTGCAGAACATGTGTTCTGCATGAGAAAAAGCCAGACTCCCACTTACACAAAATACAGGTTACGCAACCCTTGCATACTCTGAGACCCTACTGTACGTTATTAAAGCTCACTGTCCATTTCAACCATTACCTAGGTCTGTTTTACTGCTTCCACAATATTCTCTCTTCACTAATGTGGTGATATCACCAGAGACGTCTCTTGCCTCAGCATGAGAAAGGATTGTACAGGCGCAATTAAGACAAGTATCTCAATAAGACCCTTTCCTTTTTTCGGGAGGTAGAAGGGGTGTGTGAATAAGGTCAGGATGGTTTCATTCCATCAATTCCAATCCCAATTTCTATCCCCTAATTCATATGATTGCTTCTTGATTTGAATGAGCCAAGCAAACACCAACAGCACTCACTTTGCTGCTGTGAAAGTAACAACACAGAGAAGTGCATTATGTTTGCATATTATCACCTTTCAATTTCTGTCGAAAGCTATATTTATTCTCCTCAGGACAATGACATTCCTACAATCTATTCTGGAAGTAGTGATATTCAAAACATTTGCTTTGCATAATTCAACTAAGGACATTTATATCTGGCTAACTTGTATTAGACCTTTACCCTGAGTACATCTTGTTGGTCATATAAACCACACCACTCTTATATACTGAGAAAAGGATCAGTTGCTTCTAAATGATTCTTTATGTTCCAGCCTTACAACATTCCTCTCTCTCTCTCTTTTCCACATATTAGCTTTATATTCTCTCTCTTCTGAGTTTGCTTTCCCTAGAATATTTAAAACCTAAATCTTAAAAAGGGGTATTCCCTTGCCACTCTGATATGAAAGTTGCATTATACACTTACAAGATTTACTACGCTTGCAGACTGGTGATTTTGTATGCTTGGTTATCAAAGGTTTAATGAAATTCTAGTCAAACAAATTCTTTGTATAATTCCAGATTATGCACAGAATAAATAAGAGTTCAAGTAGCTTGTTTTAGACTTCCCCATCATTCCTGGCTAGCTTACAAAATCAGGCTGTACATTTTTTCTTTATTTCTTAAGAAAACATAAATTAATGTTGAGTGTGCAGAGTTTCTGGAAAGTGACACAAATTCTTCAAGTCAATGGGACTTAAGCATGTGCCTAAAAGTTAGGCACACGTTCAAGTGTTTGGACAAATAGGCACAGGTTCTGAGTCAGCAGTCCACAAACCAGGGCCCAGCGATCTGTAGTATACAAACTGAAGCACTGTCTGGCCCTCAGAAGGGTTTCTCCTTACTCTCTCAATGAGGAATCACCTTGTCTGTGTTGTTCAGTAGCCACCAGGAATCTTCAGAAGTATTATGAGGCTACTGAAGGCACCCTCTTGAAGGAAGTTAATATGTAAAATAGTCCTCATTTCTCAGACTTTAACCACAGGTTTGTATCTCTGTCATTAGTTTATTACCCATCAGAACAGAAAGGAAACCTTCTATAGGTGAGTAATGTTTCCACATTACAAGAAATTTAAGAGGGGAATCTGTTTTTATTGTTATTTCACTCAAGGATTAACTTTCCATGCCCTTTCAGTTTGAGCCATAGCAGATCCCATCGAGTGTTTGTCCATCTGACCCCATATATGACTGTGCTGAACCAATCTCCCCTCCCTTCCTTCTTGCCAGCTATTCCAAGAGTGGGGAAGGAAGATGAGTGTTCAATAGATATAAGCAACACACCTTGAAGAACAACAGTTACAAGGGTGAGTAACAGTTTTTTCTTCTTCCAGTACTTGCTCATATCTATTCAAAGCAGGTGATTCACAAACGTTACCCAGGAGGAGGGTCAGAGTCAACAAGTGGCTGATTCAAGAACAGTAACCTCGAGGCTGCATCCCCATCTGGACTGCTGTACAACAGCATAGCACAACTTGAGAGTGTTTACTGAGGACCATGTCACACTTGGATTTGCTAGAGCGGAACATGAACCGGAAATACAGTTGAAAAAGCTTGTGCTCATATTGAATGCTCTGTAACAGGCGGTGAGGCAATCTTAGCAAGGTCATAGCACCGGCATATGGCAAAACACGATCGAGGAGAAAATGCACTCTGGCAAGACAGGTAGCCCTTTCAAATGATTTCCAACCACCACAAAGAGCTGGAAGGGCTTGGTCCTGTCAACATAGAAGCCAAGTGCCTCATACTCAGAGAGTGCAGTCTTTGCTCCCACGGGGAGCAGTGAGGTTTAGGATAGAAAATGGGAAGAAAAACGTCCTGACCAGTATGAAAGCTGGAAACTACCTTTGGGAGGAAAAAATCATGTATGGGTGTTCTGATATGAGAGCATGGAGCTCAGACACACTTCTGGCAGAGGTGATGGCCACCAGAATGGTCACTTTCCAGGAAACGTAAAGGAGAGAACATGTGGTTTGAAGGGAGGACCCAGGAGCACCCTGAGGATCAGGCTGAGGTCTCAAGTCAAGATGGGGCAGCGGACCAGTGCGTGAAGATGATCCACACCCTGGAGAAATCACTCAATCAAGGGGCATTTAAAAACACAACGACCATCTTCCCCACCACCCCGGAATGGAAGGCCAAACTGGTTACCAGGAGGACCTTTAGCAAGGAGGAGGCCAGGCCCTGCTGTTTCAGAAAAACAAGGTATTCCAGCACCTGAGGGATGGAGATTAACAGGGGTGTAAGGCTGTGCTGAAGACACCACCAGGAGAAGTGTTCCCACTTAGCCAGGTATGGCTGCCTGGTGGATGGCTTCCGCATGCTAAGAAGGACATGACACACCTGTTCTGAACATGCCTTCTTGACAGGGTTTAACCATGAAGCTGTCACGCCATGAGGTGAAGAGAGTAAAGGTCCAGGTGGTGGAGAGGATAAGGATGGGAAGCAGAGGAAGCAGGATAGAAGGAAGTCCTGATAGCTCCCTCAGAGTGGGGTACCAATATTTACAGGCCCAAGCCGGAGATATCAGGATAAGGTTCACCCAGCCCCAGCTTGAGGAGCACTTTGTGAACAAGCAGGAACAGTCTCAAGATCGACATGACAAGCAATGGCTCCGACAGCGAGCCCAGAGTGAGGCGGAGGAGGACCAAAATGGTGGGCACTTGTGATTGTCCCAGGTTGCTAAGAGGTCCAGCCGGGCAAAGCCTTACTTTCAGAACACGGAGTGGAGGACATCCACACAAAGCAACCACTCGTGAGTGAGGAAGCAGCAACTGAGGTGGTCTGCTAACTGGTTCAGTACCTCCGGGAGATATGACACGTCCCGGTTGATAGAGTGGGCTATGCCCAGACAGGGATGAATGAGCACTGCCCTGATGGCTGACGTGTTGCTCATCAGGACTGTGACATAGAGGCCCTGAAGATGAGGTAGGAAGGCAAGGCATGCGAAATGGACCGTTCAAAGCTCACTTGCATTGATGCGGAGGGACAGTTCTTCCACTGTTCACATTGCTTGAGTAGTGAGCTGCTCTGGATGAGCTCCCTAACCCAAAGCAGACACATCTGTTACTAGACACACAGGTTGCGGGGATGGAAGGGAGCATGTGTAGTCACTACTTGCATCTGATGAAGCGGGTCTTTGCCCACAGAAGTTTCCGCTCCAATAAATCTGTTAGTCTACAAGATGCTACAGGACTTCTCATTGGTTTTACATATGTGTACACTGCTGTGTGCTCCAACAGGTGGAGGAGGGAGCAGGTGTAGTTACAAAGCACTCAGGTCATGGCAGTAAGGAGCAACAGAGCAGCGCTCGGGTCAGCAGGGCAACATCTAGGGTGTCACACTGGCACCACTCCAGGGGGCTCCCCAGCCAACCTGAAGGAGAGCAGCTGGGGTAAATCCTTCCGGCAGCCGTGCACATGGCGCACACACACCTACGTTGAACAGATATGAATAAGCACTTAAAAATAATTTTTTCATCCTTGTTAGAGGGAACACTGACCATCACCTGTCATTAGCTCAATGCATGTAATTTCACCCCCTTAGATGCCCCAGTTAAAGGACATATTGCAAAACAAGTGATACTGCTACAGTATAGTACAACGTAAGTGCCTGCTTGACCTCCACATTTTTGTACAGTTTTCAGTTGTGTGTTTCCTCCATTAGCCTGCCAAGCTAATCTAACCAAATGATTTTAAATCTTCCAGCCACCTTGGTCACAGATACAGGGGGCAAGTGGATTGGACATAGGTCTGGATAGTCAGGAAACGCATTCCATCACCCCACAGCTCTGCTACACATGTGTTCTGTGGCCTTTGGCAAGTCTTTTCACCAGCCTAGTGCCTCCTGGTTGTATGATGAAGGTCAATGATACTGAGGCTCTGTAAGATGCTTTTAGAACTGTGCATAAACAGATGTCTGATAGGGATTCTTCACCAGGGGCATGGTGATTTTTTATAAGTCAATTTTCACCAATGTTTACCTTCACGTACTTGCTTCTCGAGTTGTTCTGTTTTCTCAACTGGACACGATGCATTATATAGTACTGACACATTGTTTCAATCAATATATAGGCACCAAAAATAACTCAGAAGATACAGTGGTCAAACGAAACACAGTAAACAAAAATAATAAGCAGAGGGAAAACACAACAGTTAAAAAAACTGTAAAAGTTTTACTAATTTATTTTTCCCCCCCACAGTGGCTCATCTACAATTTAGTATTATTTGGCAAGACATCTACACTATTAGTAAAATTCTTGTACCACCAACATCTTTAGGACAGATTTATCTCAAGACTCTTGCAAGGACACATTGGCAAGCATGGTATTGTCCAGGACAACATACAATCCAATAGACAGCATTTTCGCATATCAGTGAGATGCGTTCTTCTTGTAAGAAAAGCCAGGAGAAAAAGGAGGATTCAATCATCAGAAACTTTGCAAACATAAAAATCCCAAATGAATGCAGTATCCAGGAGTGACAGGGTTTAGGACTGGTATTTCCATTATTTGATTGAGACAAGAGTCAAACAGAGAAGATTCCACCTGGATTGCATATAATCCTCTTGAATCAAGCTGAGTGCAGGGGAAGGAGAGGAAATCAATTCATTTATTGATTTATTCAATCTGAAATGGTCTGGTTGTGAGTCTGTTTCTTTGCACTTCCTTCTTTACCAGAGACCAGCCCGTCTAGTGCTTACACAGTTGTTACCAATTCATAAGGTCGCATGGTTAATGTCAAGATAATAGATAATGCATTCTGAGATGGAAGCCTTTTTGGTTGGGGCAGAAGTAGAACTGTGACTGTAAAAACAAACTAGTTTGTATGAACACAACCACTCCATGCTGGAAACTGCACGCTGTACATTAACCATCCTTCTCTGCTTTCCAGTTGATTCTGCAAGCTACAGTTCAATAGCAAGTTATTTGTGCCACCCCTTCACAAGACTACAGTACTGGCTTGAAGAGCATGCAACACAATTACATCTTTTAAGAGCATTTGTCATGAGGAATGGCTAAAAAGACTGAGATTTTATAAATGCTAGAGGAAAAAATATTTTGCAGGTGCTCAAACAATACAGCATGTACAATCACTGAAAGGATTATTACTAAATGTCTTGTTGTCATGAAGAAGATCAGAAATCAGAGGAGAAAATTAAGCATAAATGAGCAATGTGGATAGGAATACAGCCTTAAATGGAAGCAGACATTCGGAATATGTTACAAGACAAAGCCATTGATAAAAAAAAACAAAAAAACCCAAAGTTGAAGCGAAAGCCTTTGTATACAGTACAAGCATTATTATCTGGCATACTCAATTTTTAGAGCTGGAGTGGTCGACTCTCCCAGCCTGGGCTATAGGAAGCTGGCCCCTCCTCAATCCCAGCCCAGGCAACAGGAGGCTGGCCCCATTCTAGAATCACGCCCCCACCCCGCAGCTGGGGAGTGGGCAGCCCAGCCCCAGCTAGGACACCAGCCCCATGGCAGTTGGCCCTGGCTCCACATGCCGATTAACCAAATGAGCTGTTTTTAATATAATTAATAAGACTTCAGAGCTCAAACCATCTGTTTCTCCTCCAGCTGTTTTCATATAACTAACTATACTGTATTCATCTGAAAAAGTGGATTGTAACCCATGAAACATATGACATAACAGATATGTTAGTCTCTCAGGTGCCCCAGGACCGCTTGTTATTTGTGAAGCTACAGACTAACATGGCTACCTCTCTGAGGCTAACTCTGTTTAGCTATATGACAGTTAGCGTAGAGAGGATAGCTCAGTGGTTTAAGCATTGGCCTGCTAAACCCAGGCTTGTGAGCTCAATCCTTGAGGAGGCCATTTAGCATCCAGGGCAAATAGATATAAAAAAAAAAAAAATCTGTCAAGGATAGTGCTTCATCCTGCCAAGAGGGCAGAGGACTGCACTGGATGACCTCCCAAGGAGGTCCGTTCCAGTTCTATGGGATGTGTGTATCTCTCTCTCTCTCTCTCTCTCTATGTATATTATAGTATCTACAGTTCCCAATCAAGCTCCATGGTCCACTGTGCTAGGTGCTGAACAAACACATGAGAACATAATCCCTGCCTCCAAAAGTTTTACAATTGAAAGCCTTAGTCCAGCAAAGACTAACCTTACACTTAAGTTAATGCACTGTGAATAACACCCCACTGAAGCAGTGGAACTATGCACAGCGTGTAAAGCTAAACATGTGCAGGATCAGGAACTAATAGGCTGATCCATAGCCTGCTGCAGTCAAAGGCACTCTTTTCATTCACTTCAATGGGCACTGGATCAGGGCCTAATAGGTCTGTAACTGTGGATGGAGTTTTGGGGATTTTATGTTAATATGTGCTAGAGGTACTTAACATTAAAATGCAATTAATTTAAAAAAAATATTTTGTTTAAGTGTTTCTTTACCCTAATGTCTGCAATACAGTTTGAAGTATTAAATTAAATAGAATTGCTCAACATATTTTGTTTGGGGGATGTAGGGTTCTTTTAATTTAACCCTATAATTTGGGAGTTGTAATATTTTGGAAAAAACAATGTAAGTTTTTTTTACAGTAAATTTTAATTTGCAATATTTTCAGATGACATGCATAATTTGTGTATCATTAATGTGTAATCTTCGCTGGAGAAAGCCATCAAGAGAAGGGTGAATGAAGGATAAAAAAGCAAGAAGGCACAGAGATTGGGTTGAAATAATTAACATTATTTTGAGGCGAAGTGAACTTCTCCAGTCCAACAATTTGAGATAAAATGGCTACATAAGTCCAGCTTTAAAAAAAAAAAAAATTGAACCTGTTCCACTGGAACAGTTCAAAATCTCCCATAGCAGCTGCAAAGTTCAAACTTTAAATAATCCTATTAGGGGTGTTTTTTTTACCTGCAGCTGGAAAAGGGAAAAAAAAAAAAAGAAGATCTGGTTTTATTGGAAAGCACACCTTCGGCTTTGAATAATGGGAAGCTTCCAGAGAAAGAAGAGCCTAATTTGGCAAAAATTTAAGACCTAGTGGGAAAAGCATTAACATTAATCCTGAAATAGCCCTGCTGCATGCTGTCTGTCTCTCTCTCATACTTAAGTAGTCAAACATGCAGGAATACTACAGACAAGAAAAGGAACTAACAAAATACAGGAAGGAAAAACAATGTAAGATTATGAACCACGTTATAATGTTTACATAATTGCTGTTCAGTTTGTTGAATGCACATAATGCTTTTTTATGATCTGTGACAAAGCTTCTTCTCTGACATGGAGGGTCCCACGCTCTTAGGTTGGCTGCTTGCCCCAGAGGCTCATGGTAGCCCTCGGTTTAGACACTTTCCCTAAAGGCACTAGCCTACCCTTTATTTAGTCACCCTCATCACTGGCCAGTATGGAAGGAAAAGGGGAGAGCAAACCCCACAGCCTCTGCTGCCCCTCCAAGTGGTCCAGGGACATGTCAGACTCCCCCAGTTTGGTCCTTTCCCTGAGGTGTGTTGCACACTGTCTACATCAGCTCTCCTGTGGCGAGTAGGGTGTTGAGGGATGAGGGGATCCCAGGTCCACCCACCACTCAAGCCCAGTGATCCCTTGATAGCAGCTGCCTGTAATGCCCCCACCATCAGCAGCATGACAGCTACAATTCCCCAGGACACTTCCCAGCAGCCTCTCCCAGCAAATTTCCTTAGCATAGGCCCTTCCTCCTGATAGCACCAGACCTCCAGGCCTTTCACAGTGCTTTCTTACCTCCAGCTCCTTGCACAGTGAGCTAACAGAAGGACAGTCTTTTTAACCTGTACTAGCTGGTTCTTAATTGGCTCTGCCAGTCTTAACTGGTTCTAGAAAGTTTCTGATTAATTTCAATAAGCCTTAATAGATTTGGCAAGTTCCTGATTGTTCTGGATTAGCCCTTTTTACATTACGCTACTTATTCTGGGGCTAATATACTTGCCTTCTATTACTCTCCTGTAACCATCCAGCCAGACCCCTGTCACAGATCACAGATGCTATGGCATCTTATCAGAGCTGGAGGTGGTGGTCCAAGTTTAAGCACAGCTACAGCTGGGTAGCAATTTTCAGCAATGACAGCCAACAAAAACAGGAGGAGCACAGTGTATGGGAGAGATGAAACAGGGAATTCTTCCTAGACAACCTTATCACTTAAAAACAAGCAAAGAGCTTTTATTGGTAGGTCAATATCCAAATTCTGTTTCTATAAATATGCAAATTTACTGCAACACTTCCTTAATTGCTCTTAGTACGAAGTATGACTCATTTTCCTGTTATCTTTAGACACAACCAGGAATGGCCAGATTATAGAATCATCTCTGAATTATAGTCATATCCTCTCAAATGTCTACAGTTAAGAGATGGCGGATGGTTTCATCAGTCCTGTTTTTCAGGCTTAAATAAAAAGCAATCAATCAAAAAACAACATTGACAGCAGCCACAACCATTAGTCCAAATTCACATCAAACCCACACTTCCTTTTGCCCTGTATTTATGTTACTGGCACAGCTTGTTAGACCAAAAGCTAATTGTGGAAGGCTCAAAAAGAGGCTAACAATCAATAAACTACCTTTAAACAGTTAAGTGAAGACAGGACTAATAAGAGGGCGCTTTTGTGAATCAGTACAAGTACAGCCATCTATTTGTGGTTGCTAACCACATTCAATCCCATTACAGACAACTAATTTATCCATCTACATTATCGCAGGTTCATAAACATAATTCCCACCCAATTCCCAGTGGACACCTCTCAGAAAGTTACCATTACACTGATGGCCACAAGGAGTAACTCTCTTCTTACTGGAGGTTGTAGCAAACACCCCAAAGATGCCAGTTAGCCCAGAATATTCACAGCTTTCAGACACAATCGCTTTTCCTAAGCAGAACAATTTAAAAGCATGGGACCTAATTTTCAGATGTGTTGGACACTCACAAATGGAACTGAAGTTAAAGGGAGAGATCACTTTTCAGTATATCCGAAAATTAGGCTATATCTATACTAGACATAGAAGTTGACTGCCAATATGCAATTTTAGCTATGCCAATTGCATAGCTAAAATTGGTTTCAATGGCTGTCTATACAGAAGAAGGTTAATGGGAGCATTTCTCCCATCAACCTTCCTTAATCCTCGCCGCTTGCACAGAGTTCCGAGGTCAACTTTGACCTCAGAAAGCACCAATTTGTGCATGTGTGAAATAAAACCTCGGAAGATCAAACCTGTGCAGGTTGATCTTCTGCAGTAGTGTAGACCTATCAGGTTCATAGTCACCAATATTTCAAACATGATTTTCAGCTGCCTGGCAAAGACCTCTGTAAGTCTGTTAAATGTACTTCATTACTTACACAGCAGCATACAAGCGCTTTTGTTTGCATTATCTTTCATGTGAGAAGGGGAGAAGAACTTCTTACAAAACTCAGTAAGAATGGAGGAGCCACACAAGTAGGGGACAGAAATGGCATTACTGCTTGTTTATCTATCTGTATATGTCTACCACCCCACCTCCATTAACACCGGTCCAATTGCCTGCCCAGGCATCCATGTTTTACAATAAAACTAGTGTCCAGTTATGCCTTGAAAAGCTTGAGAGCAGCAGTCGCAAAGCGGTACAGAAAAGCGTGCTGTGTGGGAACAAAGTTGCCATGCTTGTCGGCACAGAATAAGTCATGTTCCACTGCACACAAAGTGTTCATTGTCCCCCTCCCTTTTTCTAAGGGAACTCATGCGGTAATATAGTACAGCTCTCACAATCACATTCTCTTTGTACATCCACATGCATACATCACTACAAAAATATAATGCATCGTGAATTTGCATGCGTCCTCCCAATTCCCACCTGACCCAAAAAGAATAGGCCCCCAGGGCCCAGGGCAGGCGTACATGTTGTAAATGTGTAAAAGGTCTCAACAGTCTTGTTTCACTATTTGGCAAGGACTCCAAGACACTGTCTACACTGTGAACACTCTGCAGATGAAGGTGTGCAGAAACGTCTATCCCCTCCTGTCGTCCACGCTCAAAGTAATTAACCCCACACCTAGTTGGCAACTTCATTCTGAGCTTTCTAGCTTGTTTAAGGCAGAGGTGAGCAAACTTTTTACTTTGGGCCCCACTTTTCAGCCTTGCAGTTAACCGCCCCTCGCAAACTGTGGGAGGACCACAGGAAATGATGCGGAGTGGGTGCTCTGGAAGGGGGTGGGATATTCACGAAGAAGGTTGGGGGAGGGTCAAGGAGTGTTGCAAAGGGGGAGGGGTACTCGAGGGGGATAACCCCAGGAGAGGATGTGGCTGACCCATGGGAACTCACGGTTGCTGCACGGGGTTGAAGGCTGTCCTGAACCCCCACAGGCAGCACTAACTCCTTGCTGGCATCTTGTGGTACTCCCGGGGGCCAGCATGACATGGACCGGCCCCAGTGTGGCTGCCTTACCAAGCCATGAACTTGATGGCTTGGACCCATTGCTTGACTCAGGGCCTCAGAACATTCTGATTGGCCCAGCAGCAGTGGAAGCGGGGCAGCGGGGGAGATGGATGTTTCCCCTAGCAGCAGCAGCAGCAGAGCCTGAGGGAAGGAAGTAGAGGGCTGGGGAGGCAGCGGAAGCCGTTGAGGGCGGGATCCGATTGTGCTGCACCCCCCTTTACAAATGTCAGGCCCTCCACTTTGCACACCCCTGATCTAGGGTGTGAGTGTGCACACAAGTTAAGCAATGACCTGTTCACCTACAAACCTGCATTGCAGTAGTGAGGTAGCAAAGGTCTGAATCTCTGGGCACAAGCTGCACCAGTCCTCCAACGTCTTTCCCATTGCTTTCCAGGCCTTCTAGGGACCAACTTCTCACTTGCCCTCTGTGCAGTGGAAGCTGCTTCAGCATCTAACACTTCATTTTCCACATGTTCTGCCCCACTCTCTGATCCTCTTATGAGCATCTGAACCCAACACAGAATATTCCTTGCACCATGCATGCTGACAGCTAGCCAGAGAATCGTACCATGGCATCACTGACAAACAATGCTCCCAGGAGTACGGGCTAGTATGACTTTGGACCAGATTTTATATTCACTTTTAAGCTTTCCAGTCATCACTGCCATACGGACACATACTCCCCATGTAAAGGCAGAACTTTCTGTGTCTGACAGTAAAACAGGGGGCTACAGAAGACAACTGGTGCTCTTATATTACAAAGGAGGAAGAGAAAAGCACTAGACTATGTGCCAAGAAAGGAAGAGGCCATACCCCGAACTCTGTGATCATGCATGGGGAGTAAGGGAAAGTTGCTCTAAGGCTAAAGCTCAAAAGCATAGGTCACTGATCTATCCGCTGGTCAACAAGAGAATCCCCTCATACACCAAAAGGTTTCTCTACAACAGAACTTCTACTAGGGAGAAGTGATTGCCCCCCATACACACATCACTCAGTTGCTACGAGTTCTCACCATTCAGAGCCTGGTCTGTTCCCAACACATTCCATTCTGCTGGCAGTTTCAGATGCCGAAATGCCAAAGCCACTTTCTCATCCAGAAAATCCACATCCCCAGAGGGGGGCCTTGACCGGTCCAGGAATCGTGTGAAGTTCAGTGCTTGCTGGTTTCCAGCACAGGTTGCTAGGAACTGAGCTGCATCGTAGGCCTCATCCTGAATGAAGTGAAAACTTTCCTCTGCCACCACGAGTACAGGAAGCCCTTCCTTGGAAGCGCAAAGCACCACCTTCACTGTCTCACAGCAGTCATGGCCTGTAAAACAAAACCAGGGAAAATGAACATAATTGTAATGGAGAAAAGAAAGGACTAGGCTAAAGTAAAAAGGGTCTAAACCCTGGTCACTCCCATCAATATATACATACTTGTAAGTATCCTCAATGGACGCACTGTTCTTTACACATAAAGGAAAAATCCATATGGTAAAACGTTCTTAGTTAGTGCTCCTGCCTGAGAAAGCCACTCGCTTTTCTAGTGATCACGGCACAGACTTCTCGTGAGTGGGCTAACTCCAGTCACCACCAGACAAATTCAGAAGTGCTAATCGATTCAGGGGAAGGTTTTCAAAGCCACACAGGGGAGTAAGGCTCTCCACTCCCATTAAAAATCATTTACGGCCCATTTGGCCTTTGAAAACCTGTTCAATTTCCAGAGCCAAATTTTAAAGACTTCCGTAAGACCCATAAGAAGTAAAACACAAGTGTCAGCATGAGAAGCATCTAGCCAGTGAAAACTATGAACTAATTGCATTTAATCAAAAAGCCATAATTAACAGTAGAACGTAACATGCTACAAACATGTTCTCTGTTTGTGGCTACATCTCTTTTCTTCCACACTGCACCTGCCATTTGGATTTGGTTTCATATGACAGAACGAAGCTTGCTGCATTCCAGAGAAGAAGAAAATTGGTGCTTTTTCTATTTGTCTCTCCGCAAAAAAAAAAAAAAAGACAAGCTTGTTTTCACAAACATTTAGTTTACATTTCATAAACTAATTTTAATGAAAGGCCAGTGCAACAAGGCAGAGGTACCATAGATCCTGAAAATGCATGAAAAATTCCCCTGCAATTTAAAAAGTGGAAAAAACCCTCATCTTTTTAAGCCTGACCAAAACTTAAAATTGCCGGACAAGCCCTTTTAATAATATTGTTTATGTTCCAAGTTCACTGTTCTCTGCAGCCTCTCTCTCTCTCGCTCCAACGGTAGACAGACGTCACTGCTGTTTTTGCCAGAACAAGCAGACCCTTCACTAATTACTGGAAACACTGCTCTCTCTATCCATGACCTCAGCATCTGACTACATTGATCAAACCCTGTTTATTTATTTATTTTATTAAACAAAAAAAGATGAAGGATTTTTCACAATTGAGCTTGAAAATGCCATTTGACCACATGTGGGCAATGAAAGCTGTCGTGTGTGTGTTGGGGGTTGTGTGTGAGTTATTACTCTCATTTACTTAAAAAAAAAAAAAAAAAATGTCTCTAAGGTCTTATCATCAGGAAGAAAACTTTCCAGATACAACCAAATTCAGGTTTGCCTTCCTAGGCTGGACAGACTGTTCTAATGCCCCAGCAGTTGGTCCTAGCTTTGTCAACCATCAGCAGAAAGGTCAGTCTCACAGCTGCAATTTAGGACTCTGAAGGTGAAGTATTATGTTAATGTCAGGTTGCTTCTGGATTAAAAAAGCATGGAAAACTGGGACAGGCAAAACAGGCCTCCACAGGAGAGGAGGACAGAAAAACACAGAGGGTAGGGGAGAAAGAGTACCTGAGACCTCTCCCTGCAACTTGGAGGCTCTGTAACTGGGAGAAGAGACACAAAACTCCTTCTCCCTTCCAGCAGCCAGAAAGAAGTGGAGATTCTAATTCATCAAACACCTACTAGCAAATGGCTGGTGTAAAAGACGAAGCAGTCTGGGTGGCAGAACCAATACTAAAACTGCTTAACTGCAAGAGAAGACAAAAAGAACTTCAATGCCATGTCACAAATTTATGGCTGGGCTTTACTCAGAGCAAGGTCTGGGACATGGGTTTTTTAAATGGGGCAAATCCTGAATTTATGATTTAATCTTATTTGCCACCAGGTGATGATAGCTATTCCAGCAATAAGCACACATTACTACTATAGACAAGCCTGAGTCAAGACCCAAGGATCCCTGAGAGAAATTCCAGCGACTGAAGGCTAGGGATATAGATGAGTTCCTCACTGGGTTACCACTTTGCCAATGGGATTTCCCACCCTGACTTTTATTTATTCCTCAAGCTGAAGAATTAGTCCTCTGGGTATCAGGTGTCTGGTAACTCTTTCCAGTCCCCATTTCACAAATATTTTGATAAGCTTATGTGCTATAGTAATGATATGGCATTATCCCACGCAAACCCGCTCACGTGCTGCATGCTGTTTTCACCAACAGTTCTCACTGTTAGCAACCTGCAGTGGCTGTTTACTAGGCTGTGAAGTTAAAAATAATTCATAATGAAAGACTCTCCAGGACATACAGAACAAGTATGGCTTTTGCTGCTGCTATTTTTCTAAACTTTAATTTTCACTTTATTTTTAGAAGCATCCCATTTGCAAAACGTGCCCGGTTTTGCTGCGAGGCCAGCTCAGATCAGAGCAAAAGTTCAATACACTTGTGTGTGAATATCAAAGAAATGTTAAGTGTACTAATTCACTCACGTTGTAATTTAATTGTAAGGAAATGTGAATGATATTGTCTTCACTTATCTGGTACTTGTTGATTGTTACTACATTACATTACATATACCTTGGAATTGAATAACCCCAGACCAGGAGTTGGGAACTCCCGGCACAGATGCTAAGAGTGGCACGCAAGCCAATTTTCATCCGCACACGAGGTGGGAGCTCAGCCCTGCCCCTCCTCCCCCTGCAGTTGGGAGTTTGCTCAAAGCCATGAAACCTGCAGATTAACAAAAGACCAGCTAAATGCTATCAACTATCACCCAAACAATAAAGCTCTGCATCTTTATTTATTTATTAATGAATCTGTTGGAAGTAGGACCACCAGTGACTTTAAAAAGTGTCACCAGCACTCAGACAGTACAAAGAGATCAAATTTCAGCACTCCACCACGGAAAAGTTGGGGAGCCCTGCCCTAGAACAAAGGGTGTGTGAATGCCAAGATGAGAATACGTTTAAATATAAACTGCATGAAAATTAATGAAATGTTATAGTGTTTTCACTTATCTAGCCCTATAATAATTGAATTATGTGTATCCCAAATTAAATTACTTTTGAATGGAATGGAAGTAGAATGTTAGCTTTAAGCAAAGGTTGTTTTGTTCAGCAATGGAAATTCACAGTCTACAACTGCTCTTCCTCAAAACCCACACGAGTGAAGACACCAATCAGATTGTATGAATGATCCTGGTTTGGACACTCACAGGAAAGCATTTCAGATGCAAGACAGAGATCTTCAAAGTTACTTAGTGCAACCAAGAGAAACTCATGGAAACTAGCAGATTACTTCACCTCTGACATTATTTTGGCCTGAGAAACTTTGACTCACCTGTTAATGTATTTTACCTGCTTTAACTCTGAATAGCGCTCATTTATTTTTCTTACCTAGAGAAATCAGTGCTTGCTTTTGAGATCAAGAGTATCCACTGACCTGAGGTAAGCGACCAACCCTTTGGGGCTGCGAGTAGCCAGAAGTGGTATGATATTTTAATAATCTTTAGTCACTAAATTCAGTTTTTCTGCAGGGCAAGACATGCTAGACAATGCAAGGGAACCATATGGTGACTATGTAATACTGGAATAGTAGTCCAGGAGCGCATATTTATTATGAGCCTGGTGAAATCTAATCATAAAATATACCACTATTTTGGGGTGCCTGCCCCCTTTTCTGAGAGTTGGATCTGAGATCAGCACACACAGTTGAGCCACGCCAGACTGTGTAACAATCCCTACTCTGACTGCCTGCTGTGATTCAGACTTGACTTCTCCAAGCACCATCAAGTAATAGTTAAACAAGTGAGGAGGTCACGCACAGACAAACAGTTAAGGTAATTCACGTCTAACACTTCCGAAATAAAACTATGCCATTCCTCTATCTGACAGTGGTATAGGCCTCTGAGTGAGGAGAGGAGCAAGAGAAATCACAAATGTGATAGTTGGACTCCCATTGACAAATTGGCATGGTACTCATGTTCTCATAGCAGACATCCATTAGCCATGCTGAGAGTTCCCATGACTAGAACAGAGAGAGACACAAACCCCAAACATCAGAGTTAATACAGACAATTTAAAGTAAAACCAGATGGCTGTTCAGTGCAGAGTAACAGGAGACAAACACTTTACGCACCATTTACGGCCCAGAAAGGTCTCTGAGAACTCACCCATAAAATAGCCAGTAAAGCTTTTAGAGAACGATGGAAAGTGAAAATTCATTTATACCTAATGAGATCAAACGTGTTCTACTGACCCCAAGGGCACGTTCTCCTAAGGGGTAATGTATTCTATCAAATGTTTTCATGTTCTCCTTTGAACAACAGATTCATGGGTAAGTGTCTGAGACAGGTTCTGACTTTTGCAATCAGTTCAAAAGAAAGAGGAGCAATTACACAACTAGCATGACAAATTCTAAGATTTCTCAAAAGGACCCTGCCCCATGCTTAGCAATGTCTTCAAGAATGGCGCATGCAAATATGCTTCAAAACATGAATGTACATGTACAGCCTTCTAAAGGGACCATCTTGGTGGATTAGCATTGATCTCCACTTAAAACCCACTCCCATACAATAACAGCTGGACTGCAACAAATCCTTTCAAAGAGCATGTCCAATACAATTAGAAATGTTAACTGAATTTGTCAACATTTCGACAAATAAGTTATAGTTAGCATTGTTATGATCATTTTACAGATTACAAAGCAAGATTAAGTGATTTGCCTAAAATCAAATTGTCAGTGACACTTATGGAATATGTGTTCTCTGCTCTAATGACTACACTGCTTGGATTTCCTTTACATACAGCAAGTATCAACTTATTTACTCAAACAAAAATATGGACATGTTTGGTTTATGAAATAATACCCCCATTATTATTACCGGGAATATTTACAACACTGCCGCCAATTATTTGGTTATCAGTTGTACCATCTCAATGCAGCATCTTTCAGTCTTTTCAGGTTCCACATTATTCTTAGCCAGCAAGTGTCACCTAAGGACCATTGTGGAAGCCAGAATGACCAGCACTGATGACATCACATCAGGCATCGTATACTGAAGTTACCAGATCCAGGTCAGTTCTGTAAAATCACAAATTTCTGGTGTGGTCCTGCAGACAGTACCAGGCAGGCTCAGGGTATGCAGCCCTTTGCTCATCACTGGAGAGTTTGAGAGCATGATGTGATTATTGTCTTTCCTAGCAACCCAGCCTAAAAGCACATAATACTGCTTTTGAATTATCATGGGCAATTGTACGAAGGCCAGATCACTGACAGATTACGTCAGAATCTTACAGCAATTTGGCCTTCCTTTTAGGTTGGCAACTGACACAGTTCAGGACACTTGCAACTGTACTTCCCTTTGTGACCCACCAACAGGGCCTACTGTTAGGCTTCAGGCTCCCAGCCATTGTCTCTCCTGGGGGGAAAACTGCAACCACCTCCTTCTCAACTGGGGTTTTTCCAGACAACACAGTTCCATGCCTCGATTGTGACATCCCCAGCAAACTGCCTAAACAAGCCGGTATCTGCAATTCAATTTTTCCCAATGGCTATTCAACAGCATAACTGACAACAATTACAACTTAACACATAGACCTCTCTATGTAAATATAGTAATCCCTCGAAATGCACAATTTCGAGTTGCACTTAACTTGCATTAACATGAGTTAAGCGCAAGTCAAAATCCTGCTCCCCCAAGCCCTGGTTCAACCCTCCCCTTGGCACCAGTTCAAACCCCCTCATCTCCACGCATGATTCTGGCTCAATCTCCCCCACACCACCCCAGTTCAAACACCCCCCTGCCCCACCACCCATGCATGGCTCTGGCTCAAATCCATCCCTCCTGCCCCCTGGAGCCCTAACCCACCACAGGCTTAACCCCCGTGCCACAGGCCCAACCCACCACCAGGCTTAACCCTCCCCAGCTGCCTCCCCAACCTCAGGACTTACCTTTCATATGGAGCTCCAGGTGCTCCTGCTGCTTCTCCGGGTGCCAGCGAAAAAAGCACCCCCCAACTTACGCAAAATTCAAGTTACGTGAGGGTGCATGGGAACATAACCCTTGTGTAATTTGAGGGACTATTGTACACTTATTCTTATGGTGAAAGCAATACAGACAAAACTTATTAAAACCAGTAAAACTGCCTACATGCATGCTGATAGCTTACCAGAGGTTATCCATCAGTCCTACAAGGCCTCAGTAGGCCAAAGTCCTCACAACTCTTCCTGGGAGTGATTGGAGTCCCACTTAGACATAAGGTTTTAACTATCCGCTGGACGAAAAATATCAGAGAGGTAGCTGTGTTAGTCTGTATCCACAAAACAATTAGAACTCCTGTTGCAGCTTATAAACTAAGATATTTTGAAGCATAAGATTTCATGGGTAAAGACCCACCTCGTCAGATGCAAACGATAAGAAAGGGAGCCCTAAGGCAGTTTAAACTGCGGCTCTTTATCCATAAGTCCTTTCTTTTTATATTAGTGTCTGGACCATCCAGTTTGACTAGTACATTTCACTGCAGACAGTGGTATTTCTCTGGAGGGATCACAACCTGAGTCAATCTGCCTAAGCTGTGATCTCCTTCCCTTTCGAATGGCATACAATTCCTGGCTCCCAATGACACTAGCTCAATACTGTACAATTTTCCGAACTGATCACAGGCAATTGCAGTATGACTACTCACTGCAAATCAAAAAGCGTCACAACTCTTACTTCTTTAGTAAAGTATCAGTAATAACAATAAGCCTATATAATTTGAGTGGTGTTTACAGAAGTTAATAGAGAATAATTGTCCTTGAAGGGGGGAATGGGTGGGCAGGAGTGAAAGAGAGTGGATTTAATTGTAGTAAAATGTTCAATATCTTGTGACCCTTTGATTGCCTTTCATGATACCGTGCAGGGTAGGTGGCCTAGTGGCTGAGAAACAACCATCTGAGGCAAATGAGATACAGTGAACATGCTTAGCCATGTAATATCAAATAATATTTGAAAAGGAATTTTAGCTGCTCTGCTAATGCCACCAGCCTTCATGCTACATTTGCCACTCCTCTTGCAAATGTCTGCGTTTCCCTCCACACATCCACTTCATGGAATATCTTCTCCACTTAAAACCATCAAGAAACATTTCACACAATAACCACGTGACACTAACCAATGAATACACCAATTAACCCTGTGAAAACTCATTAAAAAAAATCAAGCATTACTCCATCAGACTATCCACTAGCTCAAGGGTCAGCAATCCCTGGCACAGGGGACAAGAACAACACACAAGCCTATTTTCATCAGCACATGAGGCGGGAGTTCATCGCTGCCCCCCCTTCCCCATGCAGCCAGGAGTTTTTTCAAAGCCATACCACCTGTGAATTAATAAAAGACCAGCTAATGTTACCAACCACCAACTAAACAGTACAGCTCTGGATCTTAATTTATTAATGAAGCTGTTATAAGTGGGACTGTTAGTGACTTTAAAAAGTATCACTGGCATTCAAATTTTGCAGAGAGGTCAAAAGGTCAAATTTTGGCACACCACCTC
The DNA here is from genome assembly GCF_033958435.1 of Carettochelys insculpta. Classification (NCBI taxonomy): domain Eukaryota; kingdom Metazoa; phylum Chordata; order Testudines; family Carettochelyidae; genus Carettochelys; species Carettochelys insculpta. The sequence goes on from NC_134148.1 coordinate 32,740,592, forward strand.
AGAAAGGTTGCTGACCCTGAAGTAGCTCTTGCTGAGTTAATTGAGACTGACAATTCTCCCTCCCACCTCTCTTTACTTTTGATTTAGTGTGTGTGCTCCTCAGAGCAGTGAACAGGTCCGCCTTCTCATTTGAGATGTACCCACCACATCCATGAACACATTATAAATACATAACTAAACTGAAAAGCAGCTTTATTTATTTGTACACATGAGCTACAACTCAATTTGAGCTATGGAAAACTTCTACACATTACCCTCTTTTTTTGTAAGCAAACAGTAAAATCATCAGTAATTAAAAAGAGCTGGTAAAATGAAGCAAGGAAAAAACTTTTCATCTAAAGGACCTTTTACTGAGCCACAAACTACCTTCACATCTTGAAATCCATCCAATTGCATTTCAGGGTAGACTGGTAAACTTCTTTAAAAGAGTCCACACAAAATCTTTGTTAAGAGAGGTTCAGTGTTGATAAGAACCAATGTTTACTCAGGAACAGGCAAACATTTAGAACACTTTTAGAAGTGAAATGCCATCCATTTTTCAAAGACTCATAACTGATTTGGCTAGTGTAATTAACCTTCAACTTTAAAAAATCAAAACCCTGCTTCTTTGGGCAGGACTCAATATGAAATACATATTTTGCACATGAGCATGCGCACGCACACACAGAGAAAAATAAGCTGTTTGTTGTTTTAAAAGAAACACAAATTGAAAGTGAAGCCAAATGTGAGCTTACAATGAAACAGTCCTACAACTTGAACTATGGAGACACTATAGCAACTCTATCATGCAGGTAAATTGTCAGAATGGTAATACTTAATCCCCCTCACCTGTAAAAAAGACACGTTTAATTTATGGCTCCCAGTCTGACCTGTACTAGCTGTAGTGTTGCATAACGCACTCCTAGCTAGAAGCTGAATTTGCTTCAGGCAACAGCAGGACGTATAAGCACAACAGATTAAAATTAACATAGGTTTCTCACCCACTTGTGCACACAGAACTAAAGAAAACTGATAAAACTGCCTTATTTTACCTGTGGATATACCATATGAGATCATACACAGAAATCATGTGGAAACATGGAAGCTACAAAGAGTTAACTGTGAACAGTTAGCTGTATACATCCTGATTGTATCTAATTTATATCTGTACAAGTTGAACCTCTATAGCCATGCACTCTCTCATCCAGCAACAACCATAATATGGCATGATTTTAGTTAGCTGGATGACCACTTATCCTGGGTGTTGCCAAGTTTGCCATGGTCCCATAGTTTGCTTACAGCCATCAGTCCTGGCTCTCAGCATTCTGTGCTGTTATTTAGCTGTGAAGAGCCCAGTAAGCATTGCAAGGGTTGGCAATGCTACTAGACAATATTGACCTCCCATCATCTGGTAAATTCTCTCATCTGGCACCACTCAGGTTCCCAGGGTGCCAAACTAGAGAGGTTCAACCTATACCATAAATTTGCTTGCCTAAAACCAAGGGTGTGTTAAAAGGATGGTATCATTTCCCTGGAGGCTGACTCCTTATCATTAAACAAAGCACACATGGAGACAAAAGCATGTTGTCACTCAACAAAGTAAACGAATACCTTAAAACATGATTTCACTTCCTATCCATCCAAAAGTGGAAATCCTGCCCAAGCCTCCTATTTTGAGGATTCATACTGAATACAAAAAACAATAGGATTCTTGGTTATTTAAAGTTACACTGGAAGAATATGCCAGGTTTGCTTTGGTAGGTGACTCATGATTCCTGTGCTAATTGTATCCTCTGTCCGACCCTGTCTTGGTGATTTGAACTTTTTTGTACAAAATGATTTAAACTGGAAAAGATGCCTAGTATAATAATTATTTTATATACAATCTATTGTCTTTGTGGCATTGAAGCTTAGTGGCTAACACACATAACAGACCCACCCATGGAACCCACATAAAGGCATTTTTGCTCAAGGAATACAACACTGTGCTTTTGAAATTTAAGAGGAGAGAGGCAGAGAGTGTATGTTATCATTACTAGCAGATGTACTCAGCATTGCTCAGCTCTTTAATGGAAGTAATTTTTTAAATAAATGAAAAACGTGCACTCTGTTTTCAATTGTATTTTTCAAAAATGGAGAAAAATGAAGAAGGCTGGAGTGAGGGTTCAGGGGTGAGGAGGGGCAGGGTGGCTTAGGGCAGAGAGTTGATGGGGGCTCAAGATAGGCAGTGGAGGTGCAGAAGTCAAGGAAGGTGGGAGGTGCAGAAGCTAGGACAGGAGGCTGGAAGGGGTACTAGGGTTCACTGGCGAAGGTGACGCTGCTCCAGCAGCAGCTCTTCCAGGGGCCCAGGGCTGCGCACCTTATCCAGCAACTCCTCCTGAGAGGGACTGACCTGGGGCTGAGTGTTTGCTGAGTGGGGTCTGGGGCTCTGCAGGCTGGACCTGGCCTCCAGATATCCATCACCCCTCCCCCCGTTCTGCAGCCTGTGTGGGAGAGGGCAGTCCCCAGCCTGCTGCTACCCACAAGGCCTGCAGCTTCTCCAGGGGGTTGCTGCTTTGGGCAGTGGCCATCCTGTCCTGCAGCCTATTGGAGGCAGGGCAGCTTCTGTGGGCTGACCCTGCTCCAGGCCTGCACTGGTCGGGGGGCTGGGGGGGTCAACACTTTGCGGGGCTACCCCCAGCGTCTATCAGCCCCCTCCACCCTGCAGCTTGTTTGGTGGGGCACGCCAGAGTCTGCTCAGAGTCTGAGGGCTTCCCTCCACCCACAATGCCCCATCTGTCCTGCAGGCTGTCTGATGGGGACCAGGATCTGTGGTTGGTCCTTCTCTCCTGCAGGGCCCCTCCCTTACAGCCCGTAGGCCGTTGAAGCAGGGGCAAGGCTCTGGGGGTTGCCCCCAGCTGGCTTTCCTCACACACAACCTGCTGCCGCTCTGGAGGGGGGCAGTCTCCAGGGGTCATTCTGTCCTTTATCAGCCTTTCCATGGCCTGCAGGCTGTCTGGGGATGGACAAGCTCCATGGGCTGCCCCTGCCTCCAGCAGATTCCCTGTGACCTGCAGGCTGTCTGAGTGGGGCCAGGTTGGTTTAAATTAGGACAAGAGGAAGCTGCACACCATATTTTGTGGTCATAGCTCTTATGGGTTAAGAGCAGTTCTTGGAACAAACATAGGAGACAGACACACTCAAAAATATATACCAAGATTAACGTACCCACTTTTTGCAACACTTTGATTTAATATAGGTTGAAGCTCTCTCATCTGGCACCTTTGGGACCTGACTGGCACTGGACAAGAGAATTTGCTGGACCACAGGAGGTCAATATTTTCTAGCAGCATTACCAACATTCCCACTGCTTACAGTGCTCTTGGACTAGCGCTGGACTATGGGATGTCAATATTCTCTAGCAGCATTTCCAAAGCTTCCACTGCTTACTGGGCTCTTAGAAGGCATTTAGGGGTAAGTTACAGCTAAATAACAGCACAGAGAACTGACAGCCAGGACTGGCTGCTGTAAACAAACTTTATGGGACTGTTGGCCATACCAAAATAAGTGGTCATCCAGCTAATTAAAAATCATGCCACATTACAAGTTTGCTAGACACGATAGTGACAGATTAGAGAGGTTCAAACTGTACATGGGGAAATAAAATAAGTATTGCAATAGCAATGGAGAACAGGCCATGTTCAGCATTTCAAACATTCAGCACTGAAATCTACTCCCTAGCCAAAATCTTTCCACCTCTTCCACACATTTAACAGTTTGTAGGATTGTCATAAAATCTAGGGCACGATATAGTCATAGATACTCTCTAAACTGTATTCACAAGGTTTTCCCTATGATGTATGCAATTTACCTTGTCCTTTTAATAAGCCTACATAACATACCACAGTATACCAAAGGGGGTGCTGTGTAGAAATGTTTTGGTTACTTCATGTATCTCTATTTTAGCTTTACAGAGGTTGCATTATTAAAAATATTTTAAAACAAGTCCACATGACTGTTATTGCCAAGTCATCATTTGTTGCACAACTTGTTTATTCTTTTGGTCTTCCAGCACAAAGATTATTAAATATAGTAGAGAGGGTAGGCTTTTCTATTAACAGTAGCTTCTGAGATGGGAAACATTCAGAGGCAGAGGAGAATAAATGTTTTAAAAAAATGCAATATCTAGTGCACATTTTAAATGATAAATTGCAACTAAAGGATGAATATTTCACTTTAAACAGCAGCAAAGTAGAAAAAATTAGAAGATAAAGGAATTACAAATAAAATTAGGCAAGATCTCTCCATCTGAATGTAATTAAGGACAAAGACAGTGAACACTATTAAAAAGTCAATACTTTATGAAAGTTATGGAACCATGCAATAGTAATGGAGATAGCATAACATTTACATGTATTCAAAAGAGGAAATAATTAGGGTACTCCAAATACATGGTCACTGTTGGCAAATGACAACCACCACAGAGAGGCCCAAATAATGTTTAAGAGCCTAACTGTACTCCACAAAACCAGTACAAAATTTCCTTTGACTTCAGTGTTACAGGAACATGCCCTCCTGAGTTAGCAATCACACAGTACCAACAACACTACAATTATTTTTTGGGTGGGAGTGCTGAGCTCTCCCTACACCTCTTTGGGCCCCTCACTGCCCCAGGCTGGCATCAAACCTAGGGGGCTGCCAAATGACATCCAGGCGGGAAGAGCTGGCAACCCAGCTGCAGCTGGAGGCAGCTACAGAGCCCTGAGACGGGGGCAGGAGTCCAAGCGGAAGCAGACCCTCCAGGGCTGGTGGCATGGATCATGGAGATGGCAGGACTCTGGGGGTGGCTAAGCCAGCGGAACCACTAAGGGGCCTCCCGGAGGCCAGGATCCTGAACTGGTGGAGCTGGCGATGGGTCAGAGTGTGACAAGCCCCTAGCACAGGGAAGGCAGCATGCAAAACCTGGGGTTGCTGGAACACTCCTTATGTCTATGCACAGGACAATTTCTGAAAGTGATGCACACTCAAACTCTACAGTGAAAATGGAGTCAATGACCTGGCATATAATCACCTTCTTCATTGTTTTAATGACACGGTTCAGAGGCATGACATTTCTTAACCCACCAGTATGGTAAGAGTCAAGTTTTGTTTGCCTGAAGCCAACTATTGTTACTGCAACTGAACAGTTAAGGGCCTGTTCCTACTCTCAGTTAACCCTAACTTCCTATACCACAGTTAAAGGGAAAGAGAGAGCAAATGAAACCTTAGACAGATTAAAAAGCATGTTCAATCAAGCAAGAGGGGACGATAGCTCAGTGGTTTGCACCCTGGCCTGGTAAACCCAGCATTGTCAGCTCTGTCCTCGAGGAAGCCGTTTAAGTGTCTGGGGCAAATAGATTGAAGACCAAAAAAATCAATCAGGGATGGTGCTTGGTCCTGTGTAAGGTAGAGGGAGGGAGGGACAGCTCAGTGGTTCGAGCATAAGTCTGGTAAAGCCAAGGTTGTTAGCTCAATCCCTGAGGGAGCCTTTCAAGGACCTGGTGCAGGTTGGTGTGTCTGTTTGCTTTTTCTTAAATCGGTCAGGGATGGGAACAGGTCCTGCTGTGAGTGCAGGGAACTGGATTTGATGACCTCTCAGGGTCCCTTCCAGCTCTGTGAACGATATATGTATAAGTAACTCAGTTAAAATGAGTTGCAGTCCAAGGCCCAATGGGTAGATTCCCACCTGACAAACTTGTATAATTGGCACTAAGGGGAACCTGTTCCACTACACATTTACTATGTGACTTTGTGCAAATCATGCAGTTCACCATCTATAAAATGGGGATACGAGCACCCTCCTGTCTTACAGGAGTGTTATGAGGATAAATACACTAAAAACTGTAAGACTCTCAGATACTAAGGAAATGAAGACTATATAAGAAACCAAGATAGATAAGTATCACCATAAAGTACTAAACAAGATGTGAAGCTCAGACTTTACTGGTGTGTTATGCAGACTTATTCAAAGCATTAGCTTCTGGCATAAAGGCAAACAAATAATGGGGTATAAATATGAGCTCAAACAGGAAATCAAATAGCCGGCGTTGTGGTGAAATACTTCATTTTGGAAAGCAAAAGGAAAACAGTGACAAAAAAAACATTGCATATCATTATAGTGTAGCTAACAGAATGGTTTAACTGCATTATACCACTTGATGTGCGCTCAGGCTGGTAAGGAGCTGTTGCAAGAAAGGCATCATGAACCGGATGGGTTCTATGACTATCTAATTCATATTTGACATAGTCCTGTCAGATATCAGCTTGACCAAGGATTTGACTTGAGCAGCAGGAAGTTATTTTCTCTCGGGTTGACAAAAGTAACTGACAGTGGAACAAAGTAACTGCTGCTTTTCTCGACCCAAAGAACAGTATATTTTTTAAAAACCCTGGTAATATATATTTCATTCCTAAATTTTAAAGTCCTAAATTAACTACAGCTTCTTACCTCCAGTGAAGCTTCTGCTTTAATTCTTAGGTCCATTAGATTCACCCCTAATTCCTCAACACCATAAGGGGGCTTCAGCAATAATAATTTAATTTCCCAATAAGGGACTAATCTATGGTATGCTCTCCTGAAGCATCCTTTACTGCGACCTCAAACATTCCTGCTTATCAAGTTCCTTTTAAAATACTTGTTGGATCTCTGTCTGCCATTGGATGACCATAATGCTTCCTTTTATTTCTGTAGCTTCAGAATAACAATTATGTTTTAGAACAGCCAGGGCAGCTAGTAACTAGTTTAAAAAGGAAAGTTAATAAAGGGCTGTCAGAGGAGAGGTAGCATACTGAATGGTCGATAAAGGGCAAAAAAGGTCCTACTGCAATAACACTATGTGTATAAATACTGGGTTATTTCAGAGTCGTGTATGCATTATTATTATTATTATTATTATTATTTATTTTTTAACCATTCTAAATAACTAGGAGGTTTCTGAGCTGTACATTTGAGGAAACATCGAGGAGCTTCAAGGACCAGCAACAGCATCACCATCCAAAAGAACATCACATTGTAAACTAAATAATAATTATAATTTCCAAATTGTGCTATGGACTGAAAGACATTTAATCTTGGAGCATGAGAACTATCTGCATTGGCAGGAGGAGGAAGAGGACACACCCTGGTACACTTATTCTAGAATACAAAAGGTTTTGTTGAAAACACTCTATCTAGAGACCGTTTGCTGTAGGTTTTTTGTTTTAGGCCCTGATGCATGCTGCCTCTGCTAATGGGATCTGGTACATAATCTAATGGGGTAATAGTTTCTGTATGTGCACACTGATCAAAGGTAAAATCATGTGGTGACCTCACCTAACTATCTCAATACCAGAAAGTCTACAGAAGTGTAAGTTCTTACTTATTTCCTTCTCAGAAGTATGCAAAGGAAACAGACCCTTGCATGGAAGAAACTGTAATTGATCCCGCAGCAGAGAGCCAGATGGCATTCTATTAATTATGCTGCACTCCCGGAATAAATCTAGCAGTGATTTTTGCACCTTTGCTCCTCCTCTTGGCTGATGTGATCATTATTTCAGAAACAAACTCACCCAGTTCTGGCCATAGGCACGGGAACTAGGAGCATGGGGGGCTGCTGCAGCAGCTAATACCTCAGCTGGCCCCCATCTCTGGCCCCTGGGCTCTTCTCACACAGCCCCATGCCTGGGGATTCCAGCTGCCACTGGCCCTGGCAGCTCTCAGGACCTCTTGGCCTGGTGCCTGGGGCTTCATACACAGAATCTTAGAGGCAGCCACCAGGAGCCAGCCCCAAATCTAAGTCTGGGTTCCACTCCCCAAACTCAGGTCCCAGACTTGGTCCCATTACCCCATTTGTCCCCCACAATCCCCAGACCCTCTCCTGGCTCCAGCTCTGGGGGATGGAGGAGACTCACAGCCAGGAGTAAGGAGGGGCGAGACAAAAAGTTTTGCAGAAGTTGGGTATTGGCTTTCATTGGCACCCTCACAGCAAAAAATCTTCTTGTGCCAGTGGAGCTGACCCACCTCGCCTCTCCCAACACTAAATACCAATGAGGTAGCAACATTTAAAATTTTATCATCAGGCACTTTTAATAAACTGTCACTTCCAGTATTCAACACATGATGAGAACTTCTCAGATCAAATCCACTAACAAATCCTTTAAAAAAATACTCAAAAGTCTCACCATAATACATTCCAAAACTGTGCAATAGATATGACTGTGTAGATGGGTTCAAAGAGACTTTGGGTTTTCAAATACACTGACCTATTCCTTCTAGGAATCCACACCATGTGAAATGGCCCACAAAAAAGTGAAGCCTGATCTATTTTTGATTACATGTTTGTATGATAATTTTACTGAGTTACTGGATATTTCCAGTGTGTTGTTCTGGGAAGAGAACTGTCAAGTATTGAACATTTGCAAGACATGACAGTTGGTGACCTAATCTGATATATAATGCAGTCAAGCAACATTGTGAATTCAGAATCTAATATTTCAATTAAAAATGATCTTATCAGTAACGATCTTGCCTTATCTTCATCCTCTAGCTACAACTTTAAATCCTTTTTTTCCCCTTCAGTTTCGTCATGTACAGAAGCAAAGGCCAGTATTCTGAATAGTCAAAAGATTTCTTTTAAAAGATTAGTTATCATATGACCAACAATAAAAACACACAGCAAAGCAACAGATTATTCAAAGTAAGATGAAATATAGCAGGCTCTAGAGTCCGCCCTTAACTTTTATTTAAAGAAACACTTCCGGACTATTTAATATTTTTATGTATAATGAGATCTGAAAGGGGCGCCAGCAGTTAAAGTAATATGGTTCAAAAATTATTTGCCTAAGCTGCCATATCTTATTCAGTCTAATCAAATACTCTCTTCATGGAAGTTTGTGCATGTTACACACTACAAAATAAGTATTAGCTGGCTGTCAGAGTGACTGCATTCTCTGGCTTAAAAAGGTAGACCCTTATGGACCTGACAAGCTCTGGGCTCTGTGAAAGCTGACCCCTGCCAAAGGCCCTCTTATGTGTGGTGACCAGACAGCAAGCATGAAAACTATTTTTGGAGGGGTTGAAATGAGTACAGTTCCATATATGAACCCTTAATGTTTGGAAGATCCCAACTATCTCTGAACCTCTGGTCCCTGTACCTTTCATGCTTAGCAAAGAATCTGCCCTCCTACTTTTGTCAGATAAGGATTGGTCAAAAACACATTCACTTTGTTCATGGGTTTCACAATTTTTGTAATCACAAAGGATTTATTAACTATTTCCCCAACTATGATCTTTCAACAAGGGCTGGTCTCCCATGCACTGTGTCTTGCTCATAATTAATCCTGCAAAGGTCAAACAATACTTGGCTATGAGTCAGCATATTTCCAAGGTAACTGGCTGTATACACAAGGTAAACACATGATTACAGATTCACTGTAGAGTACAGCAGGAGGAGAAAGTTGAGTTGAGAGACCATTCTCTTGTTAAAATCAGTATCTTCAATAAGAGAGACAGAACCATGGAGCAATACTGGCTACATCAATTTCTTTCTAGGGAAAAGTATGATAAAGAAAGACACTCTTCAATACACCCTCTCCGCACCACTGCCTCTCATCAAAGTCCTCCTTTCTTGTGACAGTATCATTCAAAATGAAATACATATACCAAAAACAAGTTACCAACACCATTGCAGATAAAACCATTAAAGTCAAACAGAAGCTCCAATGGCACCCTTTGCTGCAATATGGGTATTTTAGGGTAATAATAACTGAAATGGATTACTTTTTAATGAAATCCTGGGAGGTATTTTGGCTTCTTTTCAGGCTGTAACAGAAGACAATCATTTCAGTTCCTTTCAAGGCAAGTCAGCTATTTGGATCCCAAGGGAAATGAGACCATGGCACCCAAAGTTGTCACAGAGGTAGTATATGCCTTGTACACACCGCACATCAACAGTATAAGTTACCAGTTCTACACAGTGTTACTGAGAAAATTAATTGCACTGGGTTCCACTAGTCAACATTGCTCTAAATAACTAACTACCCTGATTGAGCAAGTAGCAATTAATATTGCAAACTTTGTGTTAACCATTACAATTTCCTGATGGAAACAAAGACAACAGTAACCTGCAGAACCACATTGTCATCAGCAAATGCCATTTTAACCACCTCTCACACAACATTACCTACCAGACAGCTAAAAGCAGGAAATACGCTAAATTACCTAAGCTAAACTGTTGTCTGTATTGGAAAATAAACTATTTTTCCTCACACTTGTGTCACTGCACTGTCTAGAAACAGACAGGATAAAAAGATTAATAGTAAGCAATGCCATTTGGAAAATATTTCATTCCTATGGTGTTGAAGCCACTGAAGGAAACTGCTTCTCTTCTTTAATTGCATGAAGTCTGGGTTAAAGAGGATCCAAGAATATACTTCTTGAGCAGTATATCACACAGGAGTTGAAAAGTTACCAAAGACCAAGCAAATTTCTTGGAGAGAAATCACATGCTGCAAGATCTACCAAAATTATGTTGCTATGTATATGTTCAAGAAGGCGATTTAGGTTCAGGGGAAGGCTTGTTTAAATAAGGCTACATTCAAAAGTACCAGCTACACAGGTGCTCCAGGACTAGAGCATCCACAGAAAGAAACTGAAGGGTGCTCAACACCAACCAGCACCCGGCTCTATCCCCTCCTCTGCCCTGTTGGTCAATTCCTACTCCTCCCTCCCAGTGGCTCCCATATCCTGCAATCAGCTGTTCTATGGCATACAGGAGGTGCTGAGGGGACAGGACACAATCAGGCACAGGTGGACAAAGGTGAGTGGGGTGCAGCCTTGTAGGAAGCAATGGTGTGATTGGCAGGTGCTGTGGTGGAGCAGGGGCTGAGCACCTCTGGGGAATGGAGGAAGCCTGGCACCTGCTTTATGAATCTCTATTCAACTCTGTTCAACTCAACTCTAGCAACCTAAATGCAGTTCCTTACTATGCTGCCAATCAAATTGAACAAATAGCCTTTCTACATGTTTGTAACTTATAAAGTCAGCTGTGCTCTCTTTTATCAAAGTCTTCTAACATGCATAAGCAAAATTTGGTGTTTTCTTTTGTATAGTGTAACAGGTTATGCATTAAATAACTATGTTATTATACTGATGTGATGCCATTATAAACCTGTGTGTCTCTGGAACATTTAAAAAAAAAACACATCCAGTCAAACTCTGGTTTAGAAGTGATCATTCCAAATACTTTTTTTTTTTAAAACTACTCTAAAGGTTTGTGCAAATAGGGGATAATAATAAAGATTCTCAACATTACCTGAGGCTTAAATAAACACTGATGTATTAAGTTTTCACAATTTTATTTCATAGGGCTGTGTTTTGCAAAGAACACAAAGCACGTACCAGGCGCAATGGTCTCCAGTGTCCCACGATTAATCTTCCTCGTGCTTGTGCAGTGCTGGAAAGTGGAGCCAGTAAACACCAGGTAAAAAGCTACATCCTCTTCAAGTTCATCTTCTTCAGTCAGCAGTACTGTAATAACACAGTCACCCTAAGAAAAAGACAAGAAACACCAGAGGTCAAGTTCTCAGTCTCAATAACTTTACTATGTAAAAGATCCACTCAGTCTCCAAGGCTCCTAGATTCTCTCTGTCCTTCTTCACATAACTGTAAGATTCTTGCTCCCATCTTCAGATGCACGGGTAGATTTTGGCCCACATTTTCATCAGATCAAGCTTAGAAGTCAGTTTTTAAAGATATGCCAAGGCTTAGTCACTGGATGCTCCGAGGAAACACTTTTCTCATCCTGTGAAAATTTTCCCATGTTGCACTGGGATGAAACCAAGAAAGACCTCTACAAAATTTTGAGCTGGCACCCCAGAACAGCCAATTCAGTCTGATGTTTTGGGCACTCACCTGGAACACGGGAAAAACAGGTTTAAATTCTGCCTTCAGTCAGGGAGGGAAGATTCTTGAACCTCGGTCTCCTACATCCTGGGTGAATGCCCTAACCACTGGATACTGTCACTCCCTCTCACTCCCAGAAATTCCATAGTGGATGTCAGAGTCCTGCTTGTTGACAGTTTTTACAAAACTGGCATGTTTCCACAAAAAGTTTTGCTTTCAACAGTGTGCTATTTTCTGACAAAAAATTTTTGAAAAAATTCCGAACCAGCTGTAATGGCCAGGAGAGGTGACACCATCTGGAAACACCAGTGCAAGATCCAAATCTTACACCTCACAGCACCATGGCATCATGATGGTTCTGTAACATCTCTCTAGTGTTTGACACACACAACAAAACATGGAAAACAACCTACAATACACATAGATCCACCACCTAAATTTTCCTTGATCCCTGGAAGCTGTCTTTACCTAGGTAATTATTTACCATTACTTGGAAGGTAACTAACCCATGTACTGACCACCCTTTTCTTTTTCAACAAATACGCAGAACACCTAAGGAAACATCACATTCAACAGGGTTTTCTCATGCTACAAAGAGAGAGGAACAGAAACGCTATCATAACAAACCAATAAGGATAGCATTACCGCAAAATTATACTCAACAGACCTATCCTTGTTGGAAGAGTGGCTGAAGACAAGAGAATAGGCTTTATATTACCAAGACTCAAATTTTACTCACATTGCAACCCCAGAGCTATATGTTGGCACATACCAATATTGCCTGGATTTACTCACATGTCTTCATTATCATGTGCACTCACACTTTTACTAAACTGTAACAATCTAAAAACATCCACTGCCTTGCTGCAAGTTTTGCATTACTTCCTCATTTGCCACTTTTTCTAGCAGATCATGGTTTGATGTACCTGAAAAACCTCGCCTATCTCAAGTACAATAGCCGATAAAACCAGAATAAATAATCACCATAAATAATCAACGGATTTTTGTCTTCCATTTCCTGCTACCTTAGATCACACTCCTATGCTCAGTCTGCATGAGCTAGATTTTTAGAACTACTGCTTGCAAATATGTATACAGTAGACCCCCAACTTACACAATTTCAACTTATGTGTTTCCCGCAATAAAGTGAGTCAAAATTGTGAGCAGTGGGGAGCTGGGAACCAACCAGCAGCCTGGCTCCCATATCACCTCCAGAAACTGACCAGCACTGGTCAGCTTCCTGGCTCCATTGCATGGTGGGAAGCCAGGAACCAGGTGACAGCCTGGTTCCCAGCCCCCTTCCTCCTGTGGGAGCCAGGAAACTGACCAGCGCTGCTGCACCTGACTCTGGGCTCCCCACCACTCACAGGAGCAGGGAGCCAGGCGCAGCCAGGACTGGGGAACCTGAAGGTGGCAGGGCTTCTCTCCCACTCAGTCCCAACTTATGTGAAATATGACTTGTGTGTGGTTGCCCAGGAATGCAACCTATGAATAATTCAGGGGCCTACTAAATATAAATGAGATACATATTGTAGTAATAGTTGTGTTGGTCCCAGGATATTAGAGAGATATGGTGGAGGAATATAATAAAATCTTTGTTTTACCAAAAGAAGTTGGTCCAACAAGTCTTTCAAAGACCTTTTTGTCTCTGCATAAATGATATGCATTTATGACAGTTAAGTCCATATATAGCTGAAGTAATTGTATGTGGAAACGAACATGTGAACAATTTGCACATATAAACTAAAATCAGGTTCCAAGGTATATAAATATCTGATATATTAAAAATCCTCTCTCCTGCGGCTTCTGAGAGACATTCATTGCAACAGAAGAAAAGTACAGACAGAAATAACAGGGATAACACCACAAAAGGGGTACCTGTCCTATGGAGTCCAATGAAAAGTGAAAGGGGTTGGAGGGGAAGACAGGAGAGGGAGTTATTTGAAGCAATGTGTTTTATATGACTATTACCCTTCATAAGTTGCCTACCATTATTAATTGCTTGAAACACAGAGCACTTGGCTAGTCTAAAATGTCTGGTCTACTAATCTACCCAGATCAAAACCAGTTGGGTGCCTCAGGTTTCAAAACTGATGCCATATTAACTAGCCCTGAGTCACTATTCTACTTAGTATACATTTATGTTGCAAGTTTGGAGAAGGCTCCATGCATGTGAAGCAAAACCTAATTTGCATATTCAATTGACAAGCATGGTCTCGTTATATAAACCTTCACCCTAAAAGCTTCATTTTTTTTTTATTGCTCCTCCTCCCTCTCAACTCAGCACTTCCTCTGAAACAAATCATTAATTTCCCATTCAGTTTCCAACCCATCGTCCTTTGCGCTAACTCTCTTCTTGCTCTGGGTTCCCTGCCCCCACTCTTCTACTTCCGGATCCCAGCATCTCCTCTACACACTGTTTCATGTTCTGGCTCCCTCACTTAAATTCCACCCGTCCCCTGACACACATACACACATCACCACTTTGGCTTTTCTCCCCAAAACTCACCTCTGGTTCCTCTTATGTCCCTCACTGGATTCACCTCATTCCTCCCACCAAGAAAGTAATATGAAAACCAAGTATGGCTTAAAAAAAATGCTGGCATTCTCTTCGTGCGTCATGAGCAAGATGGAAAGGATACTATTTCCTTACCATGCACTGCAGTTCACCTGTGTGTGCACCTTCTGAACTGCCATCTGCTGTTGCGTATGGCATAATTAACTGTTCATAATCTACTCTAAGACACCTGGATGGAGAAGATATACAAATTCCAATGATCATTCAGAAAGTGGGTGGCCTTTAATGTGTCTCATTAAAATTGGTAACAGATAATAAAACTGTCATCATCATAAAAAATCCACATCCAAAAGCTACTTTTTTAAAAAATAAAGCTTTTGAAAATATGAATTAACAATTTACCATACAAGGTTCTCTCTTTCCAACAACTTCATAGCTAAAGCAAATGAGCTACAAATGTGGCCAAATTCCTTAAGCCTACATACAAGAGTTTCCAAAAAAGCACTATTGCACTCAGCCTGCGAAAACATTTTAATTGAAGCATGTTTACTTTTATTCGTTTAATATTACTTAAATAATGTCATCTGTTCAACATCACTACCACACAAGGTGGCTATTATAATCTCTTTCATCCTCAACGGCTACAAATGGAAAGCCAGGCTGCCAATACCCCTTGGTGAAAGTACAGACAGATCAAAGCAATTCTCAAACACATGCCAACAAACAAAAATAATTTAATTTCAAACCTAGCTTGGATTGACTAATATTTACTTAGCTTAAAACCCATTGGAAAGGAAAACATCCCATGTTATGTCCATGCACATAAAAGGTCACCATTTTTTTCAACTCCCAAAATTTTCTATCCAAGGTGTATGAAATAAACATTTGAGACGTGTGAACTGTATGAATTAAGGTTATTATTGAAAATTACATTCAATATCTCCAGTTGAGGAGGGAATGTTGTTTATTAGTCACCACACATGACTATAGATTAGGGCACTTGACCACAGATTCATTGAGGGCTCATCAACATGCAATTTTTGTAACTCTATATAAATTCAGAAAATGAATTTACCTGAAGAGATACAGCCTTGCATGTTGACACCATTATATTAGTACAAAGGTGACTATATCAATATAAGCACCCTTAGAGCAATATAATTATGTCAAAACTAGGGCACTCTACCTCCTTTATATTAATTTCTAAATCACGACAGTTCTAGAACAAAAACTGTATATAGATGAGATCTCAGTGATCATGGCTAAATTGCTTCCTCTGTGTTTCACTTTCCCCAGATGTAGAAGGGGAACAACCCGCTCTACAAGGGTTTTAGGTGAGCTTAATTCATCAGTTTGTAAATTTCTATTATGTTATTAAGACAAGTCACTACACAAGAGCCAAATATGTTTATTTGATTTATTACTTCTTAAAATGTACTCACATTCTTCATGGATCTCTTAAATACTTGCACAGTTTAACTGTGTAACAAATTTCCAATTTAGTTATTGACAATCTTTGTCTGTCTGCTTCTGTAAGGGCTGGGGAACCAACAATTTTGTCTGACATGGAATCATAAAGATTCCCCTGCAAACTGTGTCATTTGGGCGCTCATGAGGAGTCACAAAATGGCAGAAGGAGGACCCACAACAGAACAAAACAATAGCATTTTGCAGGATTCCTATAAGCTTGTAAGAGTACGTCCAGACTGGGGTGGAAGGGAGAATGTATTATTTAAAATGTGCTAAATAATATACCTTAAAACTCCACTGTAATAGTGCAATTTGTGTTTTAAAGTGAACCAGTTTCACCTCAACCCGTAAGTACATGTTAAAATGTCACTTGTCCTGTTCACATTCTGCTGTATTAAAGTATATCAGATAACATATTAAAGCCTATCTTTTCCCCCAACCCAGACAAAGTCTCAGACTATTTAAATAAATAAAAACTCCAGTATGATGTGTTAAAAGGTAAAGCTGAAGGACTTCTACAATTATTAAAAGCAGAATGGTAAATGGACAGAACATATCAGCACCTGGTAATCCTGCATTTATTTCTCGTGCAAGCACGAGATTGCTGATATTAACCACTACAATCTCTGGTGACATTTTTCATCAAGGTAGCACCTAGTCTTGTACACTGGTGATGGGCCCAAAACCATGCATTAGCTTGGCTAGGAAAAATTTACCAAGTGAGTGCAAAAAATAGGTCTGACACCTTTCAACACTTTTCCTTCCACTCACCTATTGCCAAGAAGAGTTGTGCTGTTTTATTAGAGTCTGGCTTGGTGTGTTAGATTAGATAAGTGAGAATAATGTGCCCTTTTACCAGGTTTAATTCTGTTTCCACTCATAACACAACTGACTTGTAGCTGGATCAACTTTTTGCTGCATTGCATCTACTGGTGGTATAGCCATTTATATGTTCAAACTGGTAACTTCTTTATTAATGGAGAGAACTTAAGAAGAGCCATACTGGGTCAGATCAAAGGTTCACATATCCCAGTCTCCTGTTTTCCAACAGTGGCCAATGCCAGCTACTCCACTGGGCATGAACAGAACAGGTAACCATCAAGTGATCATTCCCCTGTTGCACATTCCCAGCTTCTGGATAACAGAGTCTATAGACCTCATCCCTGCCTATCCCAGCTAACAGCCATTGATGGGCCTATCCTCCATGAATGTATCTAGCTTCTTTTTTAATTTCCCTCTTATACTCCTGGCTTTCACAACATCCTCTCGCAAGGAGTTCCACATGCTGACTTTGATTGTGTAAGACATACTTCCTTTTGTTTGGTTTCAACCAGAAAGTTGTGTGGATCTGCTTTTCAGGGCACAGAAAATTGAAATCCTTGGATTGTTTTTCCTTTCTGAACTGATTCAGGCTCAGGCGCATTTTTTACTATGCAGTAGGTATGCTATTGTTAACGAACAAGACAAGAACGTTATCTAGTGCTATGGGGGAAAAAAACAGCAGTCATACAGCACTTTAAAGATTAACAACATGATTTATTAGGTGATGAGCTTTCATGGGACAGACCCACTTCTTCAGATCTATAGAATTTCCAGTCCAGATCCAGTTGCATAGCACAAAAGTCCAAAAAAAAAATCACAAAAAAACTGACAAATCAAATACATAGAACTGAAGAACGGGGGTAGGGGATGTTAAGTGTTTTGCCTGAGATAATTGCAAACATCAAAGGAAGGGAAAATGTCTTTGTAATGTGTGTGATAATTGTGCTCTGGGGTGCACAACCAGCAGTCAAACATCACTCCCAAGTCACTTTGGGTATGTTTACACTGTGAATCACTGCACAGCACCTGCAGCATAGACATATCTGCAAGATTTTGAGCAAGTGTAATGGGTTAATAAACCACATATGAGCACAGGCAGAAGGGAGGAGAGTCCTCCCAGTTTACAGACAACTAAACTGACCACATTCCAACACCAGCTGCCAGAACTGCCACTCATGGAGGCATCTACCCACAGGTGGGACCAATGAGGAGGCAGAAAGACCCAGGGCAACAGAAAACCAACCTCCCCATGTTATGCTGCTTCTAAGAAACTAGAGGAAGACAAAGGGAGACTGCAAATTCTAGAGTTTAAGGGTTGATTGACTTATTTTAGATGAGGTTGATGGATTGAGCTAATCTGAGATGAATATGGGGAGACCAGTTTGGGAAGAGCTGGCGGCTGATCAGTTCTCAATAAGACATTTCACTTCTCTGTGCCTTTGTGAAAAATTGAAATAAAATTTAGGGATGGATCAAAGTTTTCCCTCATAACTATTTTGGGTTTTTGCATAAATGAAACCTTCCATGAAAAGCAGCTAGCAGGAAGAATAAATGGCAATTCAAAAGCAAAGGCCAGGTGAGACCCCCAACAATTTCACGCAAGATTTCACAACAGTATGAAATTCATTAGTGACTCACCCTCTAATGATCTTTTAGCAGGAATAAAGCTAGAAGGGGACAGGTCATAGGAGACCCGGGCACAATGACCTCAAACCCATTACTGAAGCAACACCTGACTTTGCCAGTTTATGGCTCAGAAGTGCTCCAGAAACAAGATCACATCAAGATCACACTTTAGATAATCAGACTTGGAAGCATGGAGGTGGTGATATTAATTATGAGGTTTTGATTTTAATAGCATTAAAAATCCCTGCTCATGTGGGGATACCCACAATAACAGTGATGACCTAGGAGAGGCATGCAAAGAAGATGGATGTCATTCTGCTGCCATGTTGAAATCTCTTAATCTTTGATGAGCTTGAAGTCATTACATTAGTTTTTCCAAATTCAAGTCAAAATAAGAACACACCTTTAAGACTCCCCAGCCAGGGATTCTGAGGCTTTCTTGCTTGGTCCTTTTCTTTTTATTATTTTAAATAATCCATGCTAGCAGTCATGCCAATGAAAAATTTTAAATTAGAGTTCAGGGCTGAGCCCCTCTCTGATCAGATAAGCAAGAGAGTCATTTAAAACACATCCTGATTTTGCAATAAGAACTCCTGTTCACAAGAGTGAATTCAGAGATCCCAACTCATTTCACATCAGGCCAACAGCTGAAAGATGGTACGTGATTTTTAATTCATTTTGCAACGATGACTGAACCAGGCACCTAGATGACACCCCCTATACCTCATTAATGGTGCACAGAGATAGCTAGTCTCCCATTTCAGTGTTAAAAGAGGACCACAAAGCCAAAACTGAAACAGATTCATATGACTCCCATCGCCAAGCCTGTGAGGAAGTATTTGGTCCAGAAATATACATTTTAACTGACTATTTTGATGGAGGAAGGATGGTGGTGTGGTAAAAGCACGGGACAGTCAGAAGATCACAAAGTCAAGAGTCCTCTGACAACAAGGACATGTGAGAAACTTAAGGGACCTACAGTAAACACAGTGCAGTTAAATATAATCAAACTAGCGTGATCAATACTGAGGCCCCCATACCAATAAAATATACTCAGGAAGACACTGGCATGAGGCACACTTCTCCAAGCTACTATGAGCAACGTGAATGGGAGATATCCACAGGGAATCAGGCAAGTACATGCATCTCAGCAAATATAAAAGGAAGGCACATATTGTGACCTGATAGGACAATGGCCAAGAGTGTTCCAACTAATTCCCAATACCTAAGGGGATATGTCAGAATTAAACCTCAGCAATAATTTTTAAAAAAAATAAAGAAAAACCTGAAGAGCTCTTCAAATGTATAAAAGTTATACATAATGGTTGTGTCTACACGACAATCTCCTTTTGAAAGGGCAATGCAAATAAGGCAAATCAGAAATGCAAATGAAGCACCAATTTACATTTCTCGCTGCATTTGCATATTTACATTTTCAAAAGAGAGTCTTTTGAAAATAAAAGGAGCACTGTAGGTGGGGTTCTTTCGAAATAAAGCCCAATTTTTGAAAGCACCCTTCTTTCTAATTTTTTTCAGGAAGATGGATGGATTCAAAAAACGGTTTTATTTCAAAAGAACCCCATCTACACTGCTGTTTTCCTTTTGAAAGACTTTTTTGAAAATGTGATTATGCAAATGAAGCATGAGATAGTAAATTGGCACTTAATTTCCATTTCCGATTTCCCTCATTTGCATTCCCCTTTCAAAAGGGGACTGTAGTGTAGATACAGCCAAAATGTATACAGAACTGTTGTGATTATCATTGGAAAAGTAAATGGAACTAGAAATTTCCTGTCTGGGCATTATTTAATAATCAAGGCAATGATTCCAGGGGTAACATAGCTACCACTTGAAAAAAAAAAATCAATTTTGGTGTATTACTTTAGTATTTTGGTTAATATTAGAATGATTTATTCTAATATCATGCAATATTATCTAATAATCTAACCGTCTAATGTTAGACTACATTATCTAATTTGTAATCTAATAGTCTAATCATCTAATGTTATCTAATCCTATATAATGTCTGTGCATATTAGCACAGTTGTATGCAAACCCCGATGAAATAAGTACAAGTAGGCTAATATAGCCATTGGGTAAAGCAGCAGCAGCTAAAAATTGTTCTACCGTTAGTTGGTGAGGGGGGTGCAGAATCTCTGTATATGGCCTCAGTGTCTGTGAAAGGCTCCAAAGCCTGCATTCTTACCACTTATGCTATCCAATAGTTCCTGGCATTAGTAACCATCATACCACGCTGGGGTCCACAGAAATCCTCAAAGCTTTTGTGATGGAATTATGCTATTTTGCAAGCCAGCTCTAACTTACTCAGGGTTCCTTGTCCCCACCTCTCTCTCCAAGGCCTGGGCCAAGATCCTCAAAGGCATTTAAGAGCAAATTTCACTGAGTTCAATGGAAGCCAGAAGCCTAAATACCTTTGAAGCTCAGACTTTTTGGTTACACGGATTAAGTACTCAACCTTCTAATTTTATTAGTAGCTGCCTGAGTGATCAACACCACTTCCAACTGATTACAAACAAAAAATGTGCCCTTTTAATAAAACACAGGAATGGGAAAATAGCCGACTGTGTTAATGCATCTGCTGCTTAAGACATGAAAAGTCAGCCTGAGCCCCATGGAGTTAAAAGGAGAGATTTAGAATTCTTGGACACTAATTACACATGACAATGCTTTTCATTAGATTGTTTCCTACCAGTCCCATAATTTTTAAAGCAGAGCAGCTGTATCTTAAATCACAGTCTTAGGCCTTTCACCCATTTAAAGGCACATGGCAACAGAAGGGCTCCCCTCTCTCCAGCAGCACCCTCCAAAATATGCAGCCCAGACAGCTCTGCACTTTGAAGTGTCAATTTCCCCACCAGCTGCAAAACAGCCTCTCCCACTTACAAATATTTCTCCACCACTGTATTTAGAGCTACCCTAACAATCAAGCCAATTTTTCAAACATACTTTTTTGTGAGTAAAAATAAAATACATGGTATCTATATTTTACCAAGGACTTCTAGGCCTACATAACTACTTTTTATTAATTAAAAAAATCATTGGAAACAAAGTGACAGAAAAGCAGAACCTCAGCACTGAAATCTTTCACCTATAACAGAGCTGCCACTTGGTGGCAGAACATTGTTGTATAAAGCTCAGTCTAGTACCATGGAGATGTAAGTTCTGTAACTTTCAGTCATTGCTGGGTTCAAGTCCTGTAACCTTTGTAACAGTAGCTGTGTTTTGTTGATACAGCTTTAGCCTATATGCCTGTGTTTTGTTTCATGAGCTTTATTTTGTAGCAGGTGCTGCGTCTATACTGAGTGTTATCAGTTGGTAAGAAAGCATTTCTAGATGTCATAAGTCTGCGGGAAATCCCGGCTGTTCCTTTTTAGGAGAGATTTCTTTCTCTGAAGTGAGCTTTCCTTTGTGTGAGTGGACAAAGCGTGAACATTGGTGTGTGCGCGCAACGGAATCAGTGCATGCAATAGAATAAGTCCCTGAAGCCAGCCTGGCTGGACGACCAGCTGCCAGCAGCAGCTTGATGGTCAGAGAATAAAAGGAGCTGAGCCCTGCAAAAGAACCCCACCAAGAAAGAGAAAGAGGCCCCTTCAAGAGAAGATCAAAGTCCCATTTGCTTTTAGCTGAGGACTCATGGTCATAAAGAGTCCTGGGATAGTGGCGATGATTGTCCTACAACATCCTGGGGCAGTGGGACAGGACAATTGCTACCGAACTGAAACATATAAAAGATGGGGGCAAAGCTATATGAGTTCTTCTTACCATCACCACTCTGCAGGAGTTAGTTTCAGCTGGCTGCAGAGGCAAGATGCTGCCCGGGGTGCTAGCCCTGGTCCTCCCTTCTCACCCCAGGATGGATGGTACTGACTGCTCCTGACTACCACACAAGAAAGCAAACCGATAAGGGAGCCATACAATCAGCTCACCACCCCCGATTTGCGACTACACCCAGCCACACTGGACCTGCTATGTCTTGGCTTCCTCCACTGTCCCTATGAAACTCTTCGCCTGTGTAAGTGTGGGAGTGCAGGAGGGTATGAGTATATGTAGGTGTGTGCCTGAAAGCTAGTTCTCCCTTTTCCTTTAACCTAACAGTGGCATTTAATAAAATACATATGAGTGCAGCACACTACAGTGGTCTCTTGTGTAAAATAAGTAACATACATAGCACTGATACCAAGAAAGACTCATTATTTTCCTTTTATAAATAAAAACATATTGGTTTATTTAGACAGCTCTATGTCACACAGCATCTTTCCTATAAACTATCAGAGGGGTACCCACATTAGGCTGTTTCCTCAAAAACAATGAGAAGTCTTGTGGCACCTTACAGACCAGCAGATTTATAGCAGCATAATCTTTCATAGGTAAAGACCCACTTCGTCAGATGCCTGTTGTGACGTAAGGTCTATATGCATCTGACATAGTGGGACTTTGTCCACAAAAGCTTATGCTCCAATATATCTGTTAATCTGTAAGGTGCCAGGGGACCTCTTGTTGTTTTTCCTATAAACTGTATCCCAACATACCTTAAAGAAACACATAAGAAATAAAAGCAGAACGAGTGGGAGACAGAAAGAGACAACACGCAAAGAAAGGCAGATATGCTTTTGTGATGTGATTTGAAAGCTTACAAGTGATTTGGAAAAGTACAGTGGCGTAGGTCAGTTTTGCAGTTTCAGGCCTCTCAGGGCGCGACTACACAACTGGGAAAGGCCAAATTAAGGCACATAATTTCAGCTACATTAAATTACATGGCTAAAGTCAAAATATCTTAGTTTGGGCTTCTGTGCCAGCTCCACTAAAGAAATCAATGGAACCCTTTGTCTCCTCAACTTCGATGGGGGTGCCCTGTAAATTCAGTTTAGCATGTCCCCAATAGGCATGCTAAATCAAACTCCATGAGATGGTCTGCAGCAGGGCTTTTCCCTGTAGTGTAGGTGCACCCTCAGTGTCATCAAAATGGCTCTGCTCCAGCCAAGTTCCAGAAAGGTTTTAACCAGGTTGTAAAAATAAGCCCCTCGCTAAGCAAGTGTTGACATTTCGTTACAGACACCAAAGAGATCAGAGTGCTCGGGAGTGGGAGCTGTGCAAGAACTTAATCAGGTCATTTTTAAATGAACTGAAAAGAAATTTACAAGCTATTTAAGAACCCTAATGAGCACACAATACACAGATTCAATTGTACATAAATAGTAATACCCCATTTGTATATGGTACTTTTAATGTGTATGTCCTAATGCACTTCACAATATTTTAAACACATTTTATCCTCACAACACTTCTGTATTAAGGAAACAAAAAAGCAGCCCAGTAGCACTTTAAAGTCTAACAAAATAATTTATTAGGTGATGAGCTTTCATGGGACAGAAAGCTCATCACCTAATAAATTAATCTGTTAGTCTTTAAAGTGCTACTGAACTGCTTTTTTGTTTTGATAGTATATAGACTAACACAGCTTCCTCTCTGTTACTGTATTAAGGAAGTTATATTACCCCCATTTGCAGACGGGGAACTAAGGGGGAGAGAAGTTAAAAGTCTTTGCCTGAGGTCACACAAGAAGTCCATAGTGAAGCAAAAACTGAATATCCTATGTCAGTGCCCTAATCACCTGAATGTCCTTCATCCAGGTACTTCACTGAATAGAATAGCTGAAGTATCTGTTTAAGATCTCAATCCTGGAATGCGTGTTCTTCCTTTGACAGCTGGAGGTGACATCGCCCAACCTGGGATAAGAGATGTAACCCTTTCCATCGTTCTCATTAGTGGTAAACTCAGGGCCTGGCTGCTATAGACAATCTTAAATTAATTACTATGCATAGCATAGTAGCTGCTTTTACAGTAAAGAAGTTCAGGAAGCTTTTTGGCACTCAGGGTCTGAAGTAACCAGCTTCATGATAAAGATATCATAGCTCAGAATGATGTGGTGCCTTCAGGAGGGCAAAGGAGGACCACCAGGAAGGCAAAAATCCTTTTAGTGTCATGTAGGCTACAATATTTCAAGATAATGTTGATTTAATGCCTTGGGTTGATTTATTTAAGACAGTGCACATATGGAATTTCCACCATAAAATTTACATATACAGACTATCGACCAAGTAGAAAAGATGGCATGCAGGGTGGGAAGAGTAGGAGGGGCAGATTCAAACTGCATTAGCTCAACTATGTGTTTGGCAACAGTGAGAAATTCAACAAAAATAAGTGCAAAGTACTTCACTTAGGAAGGAGTATTGAAAGACAACTGGAAAATGTGGATTAACTGTTTATGTTTTACTACGGCACAAAAGGATCCGGGTGTTTTAGTCAATCACAAATAGAGTATGAGTCAACCATGCAAAGTAGTTGCAGAAAAGGTTCATATTCTGGGATGTATTAATACAAACGTCATATGTAAGGCATGAGAGGAAATTATTCCACTTTACTCTGTACTGGTAAGGCCTCCGCTGGAGTGCTGTGTACAGTTCTGTGTGTCACTTCAGGAAAGATGTGGACAAATTAGAGAGAATCCTAATGAGAGCAACATAAACTAGAAAAGATTTAGAATGGATACAAGCAGCAAGAGAAAGCATTATAAAAACAATTTAGAAAGGTATCACTGAAGCTAAAATTTGGAGGCATGAAGGTCAGTTTTGACACAAAAGTATTAGGACATATTCAATTGAAGATTTGATCGTGATCCCTTACCTTCAGTAAATAGCGTATAGGGCTGTATTGATAATAAGAACATAATTAAAGGATCAAAGACCACAAATTAAATCTTCTGTTGGATGTCTTACTAAGCTCCCAGTTACAATACAGGTTGAAACTTCCTCATCTGGCACCCTCAGGACTTGACCAGTGTCAAATGAGAGAATTTGCCAGACCACAGAAGGTCAATATTATCTAGCACATTAACACTTCCACTGCTTACTGGGTTCTTAGAAGATATTTAGGGGGTATATTACAGCTAAACAACAACAAAGATCAAGGACAGCCAGGATGTGTAGCTGTAAACAAACTTTATGGGACCATGGGAAACTTGGCCACACCCACAAGCGGTCATCTGGCTAACTAAAATCATGCCAGATTATGGATGTTGCCAGACAAGTACACTCTGGATTAGAGTGGTTCAACATGTACTAACCATTTAAAAAAAGAAAAATACTACCTATATTAAGCCTGTTCCAAATTCCTTTCTAGTTACTCAATTTGGTAGCAATTTCACTCTGCCCAAACAACGAAAATGTCATCTGAATTTCACTTATAGAAACAAGTGCTTGTTTTAACTAAATCAGAAACCAAAAATCACTTCAAAAAAGTCTGTGCCATTAAGAAACAGATACTAACCTTGTTCTACCAATGCATCCCAACCCTGATGAGCTGCAGAACTGAAATAGACAGTTCTAAGCCCTCCATTGCAATACTAACCATAACTACAGCATCACCATAGTCTAGGTCTAGTTGCAAATGTTGTGAGTGTGAAAATACCTATGGTATAGTTAAAAATGGGAGATTCCATTATAAGAGTTCAAAAACCTGAGTCTGAACTTGCTCATATCCCTTCCTTCATTTGTATATTAATAGAATATGTTTGTCACCTCCCAGCTCCAAACCCATCTTTACACAGACTAACAGAAGGAACAAAATCATTTTAAAAGCCTGACTTGAGCATAGATGAAAACCTCTCTCAGAGTCAGAGCTAAGACTGAAATTCCATTTTTAATCAACTACACCATGCTTGGGAAACCCCTGAAATGACCAAGTGGTTATGAAACATGAAATGACAATGGAAGGAAGTTAAAGACCATTTCCAGATTTAATTTTGTGACTTCACTTTAGCAGAAGGCTTGTGTACACTACTGGGAGGAGGTGTCAATGCTGCAGTAATAGATCCACTGGGAGTTGACTGAGAGGGTCTAGCGAAGACCCACTAAATTGACCACTGCTCACTCTCCTGTTGACTTGGTTCTCCACCAGAACACGAAGAGTAAAGAGATGTGAAGGGAGAAAGTCTCCCAGCACAGTGCGGATTCCACAGTAAGTAGAGCTAAACTACTAATGTAATTCAAATTGTGTAGCTTAGATCAACTTTTCCCCATAGTGTAGATCTGCTGACAGAAGTTGCCATATGGTAAGGTGTGCTAGAGAACTGGAGAAGTGTCTGCTCATATAGCATTTGTTCCACTTTCATATATCCTGCTTCTAAAATACATTAGAAGACCAATAGATCACATGGAGTATTTCCCTAATGCCATTTTCCATGTGAATAATTACTGCAGAGGTCCCAAATTGATTATGCAATTGTGAACAAGATGAGAGGTGGCCCTTACAATTGCAGAGTTGACTATAAGGGACCTCTATATGAAGGAGGTCCTGGATACTGATCCCAGTCATGTGACATATTTTGTAACTGTAACATGTCCCAGGACTGTGGCCAGTATACAAAGCGCATTCTCTGTCCAGCCCTATCGCATCACACAACTTGATTGTAGTGCACAAGATTATTTCTATAATAAATATAGACCATATCATTAAAAGAAAATAAAAGCCCCAGGTCAGTAGAAGTAATTCATATCTGTTATGGGCATTTATGTAAATCCTCATGTATGACTTCTCAACTCTACTGGCACTGTTCTCAGAATTTGTTGTAAACAAGGTTGCAGGAGATATTACAGAACCCTATCATGGCAAATTAGGGAGGAGGAACATGGATATAAACTTCTTCCCTTTCAATTCACACTATAACACCATGCTAGACCTTAGAACAGACTAGCACCTTTCATAAATTAAGTGTTGACAATTACACTGAGCTGATTGCTGCTTGACCTACAGCCTGATTAAATACTAGTATTAATTGTAGCACATGCTGCTGCTATTTCACCCTGCTATATGTAGGAACACGTGACTGCCCTGTCTCTTCTGACAAAAACTGCAAGGCCTCATAACGGAATCAGTAAGAACAGAGAGAGCCAAGCGAGAACGCATTAAATAGCATTGTTCTAACTGTAGGTAACTTAGCCTGAGATTAAAGGAGAGATACAATTGTTATGGGGAGACAAATAAAACAAAGACCAGCTGTTTTCAGCATGAAGTGAGAGATCATGCTCACACAGATACTTGCAGACTATACTGACTTCATTGCTATCTGCTGATCTCTCCATCGCGCCCCAGCAGTTGGATCATACCTGCAGTTAACAGTTCTTGTCTTTAATTTTCACTCACTGGAGAATGTTGAAATGGAATGCTGACATTTAATTTTAAAAACTGATTCTAACTTCTCTCTTTTGGTCTTCAGATGAGTGCACTCTAAGACCTGTAGCTATATCATCTCAGGCTACGTCTACACTAGCAAGTTTTTTCAAAGAAGCCAGGGCTCTTTCAAAAAAACCCACAGAGCATCTACACACAAAATGCATTTTTCGATATTAAATCAGAAGAACACAGCACTTTCCCTGAGAGCCCTCTTTCTCTCCCTGATGAGGAACAGCGCCTTTTTCCGAAGGATTCTTTCAGGAAAAAAAACAGGCATTGCTGCCCCACGAGTCTTTTTTTCCAAACAGCAGTCCTCACAGCGCCTGATTTTTTGATCCCCAGCCTGTTCTTTCAAAAGAGTGGGGAGTGCATGGATGCTCTCTATCGAAAGAGCACAGTGAATTTTTGATACACTTTTTTGTGTGTGGACACACTCTTTGAAAACAGATTTTTCAGAAGAGCTCTTCCAGATAAACTTTTTTTTGGAAGGATCACTGCAGTATAGACGTAGCCTCAGGGTGTAAGCACACCAGAACTCACAAAATAAGCAGAGACAGAATGGGTCTGCTCTCATAATACTAGAGAATGACAATCCAGGCGATTTAAGCAGTAGTAGTGGTGATTCAGTAGGTGGCTCTCTTTTCCTTCAAGTCAGAGTAATGAATCAAGTGACACAGTATGGCATCAAGGGACAGAGTTTTGTTGGAAATACCTTTTTAACTGTCATGTACTAAATCTTAGGTCCTGAGCAACACCTTTCACAAGCGTAAGAACATTAATCTACTTGTCTCAGCCAGGTATCAGCTAGGTTGAATCTTGAACTAGCCCCTGATAAATTATGTTGTTAGTTTTTAAAACGCTAGATGAGCACTGTTTTGTTTTGTTAGAATCCGGAATAACAAGGCTAGCTCTCTGTTACTAGCCCCTGAAGTTCACTTGAAGGTATTATTTTTCCATTTTCTCCCTCTAAAAGTGGCAGGACAGTGCTGTTGGTGTAAAGTAGCTGTCAAAAAGATGAGGCAGCTTGGTTTATGGCATATATCCCTAAATATATATTTTACTTACCCCCTGTCACCCTCCTTCACGATGGAAGTTGCTATAGTAATAGCAACAAATACATTTAAAACTTTAATTTCTTGGTTTAAAAAGCCACACTCTAAAGACCTCTTGGACAACCACCAACCAACCAACCAACCAATCAAACTTTTCCTGGAAGAATTATTTATATTTGTGGCACCCTCCAGAAAATCACTACTTTCATTTCCAATAATTTGCTTTGCTGACAGTGTATTCTTTATTTACAGATGAATGACTTGTTTTGAACACAATTCTTAGCTTTCTGAAATGCAACCCACAGCTGAGCCTGTGTGGGATGTCAAGACTGTCCAAGAACTTCTACTGATGCTTGATAGCAAAGCCCACAGCTGCACCTGCAGGAAGGATAGCTCAGTGGTTAGAGAAATGGCCTCATAAACCCAAGATTGTGAGTTCAGCCCTTGAGGGGGCCTTTCAAGGGTCTGAGACAGCT
This sequence comes from Carettochelys insculpta, assembly GCF_033958435.1. NCBI lineage: Eukaryota > Metazoa > Chordata > Testudines > Carettochelyidae > Carettochelys > Carettochelys insculpta. The sequence continues at coordinate 32,769,686 of NC_134148.1, forward strand.
AAGATTTAAAAAATTGAAAAAAAAATTGGTCAGGGATGGTGCTAGGTTCTGCTGAGTGTGCAGGGAACTAGACCCAATGACCTCAAGGTAAGGTCCCTTACAATTCTGTGATATGAAAAAATTGCTCCATCTCCTTTTTGAGACAACAACCACCCCCACTGATGATAAACAACAGAATATCCTGGATCTGGTTTTGGTATTAATCTTTTTTATATTTCTCCAATATATGGAGATCTACTCAACTGACAGAGAGGTACCAGTTGTTAGTAGAGGTAGATGAAACATTGAAATTGATCCAAAAAGGTTACATAGAAGATAAGTTGAAAGCAAACATTTATTTTCGTGGATTGTTTGCATCTACTACAGCAGTCTTTTGATTTCAGTAGAAGCCAAATAACTATTGCTATTGGTGGGGGGAGGGGAGAGAGGAATTACCAGAGAGCAGTAACAGTCACATCATAATCATATCCACATACACAAAGAAAGAACTGTAGAGTATGCTAATACTATCATAATTGTGTTCATCCCTGTGCTAAGCTAAACTTCCATTTAATCCTTCCTGCCCTTACATGGAAAAATGAGACCTTATAAATATGTCCCATGTTTGAATTTATTATCTACAAACCATGAGCTAATCAAAATGATTGGAAAAAAATTTACTTAGCTTGAATACAACAAGACTGAGAAATCAAGCAATCAAGAACAGGAAATTCATAAAGTTACTCACTCAAATTTAATATTGTCTGCTCATACACTTTCCAATATGGTGTTTATATCAAATATACACACATAACCTGCAATTTCTTATTATTGCTCTCTGGTGGTTTCTAACTTACTTTTGAAGTTTCTTCTAAATTGATGTGGCTATAATCTGTCTGTGATTTACCAAATTTTAGGTTAAAATCTGTTGCAAGATTATACACAATGCAGCTGCAGATTTCAATAAGACATTATTATAGTCACTTTTCAGAGGGTAATCACATTCTCGTGTTGATGTGAGAAACAAGGTGTCTGTGTGGTGGTAAAAAAAAAATTAAGCCACTCACAGACCAAAGGTGAACATTAAAAATGTCAATGTCAATAAGTCTACAATGTCAAACATCAAGGCCTTGCCTACACCACAAAAATATCTTTAAAGTGGCTTACTTAGAAACAACAGACTTCAAAGTTGAGCATCTACACAAACCCTAATTCAAAAGTTAAACTGGGAATGGAATAAGGACTTCAAAGTTGGGCTCCCTTACACCGAAGTTAACTTCGAAGTAAGGAAAAACATGTGTAGACACTCTGCAGGCTGCTTTGAAGTAGCCCCTAACTTTGAAGTTAACGTCCAAGTTAGTTCCTAGGGTAGATGCACCCTATGTGTTCCACAAAAAACACACTCCTGTCACCCCTGCAGGCTTAACACTTCTTTCAATCTGCTACAGCTGTCTGTGCAAGCTCTTCTACTACTACAAGCAGAGCTCTATCAATGGTAGCAACAGCAAGACCATAAAGTAACCACTAGAGTTTTTCCCACTATGTTGGATAATTCTGCTCAGAGCAAGGACAATACAGAGCTAAACATTCTGACCGGTAGTGGCCCGCCTACACTAAAATAACTAACACTAATACATACCAGAGGGGTAGCCGAGTTAGTCTGTATCCTCAAAAACAACAAGAGGTCCTGTAGCACTTTATAGACTAACAGGTATTTTGGAGCATAAGCTTTCGTGGGCGAAGACCCGCTTCATCAGATGCATGAGCACCATGTGAGTCATGCATCTGACGACACAGGTCTTTGCCCACAAAAGCTTATGCTCCAAAATACCTGTTAGTCTATAAAGTGCTACAGGACCTCTTGTTGTTTTTAACACTCATATCAATCCCAACGTGTTAGTGGAGCTGTACCCAGAAGTAATAAGTGACATTTTCCAAAACAACGTAGCACAGATAAAACATTCAGAGGCAATCCTACTATGGGCATTTCCATGTGGTAGAAGTATCATCAACTTCAATAGGAACCAGATCGCATATTGTGTCATAAGAACATAAGAACAGCCATACTGGGTCAGACCAAAGGTCCATCTAGCCCAGTATCCTGTCTGCCGACAGTAGCCAATGCCAGGTGCCCCAGAGGAGGTGAACCGAAGACAATGATGAAGCGACTTGTCTCCTGCCATCCATCTCCCACCTTCGACAAAAGGCTAGGCACCTTACCTTACCCTTTGCTAATAGCCATCTATCGACCTAACCTCCAAATATTTATCGAGCACTTTTTTAAACTCTGTTAGAGTCCTGGCCTTCACAGCATCCTCTGGTAAGGAGTTCCACAGGTTGACTGTGCGCTGTGTCATTCGAAGACTCTTTCCTGTACCAAATGAGGGGAATTTGCATATTCTTATTTCAAAAGAGCTTCTTTCGAAAGAAGAAAATCAGTGTAGACGCTGCTCTTTCTAAAGTAAACCCCATCTTTGAAAGAACCCTTCTTCCCATTAAATAAAGGAGCTCTTTCGAAATAAGAGTATGCAAATTAGGTGCCAAATATGCAAATGTGCACCTCATTTGCATTTTCAATTGCCCTTATTTGCATACCTCTTTCAAAAGAGGAATGCAAGTGTAGACGCACCCTTTAGGAATTTCTGTTTGGAAACAACAGATTACAGTCTATTTAAGGGGGTCCAAACTAGAAAAGAAGATGACAGCAGCTTTAGAAAATATGCATCGCTAACTGGTCAGTGCATGTGACAAAGGTCCCTAACATATAACTATTGAAGAGAACTGGTTTACTCAGAGAAGAATAGCAGTTACTTATTCTTAAAACTGGCACAGCACATTTATGTTCCTTTCCAAACAAGGAATACATTATAGACAATATAGGGATTTCACAAGCAAACCACTAACATGATGCACATCTGTGGTGCTATAGATAGTAAAAGAGTTACACCGCCTGCCACTGATTCCAAAACATATTTCCACAATTTATACACGTGTGTCCAGCTCTTGTTTGGCAGTTTCTATCATGCTGCAATAGGGATTCTATTAAGAAAAAAAAGCTATTATGTTCTTTATTATTTGTCATCTATAATCAGCAGCTTCTAGAGAGACTGATATAAACCACACTGTAGTATAGAAAACTTAGCAAGCTCTCCTGCCATTTCCTGAAGACCCAGCTTCATTTCTGTCCTGTCTGATGTCTGACAAAAATTTATGCCCAAGGGGCCATGAGAGCATTGCAGGAGGTCGATGAAAAAAAATGACCACAGAAAATACGTTTAAAGAAACTGCAAACGTACAATTAATTATTATTTTAGAATTAAACACCTTCCAATAATGTTACTAATTGTTGTCCGAAAGTCTATGTTGTGGCTTCATTTTGATTTAATGAAGTGTACATAACCACTAGAATTGGCTCTGATGGGGTCCTCACACAGTTTGCGGGAGAGAGGGGTAAATGTGGATCCACACTAGTGAAAAGGTTGGGAACCACTGCCCTCTGTGATTAAGGTTTCTTGTTTTGCACAGGAACTACAACTTGCAAAACCTCTCAACATTTCTTGAGTTCCAATAGCATTGACATTCACCATGAAATGTTCTCCAAAAAGGAAGGGGCATTTCCATGCTCTGAAGCTTATGCATGGAACACCACAGTGTTACACATCACAGAATTTCACAGGTGAGACCCTTAAACTTCCTACTTCAAAGATATTATCCACATGAGCTAAAAAGCTCCCTTTTCAGAAATACTACACTTCTAATTTATTTGGGGAACAAAGAATAAAACACGGAAACAATGTCAGTGGAAAAGAGCAAAACAGCCTCAAATAGTTTGCAACAACAACAACAAAAAACAAATGTTGATCTACTCACATATAATGGAGCTTGTTGTGGATTAAGTTTCATGACCCAAACACTGGAACAGAAGAGAAAAAAAGGTGTTAAAAACATTCACTTATCCTCTTGAAAATTAGCATATGTTTGGTAAACTGCAAACTCATAAATAAATAATATATAAATCCACACAAGGACACAACTGGAGGAAAAATGTCTCTCCAACTAGTAGGCTCACAGTAGTTTACCTTATCTCCATGAATGTGTTATGTTCTCTGCAACAGTACAGAATGCCCCAAAGGTCTCTGCAGGTTGTATGGTAATAATTATTATTATTCCACTATACTTTGCCAATAAATTCCCCCCTCCCTTAACAGAAAACTGTTTTATTCACTGTAGATGTTCTCCCTCAAGTCACAATTAGAGAACTGATGGCTCGTTCCAGAACAAAGTGGTGAAATCCATTAGTCTGGCAAATGTATCGTCCAAAGGAATCTGGTCCCTGTGTTTGCTGGAGTGCTGTCTTTTAGGAAACATTCCAAGAAACTGCAGTACACTAAAAAAAACAATCACTCTTATGAAATTCAGGAATGTTCTTCAGAGAAAGCAGCATACAGTGCCCAGGCATTTCTTCAGCGATAGCCTCACCAGAAATGTCAGTCCTTGTCCCAAGCATTTCTTGTTCCTATTCTAGCAATCCTTGGAGGACAGACCTCATAAAAATGAAAGAGGTTTTGGAAACATTTAGCTGCTGTCAGAGGTAGATGCAGGTATAGTGCTATGCTGTGGCAATGCACCGTGTGTTCTAGAGCCTTTAAATTAAGGTTCTGTTAATTCTAATATTTAACAAAAGAAAATTTAAACATTTAAATACTTTTGGGTCAGTTTAGCACTGCTGACCTAAGTGATTGCCCACCTGTGTAGCCACAGGGCAGGTGCAACATGGGCACTGGCAATAAAAGCCCTTCTTCCACAGTTCCTCTGAAGACATGCCTCTAACTGGACTTGGAAAGGTCAGCTATTTGAGAGGCAAGAAAGAAATTCACGCTCTATGCCAGCAGTTCTCAACTAGTGGCCTGCAGGTGGCCCAGTTAGCATACAGCTGCAGCCCAGCTGTGCAAAAGGAAAAAGAATAAAAATTTGTAGCTCTGGGCTGAAAAACAGCTGACAGTTGTGAAAATAGACATTTTGGTGCAGCTGACTGGAGCCCTCCTGCCATCAGGGGAGCTGAAGAGTGCCACAAGGGCAGCAGGATGTGGGAGAGTGTCCCTGGGAAGGTTCACAGAGAGGCCAGGAACTCTGAACAGCGAGGCAGAGGGGAGCACTGGGAAGGAGGGGCTTGTGAGGGTGCTGCTGCACTCTCCAGATTTTAGGCTGTCTGGCCCCAAACCTAGAGCACCCACTCCAGGTCCCACTCTGTGGAGAGATCTTGGGTGTGGTGGGGGGGGGAGGGGGAAATGGAGGAGGAATGACAATGAAGGGTTTGGAGGGAGTAGAGGATTGTGGTTCTCAACCTGTGACCCACAACAATAAATCATTCTGCATCCACACAATCCCGGGAAATCCCTGAAATCTCAGCAAAGTTATCAGCTAGTGAAAACCGTGTTGATATCTCTTTCTATCCAGTAGCGCCAGGGTTCTCAGCCTTATTCTTTCTGAAATTCAGGTCCCAGTGTTCTATAAAAACTCCACAGCCCACCTGCACCACAATTAGTTTTCCCCACATAAAAGCCAGAATGGGCATTAGCAGATAGCAAGTAGAGCAACAGCCAGCACACCCCACCCCCCAGCTAATTTGGTCAAGCTTTGACTACAACCACAAGTAGTGGGGCCTTCGGCTTTCTAACAATGGGCATGCTTGGAAGAAGGACCCCCCTAAAGCGTGTGGAACACCCCAGGGCTCTGCTCCTCTGGCTGAGAATCATTACACTATTTACTTGTCCTGAGACCCACCAGCTCATTTCTCATAGGCCAACAGAAAGCAAAGAGATGGTAGTGACCTTCCAACAACACACCCCTGGACCATAGTGCCCATAGCACATTTCAGGACCCAAACCCCTCTGCCTCCCAGAACACCCCTTTCCTACATTGCTTGTGTCCCCCAGATTTCCCCATAGCAAACTGCATTTCTTTCAATATAACTTCCATTTCCTTGTCTTGTAGTGTTGTGAAAATAGAAAGTGCATCAGCAGAAGACAAGCTAATGTTAGGTGAATTATACTATAGATATATCATATATGTAGGTCGGGAGAAAAAGTTCTATGTAAAGCCAATGGCAAAAACTATGCAATCTTTTCTCTCTCTCTCTCAAATGCTCACTTTGCTTCAAAAAGGATATGAGATGCACCCAGGGTTATTGTCTTATTCTAGTACGCTTGCATTCAAATGTGTCCAAAAGCCAGGAGCCCAGAATGCTAAGCGTACACTGTGAGTGTGTTCATTTCAGTCCAGGAAAGCCCAAATTCAGGTACAGGGTACTGAAAGACTGTTTGTCCTCTCTTTTTATGAAGCACTCTACAACACAGCAACAAACCAAATGTGGCTTTAGAGATAAAGATAGATTTTTTTCAGCTTCACACATATACTGAGTACTTGAACACCTTGTGGTTTTGTTCAGTGATCTGTTGCATCCCAAATCTTTCCAAGGAAGCTGAAGTCCTTATACCTATTCATCGTCCTAGGCTGCTAGGTGTTACTGTGCAAGTACCTCTCAACTCCCAAGACCAAAGTAGAAGAGAAGGATGAGGTTGCACCTCAGGTTTTGGGGATTTAAGTCAGGAAACCAGATTTCGTTCCTGGCTCCACTGCGGACATTCTATGTGGCCTGGAAAAAGGATCTTCATGTTAAATTTTGGTCCCAATGAAATCGGTGTGAGTTTTGCTACTGGCTTCAGAGGGCCAGGATGTCAACCTTTAGCTTTAGTTTCCATGCTGTAATAGATAATACTCACCTTACTAGGGGATTATAAACTTAACTTTATCAATAACCATAACATGCTTTGAGATCACAGATGGAGGTGAGCAAAGCTTTAGTCTTACAAGCCCTTTCATTTTTGCTCATTTCCTGCACTAGTAATGAAAGCAAATCTCTAAGGACTTAAGGCCCCTGGTAAGCAGGATGAAAATGCCACATGCACCTAAACATACATATTTTGAATATCTGGTCCAAGCTTACCTCTCCATGGGCTTTGCCTTCGTTATTAACTCAAACAGCAAACCAAAATATATCTCAGTTGAAACCTTCCCATGAGCTTAGCAATTCCTACTTGAAGAATATCCTCTAATTCCCTGAGCCTTACAGTCAAACCATCCTGTACACCTTGGACTAACTGTTTAGACAGCAAAATAGCTCTGTGTGTATGTGTGTTTTACACCCTTATTCTGTAAGGGCTTCTAAATCTAGTCTTAACATCATGTCCAGTTTCAATCGCACTACTCCAAGAGTCAGAATAGAAGTTTTACAAAATAGCTGTGCTCAGAAGACTTGTTCTTTTTCCCCTGCTTTTCAGCTGGTAAAATAGCATATGACTTCTGACAATGAGATCAATAACCCTGGCTTGAGGGTGTCAGGCTTTCAGGAGGAGCAGAGCAAGCTTCCAACACAGAGCTTTACCAACAAACCTCACTCCCAGCCTACAACAGACCCCCACTATTCCAGTCCTGCTGCCCCTTAAATCATACCACTCTGCCAATTGTCCTGAGTGGGAGCTACAAAAGCCCCAGAGATATTCTGGAAGTGGCCTCCTCCCCAGACACCAGGTGTGCTGTCTTTTTGTGTGGGTCATGAGAAGCAGGTTGAGACCAAACCATTTTTCATTTTGATAGACCACTGTTTCAACCTACCTTTCCCATGAAGTGCTAACTGTTCAGAGTTTCATGAGTGGTATTTGCATAAAGACACGATAATGCAAACATTGTGACATCAAACCACCACACTTCTGTCTCAAACCAAGGAGTTTAAAGGGAGCAAAATCTTTGTCTCAGACTAAACTCTTCTTCAGTATTCAGTTCCTTCATTGCCATGGAAATATTCTGTACCATAGGGGCAGAATACATGTTCTGAAGCCAGGGAAGCAGCAGGAAGGTAAGTCCTGGGGCAGCTGGGGAGGGTTAAGCCTGGCGGTTGGTTGGGGCTCTGGGAGGTGGGGGTGGGTGGGCTAAGCCTGGGGTGGGTTAGGGCTGCAGGGGGTGAGGGGTGGAGTTGAGCACGGGTGGTGAACTGGACTGCAGGGGGGGAGGGGAGTTGAGCTGAAATCAGAGCCGTGCCTGGGTGGTGAGCTGGCGGGGGAGGGGTTGCACCAGAGCCACGCAGAGCGGGTGGGCAGCTTGTGAGCCAGAAGGGGAGATCACACTGGAGCCACGCGGGGCGGGTGGGGTCGCACCAGAGTCGCGTGGGGCGGGGTGGAGGGCGGCTTGTGAGGCAGCATGGGGGTTGCACCGGAGTGTCACGGGGCAGCTTGAACCACAGACGCTTGCAGGTGGTTTAAAGCAGGCCAGGGAGTGGGGTCAGGGTAAGACAGAATCACAGGGCTGGAAGGGACCTCAGGAGGTCACCTAGTCCAGCCCCCTGCTTCAAGCAGAATCAACCCCCAGTAAGTCATCCCAGCCAGGACCTTGTCCAGCCGGGACTTAAAAACCTCAAGGGATGGAGAATCCACCACCTCTCTAGGCAACGCATCCCAATGCTTCACCACCCACCTGGTGAAGAAGTTTTTCCTAATATCTAACCTACACCTCTCTCTCTTCAACTTCTGACCATTACTCCTTGTTCTGCCATCTGACACCACTGAGAACAGTTTCTCACCCTCCTCTTTAGAGCTCCCCTTCAGGAAGTTGAAGGCTGCTATTAAATCACCTCTAAGTCTTCTCTTCTGTAAACTAAACAAGCCCCAATCCCTCAGCCTATCCTCATAGGTCTTGTGCTCCAGACCCTTAATCATTTTTTGTTGCCCTTCACTGAACCTGCTCCAGCAAATCCACATCCTTTTTCTACTGGGGGGCCCAAAACTGGACACAATATTCCAGATGTGGCCTCACCAGTGCCAAATAAAGAGGAATAATTACTTCTCTAGATCTGCTCGAAATGCTCCTCCGAATGCACCCCAGTATGCCGTTAGCTTTCTTGGCTACAAGGGCACACTGTTTACTCATATCCAGCCTTTCATCCACCATAACCCCTAGGTCCCTTTCCATCGTACTGCTGCTGAGCCAGTCGGTCCCCAGCCTGTAACAATGTTTGGGATTCTTCCGCCCCAGGTGCTGGACTCTACACGTCTCCTTATTGAACCGCACCAGATTTCTTTTGGCCCAGTCCTCCAATTTATCCAGGTCCCTCTGGGTTCTCTCTCTACCTCTCTCTGGATTCTCTCTCTATTTTAAAAGTGATCACATTTCAGATCCAAGCAAGGCAACACAATTAACACTCTGACCCTTGCCCTTCAGGGCTTTTTCTGAATTTTGTTTCTCTTAATTAGTTTTTCAAGTGCTTCTCAGAAAGAACTCTGATGAGAAGGAATCCTTATCAGTGCTTTCCGCTCCTCCTCACATTATAAATAGGATTTCCCTTTAATGCAGGAAATTCCTGTGCCAGCTCAGGTGTTTGCAGCCACCCTGCTTACATGGTTGTTTGACTTTCGTGCTTTGAAGGTGAATTCCATTCACATGTATTCGGAATCCAAAAGATACATATGCATGCCCACTGGGTATGCCTAGATTTCAGAGTTCACATTGTTGTGTTTGTATACTCAAAGCTGCAGAGAATCTGTGTTCCTTACTACATTTAACATGGTCATTTGAGTCTCCCCTCCCACTGCAGTTACCTGTCATCTCTTGGCAAGTAAAGGTCTGATCTCAAGCCTACAGTAGTCATTGGCTGCTTCCATTGACCTCAATGAGCTTCAGATTAGCTTAAGAGCATAAGAATTCTAGGGCAAGGCCTACCTTTATTATTTGCAAGTACAGCACCTACTACACTGGGACTCCATCCCTAACTCAGCCTCAAAGAGTGAGGGTGGAGGGGAAATCGCCGAAGATGTAAAGTTTCATGGATGTCTTTACCTTCCTCCAAACAGGAATTTCAAGGTGAAGGTTCTGTGAAATGGGAACAGTGGTGTTCTTCAGACAGCCCCTGAGCAGCCATACTTTAGTCATGGAATCCCCTCTTTGCAAGCCAGTGCCAGCCTGTGGTCTGTAGCACTCTGTGATTCACCACGGTTCAATTCCTGGGTCCCCACTTGGGCAGGCAGGCAGGCAATGGAATGTTAAGAAGGGAGTTCTCTCAGCCTCTGCCAGAAAGAGTTGAAGCCAACAAGTGCCAGACTACAGTCAGTAACAATCTCCCTAGACAATTAAATGCCATTGACTGGCTTCTGGGAACAATCCTGGCTACACTGCATGGAAAGCCTTTCGGGGGAGGGGGGGAGCCCCACAAACAGCAAATCAGAAATGTGTAGATCTCTCCTGCAATGAAACATTGCTCTCAGGTTTTCACAACATAGGCCACATGTGTTTTGTGTTTGTGCTACAGTCCGTTATAACCTGAAGGCTGCCTTAGCATTAGTGTGTGTCGCCAATAAAAGCTAAAAGCAACACGTTTCTTGAATTCCTGGGATTTGGCACAGCCTGCAAGCATTCTGCAGAAACTCAGTCAACCATGACAATGAACGCAGATGACTTGAGAAGACAAGATTCTTTATGGAGCAGCGTGAGCACGGAGAGCGTTGCCCAACTCTGAGCAGCTACGAACAGGTTATTCTTCAAAATGAAAATGACTGTCTTGTAATACTCGTGGATGGCAGCTGTGGATCTGTGATGGCCTTGCTAAGCTGGAGTTTTTTGCCACTTGTCCTGCTTATGCAGAAGTCTGTCTTGAAAGCTTCGCTTAACTGAGGTTTACCGAAGGAACATTGAACAGGATGGAATGCTTCCACATTGCTAGGCTAAACGAATGGCCAACCATACACAGGAAGCTATGCAGCACCGATTCTGATACATGTGAGAATTCGTCAGCCCTAAAGTTATATGTGGGCAGAGCAGCAAGGGAGGAGGAAGCTAGTGAGGGGGCAAATTCCGGCTTATTAGATAGCTCTGTGTGTAATATACAACACATTTGCTAGAAGATAGGCAATGGAGGGAGGTCTGTTTTGGCAGCTCATGCCTTTTGTATTGATCTTGCCCTATGCTCAGTACCTCCTGTCATTAAACAAAGTGACATGATCTGATATTAAGCAGGCTGTGCCTTTTCCACTAAAATACCCAGCTCTTATTACCATCATTTGCAGACATGGTGGACACTGGTTTATGCCAGTGTCCCATAACAACAGTTATTTTTACCACCATGTTATCTAACTCTGTTCAGAGCAGATCACCTAGAGGGCAGTGCTCCTATCTAGTTAGAGAGGGAAATTTGGAAGGGAAAATGGTTAGCGGAGGCAAGGTCACAGAGACAACTCAGCTGTTTGTAGACAGTTCATCATCAGTGATGTTTTACCGGAGAGGAGATTGTGAACAGCAATATAAATTAATTGCAGTGAAGATGTAGATGATACTACAACTTGGTCTGCAGTCTCAATCATTCCTGGAGGACAAAGACACTGACGTGAATGGATACACCCAGTTCCCCTAGTGGCAATCCCAGGAGAGATTGAGTGGACCAAGAACAGAATCCCTGCAGCACCAGTTTGAGGTGCATTACATGGGGGTGTAAGGAAGAAGGCTTACCACTGCCCCTACTATAGCTCTTTCAGGTGGAGGGGGACAAAGATATTGTCAAGAGTTGGCACTCTACACCTTTAAGTAGCCTTAACTGCACTATTTCAAAAAGAAAGTAAGATGCTGTCTGTGCTTTCAACTTCTTCCTTAGGGCCATTGTGCCACCTGTAAAAAAGGGAGAGAGTATATGCATACACTACTCCATACTTTCAGCAAAAAATGGCAAGCCATTTTAGCTCTAAGTGACCGTCCTCTCTACCACACATGCACACACTCAAGATATTAAAACTGGTTTTCTGTACAGAGCAGCACCTATTTTATGTAGCAGAACATGTACACATAAAATCATAACAAAAAGCAGTCAAGTAGCACTTTAAAGACTAGCAAAATAGTTTATTAGGTGAGCTTTCGTGGGACAGACCCACTTCTTCAGACCATAGCCAGACCAGAACAGACTCAATATTTAAGCCACAGAGAACCAAAAACAGCAAGCAAGGAGGACAAATCAGAAAAAGATAATCAAGGTGCACAAATTCAGAGGGTGGAGTGGTTGGGGGGGAAGGTCAAGAATTAGATTAAGCCAAGTATGCAGACGAGCCCCTATAGTGACTCAGAAAGTTCCCATCCCGGTTGAAACCGGGCAACAAAGCCCGCTGCCAGCTTTGTCCACATATCTTCCCTGGAAATACCATCACTGGACCTAACCAGGTTACTCTCAGAATCACGGGCACTTTCTCATGCTCCTCTACTAACATCATACATGACATCATGTGCCAACAATGCCCAGATGCTTTGTATATTTGACAGACTTCTAACTCCCTTAGACAAAGGGTTAATGGGCACAAAACAGACATCAAAACACTCCAGATCCACAAACCAGTTAGTTAACATTTTAATGGAATGGGGCATTCTATTAATGACCTAAAGGTATGTGTGTTACTGAAAAAGAACTTTCCCACCATTCTTCAAAGAGAAACAGCCAAGCTGGCTTTTATATTCAAATTTGGCACATTAACACATGGTTTAAACCAGGACGGGAACTTTCTGAGTCACTATAGGGGCTCGTCTGCATACTTGGCTTAATCTAATTCTTGACCTCTCCCCCCACCCCTCCACTCTTTGATTTGCTCACCTTGATTATCTTTTTCTGATTTGTCCTCCTTGCTTACTGTTTTTGGTTTTCTGTGCCTTAAATATTGAGTCTGTTCTGGTCTGGCTATGGTCTGAAGAAGTGGGTCTGTCCCACGAAAGCTCACCTAATAAACTATTTTGCTAGTCTTTTGATAAATAGTTTTGATAGTGTATAGACTAGCACGGCTTCCTCTCTGTTACTATCCAACATAAAATAATCATCTTCTCGACTTGACTACTGTGAACAGACAGAAATCTCCTGTGTTGCAGATGACAAAAGATCTAAGCAACATGTTACGTGAGAACAGTACCCAAATCAGTAATGTATTTGGGTCTCAGTGCTCTAAATAAGATGAATCTGAATCCTCTCTGTCTGCCTCTGGTAAAGAAAACGCTAGCAGGGCTGCACTGCTCAGGCTGTCTACCTTTAAAAATCTCCCTGTCCCCCCAGGCACCTTAACTATGCCAACACAACACCCAAAGTAGGCACAGCTAAGGTGATGAAAGAATGCCTCTGTCAATCATGCTAATACTGATAATTAGCACAATTAAGGAAGGTGAAGCTAAATGTTTTCACAAAACTACTCAGAGAAAAAGAGTGGGTCAGACACTCACCAGGGAACCATCTTTCTGCCACAGGTTGTAAAACAAGGAATTGAAGGAGGGTCATTGCTATGCTGCCCTTTTCACCTGAGCATAAAAAGGTATAGTACAGATAGCCAGCCCCAACAGATGCAGTTATTAAAAAATCCTATCTCATGCTCGAGACATAAGTGTTCTGACAGTAGGATCCACGACACCGACTCAGAGAATAATTGTTACATGTACTCAAGCCAAAAGCATGTGTACACAGCCAAAAAGACAGCAACAGCAATAGCCCAAACCTCTAAGTTGTGACGCCTTGCATTGCATTCCCTTCCCTAGGGCAGCACGTGGATGAAAAGGGAATAAATAATAGAAACAGCTGGAATTCACAATAGTCACTTTAAGGGGTCTCCACAGCTGTGGTTGTAAACAGAGTCAAGCCAGTGGGGAACATAAGCCCCATCTTACTCTGGTCCTGGCCACAACAAAAGTGCAAGACCTGTTGCAACCACAGTGTGCCATCTGCCCTCAGGCTCATCCTAGTGGTGGCCAGGCCACCACCCAACTGTGATCTAAGCACACCCCATGTCACAAGTCAGTAACAATGCTATGCTCACCCTTCTCCTACCTCTACCTGTTATAATAGGCTTCACTCCTATACTTCTCGGAAGCAGCAGTAGCCCGTGGGTCCTCTAGCAGTTTCATCAGTTTCAGAGTGAGTAAGTGCATCGGAAACTGAACCCGTGTCAACAACATTTAATCTTCCTTTCCCCATGTGAATGCATTGTACTGCACCAGAAAGTATTTCCTCATGCCATGCTCACCCCATTACCCTAATGCTGTCCAGCACAATGTGAGCAAAGTACTACTTCCCCTCTGTTGCAACCTAAGCACTCATGCCCACCACTGAAAATGTGGCACTTGATGCCCAACCCGTGAATCAAAATAGTCTTCCATGTCCTCCTCAAAATGCAAGTGTAAGTTTCTCTAGTACATGTGATTAGGCCTCATGAAGAGTTCGCTCGCTAAGAGCATAACACTTCCTGATGCTTCACAAGTACACTCCTTTAGCTCAGAGATGAGCAATATTTCATCTAGCTTCACAGTGCAGAAGGATCTGCTGTCCGTATTGTAAAGCTAGATAAAAATATTTTATATGGACCAGAAGACTTGCTGCCTATTAAAAGAAGTCCAGCTTTGACACGGAAGGGCTGTGTGCAATCCTTTCAGAGGGTAAATACTTAAAATGCCAGTCTCAATTTCAAATATGTCTTGGGTGCTTTGAATAATCATGGTACCCCACAATGACATGTTTCATAGTATGACCACTCAAACTCAGAGTACATCTACACTTACTGAAAGATCAATTCCTTCAGTGTCACTCTTCTGAGGGTTCAATTAGTATGCCTAGTAGGAATGCACTGAATCAAACCACCAGGGCTTTCCAGTCAGCGCTGGTGGTACTCATTCTTGCAAGGAGTCAGGGAAGTTGACAGGAGAAACTGTCTCGTAAACCTCTGTGTGTGTGGATGGCCAGGAAAACTGATGTAAGATACACAATTTCAGCTACAGTAAGTGCATAGCTGGAATTAATGTATCTTAGATTGACTTTTTGGTCTAGTGTGGACTTGGCATCAGAGGGAGAGGTGTAGGGGGAGTGTAAGAGTGCATGTTTATAAAGTTTTCCTAAAAACTTGGCCAGGTCGTTATACTAACAGAAATAAACAAAGCCCTGAGTTTAAATAAAAAGTTAAGATCCCAAAATGCTTTAATATTTCAAGCATCAGTAACAAAATACATAACTTCATCTTACATAATCATCTGACAATAGGCATAGTTAGATAACTGCAGCCCAAACATGCAATTAACATCAGGTTGTTTATTTCTCCATCAGCACCCAGCACTTACTAGGATATCTATTGTGTATGGAGCATTAACATTTTACGTGCGGACCCACAGCAAAAATTGAATTCCAACCCGTGTCTTTTAAACACAAAATGTTCTTAGCCTTTGCAGCTAAAGGAATTCTGGACAGCAAACATTTGTGGATGAACATATTCATTATGTTGTTTGCACCAAGTGCAGTATGTTAACCTTTGTAGTTACTTGTTATCCATCTGAGATTTCTCTCTGTATCTTCTTAGACTGTCCTTTGCAAATCTGCCATGTACATTGTAAAATTGGATAAAAAGATTTTATACAAACTAGAAGAATCGCTGCCTATTAAGAGAAGTCAGGTAATTCCTCTTATCTTGGAATATGGGGCGTCTGCAGAGGGAATATAGCGTTTTAAAACATTGCGTTTCATGAGGGGACCCATTAATGCACAGTCTGTAGAATGTGTGTCCTGTCACCCCAAAAACACACATTATCCAACCCCTCATCACATTTTGTATTACTAAGTTGAAAAAGTTGATGTCTCCATCATGCACTAGTAAAAAGGGTACCCATTCAAAGTATATTTGCACATTCTGCGCCAGTTGGGTATGTGCAATACTAAACGTCATAAATCTCCTGGCACTGTGTTCTTGGCATTATCTATGAGAGAAATAGCATACAATCTGTATGGGATCATAGCTTTAGCCTATTTTCTGTGCACATGCTCAACTACTGACTTCAATTAAAAAACGCTATTTCTGTTGACGCTGTTGACAATCTCAGCAAACAATGAATAAGAGTGCCTCCTGTAAATTCATTCACTAGAACATTCATGGTAAGTTGAACATAAGACATGAATGCATCTGAAACAAATTCAATTTGTGGGGTTTTATTTAAATGTGAGCAAATATTCATGGACCCATTTTGTACATCTTTAGCTTTACAGCATACCCATTTCCTTACTTCAATTGCTGCACTGTGTTCAAATTGTTTCTTTCAATAACTGACTTATCTGACATTCATGAATCAAAATAATTCAGCTTGTGACTTTTTTGGAGTTTGATTCTCTCTCTCCCCCATTAAAGCAACACAGTAAAATCCTCTGCCTTCACAAATTTGAAAACAAAGCACAAAGTAATGCCAAGTTCAAACTCTTTAAAAATCAACAGTGGTTTCAAACAATGCAAAAATCAGCAGGGGTCAGAAAAAGCACAAACTGCAACCATAGTTTCCTTACAAGAGGCAAAATATCCTTTTGCCCTCAAACATTAAAAAGGAATTAATATGGTGCATCTGTTATTGAAACCTGCTCAGGATTCTTTTATGTGGAATTTTATATTTAGCTTCAATGGGACAGCAATGAAGGACAATTAAACGCATCAGTAATTTCTGCCAGACTTAATATCTCACTGTAACACCCAAAGGTCCAAATGAGACTTAGTGCTCCATTGTGGGAAGTACATAGGATGGAGCTTACTCTCATCGCGGTGTGAGGCAAGAAATTAAGTGCAAATTAGTGCACTACTGGTTGACGGAGTGCTTGCCTCCGTGCTGGAGATGCTGAGCAAGGTTAGCATGACTGGGTACCTGCCACTTATTGGAACCAGAGGCTATTCACTAGGGAGAAGACTGTATTCTTGTGAGAAAAAACACAGCGAGGGCTGATGATGAGGCTTCAGCGGGCAAGAAGTCAGGCTGAAAATCCTCAGGGAGCATGGTGAGCAAGGGGTTCAGTTGCAAGTGTAGTTCAAAGGATGTCAGTGGAGCTCAAAAGGGGTGAAGGAGTGGTTACTTTAGTAGAGAACCAATTAGCTGGGAGCAACTACAGAGAAGCCTCCAGCCTGGGAACCAAACAGAAGGTTTATTAAACACAGGCTTTGGGGAAGCAGCACAAGGGGGCTCAGAGGTAGGAAGCAGCTCAGGGAAATAAACACATTTGAAGCAGACCCCATATTGGGCCCAGAGCTAGAACACAGAGAAGAGGTGGGGGTAGGGTTTCCTTCCCAGACTTGGATGAAGACACTTGCAAGCCCCACAGAAGAAATACCAAGTACACACTGGGGTTGAAGGCTGACCCCCAAAGACAGGCTCAAGAATTGCTGGTGTGGAAGGGAAGCTGGAAATGGTGGCTGACATGGGTGACCACAGAAATTGGCTGGCATGCCCTTACCCAGGCTAAAGCCTATATTGCTTCAGGTTATATGAACAGCACTGCAAAGCTATGTATTCCTTCCTCTCAGTTAGAATTCCTCCACCCACTGTGATAAAGGCCACAGCTAGGTTCAGTCTCTTGCCCCTATCCCACAGGGGCTGGGGTTTTGCAAAGCAGGTCTGTGGTAAGGAGCCCAGCCACTCCTGCCAGGACTCCCTCTGCTACTGTTCCTGAGCTGGAGCTGACCAGCCTCCCTCTCAGGCTTCTACCCTTTTGCTCTTCTTGCTCTCAGTTTCTCCTCCAACTTCCTCTTCCACTCTCCCACCACCTTCTAACTGTGGAGGTTGTAAAAGCCCTTCATTAAGGCAGCAGTGGAGAGCTCCCTCCCATCTGCTACCAATTGCTTTTCCCAGTCTTTGAGCTGCCTTTCCCCCACCCAAAGGGCCCTCTGGCCTGACCCTGCCATACTGTACAGACTAGCTAGCAGACTTTCTTAAAGATGGGTTTTCTTCATATGGTGAGAGAGAGTTTGGATAACATGATTAAAACACCCAAGTAAAATAATCCATAGCAAAATGCCTACAGTAAGTCTCAGATCTTCAGCGCTGGGCAAAGGACCTATAACCCCCACAAGGAAAAGTTTAAACAAGTTCATGGATTAACACAACAAAAAGCTGTGGTTCCATAGGTTTGATAGCCACTGAAATTAATGGGAGTCCTTCTATTGATCTGAGTAAGCACTGGGATTAGACCTTTTCTGAACTTTAACATATAGCCAAATATGTATTGGATGAAAGCAAATCTACCTACCTTAACCAGTTCTCATGATCTTACTTTACATTACTTATATTATAAAAAGGAATCAAGCTTCCAAAAAACACAAACTCCTCATTCATCAAAATATAGAAGGTGGCCCAGAGGGCACTCCCACACTCACATATTATAATAAAACCCTGTCAACCTAGGCATAATTACAAGCATTGATAAAACAAGTTCCCTGCCCCAAAGTACTTATGTTCTACTACCCAAGAAAAACATAAACCAAGAGTGGAGGACAGGAAGGGATTGGGCTCATGAGGACAATAGACTGGCAAATTGGGGCTCATGTCCTTTGCTAGGAAATTCTACCATCAAAATCAAGTTCATATTTATTGTCGCCCTTCTAAAGAAGACACGGTGACAAGAAAATAAGCTGGAGCTTTATCTCCTTTCCTTTTGGACTGTGCGTGATACTGATCACAAAATTAAGTTAAGAAGATCAATTATCAATTAATGTTGGAAACAGAAAAAAAAAAATCTTTGTAGCATCCCTAGTCTTAGAAGCAAAATAGTAAACAAATAGAAGTTAACTTAGTTCCAGCGCACAAACTCTAAGTTCCCAAAGAAGAAATGATATAATGCAAAAGACCATATCCATCTCTGCCTTAATTCCGAAAGTCAATTTATTTTCACAGCAAGGGACTGGCTTTAGGAGGAGTTTGGTTGGTCTTTAGGCTTTGGGTTGACCCCGCTATGCTTTGAATGTGACCCATATTAAACAAATATCACAAATAAATGATAATGCAATGAACCAGGACTTGGTGTACATCAATGTCCTTTACTGGATTATCATGTGCGAGGAGACTGAAAAAAACAGTAGCACTTACTTTACAAAAGAGACATACCTACAGAAATGATCAATATGTGCACAAAGAAACTATCAGGTACTATTTACTTTCTCAAGTCTTAAAAAGAACAAATTAATTAAATGAGAAAAGAACAAAGTTAATAAGAAATGCTTTACCCATTTCATGTGTCTGACTCAGACAAAATACATCATACAGCAAAAAGTTTAGTGGTATTCCAAAAAAGGATTAGATGTTTCTAGGAGTAAGAAGAGAGCTGCATTTATACGAGGTCAAGATAAACATTTATCTAGAAGATCAACCCATCTGCTTCAAGACAGAAGCCAACCACAAACTGCAAAATTAGGAAGAATCCAAACCTCCCCTCCTTCCCCACAGCATTTTAATACATAATTGTCCATTATTTGGGGGCTGAACCTTCTTCTCCCAGTTAGCTGGGGACAGGATGTTGGAGGGGAGATGCTGTGGTAAGAACAGTGTGACCAGAGAAGAGTTGTGAAAACAAATAAAGGACATGTCACCATCATTAAGAGTCATTGACCACACAGTGAACCAAGACTGGGATTTAATAAATAACATGCCAGAACACTTCAAGCTCTAATAATGTAGATAAAATGGCTGAGTTACAAAGCACAGAACTTTTAAGACAACGTGTTTGTGAACTTCAATGTGTAAATAAATTGCTGAGGTTTACAGTTTCCTACTAAAATTGTTACTTTAAAAAAAGGTTTCCTGTGCAGCATTTCCTCAGGTGATGCTTGCTTCCCAGCTGTATCCGGTCTCAAGCAAAAAACAGAACCACATGTTGCCACTTGAATGCAAACACTGGAACATTCATTCAGCAGCAGCAGCAGCAGCAGCAGCAGCAGCAGCAATGAGCCTCTCTTTGCACTGAGACCAAATTCAAATTTGAAGATTTTGTTGGGGTTTTCAAAAGCACTCAGTCCGGGTCTACTTCTACTTCCATTGACTTCAAAAGAAACAGAGTTACGACACTAAATGTCTCATGTAAAATGACTAATTTAAAATTATAAGCACAAAAAGAATGGAGATGACATAATTAACAGAGTTTTAACCTTTTTTTCCCCCAACCTGTGGGGGAAAAAATGCCAAAACAGTTAACTTGAAAATTACTTTAAAAACTAAACTCCACTTCTTGATTTTTTTCTGGCACCTGAAGATCCTAGGCTCTTAGGTACAACAGCTCCACAAAGAGGATTCAGAGAGTTGCTACAGCAACGATCTTTAAAAGATCAGGTTATCCTGCTCTTTGCACCAGACCAAAGGGAGGAGGGTGGGGGAACAATTGGTGATGAAAGCCAATAGTGGGTCACTGACTTTGTTGGCTGATGATTAAATAAAATGCTCTGGATACAGATCAGCTTGATTTGGCTCAGATTATTTTATCTCCCTGGAACTGGGAACTGAAATTGCCTTGTAAAATAGATTGAAATTTGGTATAGGTTCACTGTATTGTTCATAGGTACTCCCAATGAAGCACAGAGCTGTGCAGAACCAACCCATTTCTGTTTACTTAAGTTTCAACCAACTTTGTGAGCAGTTTCTATTTTCACAAGTTGTTCACCCCAAGCTGCCATTTCACCTGCAGGACAATGCAACTCTACAGCAAATTTAGGGATGGGGGGAGGGAGAGAGATATGAAACTCACTGTACTCCTTCCTGGTGCTCCAGAGCCCTTACTACATGGAGACCTCTGAAAAGTCACAGATATTGGCACATATCCACATCTGCAGATGTGGATGCAGATCTCAGTGGATCATTTCTGCAGATGCAGAGGTGGATACCAATTTCGTATCTGTGCAGGGCTCTAACCACACATCTCATATCCGGCGGTGCAATCTGGGGCGGGGGGGGTACCTCATCCCATCACCACCCGTAAAGGGTTCTTGTTCTTCGGAAGGAGTGAACACCTATTTCAGTCTTTGCATCCTGAGTCTTTGCAGGGCAATCACTGAGAAGCCTGATGCTCTCGTATCTTCTAGGTGACGCTATACATTCCCTATTAATGTCAATGAGGCCAGTGCTATTATACCCAGTTTACAGACAGGGAACTGAGGCACAGACTATTGTACAAAGTTGTGCAGAGCTAGGAGCAGCAGAGAACCAAACTTTTGTCTCCTGATTTCCAGGCTAGCACCCGAACCACTGGACCATTCTTCCTTTCTGGGCTTTGTGTAGGTTCAGAAATTGCACAGACAAAGTAATACAGTCTCCCGTGGCATTCGACATATTTGCCCCTTCCTTTAATGTGCAGCTCATTTAGGGAAGCTCTAGTGAGTAATCATCAAGCTGCCCACACTGCTATGGTGTTGATTTGAACATTTAGTCCACTGGGACAATGCAGGAAACAAGATATATGACAGGGTGGCCACACTTCAGCTTGCCAGCCACATGCAGCTCTTTGACAGTCCAAGTGCAGCTCGCAGAGCCCTCATCAAACTACCACCAGATTGTGGTTTGAGGGGGAGAACTGGGCTTCCGCATTGTGGTGGGATGGTAAGGCAGTGGGGTTGGAGCTTCTGCCCAAGAGAGAGGGGAAGCAGCATTTCTGCCAGGACTCAGGGCAGAATTCCCTAGCCCCAACATCCGGCCATGGGGCAGAAACTTGGACAGAGGTGTCCCACAGGTCGGAAGCCCTGAACACCAGCAGGCACTCCCAGGTCTTGAGCTTCTGAAGAACACTGTCTGTGGATTGGCGGATCAGTAAATTTGGCCACCCCTGTTAGATGACCGGAGTGGGAAACCCTCAACTTCTGAGCCTGCCTGGCTACTGAAAACCCAGCTAATCACTTTGAACTAAGAAGTAGATGCATATCCCATCTCTCTTGCCAAGTACCTCTGCCTTCCTATTGAACTGCTTCACCGGTGTCCCAGGTCAGCAGGTAACTGAGGGCTCGTAGACACAGTGCAGACAGGTGGACTATTGGGGGTGTGAACTGCAGAGTGCTGTGCTCGAACTGTCCCAGCAAACATTACCAACAGCAACCAGCATGCATTGCGGAGGTAGGAGTTGCAGAATTCTTCAAAGGTGGTTGCTGTTGGTAATGTTTGCTGGGACAATTCAAGCACAGCACTCTGCAGTTCACACCCCCAATAGTCCACCTGTCTGCACTGTGTCTACGAGCCCTCAGTTACCTGCTGACCTGGGACACCGGTGAAGCAGTTCAATAGGAAGGCAGAGGTACTTGGCAAGAGAGATGGGATATGCATCTACTTCTTAGTTCAAAGTGATTAGCTGGGTTTTCAGTAGCCAGGCAGGCTCAGAAGTTGAGGGTTTCCCACTCCGGTCATCTAAAAGGGGTGGCCAAATTTACTGATCCGCCAATCCACAGACAGTGTTCTTCAGAAGCTCAAGACCTGGGAGTGCCTGCTGGTGTTCAGGGCTTCCGACCTGTGGGACACCTCTGCCCGACCTCTGCCACAGGTTGAGCCCTTCTAATCTGGCACCCTCCAGAACTAACAGACGCAGGATGAGAGAATTTGCTGGAGATCAATATTGTCTAGCATATTACCAACACTTCCACTGCTTACTGGGCTCTTAGGAAATATTTAGGAGTAAATTACAAGTAAACAACAGCACAGGACACTGAGAGCCAGGACTGGTGGCTGTAAACGAACTATATGGGACCACGGGAAATTTGGCCACACCCATGGTAAGTGGTCATCCAGCTAATTAAAATCAGGCTGAATTACGGATGTTGCCAGATGTGAGAGTTGCAGATCAGAGAGGCTCAACGTGTACTACAAATAACATCCCTCAAGAGTATCCCTCACTGCCCTATTATCAAATTCTTCTTTCTGCAACATTCCTGGTTAAAACTACTAAAATTGTCAACTGATTACTCACTTCCTGGTCAAAATGCTGGAGAGGGATCAGTGACCAGGGTTAATAAAGCCAGCAACACTCCCCACACTGGGGAAAAGATAGCAGCAAGAGATTCTAAAACAGCTGTTTGGGTGCTTCTCTGCCACCCCAGCCATTCACATCTAACACTGTGTTTCTTTACAGGATGTAAAGAGCCAGAATCCAAACACGCCCTGGTCCACAGCCCACATGCCCAATTTCAGATAAATGGAAGCACTGTGAATGTTGAAATGAGAGTGAGTAAAAGGATTATCAGCTAGCTCTAATTATACCAACTGATCTCACCCTCTTGCCATAAGCCTCTTTCACATGTCCAGAATCTATTCGTGTAACACAAAGACGAGCTTCTTTTAATGAACACTGTATGTAACGAGGAGGGGTTTGCAGGATCACTGACTCCACATTAGCTTCCCTAATATTTTATATCACCACCATCTATTACTGACGGACTCACACCAGGCTATTATCTTCTCCCTCATGTGCCTATTTCTAAATATTCATGCTCACTGATGGCAAATGCTTTTAAATATTTTACCTTATTTAATCAAAGTACCAAGATTTGGCATCTGTACAAACTATGATTTATCTATTTGCAAAAAGCACCAACTAACAACTGGGGGGCCATGATTCCATTAAAGACAAAACAGGAATAATTTCGGACTGAGTTTTTTGGCTGAGGAGAGGGATTCAGTTTAGTTAATATCTTGCAGTTGGCTAAACGCATGTCAGGGTCCCCCAGCAAGTGCAGCAAATGAGACTATGTGCTTATGAAAGCATGTTTGTGTGCACATTCAAATTAAATCTTCCGACAGGTTCTGGAGCAGCTGTTCATTCCCCATATGTTCAAGGCAGCTAACCACAGACTGAAATTCCATTTCTGGAAGTCTTCAGCGGCCCATGTACTCATCTGAGGAGTTTGGGCTAAGATTGAAAGTTTAATTTTTTTAAAAAACGAAAACTTGGGTTTTGGCAGCAAATTGCTGAAAACCGTCAGGACAGCTGTCTTGAAATTGCAAGAGAGGCTAATAATTTCAGGTGCCCAACATGAGACTTCTTAAAGGGCCGGACTACTAAAGGGCAAGTAAGCCAGAACATTCTGAATAATCAGGCTTTTTACAAAGGTGTCTCAAGTATTCAAAAATGGAGGCAACCATAATCACTAGACAGTTCAAAAAATGTAGATAAACATCGCGTTGACTGTGTAGTCTCTATGATCTACTGCACTCTTTTTTGGGGGATGAAAAAATGGCTTTTGAAATATTTTGCCAAATGTAATCCATGAACACTTTGAGCAAAGAAAAGAAGAGGGATAAATTGAGCTTTGAGCTAGAAACCTGTCATTAACAGAGAGCAGCATACAAAAACTTACAAGCTGTGGCATTTCTTGATCTATGGATTCCATCATCCCAGGCCACAGCACGTGTCTCACTCTGCCTCCAGTTCAGTCTTGCTACTGTGCAGACTGACCATTGTGGTATTGCAAGCATTTGCATTCAGCAGTACTAGCATTTGTGTTTCACAGTTCTGTTTTAAGGCTTACAACAGTGAATGAAAAAAAAAAAAAAAAAAACAGAGGCTCCAAAATAATTAGCAGGACTCTACTTAGGTTGCCTGGCAACCAGTTCTGGACTGGAACACCTGGATAAAAAGGGATCCTGAGAGCTCCAGTCAGCATACCTGACTAGGCCAGTAAAATTTTGGTTGGCCTCAGTGGAGGAGGCAGGGTCCAGCTCTCTGCACCTTCCAGGAAGCAGCCTAGGCAGAGGGGTAACCAGGGGCTCCACACATTACCTCCACTGCAGGTGCTCCACCAAGCACTGGCTCTGCAGCTCCCATTGTCCAGGAACTGTGGCCAGTGGGAGCCTCATGGGCAGCACCTGCAGGTGACAGCAGTGCACCAAACCCCCGCCACCTCTCTGCTTCACAGTCAGAAGGACGTGCCGCCAGCTCCCAGAAGCTATGTGGACTTCCTCTGTCCTTGGGAAATGCTGGAGCTGTCTGAAGTCAGCACCACCCAGACCCCACACCCAAACCTCCCTCCCGCTCCCCAGATCGGAGCCCCCTCCTGCTGCAGTATAAGCCCCTCATCCTCACATGCATACAAATACATACTCCAGAAAAACAACATACCAACTCTGAATAGGCAGTTAAGAGAAATATGTCTTAAAATGTGGTTAACAGACTCAGAGGGGCAGCCGTGTTAGCCTGTAGCTTCACAAATAATGAACAGCTTGAAATTATTACACTTCATGCCCTGCTTTCAAATGTATTTATTTATTAGGTAACGAGCTTTCATGGTCAGACCTGAAGTGGGTCTTACCCATGGAAACTCATTACCTAATAAATAAGTCTTCAAGGTGCTACGGGACTGCTTAAAATTTGGCATCCATTCTAGATTCTCTACAAGAGTTCCGAGAAGTTGTCCTCCCACCCACATGGTTATTTCTAGTTCAAGATAATGCCACAAGTGCTCAGTCCCTAACTTCCGTGAACGGCCACCTCCTCGCAGTAGAAACATGTTCAGAAGGCCATTCCCATTCCTTCTGACTCCCAGTTTTTCTCCTTGCAGAAACTGAACCCCTCTCCCCTCCAAAATTTAAACAATCCTATTTTTTCCAGTATTTGTTAACAGAGTCGGCATTCAGGGAAGGTTTGGCCTTTGCCAAAATAGTGAGCCTTCCAAAGGAAGTTCCATAGAAGGTTCCAGTGTAACACTCCTGTTAGGTCTCCTTCACAGTACTCCACAGCACAAAAACCAGCCCTTGCCTCAAAAGAGAGAAATGTTCCCTATGTAATCCTCCTCTGTTGCAAATAGTTTTATTCCAAAGACCAGTGGAAATCAAAAGATACAGGCTCACACAGACAAATGGCAGAGATTCATTGTCAAAAAGCTTTTGTTACAGGCACCTGGAAGATCAGAACTCACAAGGAATGTAACACATGGGATCTGTCCCGAGGGTAAATTTACTGACTCCCCATATCTCCAAGACCAACTCCCTTTAAAGTGAGTTCTGCCAAATTTCTTGCAGCCCCTGACAGACATCTTCTGGGATTTACATGTTAAGCAAGTGAGTAGACTTAAAGACACATGCCTCAATGTTATCTGTAATGCATCTTCTTTCCAGAGGCAGGAGAGGAAGTGAAGCCACTCTGTACCAATCTTAAATCCTCGCAAGAGCTCCACTCACAAATGCAAGTGGAAACAATTCTAATATAAAGTGACATTTCTTATTGAAACACCACACGGACAAGGAGAATGGAAAGCACATTCTGAAGAGACTATGGGTCCTACACCTCATTTAACCAAGCCACAGCAAACTCTTTTTTGCATAGACATCCCTGTTGTAGCATGGTTTTAAAAGCGTATCACCCATCTCTACTTGTTCCTGGCTAACCTATCGAAATCTCTCCAAGTTCTCTATGAGCAACAGCTCAAGCTCTACTGCTGCTCCAAGAATGCAGTTGTGTCATAAATCTGAAGTATACAAAACCCAAAACAGAATCTCTCTCCTTGGAGTGGAAACAGACATAAGGCAGGGCAGGAGAAGGATCAGACCACACAGATTTTATAAAGTTCGGATTCCCCTACCTGCCTCACCCTGAGAAGTTTGCCATAAATTGGAGATAAAGCTGTGTTTCTTAAACTTTCTTAGATCACGAAACACCAAGCAATATTTTTTATGTGGAGCATGCACGAAAATTATTTAAAAAAATTGTCGTCAGACTACAAACAAAATCAAAAACGAAAGTGAACAGCAGCATATATAGGTTGCACCTCCTTCATCTGGCATCCTCAGAACCTGACTGGTCCCAGACAAGAGAATTTGCTGGACGAAGGGAGGTTTGCCGACTACTCCTCTTCCTCCCCACCTCCAGCCCTGGTGCCCCCTTACTTGCTGCCTGACTGTGGCTCCTACTGGGCCCACACCAACCCCGCCACCTCCTGCTGCCAGCTGCAGAGGCTGGTTCCAGCCCCATGCTGGACAGGGCCTCAACCACAACCGCAGCCCTAGCCACATGGGCACCGGATCCACCCCAAATGGGCTACTGACATGTTCCCAGAGCTGCAGACGCAGCCACGGCCCTGCTGAGGCTAGCTCCAGCTCTGGCCAGGGTGCTGGACGCTGCCCCAGCCCTGCAGGTGCCAGCCCTGGCTGCAGCCTCATGGGTGCTTGGTGTGGTGCCAGCCACGCTGTCAGCACTCTCCAGCACCATGGGTGCCGGGTGCAACCTTGGCCCCATGGAGGCTGGTTCCAACTGGCTGTCACCTCTTGCCAGGGATGCAAGCCCGTGGGCTCCCCTGCCCAAGGTGACTGGGCTCCCCTTATTAACCTCCCAACCTGGGTGTCTTGGTGTCTCATCCAGTAACATCAGTGGTCCTGTTGGACGACAGATGTTGCCAGAGAAGAGAATTCTGGTTTTGGGAGGTTTAACCTGTACAGCAAAAATAAAATGAAGTAATTTAATCAGGTATCATAGCAAGGAAGTAGCAACGTTGTATCCAGTTTTAATAACAGAAAATTTATACTTTGTGTATTTTTTTCAAATGCTCACAGCACACCTGTGAGGTGTTCACAGAACACTAGTGGTCCGTGGAACACAGTTTAAGAATCATTGATTAATGAAATCAATGCTATTCTGCATCACGATTACACCTTGCCAAGGTGAATTTGGCAAACATTTCTTCTCAGAGCCTGGAACAGTCCCCATCGACAATGATCTTAGCAACAAATGGATCCTTAGAAATGAAATACCATGAAGAATCCCCAGGTCCCCCTCCTTCCACATTCCAGTCAGTTTGCCCAAAAAGTTGAGAAGTTCTTGTCATGTAGCCACATGCAACCCAGGGAACTTGTGCACTTATATTATAATGTAAAATTAATCTGGGGAGTGAGGTTTGTCTGTCTTAGAGTTAAGGTATTTTCAATGTTCCATACATGTTCATGAAGGTAAACTTCAAGAGTAAATTACCAAGCTGCTTGGATTGATTTCAAATCACCAATTTTTATTGAATAGTAACAGAGAGATAGCCATGCTAGTCTATATACTGTGAAAACAAAAAGCAGTCAAGTAGCACTTTAAAGACTAACAAAATAAATTTATTAGGTGATGAGCTTAGAAGTGGGTCTGTCCCATGAAAGCTCATCACCTAATAAATTATTTTGTTAGTCTTTAAAGTGCTAGTGGACTGCTTTTTTGTGTCCAATTTTCATTTGAATTTAAATGAGCAGGCAAGAGACCTCGAGTTAAAGTCTCAGCTTTGTGTTTTGAATTTTTACATTTTCATTATTTTCCTGAAGACAAGGTGACTTTGATCAATTACTAGCCATAAAAATATGTTGATTTGCAGCTAAATACAGGTTTTGCACTACATTTGATGCTTCTGTTTGCTAACAGGCACGGTTCACCATATGTATGCACATTTAAGTAATTATATACATATTCAGACGCTTAAATATTTACATTTTTATATTAGCAAATGGTGAATGATGCACCTCTTATTTACTAAGTGACTACTTATTTGTACTTGTGATTTGTTTCCAGCTCTATTTTAATGGCATTGCATACATAAGAATGTTTATCAAAATACTTTGGATTGAAAACTGATTTAACAAAGTATCAGCAGTTAATTAAATGAACTAGATTATTTCTGGTCTCCATACTCTTCAAGATTTTAGAAAACTAGTAAATCCATCCTCTCCCAACCTCATTTTTATTCAGATTGGAAGAGGGAAAACTAGTGTTGCTGCATTTCCAATTCCTAATTGTTTTCTTAATTTTGAATGAATAGTAATGGAACTCAACCAGTTTATTCCACTGAAATGCAAACTTTCCCTTCACACCTGAAGGCAAAGTGCCTGCTGTCAGAAGGTAGCTTAGCACTTATACTAAGTCTAGTTTCTCAGGCTTAACCTATGAATTCCACCATCTTGGCTCTTTGACCTGGAAAAATTTACAGTAAACATGTCCTGCTTTATAGCTTTACACTGTTTTTCTATTTTTTTAATAGATTCCAAATTTAAACCATCACATAGGTTGTCAATTTCAAACAAGTTTATTTGTGATAAAAATTAATTTTCACTTGAAGAGCCAATTTAAATAATGTTTTAATTTTAAATCAAACCTGTATCCACCCTGCTATGCAGTTATTTAAAAAGCTTTTCACATTCAGCAGTTTTGTGCTGGTCCATGAGACAAAAAAGAAGAGGCACAAGCCAAACGATATGGTTATTGGGTAAAAAATTTAGAAGCCTATGGTAGTGGTTTTCAACCAGCATGCCTTGGCACATTGGTGTGCTGTGAGAACTGTCCAAATATGCTGGGAAATATCATCAATTTCCCCTCACTGCATCTCTTTGCAGCTCCATTGCAGTACAGCAGAGAGGTGTGGGGGGATATGAGAGGAAATGCCAGCCTTGTAGGCCCCATTTACACTTGGAGGCAGCTGAAATGCTGCTTACTGGCTCACATGAGCTGACGGGCAGCCCGGCCACTCTCCCCGCAGTGGCAAGAGGGAGGGCAGGAGCCTGCTGGAGCTGGGACGCAGTTTAAATGCCGAGTCTTAGCCTCAGTGAGCTGGCGTGGAGAGGATTGAGCTTTCTGGAGCCACCTCCCCCACCTGCAAGTAATCAAGTAGCCACAGAAATCCAGCGGTTTCTTGTTTACTCAACAGCCCTAGGACGGTGGTGAGCAGATTTTGCAAGTGTGTCTGTGCTGGCTGTCTAAGACGGTGTATTCTGTGGCAGATTTGAAACGTTAATGCATTTGATCCTTGTTTAGCTTGTTGTGTGCACTGCAGTAAACTCCTTCATATATAGCAGCAGCCACAGGACTGGAAGGTTGCTGGATATTCAACTATTCTAGATAATAGAGAGATATACCTAGGAATGCATAACGCTAAAGAAAAAAACATTATATATTAAAAACCAAAGAAAATGTATGCAGAGTACTTTATTTACCAACAACGGTAGCATTGGACAGTGTAAACTTAAACTGTATTTGCTGTATGTTACTTATTTGTATTTACTTTCACAATCCTGTACTTATGGAAGACACAACTAAAATTAACTTATGGTTAAAATGCCAGTTATCTGAGAGATGTGAATGCCAGATATGAATAAGTTTACTGTACAGATTTTCATCTCCCCATTCAATTAGGTGTCATTTCTAGTACAGCCAAATAAAAATTCATTTCCTAATCAATATGCTACCAAGGGTTAAAATGTGCATAACTTTCCAGTTCCTCAACAGTGCAAAAGTTAAAGCAAAATAATTACAATAGTAAATGCTCCTCTTTGCAGACTAACAGCAGCTAATGATTAATTCATCCAGCTGCTGCTAAGGTTCAGTTGCGCCAAATGATTTGGACCAAAAATTGTTACATACACTGTGTCCAAAGCACTAGTTTTCTTGGGTAGGACCATGGAAAATCTGAGACACTGCACAGAGTAAACAGGCTAGACAAAGCAAGAGTAGAAAATGACAAGTTTCTCTTCTGGCAGAGCTTAAGACATGCCTGCGAGATCCCCTTTCCAAGCAAGGCTCTCTCAGCTTCTGCCCAGGGCTAGCAGGTTTTGCAAATTCAAGCTCTGTCTGAGAAAATGGGTGTGTATTCCATCTGTCAGCAATCCCAGCAGAACATAGTGCATTACCTCCAAATGCTCTGTGTTACAACAAGATTTTAAGCAGCTGGCTGAAGGAACTCAGTCACCACCCTCAACTATACAGGGCTCCCCTAAGGAAGAAAGGAGGGGAAAAAGTCCAGACCAAAACAATCAGTGCAACTGAAAGCACAGTATGCTGGAAGACATTGGCTCCTCATGCTTGCCAGTACTCCAAAATCATGTGGTCTCTCTACTCTTTAAACAAAACAATTGCTGCAGCTTTTTATGGCTGTCTTGAGTTTGGGTACTGCAAGAGAGTGGCAGGATGTATGAGCCTGACATATGGATGCAGGAATGGCTGTGGACCAGCACCATTAGTCTGTGTAGAACTACAGAGTCAGTTCTGCTGACGTAGTGCAGCAACTATGACCTGTTACCTCCACCTAGATACAAGACAGTTAGGTCTGGCATCCTGATAAGCTAGTGCTATAGCTGTACAGTACTCATGGGGGAGCATCAGAGTCAATTCACTCCTGCCTTGTCCACTTGTACAGTTTGGAGCATGGTGGATGAGACACAAGGATACATACTGGTGCACAAGGAGAGAGATATCAAGATCTGGTGAAATTAAGCTAGTGTAAAGTTTATGCAAGCTGTCTGTGTTTGCTTTTTTATATGAACTTTAATAAAACCTCAATTTTAAACCCATCCCTGGCCTAGGAGTGCAATATTTGGCAACCACAAGCAGGACAGGCTGAACTGCGATGAGCTAATCTTTCTGAGAGATGGACCTACCTAGAAGCTGCTCTGGGCTGTTCGAGGAAAAGCTGCCAGAAGATAATGGAAGCTGAAAAGTGATTGTGCTCAAAGTTTTCTCGGGAAGCAGAGGGGAATCCTGTTTGCAAGTACTACCACTGGGAGAGAAAATACTGCTGTGGCAGTGAAGGGGCTCTTAAACCAGCTAAAAGATGAACATTTAAGAGAAGTCTATGATGGGTCATTCCTCAAATGGACATCAGTAAAACTGCATCAAAAAGCCATTTGACTTGTCAAACTTACAATAAGCCACTTACAGAGTTGGGAAGTTACGAATTGTCCATATTACTGGTGTTAGTGAGGATCTTACGGCTTATTGGTGCAACAATGAAGCTCCTAAAGAAAAGGCAATTCAGAAATAGTATGCCAAGTTGCCTGAAATACAATTTAAGGAAAACATGGAGGAAAGTAAATCCAAACCTTGCAAAAATGTGGTCATCCCCACTCCAGAAAATAGAACCAATTTTTTTAAAAAAGATTTTAAAATAGCAGGACAGATTGTCCACCCCCATCTAAAACAATGGGTTAAGTGTTGGTAGTCTGGCATTCTGTATTTGGCATTTGGAATTCAGTTCTGGAAGACTGAAAATGGAATTCAAAAGGAGAACACTGAAAAGACAGCTAGACCATGGAAGCTCTGATGAGACCAGAATGCCCAGAACTGAACCTCAGGAGGGAAAATTGATCTGAGTTTGCCTAAACTAAGATATCCTAAGTTCCTACTGTCAAGAAAAATATGGACACAAAACACACACACACAAACTTTACCAGCCTCTCAAGAGCATCACAAGAGCTAGAAGAATCACTGCAGGAATTCTTAGTCTGAACACCGGAAGCTGACTCTAAGTAAGTTACGATCTGCTCCTCCTACACAGGCTTGTTCCTCCACTTGCTCCTGACAGGATCTCAGAACAGGCAACCCTATTTTAAAAATGATAACCAGGTTGCAGATGAGACCCTATTAAGGAAACTGAACAACACAGAAAGTGAGAAGTTAAAAGAAAACAGAATATTGGTTGGGGAGCCCATATGAACATGTGCTTCTGTGAAATCACTGTGGAAACAAAGCTGCTGAAAGAGAAGCAGCACCTCCATTCACAGGACAAGAGATCTCTAAAGTAACCCCATATTGAAGCTAGAGACTTAAAGGCCTATGCTGATTAAATGCATCAAAGCCAAAATGAATTTATTAAGGAAAGATGACTAGACAAAAGCAGTGATAACTGAACGAGGAAACCTGCAGATAAGCCATACCAGAGAAGTGAAGGTGTTAGCTGCGGGCAATATGGCAGAGGCAGTTCATATGACCACTATGTCCAATGTCGGAGCAAATAACAATACCAGACAGGATGCAGAGCACAGAGGATCACTTGAAAAACTGGACAGAAAGGAAATGGCAGAGGGTTATCCTACAAAACCAGGAAGTGGAACTTCAGAGTCTCAAAGCTAGCTTTTGCCTCAGGCAGTAAAATTGTAACACAGCCAGGCAAAACTGTGAGTCTCACACCTAATTTACCAGTAATCAATAATCAAGGTGAGCACATTACCTTGATTATCTTTTTCTGATTTGTCCTCCTTGCTTAATGTTTTTGGTTCTCTGTGCCTTAAATATTGAGTCTGTTCTGGTCTGGCTATGGTCTGAAGAAGTGGGTCTGTCCCACGAAAGCTCACCTAATTAACTATTTTTGCTAGTCTTTAAAGTGCTACTTGACTGCTTTTTGTTTTGATAGTGTATAGACTAGCACGTTTTCCTCTCTGTTACTATACTGCTAATAAGGCTATTTCCTCACATGGGCATAGCCAAAGTGTCAGCTCTCGTGAACTTCCTCAGAGAGACCATTCCGTCAACTTGTGCATGTTTAAAGTAGGGGAAAGCGGGAGAAAGGGCTTGCTATCCACAAAGAAACAGACACTTCTGCAGCATGTGAAATTCTTACAGACCTGGATAGTGAGAGTTCCAAAGCAATATTTGAGCCAGACACTGCTGCTCAATGGCCTGAGAATCTGCACTTGACTTACTAGTGAAAATACCTAAAGGATCAATCTGCCAGATGACTATCCCTGTGAGTAACTCTTCAAAACATCACTTAATGCTGAAGGGATGAAGTGTGCCGGGTAGTTTGCTGTAAATTAAATCTGAAATGCAAGCGGATGCTCAACAGATAAAACCTTTACAGGTGATATTAATGTTTAAAAAGACATGGTCATACCAAGAATCAAAGACTGAAGCCAGTAAAGCGAACAAACTCTAAGCAAAAGGGATGACAGATTTGTTTGAACTAGCAGTGACCCTGAGCCAGCTGGCAGAGTTGCAAAGGAAAAATGACCCAGCAAATACTGAAACAGGAGTCCAAAGCTTTTTCCAAAGGTGACAAACATAGTAGATCTCCAGCTCACATGCAACATGACCAACCACCTGCACAGAAGATGTACATCTCAGTGTCTCGTCCACAATATAAAAAAGTATAGGAATATCTGCAAAAGCTCTAAAACAGGGGTTGTGTCACAACATCAAAGCCGTCCTGTTCACCATCAGCAGTACACGTCTGGAAAAAGGATGGTGCTCTAAGATTCTTCATTGACTATTGGGAATTGAATGGAAAAATAATGCCAGTCTGAACTCATCCCTCATATCCATGAACAGATTTGGAGGTAAATCCAGGTTTGTTTAGTTATTTTCTAATTAGATCAAAGGAAGACCCACCATCAACCACAGCCAACACACCACACCCATCGTTACTCCATGAGGTCTGTAGAAATGGGCTAGAAACCCATTCAATTTAACCAATGCACCTGCTTCCTTCTGGGGGTAAGAAAGAGTGGCTTGCGGTCCTTTGGGATGGAGTACACATTCCACACTTACAGCAGGTCCGTTGAAGAACCATGGAGAATGTAAAGGGGGTATTGCAACCATTACAGAAACACAGGATTAAGCTGGAAGTCAGAAGACAGGATACTGTGCCAGATGGACCTTCCGTCTGATCCAGTTGGGCCATTCTTATGTAATATCAAAGGTTATTCAAGATTTCTTTATAATAGAAAAGTAAGGCTCATCCAGTCTTTGCTTCATAAATTCTAAGACCAGAGCTGACCACTCCAACAAAGATCCAATCTTGGTTTAAAATTTGTCAGTGATGGAGAATTCACCAAGCCCCAACATAAATTGCTGCAATGGTTTCTAATTCTCTCAGTTGAAAATTTATACCTTATTTCCCATCTAAATTTATCCAAATGTCAATTTACACCCAACGGATCATGTTAAGACCATGATTAAATATTTGTTCACAATATCTGGTACTTGCAGAACATAAACGAGTCACCCTTGACCTCCTCTTTGCTACAATAAATAGATTGTGTTCCTTGAGTCTACCGCTAACTATAATGCAAGTTTTCTACTGTGTTAATTATTCTTGTGGCCCTTCTTTGAATCCTCTCCAAATCATCAACATCCTTCTTGAACTTTGGGTACAAATGGACAATGGATTCCAGCAACAGTTGGAACCATCCCAAATGGAGGTAAAATAGCATCTCTATTGCTCCTTCAGATTCCGCTCTTAATGCATCCTTATGCTATAAAACTTGCTCTTTTGGCCACAGTTTCATGTGGGTAACTCACGTCCATCTGATTATCCAAAATGACCCCATAACATGGGTCCATAAAATAAAGTAGTAGGAAAAATGGCGAATTGACATTCCCCAACTGCAAGAAAGCATGACAAAGAGAAAAATGCATTTCACACTCTCTCAAATGGGGAGCTTTGTGAGTTTACCCATGAGACAGATGAAATTCCTACACCTATGTTTGTCATTCTTCAGTGTGATGATTATGTTGTTTGACTGCCACTTCAAGTCAACTATAAAAAAATTGTATCAAAAGAATGATCCATTAAACCAATTTAAGATATTTGCTTTAGTATCAGCACCTTTCTATAAGATATCAGCAGACAAGTGTGGGAGATAACATCACAAGAACACAATTTCAACTAGTTTTATTCATCACTGATCAATGAAGTTTTTAACCTTACTGTAACTGCATGCAGCAGTGTGGCAAGCTCCAGAAGCTTCTTTTAAGACCTCCAGGTCAAGCACAGAGAATCACAGCAGAAAGTAATATACTGGTTCTGGAAAGGAGAAAAGTGGAATCATTTTAGGTACCACTGGCATCGAGGGAACTTTAGAATTACATATACAAAAAGCATGAGACAGAAAACAGTTGAAGTGGGACAAGATAATTTGAAGACAAGCCAGTGATTGGTCCATGAGGAAGGAGGGAAGTCTTCATTAACCATGGAGCTTCACACTTCCAAAAGGAGTAATATTCTGAAGGTAGGAGTAAGCAAACAGCTTTCTTACCTTTTAATCTTCTGAGTGGCATGCAGATGAGGATGGCAAAGCTTCCTTTTCCATAGATGGTTCAATTATACTGAAGTGAAAGACATCTTGTTCTAACTGAAACTCCTACAAAGAAGAAACTCATTTTAGGAGGAAATCCATCTGGAGCAGGAGCACACCCTGCCAGCAAGACTCATTCTCCAGAGACTTATGGCAGTTACACACTAAAGTAGGTCCTAGATACACAATTCCAGCTATGGCAACTGAGAAGCTGGAATCAACATGTCTATGACCAACTTATCTGGGCCTCCTCACTGAGGGAAATCAACAAGTCCTCCCATTGGTAAGTGTAGATGTAGCCTCAGTTTAAAAAAAAAAAAAGCAGGGGAGGGCCAGACTACTTGGGAGAAATGCTGAGAAGTCTCCATTCTCACAGTTCTGTGGATCCCCAGCCAGAATTTAAATCATACTCCTGTATGCCTTTCCACAGGCAAATCCTCTGCTCTGGGGAATCACTTGCTTCTCATACTGTACTCAAAGGGATTAATCTGTTTCATTAAGTGCCCGTGGAAAAAGGACAGTTTAATACAAAGGGAAAGTTAGGCTCTTAAGATACAATTCAGAGTGGTGAGAGGAGAGAAAATACAGTCAGTGGTTCAGTTTATTAACGCTCTGTGGGAGACTTTATTAGTTAAAACAAAGTCAATCAAGCTTCTCAGACCATCACTTGGTCACCATAACTTGTTGAGCTTGCTAGCTTCACCTGACTTGTGCGTACAGAGGAACTTTTCAGGCTGTCTTTCTTTCTTTATTCTCTCCTGTTCAGGAAGGCACTTGTAACCAGAGATAAGCAGCTGCTCTCCCGCACATTGAAACAATGCTCTTAAGGGACTCAGAGGTAAAAGTGCGTTTATAAGTCAGTAAACTCAAAAGAGGCAGAATTAATGACTGGGAGACACTAACTCATGTGAATTAGCAAGTGAACACTGAACATAAAAATCAAAGAAAGGTAAGACATCACAAAAATATGCCCAGTTCATTTATTCTCATAACTAGAGTATAACTTTAATTATAGTACTGCACCTTACAATATTTCATTAAAGGAAGACATATAAATAGGAGAAGGCATAATGCAGTCTCTTGTTGAATCTTTGCTGAGAGGTCAGGAAATTTTTTGTACAGTTTAGCAAGGTTCCATTGTATAGAAGATGGTATCATTTTACTACCCATTGGAAATACTGATACTGAGATAACAGTAGAGAATGGAACTTTTTTTTTTTTTAAAGTTTCTTTTTTCCCCAACATTAAATTAAAAATTCCACAATCCAAAAGTTTTCAACCAGTTCTTAGAGAGTACATTCTTCTTTCCATGTTTCTTTGTTGGCAACCCTAGATGATTCACAAAGAGAGCTTTAAACAAAAAACAAAAAAAACAAAACAAAACACTAAATTCCACTCTTGAAATAATTTCCCTTTTAGATGAAAATACAATAAAGTGGAAATTAGCCATCTACAAGTCCCATGAATTTCTATCTAATGCTCACTTGCAGAGCTTGCTAGACAAAGAAACAATGACACCTAGAAGATAGTGGTTTTGTTGTTTGATCTGACAGTCAGGTTGAAATTTTCCAATATGAAATGCAGAGGGTTCACCCACAATGAAATCCTCACATACAATGACAGAAATTCATTCAACTTATAATATTCCATCACTGGATGTAACAAACCATTCTTTTGCCAAAATAGAGAAAATCCTCAGTCCGTTCTGTAGATATTCAGCTGTACCTTTTTAAAATCCCAAAAGTATAAAGCCATTCTGGGACGCTCATGTAGCTCTGTCAAAGCCCCTTGTTTTTGACCTCTAAACACCTTCTGCTGCAACTATCCTTTAAGTCTCTTTAGAGGAGAAGCTGTCAATCATGTTAAATTGTTTAGCAATTGTGTAACAGGGAAAAAAAATCTATATGGCACTGTAGTAAGAATTTGAGACTCGGTTTCACTCATGACAGAGAAAGACAAACTCAAGCATAGAGAAGGTAAGATATAAAAGCCATTAGGGTCAAGTTAATTCCTTGTGTGATGCCCAAACAAGGTCAGTTCAGTAACAGGTAAACTTTGACCATACATTCACGAAGTATGAATTACATGCAGAAGGATTTCACAGAGAAAGACACAGAAGACAAGCAAAGAAAGATAATTTATTTAGCACACCAAGACAGTTATAGTGCTGAATGACCAGTGTAATTCCTTTGAACAAAATTCAGTAATACCCAACCACTGGTTAGTCTCTAAGGTTTAGCTTGGTATCTCAGCACTGTGGTATTTCACAGAACCTACAGTGATGTAAAATACAGAAGAATGAGGAAGTTTGCTATAGTCAAAGCTTCTATGAAACTAACTGTAATTACTAGCTTGGCAAATAGCCTAAGCCAACATTAAGAGGATTTGTCCTTAAGCTTTTGGATTGGCATGCTATTAAGAGATGTGTCCAAGAGTGGCACCTCAGACTTCTTATGAGACAGCCCTCTAAGAATTATTATGGGGGTTACATGGGAATGCCAATCAGAGCTAGATACTAGATGGCTACAGTTACACAACAGAGAAGATCCAGAGTGCATATATTTAAGGTGAACCAACCAGGGTGATGATGGTGTTGGTAAAAATGAAAAACAGAGAAGTCAGGGTTTGCCACCTGCTAGTCACCTGAACAATTTACTCCTGATCTGAGAAATCCCTTTGCCCCATCTGACAAAATATGATCAGTGGGCAGCAGATCATTGTATCAGTCAGGTCTAAATGCAGCCCTCTATGCTGAGAAGCTTGGAGAACACTGTCCATATCACAGGTAAATTACTGAAGAGACTGAGTTTTCAGGGGCAGGGGGCTGTGATGGGAGTCTGCACAATTTTAAAAGACACAATGCCAGTCCCAGGATTAGATAGGCAGGGAATGAGAAACAACTGCTGCCACTACCTGCATTTTTTTTGGGGAGGGAACGCGGGCCCTGTACCCCAGATTGCTTAGAGCCAGTCAGCTTCATACGTTGCCTTCACAAGTGAAGCATCAGCCTTTGTACCCATACATGCAAAATGAACAATGTCATTTAGCACTGTCTTAAGACAAGTGACTTGTACTCAGTTAAATAGAAAAGACGCTTACAAAGATTTCAAGGCAAAGAGAGTAATAATTAACCAACCACAAGAAAGTGCCTATTCTGATTTAAGAACATCCTGCTGATTTTACCTGAAGAGTTAAATAAACTGAATCATACAGGCGTACCTATCTTTAAGTTGAAACAAAAACAAAACCCAACCAAATAACTCTGACATTAACACACCCAGCAGCAACCTTTGTCAAATTATTTGATTGTTTTAAAACAAGGATTATTGCCTTTTCTTATGAAAAGTGCTATGCATTTTCTGCTTTGCAAACTTCAATGGTTTTGACAGGCACAGTGAGTTGTCTCAGAATCTGTTTATAATTGTAATAATTAAGCTTTCAACAAATCCAACTGGAGCACAAAAACTTGGCAATAATGAGCTGCAAGATAAACTGTTGATTATTTTGACCTGCCTGTTTCAACTGGGACCAAGACACACACAGTAGATTCCCTTCAAAAACCACACCCCCACATTTCAGAATTCTGTATCAAATTCAACCAGTGAAAATGTTGCTTGCCCTCACTATATCCCAAAATGTTGTAACATCTACAGGCTTTTTCCCCCTTCTCTGATAGCTACAGTTGAGTAGACATATTTAAATGTTGCCCTAATATACTAGCATACCCTTTGTGATAAGAGATTA
This sequence comes from Carettochelys insculpta, assembly GCF_033958435.1. NCBI lineage: Eukaryota > Metazoa > Chordata > Testudines > Carettochelyidae > Carettochelys > Carettochelys insculpta. The sequence continues at coordinate 32,809,019 of NC_134148.1, forward strand.
TTTATCTTCAGTTTTTGCCAGTCCTTCAAGAGACAAAAGCAGCTAAATGGGAGGCTTTTGGGCATTGTCCCACTGTGTACATAAATTTAGAAAACATGGCTCAATTTCTGGGCAAAACCAGAACATTCAGAAATACATATTACTGAGAGTAAGGTTTGGCCCAAAGGCTCAGTGTTGCTTTTACTGGAGTGGGACACAACCTTCATACTACAAGTGTTATTAATATTTTAGACCTCTCAATAACTCACATAATTAAATCAAAATTAATTGTAATTAAAATTAATTTTGGTTATTTGCACTATTAAACAGAATAACCAATTGAAATGTATTAAATATTTTGGATATTTTTCTACATTTTCAAATATATTCAATCAGACAAAAAAGCAAAATATACAACACTTTATATTTTATTACAAATATTTTCACTGTAAAAACAATAGTCTTTTCAATACAAATATCATCATACAGTCTGTTTATCATGAAAGTGTAGGGGCTCTTTGGCATACTTGACAATCTAATTTTTGACTCCCCTCTCCCCCCCCCACCCCTCTGCTCTCTGATTTGCTCACCTTGATTTTTTTTTTCTGATTTGTCAGCTTTGACTACTGTTTTGGTTCTCTATGCCTTCAATGTTGAGTCTGTTCTGGTATGGCTATGGCTTGAAGAAGTGGGTCTGTTCCACTAAAGCTCACCTAATAAATTATTTTGTTAGTCTTTAAAGTGCTACTTAACTGCCTGTTTTTTTTCAAAATTAGATTTTTTTTTTAATATAACTGCACTCAAACAAGACAAAACATTAACACCTATAAGTTGGTTAGCCAACCACTAAGACAAAAACTAGTTTACTTACATATACAGGAAAATAATGCTGCACGCGTCTTATTTACAAGGTCACCTGAAAGTGAGAATACCTGTTTGCCTGGCACTTTTGTAGCTGGCATTCCAAGGTATTTATATGCCAGATATGCTAAACATTCATGTCTCATGCATCTGACGAAGCGGGTCTTTGCCCACAAAAGCTTATGCTCCAAAATAGCTGTTAGTCTATACGGTGCCACAGGACTTCTTGTTGTTCTTGAAGATACAGACTATGGCTACCTCTCTGACACTTGTCATTCATGCTTTGGCCATTCTTGCAGAGGACATGCTTCCATGCTGATTATATTTAAGACCCTGTGTTAATTAAATTTGTGACTGGAGTCCTCGGGGGAAAATTGTATGTCTCCTCTTGTTTTACTTGCATTAGCCATATATTTTATGTTAGAGCATTCTTGGATGATGACTTAGGACATGTTCATTTTAAGAACGTATTCACAACAGTTTTGACAAAACAGAAAGAAGGCACCAACATGAAATTCTAAAGATAGCTGCAGCACTTGAACCAAGGTGTAGGACTCTGAAGTGCTGTCCAAAATCCGAGAAAGACAAGGTGCAGCGCACTCTTTCAGAAGTCTTCAAAGAGCAACATGCTGATGCAAGAACTACAGAAACTGAACAGCTTTCCTACCCTCCCCCCCGCACCCCCCAAAAAATCATCTGTCTGCTGGTGGCCATCTTACTCAGATAATGAAAATTCACATGCATAGGTCTGCTCTGCTTTGGACTGTTATTGAGCAAAATCCATCACCAGCATGGACTCTTGTCCTCTGGCATGGTGTATGAAGCGTGAAAGGACATGTGAATCTTTACCGCATCTGGCACATAAATATCTTGAGACATCAGCTATAACCGTGCTATGTAAATGGCCAACGCCTGTTATCGCGTTCATGTGACGTCGTAAACAAAAAGCAGGAAGCAGCATCTCCTGCAAATTTGTAACCAAATGTGTTTGTCTGAGTGATTGGCTGAACAAGAAGCAGGATGAAGGGGAGGCTGTGAAGTTTTACTTGTTTTCAGTTTGAATGCAATATTTTTGCACATAATTCTACATTTGTGAATTTAACTTTCATCACAAAGAGATTGTACTGAAGTACTGGTATTCAGCGAATTGAAACAGACTTTTGTTTTGTCTTTCACAGTGCAAGTATTTCTAATCATATATAAAGTGAGCAGTGCACACTTTGTATTCTGTGTTGTAATTGAAATCAATGCATTTTAAAATGTAGAAAACATCCACTAATTTTTAAATAAATGTTATTTCATTACTAATAGCACAATTATTGCTGATTAATTTTTTTAATTGCTTGACAGCCCTAAAATTGTTTGTTTAAAAACAAGTAAACTCTTGCAGACCTTTATCAGGATTAACTCTTCCAGCTGCATCACCGTGTTCTAGTGTATTTGGGGGACAGTAAGTGTATTCTCTGAACTTGTAATGTACAATCAGTATTTTTTAAATCCATTACTGTAATAAGCTTCACACTAGAGCAAAGTTCAATCTCCAGCTGAAGAAATGTGTTGTGTGTGGGAGGGACGAAATAATTCCAAGTGCCATTAAGTTGCTACAATGACTCAAGGCTACAACCTTCTCTTCAAAAGGAACCACACTAATGACACCATGGATCCTCCTCCTGTTTGTTAGTGTTTCCCTTCCAGGGGGCACAGCCTCTGTCTGTTAGCACAAGACACAAAGGATGAGGTCTCTTCTAGGATGACATTCAGACTATAATCTAAACAAGTTGTCCCCTTTGTTAACATGGGCCAGAGCCCAAAATAAACCCTCACCCACAGATCAGAAAATGTGCAGGAAGTGCAAACAGCAGCAAACTGAGCACTACAGGAACACCGTCATTGCAAACCCACAGGCTGAGGCGCTGCGGATGGAGCTTGTTTTATACATGTAAACACTGTGCTCCATCTTAAAAGGATGCATTTCTCTCTCTAGTTTGTGACATGTATTCACAAGTGGTCTTGCAAGAGGCAAAGTCTGAAGTTCACAGTGCTTTGGGGGAAGCAAATGCCATGCATTCTTTGGATGTATTCACTCCTAAAAGCAGGTGTCCTTGGGCAAGAGGATTTTGTTGCTACTGGATGTGGTATTTTTTCAGTCCACAGAAGTAAATATAAAGCAGGACCTAAAGCAACTCATTATTCCTAGGAAAGTAGCAATTGACCCTGAGAAAACACCCAAAATGGACCATCAAGTAGTCCACCTGTCCAGTAACCCAGGGCGTTTTGAGAGACTACCACCTCCATGCCTTTTTCTGTGTTTTCTTGCTAGGGAGAACATTTCGGCCCCAAGTTCTTAACCACTGTATTTGTAAACGGGTTGTCCTAGGTACACAAGGATCTACCTACATCATCTTAGCCATATCCTACCAGCAGTGGTATTTGAGTGGAACAGCTAGGTACAATGAGGAAGGAACAGAGGGATACACATTTCTCAGCAGATAGCTTACGACTGCAGGACTCTGCTGGAGATGGCAGAATGCCCAAAAAAAATCTTACCTCCTTCAGAACTAACTGCAAAACTCAGAGAAAAAGATGGTCAAGTGACAGGGCCATCCTTAGGCACATGCAGCTGCAAAGGGCACCTGAACATTTGGAGTGCCTAATTTTTGTGCTCCCCTACAAAGCAGTGAGTGTGTAAAGGTGGTCCTGATGACCTTCTGCTCACTCCTCTCTGACCAAGCCCCATCTCCCAGCTGCCCTCTCAGCCAATGGCAGCAGGGCTGCCTTCTTCCTACCTCCTTCCCACCCTCCCCTGCCCACATGCTCCTATCAGCCACCTGGCTGCTGTACTAACTGAAGTCTCCCTTGTGCCAGATAGGAGTCCTCAGCCTCTTCGGCTCTGCTCCGGCTCCAGGAAAAGCCGGAGCCCCAGCAGAAGCTGCCCTGGGGACAGGGAGGATGAGAAGCCTCAAGTAACTTACACAGGACCCCATAAATTGTAAGGGCAGCCCTGTCTAGTGGTTATGGCACAAACACATGGAGTTTAAGTCCCTGTTCTGTCATAGACTTCCTGTTTGGACAGTGGGACAGTGATCTAAAAAGCTACAGCAGCAGAGCTGCAGCCGCGCCACTGTGGCATTTCGATGTAGACACTTGCTCCCCTTAGCTGTAAATTAACCCACCACCACGAGAGGCAGAAGCTAGGCTGTCAGCTATCACTGTCTATGCTGTGGTGTTAGGTTGGCGTACCTAGATCTCTCAGGGCTACGGGTTTTTTCACACATCTGAGAGATGTCGCTATGCTGATGTAACTTTTCACTACAGCTCTGTTCGAATTTGTAAAATGGAGACAGTAGCACTTCCCTACCTCGTAGGGGCGCTGTGAAAATAAATACGTTTAGATTGCACAGTGCTCAAATCAGCAGCCATAGGCCTCATAGAACTACTTAAAACTCGCTTTTTTAAGTTGACTTGCACAAATCAACATTAAATTGGATCTCTCTCTCTCTCTCTCTCTCTCACACACACACACACACACACAGAAAATATGTGAGAAGGAAGAGTAAAAAAAAATCACTTTAAAATATAAAATTATAAATATCAGATTCCACGGTGAGAAGTGTGGAACAGAACTTTTGCCAGATTAGCAAATTGTTAAAATGGATTCAGTTGTACCTGGTAAAATACAGAAATAAGCACTGCCTCAGTGATCGTGTTTATTGTTTATATGGATATGAGATTCTTAACCACAAAGAGCAAGTTCCCCCATCAAATTTCTATGTCTAGAGGTTCCAACCCAGTGTGAGGCCTAGGCACACTGTCTATACATAGTAAGAGTCCCTATGTCAGTGTTTACAGATTAAAACAGACTAACTGAAGCACAGAAAAATGAAGTGATTTGCCCACATTAGCAGAAGGGGGTGTGGGGGGCAGAGCCCTGATCCTGAGTCCCACAGTTCTGACTCTACACGCTAGACCTTACTGCTTAGCACAAAAAAAAGAGTTGGTAGCCAGATGGGCTTCAAAAGTGGGCCTCAGGCTGCCTTTTACCAGCATTCTAACACCTCACAAATATCTGCCTTTAAACTGGTGCTGATTAGACTTGCTAAACTGAACACCACGCAGGCAACCTTAGAATTAAATGGTTTCACTGCTCAAAACAACATGTCACTGGGGCAATGTAGCATTGAACATAATGATACAAATTAGGAGATCTATATAAAGTTCCTAAATGAATAATGAAAGGGGACACCTAATGATGCAACAAAATCCAAAACCAAGTCTAAGATTACATACTGGTGGGCACAACAACTCGAACTAAACACTGAGGCAGCCGGTAGACATTTTACAGGCAACAGAGCATTTCTTCCCCACCTATTGCTACTTGTCCACAACCACCACATGATGTTAAACAAGCTACATCGTTGTCAAATCCCCAATATCATTCCATCAGGAATTAAGGGGGTAAACATCATAGAATTAAGTGTGCTACCCACACCGTCATTAGAGTTATCCTCTATGACAGAAAAAAGCATGAAAATTTAGAGACATCACTAGGAGGGTGATCTGTGCCCAAGCCTTCTTGAATGCAGTAATACATACAGCAAGCCTGTCCTGACTACCTGTTCAGTTCTCCACAGTGTGGAGAACTGCCCTTCTCAGTGTGGAGCTAGAGAAAAAGACCCCATTCCCAACGCTTCACTGAATTGGCTTCACTGGGGTTAAGTTTACAAAAGTCACTGCAGTTGTACTGTGCTGGATGATTTAACTCCCTGATCCAGAGGCAATGTCAGCACAAGGTCAGTTTATACTGGAGTGATCCATAAACCATTCACAAGACATAAGTTTCTTCAGACATTTGTCAGACATTCACCAGTAGGTTGGGATTGTGGGAAAGGGACACATTCATGCCCAGCAAGGAGAGATACTTGTTTGTTTTTATGCTTGCTTCATTGACATGCTGCCAAACAGTAATGTTTCTTTTTTAAACTATAATGACAATATATTGAAAGTGAAAAGGCATTTCAGTCCAAATTCCTCTTTTTATGGTTCAACATTTTTAGTTACATTTCAAACACCAATAACCAGAAGTGTCAGATTAGCAGCAGAATTTTACTTTCCCTTTGAAAAGCGCTCAGAAATCTACAGTGCTACACTGCTGCAAGAGCTAAGGAGTATTATTTAGATTTATAAAAAGGCTCACCCATGCTATATTATCATCAAGATGTTTATATCAACTAGAAAACTCAAGTGCTGATTAGCTGGGGAGAAATCATGTCTATTTGCAAATTGTTTGCTTTGATAAAACAGTGCCATACATTTTATTTTTCCTCTATAAAAACAAAACAGAATACAGTATTTTAGAAACAACACATCAATATTACCCATTTACTTCAACAAACTGTTCAAAATTCTCATACTAAACTTCAAACTAGAAACAATTCTCTCCTGTGGTGTATCCTATTTGCTCTTCTCATTCCCCCAGACTTATCCGGCTATTACTTTTCCAGGGTAACATTTCAATAAGACCTCCACATTCCATAACGCACGTGACAACTTGATACTATGACAAGGTTAATGTTGAAAAATGGAGCACAGCAAGACAACTAAGAGGGAAGAAAAATTCCCTTTGGCTTTCAGAGGTGAAAGAGGGTTTAGGCTGTGTTTTGTTTTAAATAAAGTATCTAGCTGTGCAGTGTGCAGAAAAAGTCAGTTTGTTCCTGGTTACAGTAACATACACAATGCAAATTAAACAAGTGTATTTGGTACACACTCAATTCTTATCTTTCCAAGACCTTGAAAACATTCTGTTCCATGAAGCAGGCACTTATATTGTAAAAGAGTAGTTCACTGTGCAAATATCACTGAATACACAGCCACAAAAGCCAGAAAGTTAAACCTCATTAGAACTTTGTTTCATTTATTTACAGAATCATTTTTGTAAGTAGAACTTATCTGTCTATTGTTACAAATCTGGTGTGAGCTTAACTGCACTAGATCAAACAATTTACAATATTGCAGCAGAAGGCTAGACATCAACACTGAAATTGTGGAGCATCTTTTACCTGAGGCTCTCAAACCCAATCACAGAACCTCCCTAATGGGCTTGCTACTTTGATTTGATTTTGGTTAATACTTTTGAGAGAAACCAGATCAATGCAATGAGCAGCACTGTTTTCACCCAGTTACTTTTCTGCTTCTCCAAAGAGAGATGGGCAGGATGCAATACTATCTTCAAGAAAATGCTGCCTTATGATGTAGTGCAGTGGTTTTCATGAACCTATGGTGTCAACAGTTTATGTCTAAGATTTCAAAAGGGATTTATAACCCTGATTCAGAATTTCTTAGGGGTTTGCAAATTAAAAAAAAAAGTATTGCAAAGCACAGACAGTGTATCATTCATAAAACAACTACAAGGATTTGTTAAATAGGATTAGTAAATCAGAGTAAGAGCTAGACTCCATCCAGAACAACACAGAGCCACAAATGCCATGTACTTTAATGGCTCTGAGGGTGAGGGAAAAACAGGCTCAGTTTGCAAGTAAATTAAAATGATTCTTAAAGAGAGTCAGCATATGGAAATAATTCACTTATGCCTGAAGAGAAGACATCAACATGCTCCTAGATATCAGAATCTGCTATTGCTTTGCATTCTGAGGTAATAACAAATCAGGCAGGGTCATTACAACCTAATTGCATTAGCAGAATCCTGTAAGATGTACAGGACGACAAGGTGTGGCACAAATGAGATTTTGAAAAGCATGTCGCCCACCTTACCAAAGCCTAGGCTTACAGTGGGACGCAAAACATGAATAACTTCACCAGCACTGTAAGGAAAACATCCAAAAAGCAAGTAAATAGAGTACTTTGCTAGCCGTCAAAGTATTGTGGAACTGTGGACCTATAGGACCCAGCAACGTATACCTTTGTGCCCCTTGGCATGACCTTGTGGTTGCCTCTGCTCTTAACCATCCTCTAAAGTAAGAAATCTTTGGTTAAAGTGCTGTGAAAGATATTTCCAAAGGATAACTACAGCTTTAAAGAGAGGCTCAAGATATTTGGCGAACTGTTGTCACGACATGTATGGTTCCGATGTTATAACACGGAACAGACGCACCTTCACTCACTCCACCTATCAACTATATTTTCACATAATACAGCCCTCTCTCAGTAGGGCCTCTAGGCACTACTGTAACACAGTGAGCTACCTGCATTTCTACATGCATATTGGGCATCTGAAGGCACCAGTACTCACCTAAACTAATACCTACAGGAGTTCGCCTACCACAACCAGGATGGTAAACGTGACCTCAATCTTTTGGCTCTTCCCCTTAACAGTTCCTATAACTGCCAATAATCTTCCACCCCTGCCTCTCTCAGCAATATCATACCTAAATGTTGGGCAAAAGCACAGCATGAGGGGGAAGAAACAGCTTTTAGAAACACAAAGCCTTCAGGCCTCCCTGAAGTGAAGGGGAACACTCACATGGTTAGTTACGTATATGCACTCTGCAACAGGATCGGACCTGGGAATGGGATGTGCTCCGTATCTGTAAAGGTCCTTGGATAGCTTCAGCTCTATAGGCATCATTTTTCACCAAACAGAGTGGATCAAAGGAGTGTTTCTGAGGGATTAAAATGTTTTCCAGGTTTGCCTCACCTATTCTTCCATGTATAAAACACACGTATGTGCTCTCTCAAGAGACATGTTAGACTGCTGCATGTAGAAAAGGCACTGCTGCATGCACGAGTAAACAGACTGCAAGAGCTCGCAAGAGCAGAGATAGCCCATAATGTGCAAAGTGAACAAGTTTTAGAGGAAACTGAAAATCCACATCCTTAATTATACATGTTTATGAGCAACTTTTATTAAAAGCTACATTCTTGCAGGGATAATTTTTAAAAGTAACAGCCTGCTTTGAGACAACAATAAGGGCCATCAGATTCACCATTAAAGTGCCCAAGCTCTCCGATTTAAACTGTAATTAATAAATAATTGAGGGATTTAGAAATTTGAAAAAACTCTACTGAAACTATTACAATCTCTTCTAATGAAGGTGCTTGCTTACAACGTGGAAGGGTCAAGCTGTACTGCTCTTCCACTGAGCTGGGAAGAGGCATCCAGGGGAAAAGGAAGTGGTTGCAGGGCAGGAATGAGAAGTGCCGTTGCTGCACCAGTAACTTAAAAGAAACTACTCCCCTCCTCTACTTCTGCAGGTTGCCAGTAATGGATCTCTTGAGAATTTCAAGTGGAGAACAAGCAGTGGAATCAGATTAACCCCTAAGCAACAAAGATCCTATTTTCATGTAAATGTCATTAGTGATTAAAAGAAAGTGGAAGGGAAAGAAGGAAGAGAAACTAAATCAGAGAAATAGCTTCTACACAAATACTTCTTTCTGGACTATTTCTAGAAAGGGCCTGCCTCTCCTTATTGAGGTTTTGTTTGGGGACTGGGAGGGTTAAAATGGAGATTTTGATTTATAACTTTTAGATGTAGAAGAGACAACTATGATCATCTAAATTATGATCACCGACTTTGGCCTCCTGTACAGCAAGAATTTAATAATAATTCCTCCCCACAACTCCAGCTTCAAGCTAACTACTGGCTGAGGTCTGTCTGTGACTGCTCACCCTTGCAGTGAAAGACCAGGCTTTGCCTCCAGTAGACCTGATGCTTATCTTGTGTAGCCGAGAGGCACTGAAACCACTGACAAGGAGGGTGAAGTCTGCTCTGCAACCTTAACTAAGAGGCAGTGGACTTTTAGCTCATGTGGTAGAGGGTCCTGGCTTTAGCTCCTAAAGTCCTGGTTCAATCCCAACTGCTGACAACCACATCCCTTGGCTTTACAAATGAAATAAACCGCTGGGAGGTCTCTGAAGCTCAGGAGGTGCTTCCTCAGGAGAGAGAAGCAGGTAACCCATAGGCACTGATCACTCTCAAGGGACACTGAAGACTGCGTTCATGGTAGAGGCTCATGGCTTTAGGCTCTAATGTCACAGGTTCAATCCCACCTGTGGACAACCGGGATCCACTGACTTTACGCCTGCTGACAATTATTTTTCAACAGCTTGAGATACATAATTCTTCCTTTGCAATTTCCATCTTTCGACTGACAACGAACCAAAAGGTGAAGAGTCACGGTGCTGTGGCTGGAAAGATAGCCTGGAACCAAAAAAGATTAACTTCCACTTGCTTGCCAGCACACTCTCCTGCTCACAGAGTCCAGTTCATTTTTAACTACATTGATCAGTACGGGTTAGTGCATCTTGTTCAGGAGGAAGAGAGTGTGTGCACACACATTTCCAGAATTCCCAGGGAAGTTTTACAAAACCTAAAAGTTTAGAAAGTGCAGCCAGACCCCGCCCATCCCGCCGCCACTCTACTCTCATGACCTAAGAAAAAGTGTGTGTATATGTACAGAGTACAAGTTGCTAATATGATTTATGCTTTGCATGCCTCAACTCTGAGCCTTGCCCACAGCTGCCACCCCGACCATTCCTTAAACAACTGAGGAAATGAAATATCAAACATGAAAATGATACAGTGGGTCAGACTTAAACCAACAAAACCAAGGAAATTGCAAATTTAGCTTCTTTCTTGGCCCTTGATTCACCTTATGGCATTTAGCTCCTGCTCTGCTTCAAGACCCCTCCATCCTCATACACATAAGAGTAATAAGGCAAAGCACTGAGAACGGCAGTTTTTAACCCATTAAAATCCCCTTGTATTGATTGGAGCTTCATAAACGTAGTCGATGTACTTAATTATCCTCCTCTTATTGCAAGATTTGCATAGTTTTACGAACTACTTCACTTACATTGCAGGCGGCATCCACTGATTCTCACCTTGACAGGTATTACTTCGTGCTACAATGCAACTTATTCATACGACTGTTCAGTCATTCTCTTGTATTCCTCTCTGTCCTTGACAGGGATGGACACACTAAGCCAACAGAAACCTAGCAGAAGCATCAATTTTCCTAGCTGCATGAATACATAATAGTAATACTTGTTTTCACTAGCAACATCAAGTTCCTCGTAACCCTGTACCTCCTTCCCATCTCCCCAGTCACTGATCCTAATTGGAATGCAACACACCTCAGGCCTGATCTTGCTCACACTGAATGCAACAAGAGCTTTACTATAGACTATAAAGGAAGGAAAGATGCTTGTGGATCAGTCCCTTAGCAAAGAGCCAGGGACCTAAGTGCTTAGTGCCCAAGAAAGAATTAGGCTCCATACTTTGAAGCAGAGCCCTGCAAATCTGAAGATATCAGCTTTACATCCATGGGTATCTGCATCCACAGTTCACTTTTGCAGATACGGATGCAAGTGTGGATTTTTTTTTTTAAATCTAGAATTCTGCAAATCTGCGGATATCTGTCTTAATATCTGTGGCTGCCATGTCTGTGGACGTGGATGCAGATATCTGCAGCTCATTTCTGTGGATGCAAACGTGGATACCCATCTTCTATCAGTGTAGGTCTCTACTGTGAAGTACTTGCCACTTTACTGAATTTTGGCCAAACTAAGCATTTAAACACATGCTAAACTATAAGCATGAGCAGTCCCACTGGAGTGACGGCGAGTACTTGTATGCCTGAAGTATGTGCTATAGTGCTTTGCTGGATTGGGTCCAGAGTGCTCGCTCTATACTTTGAAGAAGTAAGCCTCAAAGAAAGGGAGAGAGAGGAAAGAGGAAAATGCCTGGTGGAAGCACAGCTCAGTCTATAGCATCTTTTGGTTTGGGACAAGCTTATGGGAAACTTATCTTCAATTTTGTCCTGCATGGGATTCACCTCACTCACACAGGCTGTCTCTCAGAAAAGTCTCAAACTGGGTGCACTAGGCTGTACATAATTTTGATGAGAAATAAGCAACAGTTTGCTAGAAGTTGAGGATCAAGTTATTCTAAGGTCTATGAAAGTAATAACAACCCAAGCAAGCTCCAGTTGAATTGAAGCAACGATCTGGGACACTTTCATAGGAGTGCAGGTTTTTTTGTTTTTTCTTTATTATTTTAATGTAACATTACACAGTAAATTGAAATGCAAAAGAAACAGGCATTCTTTGCAATATTTAGATTTAAGGACATTAGGAATATGATGCATTTGAATTAGTCCCTTGGAACAATGCACCTCTATCAATCATTGTAAAAAACTCTGAACTGCCTACATTAAAACCATAGGACCTCAGTACTATTGGCTTAGCAATTAACAGAGGAAAAGTTAATATACAATTTGTTCTATGAAAAACTTTCGAAGTCCAAATGTCACTGTCCCTCCAACACTAAACTCTGAAGCAATAAGAACCTTCTTTGAAGCAGAAATCCCTGCAGCAAAAATGACAATAAGAGAAGGTTCAAAGGTTGTTTTGTTTTTTGGTCACTTAAATCTCAATATAGACACATCTACTGGCTTCTTGTGTTCAACAAGGCTTCTATGGCAACAGTATAAGCAACTTATTAGAATAAGCAATGCTGCTTGTTTGGTGGCTCAGATGTCTACATTCCTGACCTTAAAACTAACTTTCTTTGATTGAATATTTCTAAAGGGAGGGCAAGAGAGCAGAGAGAAAAATAAAGATGAACTTCACATTCCAGCACCTTACGGAAACAGACGTACTAAATGACATACATCTGTCTTCCACTGCCAAGAAGGGCTGGAACGTCACTTGAAAATGAACAGAAGTGGCATCAAAAACAAGAAAATTCCTATAAACATCACCTTCTGGCTTTGTATCTTTGTGTTGTTTGTACCGCATGTGTTAAAACACAAAGTGCAAACGGTGACTTTCCAATTTTTTCTTATGTATACAATCTAGTTTTCAAAATATGTATGCAATGGTGAGCTTACAAAAAACTTTCATAGGCCATGCCTACACTAGTCCCTGCCTTTTGAAAGGGGAATGCTAATGAGACACTGGCAGATGATAACCAGGTGCTGCCATGAACATTCAATAGCTCGTTAGCATAATGCCGTCCGTGGTGATTCAAAAGTGCCACTTTCAAATCGCACACCGCTTGTGTAGATGGGGCCTTTCGAAAGGACCCTCAGTCTTCGAAAGCCCCCGTATTCTTAAGGCCAAATAGGAATAAGGGGCTTTCAAAGACTGGGTGGTGCTTGCGAAAGGCCCCCATCTACACGGGTGGCACGTGACTTGAAAGCAGCACTTTTGAATCCCCATGGCCGGCATTATGCTAATGAGTTGTTGCATATTGATGGCAGCACCTCATTATCATCTGCCAAAGTGTCTCATTAACATCCCCCTTTCGAAAGGCGGGGAGCTAGTGCAGACATAGCCAAAGTGTGCATCAGGAGCATTTTGTCCATTGCAAACAAAACAGAGAAACGTAGTATAGGACTTTACAAGTTATTTTTGATCTTGTGCTGTTTGATTATGGAATGTTACTAATTAAATGGACTTGCCTTCTGGTTATGTGTAAACAGGTTCATAGAATCCTAGGGCTGAAAAGAACCTCAGGAGATCAGTCCCCTGCCCAAAGCCCTAAGTTACTACACAGGGCCTTTCTTCACCTTGTTTTAGGACGTAGCAACGTGGAAAAGGCCTCTGAATGGTCCAAAGGTCTGTTCAAAAATATTATCTTTTCTTAAGAAAAATATTATCTTTACTTACATTTTAAATATTTATTTTTGTATCATCATAAAGAATGATGGGTAGAAAAAGAGAACATGAAGGAAGTAGAAAAATGAAAGAGGATCATCTTCCCCTTACAATTTTATGTCTCCACAGCAGGGAAGAAACATCTGCTCAGTTATTACTCAGTAACAACTTTGGGTTTAGAGGTTGCACTCTCCTCCTTCTGAAAGAATTTAGTTGGGTCTTTTCCCTATATATGTGCTCTCCTCTAGGGCTGCCTATTTCAAAATACTTCCTAAGTTGTACTTGAAATCTCTCTGATAACTATCTTGTTTTCCTAGGCACCTCTCCTACTTTAATCATTTGCAACAAGTTTTCCATAACAAACTACTGCTGGAAATATCCTTTATTATTGCCACTGGTCACCCAGGAACTGAAGAGTGGACATTTCATTGATGTCTGGGTATGTGCAGAAGGAGGGTGATGGATGGGAGGGGTAGAGGGGTAGAAAAGTGTGTTTTAACTTGCTGTACAAATTCTCTTTAATATCCAGTACAGGCTCATAGGAGAGCAGGGCGTGCATTCCTCTCCTTTCTTTTGTCTGAATGTTGCTATTAATAGATGTGTAGGGGAAGCATGTGAAAAATGCACATCTATTTTTAACTCAGGTGCCCATGTTACAGCCTGAGAGCTACTGAGCTTACATAAAAACACAAGACAAATGCGAATCCATTATTCTTTTGATTGTAAGCATGTTTCTTCCCTACTTAGCCCTAATGTGTCTCCATACAACCTTACTGACAGAAGATGGAGGACAGACACCCAAACATATCCTGTTCTGAACCGGTTAGCTGAACAAGAGACTTTTTTGTCTAAGGGCAGTTTCCAGACTTTGTCCATCCAACAAGAACACAAACAAGAAGCATGTGAGCTACACCTAGCATGTATCTAATGGAGCAGACCACAGCAGCCCATAATTAATCTCCACTTACTCCCCTCTAGTGGCAATGTTGCACACCAGAACCTAATATATTATGCAGGCTACAGTTGTTAGAATGGTAGTTTGTCCATCTCAGTGCAGAACTCTGCACGGTGCTCTCTGCATAAGCTCAATGGGGTAGGGAGGAGCGATGCAGAAGGGAACATAATGCAAACTGTGCTGGTTCTTCTATGTACAGAACCAGGGATCCCAAGTTCATGGCTGAGCCTTCCCACTGACATGGTCTTGTGGGGAAACAGTGGATGTGTGAGTATGTGTGTGTGTAAATGAGTTCACACTGCAATGACTCCAAGGTCTCAAATGTCCTAAGGAAATTATTCTGACAAAAACATAACCTGCACTAGGGAGAGAAAGTCTGAAAAAGTGCTTGAGGCTTCACCCGTTAGAACTGAAACGACCTTCACGTTTTCTCCAAACTAAACCAATCAAATACAGCCCTCTTTATGCTGCTCAGAGTCAATGTGGTAAACAGACAATAGGAAGAAGTGTGAGAGCGATCTGCACTGCTGTCTAAATGCGAATGTCTCAGGACTTATCTTTATTGCAAGCTGGGCGATATTGTCAGTGTGAAGCTGTTCCCACGGTACATCACGTCATCTGCCTACAAAGGCAGCCTGCAGGCAAAAAAACAAAAACAAAACCAAACCAAAACAAAAAGAACATGCCAAGCAAACTGAGAGATAGTTAGCAATAGAAGCAGCTAGATTACCCTTACAGCAAGAGCAGAGGGCAGCAGGCAGCCACTGGTCCTGGCTCAGGAAACACTTGGAAGAGAAGCATCAAAGGGGTAGCTGTGTTAGTCTGTGTCTTCAAAAACAACAAGAAGTCCTGTGGCATCTTACAGACTAACATATTTTGGATCATAAGTGGGTCTTTGCCCATGAAAGCTTACGCTCCAAAATATCTGTTAGTCTATAAGGTGCCACAGGACTTCTTTGAAGAGAGTACATGGAGCACGGCGGAGAGGGAAGGGGGAGGGAAAAAAAAGAAAAATTGCTCTGTAGAGCCAGAATAACTTTATGCTTTGGGCACCTGTAAAGAATACTCTGGCCTGAATCCAGCTGCTGTGTTAATTTCTAACCCACCTTGAAAGAGACCTTCTATGCCCTTTCTCCAACAGTGAGGAAAGCTTGAGAAACTGACAGCTTTGTTTTCGTGTTTCTCAGATTCCAGCAATAGGTAACTCTCACACTCATCCCCTCTTCTTTAAAACTAGCCTAATGCTTTGATCGCCTTCTTGGTTAAGGGACAAGAACTTGTTCCGCTTCCCCATAGGGATGATTAAGTGCTGCAGCAAGCCTTTGTCTTTGTTCTCAGGTACACCCTGTTCCCCTAGACATCTTATGGCTAAAAGGCAATGAGGGATGGGAGAGGAGTTATCTCCTTAAAATTCTCCTGCAACTGATAAGAATTCCCTAACGCTTTCCAAGGGTATAGGAATATTTTCAAAGGAGTTAGGTGGAACTGTGAATAATATGCTTTAGAAGGGATCTTTAAGGACACGTGTGAGACTGCATACCACATTTCACAGGACAGAATTAACAGCTAGATGAGCAGGGCAGCCTCAGACAGAATACGCCGCAGCAGCAGCAAACTGAGATCCTGGCAGCTAACAGGGAAGAGCATTAACTCCTCTGGTCCTGCGCAGTGAGCTTTGGTTCGGTATGAACAGAATGGCCAACTTTCAGACGCACAGATGTGACCTGGAAGGCAAAGTTCTATTGACTTTCAGTGAGAGTCACCCTACTTTCATTTCACTGAACTTTTTTCCCCAAATCTCCACCACCCATCGTTTCAACTCAGGTGGGCGGAGTCATGGCAGATGTTAGGATCTTACAGATGACAGCGTGATGGATTAATGAATTTAGGCCATTTTCTTTTTGTTTGGTTTGGATTTTTGGACGAAAGGCAAGATAAATCACATCATATGTAGTCCCAATGCAAGCATTACAAGTACATTTTACTTCCTCACCATCATCTACTGTTTTACAGTAACAGAGAGGTAGCCATGTTGGTCTGTATCCCACCAAAACAAAACAGCAGTCATGTAGCACTTTAGGACCCAGAGGTGACTGGCTGTTCCCATATGTTTTAAGGATGCTTGCTAAATTGGACTGTATACAGGATACAACTTCCGAAGCATTATTCTGGATGGATGGATGGATGGATATCATCTATTTGTATTCCAGTACCACCTAAAGTCCTTCGGGGATCTAATGGTGCCATAGCACCCTGTAGTCCAGAGGGACTTCTGCAATTGTTGCATTTGGATGAATACTAAAACTGCAAAATTCCCCCCAGACTAACCCCATGAACGTGGAATGACAATAATCCCCTCCGAGCTTTTCCAGAGGTTCAAATTTTATCACTGCTATTCGTAGTTTTTCAACATGGCTAACATCTTGGAAAATGAACTTAATGCCAGTGTACTCTTCCTAAGCTTGCAGGTTTCCATCCAGTTCAATAACAAGCACCATAACTCTGCCTTATCTGCATTACTGACCTGGTCTCAGAAAAGTAAATACATCTGGCAAATCCTCACCAATGTGAACAGTAATTCTTACTGTAATGGGGCTATTCTAGTGAGCCAGAGTTACAGGGGACCTTTATGTTTTATATTATTGTAAGACACTGCCAAAGTAAATTCCTCTCCAACAAAGTCCCTGGATAATCCCTGCCACAGCTCTCCCTGGCTCAGATGTTTAATATTTGTCTCCACATAGCTTCAACATGTATAAACTTCCATCATCATCACTAAAGACCTATTTTAAAAAAAAATTATGGGGAAGCTCTGGTTCATTGTAATATGTTCCTTTACTGCTCTGCTGCCACACTTTGAACCTCTCTAGCCCAACACACTCTCATTTGGCAACATGTGTAATCTTGCATGATTTTAGTTAGCTGGATGACACTTATCATGGGTGTGGCCAAGTTTCCCATAATTTGTTTGCAGCCACCAGTCCTGGCTCTCCATGTCCTGTGATGTTACTAACTCTAATTAACCCCTAAATGTCTTCTGAGGGCCCAGTAAGCAGAAGTGTTCCTAATACTGCTAAACAATATTGACCTCTGGTGGTCCAGCAAATTCTCTCAGGTCCCAAAGGTGTCAGACTAGACAGGTTCAACCTGTATTTTTATTTTGCATTATCGTGTTCTAAAGCTACACAAAAGCTATTCCTCTCACGACTAAAAACATATCACCCACACAGAAAACTCTTATTGGCCAGCTGTAGCCCCTCACCCCCCCGCCCCCCCCAAAAAAAAACCCCAAACAAAACAAAATCCATCACATTACTTTGTCATTTCTTAACCCTAACATACATACGTAGCCTGAATGTATTTCTTCCAAGCCCCGGGCTATATGCAGATGGGCCTTGTGAAATAAAACTTACGTCTTGCCCAGGCAACTTCCTTCACTGTATGTTTTTACTCAAGAGCACAAAGGCCATATCATGATTACCACGGTAGCTTAAAACAGTCATCATCAAAGCTAAGAACTTCCATGCAAGAACACTCATTTCTGCACTGCTGTCCTAAAGGTGGTGTGGAGGCTATTACAAACTTGCTGCAGCACAGATAATGCTAAAGAACATTTGTCCCCTCAAGTGATCCAGTGATCCCCGAGAGTGACAGGACTCATTTCCATGAGTGCGTGAAAGCAAGAGGACTCTTCACCTGGCAACAAGCCCCACTTAAAGTGCCAGGCACAAGCACAAAATTACAGTGTCACTCTGCACATCTCAAAACAGCTCAAGTAATTCAAGGACTGTATTGCACGTGGGAGAGGAGCAGCAGGATGCTGGCAGTCTCCCAAGATAAGATCCAGCTTAGGAACACAGTTGTTCCTGTTAACCCTTCCATTGGCGGAGAGTGTTTTGTTTTTTTTTTCTTTCCAGGGTGGGAGGGAGAAAGGCGAGCAATGCTTCTGTTGAGGGATTCTGGAACCACCAGCCTGCAAAGGGTTTAATTCTATTCCCATGGCAAAGGGATGATAAAGGGCCAAATTCATCCTTGAAGGGACGTCAGGGGGAAAATACCATGGATGAACTTGGCCCACAGAGGTTAAATTAGCAGCTACTGCTCTTGACTCCACAAGCTGCAGCACATGAGCAAGCCTGGGAAAAGCGGACAAAGTGCTAAAGCCTGTACACATAAACAGAGAGATGCAATGCCAAAGGACACATCTGAGTTAGGTCCCATAATTACAATATGCCACTGCTTCCCCTTCAACTTTTCACGCTTAGTTATAAGGTCAGCATACCTAGCACCTCCTACCTCAGTCACAGAGGGACCCAAATCATATAGGCATTGGTAGAGTTAACATTATACTAATTTGCTTCTTCCTTTAAAACATTTGGCATGTTTTGTTCTTGCTTAAAATGACTTTTAATTAATTGGTGTGTTAATTAGGACAGGGACTGTCTGTGTAAAGAGTGTGATAGTGATTTTACTGAATCACCCTTTGAAATGGCTCAAGCAATTTGCTATAGTATACTAATAACTGAATGTCAATCACTGAGTGAGAGAAACAGGGCAGGTGAGAACAAGAAGAAGTCCTGTGCCACCTTATAGACTAACAGATATTTTGGAGCATAAGGTTTCATATGTAAAGACCTGGTTGGTCAGATGCAACGTCAGGGCAGGTGAAGTACTCTCTTTTATTGGACCAACTTCTCTTGGTAGAATGGACAAGCTTCTGAGCTACCCAGAGCTCTTTTGTAGATCTCAGAGCTCGTGATTAAACAAAATTGTTACCACCGTACAAAATGTATTCCAGGATCCTGACAACTAATACGTAAACAAACTGCGTGACACATTTTTCTTTATCACTCCACATTTGGGTTTTGGAAGGCTGTTTTACATACCTGTAGCCAAGGTTACGATACAGCACCACGAAGCTCAATGGCTTTTAGTAAGATTAATTTCTTTAACAGGCATAAATGACAAAGGTTCAGCTACAGCCAGTGATGGTGAAGTGAAGGGGGGGGCAGTAGCACAGGGAGATATCATGTAACATCCTTCTAAAGCTGATACAGCGATCTGTAAGATCCCATTCAAAGTAGGAAAGCACTAAATTTAAGGGGCTACCCATGTGTTCTTTTGTTTAGTTTACAGAGTGTTATTCTTCACATACCAAAGCAGGGAGGGCAGGGGCAGGAAGAAATAAGTAAAGACATTTGGTAGTCCACTGGCATTCCAGGTTGAAGCTCTCTAACGTGGAACTCCCTTGTCTGGCAACACCCATAACCTGGCATGATTTTAGTTAGCCTGATGACCATTTAACATGGGTATGGCCAAGTTTCCTGTGGTCCCATAAAGTCTGTTTACCAGTCCTGGCTCTCGGTGCTCTGTGCTGTTATTTAGCTGCAATTTACTGCTAAATGTCTTCTACGAGCCCAGTCAGCGGTGGAAGTGCTGGTAATGCTGCTGGAGAATACTGACTTCCCATAGTCCAGCGCTAGTCAGGTCCCGAGGGAGCCAGACTACAGTGGTTCAACTTGTCCCCAACAAGCACACTGCAAGAGTAACTACAGAAAGCTTCTAAAACCAGAATCCCGGCCGCAGAGGAAGGAGTTAATGAAAGTGAGTGCTCCTGAATGACTCTGGAAAGGATGTAAGCTCCTGAGGCCCCTTCTGGGCACTGAGGTCAGATTCTGACCCATTAATTCTCAATAGGGCTACAAAACTCAACTCTTGAGCCTCTTGTAAAAATGTTCACTTTCTCAGGAGGACCCCAACACATCTTGGGCACACTGAGCTGGAATTAACATGAAATCCTATATGATCACAACATAAGGACATTTAACAGTATCTGATCTAGTGCTGTCCCACTGTTTTCCCCTCTCATTATTTTATTTTCTGCAACAGAAATTCATGAAAAAGTGTTCCAACATCATCACCCTTTTTTTTCTTTAGTGGATGAAATATGCATCTAGCCTAAAATTAAATGCAGCTCTGAATGTTTCTTACAGAAGAAATACCCAGGAATGAGAGATGTATAATCAATAACTGGCAGTGCATCACAACTCATAAGTACCCTACCATCATGCACTGACTGCTAGTTGGGCAAAAAGAATTACTAAGTAGCCAGCATCAGAGGGGTAGGTGAGTTAGTCTGTATCTTCAAAAGCAACAAGAAAACCTGTGGCACCTTATAAACTAACAGATATTTTGGAGCATAAGCTTTTGTGGGCAAAGATACGCTTCACCAGATGCACGAGTCTGTAGCCAGGTGCATGTAGTGGAAATTCCAGAGGCATGTATAAATGTTTATATATAAATATTATACTTATTATAAATAAATATTTATACCTGCCTCTGCCATTTCCACCACACTCATCTGACGAAGCAGGTCTTTGTCCACGAAACCTTATGCTCCAAAAAATCTGTTAGTCTATAAGGTGAAACAGGACTTCTCGATGTTTTTGCAGATACAGACTAACATGGACTACCCTTCTGATACCTGTAGCCAGACTGCTTTTTATCACACTGTAAGTAAGGTAAGCTGAAGTATATAGGAACCTATTGGAGATCATTTGTGCATACTTCCATTAATACACCAAACACAGGTAGCTTCAGAAGAAAAACCCTGCGCTCTTTAACCCAGCTGTATTCCATTTCATTTAGTTCAAAGAGCATCATACTAGTGGGTCTGATCAAATTTCTCACTTTATTCAGGTCAGAATGAAAGACTCAGATGAGCAGGGGAAAGAGGGACCAAGTAATACGATCCTTCCTTTTTTCAAAGGATGATTAAGACAAACATCTTTGTGACAATGCTTCACACAAACCAGAGAATCTCTGTTACCAAGAGGTTTCAATCTGGTTATAGCAGAGGGTTTTGAGCCACCCCGCTTTAAACTTGAGTGAAAGATTTTATATCACCATGCCCAGCCTCATTATTTTTAAACGTAGGCGATAATAGACTACTGCCTTTTAAAATCCTACTCACTGGCTTGCCCTGGGCATCTAGAAAAATTTCACATATTTGTACAACCATTAAGATCATCTCCTGCAGAGTGATTGATTTAAATCATCCAGCACAGATGACTGAAAAGAAAATGTAAAAGATAACAAATTTTGTACAGACAAAGCTGCAGCAGTCAGACCCTGGGAAAAAAACAAAAAAATTTAGAACACCTCAAAACACCTTGCTGCTGTTATCCTGTTGAACCTACAGTGGGAGTATCCAATCTGCCTCAAGCAAGGAACCAGCACCTGCTGAACCCTCCACTCCCTAATTCCCTTCACCTGTGCAAAGCACACTCTCACCTCACTCCTAGGCAAGGTTAGGTCCACACTACTCCTGCCTTGAAGCATCCTCCCACAGCCACCCGCAAAGGCCACTGCCTCCTCCTATCGAGCTCCAGGGATTCCCCTTTTCCAAAGGTTAGCGAGCAGAACAAGATAGACCCAGCGTTCATCCCACTCCAGGGAGAGCATAAAATTTTCCAGCAGCCTCATCTGTATCTGAGGAAACAGGTAGCAGAGCACTCCCAGCCTTTCTGCGGGGCTTGAAGAAGTGACCCTGCAAGAGGTGAGGCAAGTTGCCTTCCACAAGCAGACAACCTGAGGCCTTACTAGACCAGATGAGAGCACAGTTGAAGTGGACCCTGATTCTACAGGAAGGCCCAACTGTGTGAGAAGGATTGAGGAAGCCACCACGTGCCTTAAAGAACTG
Organism: Carettochelys insculpta; assembly: GCF_033958435.1. Classification (NCBI taxonomy): domain Eukaryota; kingdom Metazoa; phylum Chordata; order Testudines; family Carettochelyidae; genus Carettochelys; species Carettochelys insculpta. Next base: position 32,831,132 of record NC_134148.1, read on the forward strand.
CTGGGGAGGGTTAGTAGGATGGAGAACAAAAGAACAGCATTATGGGGTCAGACCAATGAGCCATCAGGCCCAGTATCCTATCTTCTGACAGCAACCAGTGCAAGGGGCCCCAGAGGGAATGAACAGAACAGGTAATCAAGTGACCCATTCCCTGTCGCTCATCCCAGGATCTGGCAAACAGAGGCTAGGAACACAAATCCGGGACATCCTGGCTAATAGACACTGATGGACCTATCCTCCATGACTTCATCTATTTTTTGAATCCTGTTATAGTCTGGGGCTTCACAACATCCTCTGGCAAGGAGTTCCACAGGTTGACTGTGCATTGTGTGACAAAATGTCTCAGGTTATTTATTTTAAGCCTCCTGTCTATTCATTTTATTTAGAGATTCCCTAGTTCTTGTGTTCTGAGAAGACATAATCAGCACTTCCTTATCTATTTCCTCTACATCAGTCACAATTTTATAGATCTCAATCATATCCTTCCTTAGTTGTCTCTCCTCCCAAGCTGAAAAGTCCCAGTCTTATTAATCTCTCCTCATACAGAAGCTGTTCCATAACCATAATCCTTTCTGTTGCCCTGTTCTGAACCTTTTCGAGCTGGGCAACCTCATCTGCACAAGAGGCGAGCGTACCATGTATTTGTACAGAGCCAATATGATGTTTTCTGTCTTATTATCTATCCCTTTCTTAATGATTCTCAACATTCTGTTTGCTTCTTTGACAGCTGCATACTGGAGTGGATGTTGTCCGAAAATTATTCACAATGACTCCAAGATCTCTCTGAAGGAGTAACAGCTAATTCAGACTCCAGCATTTTATATGTATGGTTGGGATTATGTTTTCCAACACACATTACTTTTCAATTATCAACATTAAATTTCATCCGGCATTTTGCTGCCCATTCACCCAGTTCTGAGAGCGCCTTCTGTAGCACTTCACAGTCTGCTTTGGATTTAACTATCTTGAGCAGTTTTGTATCACCTGCAAATTTTGCCACCTGACCATTGAGCCGCTTCTGCAGATCATTTATGAATACGTTAAATAGGATTGGTCACAGAACTGACTGCTAGGAATACCATAATTTACCTCTCCCTTTCTGAAAGCTGACCATTTACACCATTCCTTTGTTTCCAGTTACCAGTCAATGGCTGCATCTTCAATGAGCCATCCAGAAGATGCTAATGAGGCACAGATGTAAATTTCCCACGCCGCATTAGCATATAGGCACGTGATTCGGAGTCCGGAAGAAGCTCTTCCAGACTCCGAAATACACATGTAGATGCGTGGCCCACGGGGATCTTCCAGAAGAAAGCCTTCCTTCTGGAAGCACCTTCTTCCTCAGAATTTTGAAGGAAACCCTCCTTCTGGAAGATCCCTGTGGGCCACACATCTGCATGTGTATTTTGGAGTCAGGAAGAGTTTCTTCCAGACTCCAAATCATGTGCCCATATGCTAGTGAGGCACGGGAAATTTACATCCACAGCTCATTAGCATCTTCCGGGCGCCTCATTACCATGCCACTTCTTGTGAAGATACAGCCACTCAGAAGACCTTCCCTTTGATCCTATGATGGCTTACTGAATTTGCAATGGAGGAGAAATAGAGGATTGACTGGTTTGGAATGGAAACAAAAAATAACTGACACCGGTATTAGATGGAGAATAGTGAACAAACAAACAGAGTGGTGACTAAGTAGGTGGAAACAGGACTGGGGTAAGGTGGCATGTGCATTAAAAAAGCAAAGGGCTGAAAGTGAATTCAGTTGGTAAGAATCTGCAAGCAAGACAGAAAGGGTGTATGTGCAAGTAACAATTTTTACCTCTATGTCACTTTTTTCTTTAAGTTGCTCAGTAAGACGTACATTAAGGATGGGCATATTTTGGTGCAGTCCAGTTACATGATGACATATTTCCCCTTTTCTAGTCATAGAAGAGCCCCAGCCTCATTCAATAGCCAGGATGTACTGTGCTCAGTGAATTAAACTGCTGTTCAATATTCAGTTGTAAATTGATTGTTTAATGGACAAACCAACCTCAGTATGAATAAAGCAATTTCCATGAGTCCTGAGTTACTTGCCCTCCAAACTGTTAGCTAAATGAAGCAGAGATCCTATATAAAAAGTAGTATGTAGTTATGTAATTAAAGAACGCCTAAGTGTTTATACACCTACAAGTATCTGTAATAAGTTTGCATGAGTGACTATTTCTGGCCATTCCAGACCTGAAGAGTACCCTTCGTAGCCTTAATATCCATTTTAAAGTAGGTTTTATTGAAGAATTTCCTAGTAGCATAATAAACAGAAAATCCATATCAGGCACAGTTCTTTCACAGGCACTAGCAGAATAATCCAGTCATCCCCCGCACCCTCCTCCAGCTCAGCTTCCCACTTCCAGATTCTCCTTTACATAACATATAAAATAAGAAGTCAGCTATCTAGCTCATCCATATGTTAAATGTATAAACATGCCTGTACAGTGTCAAGGGAACCCCAAGAGATCATTAATTTATGCTATGATGTATAAACAGCATGTACACACAGTACTTTTTTAAATATTCTTATAAATCAGACAGATTTTCACAGGAACAATGAGGTATACATCGGCAGTCAGGGGACTGTCCCCCTATTAGATTTCATGTTTCTGCCACCTCTTGCTGAAAAAGAATTTTTTCCCTTAAAAAGTCAAAATTTATTCCTCTACTACTCATCATTTTCAAACAGCCCCACTGATAATTCCTCAAACTTTCTGTCACTTCTAGGCTATGAACAAACACACTAAATTTGGTAAATGCAAAAGTTCACCCTCGATGTACTTGCAAGCTACTGAAAACAAAAATGGTTACAATGAAATTCTTGTGCAATTTTAATACAAACTGCATCATTCTGATCCACATGAAATACATTTTTTGTCAGTTGGTTCACTGAGACAGAGCAATTAAGTGGAGCCCTGAAAATCCACAGATATACACTTCTTATCCATATGTCATTTTTCCAGATATGGATGAGGATACAAATTTTCTATTGAGAATCCTGTAAATATCCAGATTCCCTGCTTTATATCCACCCATGGTGATGTAGATGTACGTTGATCATTTCTGCAACTGCACATGGGGACACCAATTATACATTTGCACAGGGCTCTACAACTGAGTCACTTTTTCAAGGTGAACTCTTTTACAGCAAGCAGTCCTGCAGCACTTTAAAGACCAACACATTTATTACACATGAGCTTTTGTAAGCAAGACCCATTTCTTCAGATCATTGGAGACCAAATTCCATATCATGTGCAGTTCTTTGCTAGGCACTAGCAAAATAACCTGTCCTTCCCTCCTACCCCCCCACCCCCACTAAAGCTCAACTTTCCACTTCCAGATTCACCTTTTTTATGTATTTTACACACACACACACACACACACACCCCTTTGTCGCCTTCACACCCTCTTACCACTTCAACAGTCTCATTAGAACATTCCCTATCCCATTTTCAGTAGTTTCTCTTGAACTCTCTCACATTGGTGGATAACGAAGATAATCTGTATGTAAACATCATGCTAATTTGCATGGCATGAAAGCACTCAATATTTTTTAAGAAGTGCTCCCAATGTGGCAATAACAGCTAACCCACAAATCAGAAGGAAAATTATATACATGTCAGAGAACATCTTGTTTTTGCTGCACAGCAGAGAGATGTCTTGATAATGTGAGGGTAGCAAAGTCGGCTAAAGAGGAGACCTATTATTGCAGCTAATCCAGCTCTCTTTGCTAATACAGTGCTCCCTCCAGTATGTTTTCCACAGCTTTATGCAATCTAGTTTTAAGCTTTCAGAACACAGCACTTTCTTTCAAGAGCAGATATGATGGCAAACACCAGTCACGGACAGAACATGTAAAGTGCCAATACGCCCAATATGCATGCAATTAAAGGTCCTCCCAACAATCTTTCCATCAGCACTACCATTTTTAACTCTTACCTGTGTCAGTCATAACCCACACTCATGCTCATCATGAACACAAACTTGTGGAACATACTCTGCTCTAAATGGAGTAAGAAACAGAAAAAGGCAAAAACAAGAGGGCATTCAACTAGCTTCAGAACTTCTGTACAACATGGAAGTGCAACCCATGCTCAGTGGGGCTCTCTTAGCCTCCTAGACAGATGACCCCTTTTTTCTTTATCAAAGGCATATTTTGTATTATCACTGTTCTGTAATTAATATTAAGTATACCTGACAGATGTGATTTATATACCTGGGTGTGTAATTCACAGTTCTATTTTAATTCCAGGGAAATTAATAACAAGGGGATGAGGGCACCAAAAAGTTTAAAAGGCTTTGGCATGGAACTATGTCAGAAGGAGAAGTTGCACATGACTACTGCAGGGGCAGCCGAAATAAACCCCTTACTGACTAGCTTAGGTTAGTATTAATACATCTAATGTGATATACCTAGAACTCCATGTATATATAGAAACATATATAGAATTCTATAAAACCTTCATGTTGCAATAAAATTTTACCCCTTGTCCCTAGAGGGCCAGAAGAACTGCACAGATCACAAGCCTGCAGATGTAGTACACAGAACTTCACACACTGACCCTCTGAAATCACTGAATAAGTCACATGTGGACTGGCTTTAGCATTTGAGATTCTCTCTCAAAATACTGGCAACGGGACAGAGCTAGATTAAGGACAAACAGTGAGAATGAACTGCAGGGACAAAGGGAAAATCTAATCATAGCTTATAAATACCCGGGGTCCTTTTTAATAAAACTACACTCAAAGCAAGTGCAGTTATGAAGTCATGTTGCTTCATTCAGGAGATGATAGAACAGCTATTACGCTGCACAGCGTGAGCTGCTGAAATAAAAGAGGGGTATCTGTGGGAGGGAAAAACGGGCTACAGCCTGAAACTACCCATGTTATTTGTGCACGTCAACCCACTAGTCAAAGCTTTCCTTCCTGATTAACAGGGTTTTACCAAAATAAAGAAAACATTCAGTTACGCAGCCTGTGGCTCTGACTTCTAACTCACTGATACTCGCAAACCTGAACTGGTGAAGGGCATAACTGCAAAGGCACAACTCTGGAAACAAAAAAAACTGTGACAAATCAAAACTGTGTGTTATTTGTGAGGGACGACAAAGGGAATAAAAAGCTCAGGTTCTGGGTTTTTTAGACAAAGAAAAGAAGCTTAAGTCAAGATGGCTCCATGTTATAGTTAAGTATTTATAGAAAGATTTCAATCAAAATTGAGCCATTCCACTACAGACAGCCACTCACTGAAGGTTTATGCTAGCATGTGATACACACACACACACATTGACATTGCTGGAGAGTCAATAAATTGATTTTCTTTTTGCAATAAAGCCTCCCTAAAGATAGGCAGGCACAGGACAACCATTTGCCATCAGAATACATGAACACATTGTAGTTAGCCTAAGTCTGATTTGTTTAAAAATAATGTTGAGTTTTTAACCAGATTAAAATAAAAAGAAAACAATGTTCACATTACCAGTCACTCACATGAGATTCTAGGGAAATAAAGTCACCCTTTGAAATAAGTAACATCTCATTTCAGTCCCTCTGCTGTACATTCCTCAGAACCCTCTCTTCAGAACACACATGGGTATGAAATCTAGACAGGGAAGTCACACAAAAGCAATTTTCCCTCCATCTGTCTGTAATCATCTGTTTTCACCTGCCGTCTCATTATCAGCTCTTAGAGAGGCAAGGACCATCTTTGTTCTATGCTTGCTACTACATTTACCTGCTCCTCTGGAGGTATCAGGCAATCACAGCTCTCATTGGAGACAGATGACCATTCACAGCCAATGGGAGTGGCAGAAAGTGGCATGGACTGGGTGGGATATCACTTCCCCCTGCTCCCTGATCTAAGGTGCAGACTGAAGGATGAGGGTGAAAGTTCTTGTCTTGTTGCACTGCAGGGCTTTTCAAGGGTTTCCGGGTAACTTTAGGATACATCTCTTCTCTCCCAAACTCATAAACCTGATGACCCACATATTTTGAGTTTCTTTGGACTCTGGAGGGTGTTTTGCAGTGCCTCAGAACTCCAGTTTGGGGTCATTTAGTTTGCAGGAGTCTCTGGAGAAGTAGAGTTGTCTTTTGTGCTGTACAGTACCCAGGCAAACAACAGGTGGCGTTCCTAGAGACAGGATGGGCAACCATGAAAAATGGATGGGCTGCATGAGTGGCCCTCCTTCACCTCAGTGGGCCGCAGCAGCCTGAAGACCACTGAAGTTCCACCTACAGCTCCCTGTCTGCTGTCCTTTCCCACATGCCTCTTGTGCACCAGGACACTGGAGCCCCATGCTTACCTGCTCCTCCTCCTCCCACTCCCAGCACTTTCAGAGCATCGTGCTCCATCCCCTCTCCTCCTCCTCCCTCCCAGAGCTGGAATGCCACAAATCAGCTGTTTGTGGAATTCCTGCTCTGGGAGGGAGGAGGAGGAGTGGTGACACAGCATGAATTAGGCAGTTTGCAAGATCCAAAAAGGCTGGGAGGGAAGAGGAATAGGAAACGCAGGGCACAGCAGGCAAAGCCTGTGGGGGAGCAGCCAGGAGGTCACAGGCTGAATATGGATCTCCAAGGCTGCACATGGCCTACAGCCACCGTTTGCCCATGATTGTCCTAGGGTAGCACTCATGGGCTTTGTGTATGCTGGCAGAATAGGATCCATATGTACAATCGGTGGAGCTGCAATATTGTAACTGGTTGTGTATTAGTTCTGTTTTTACCTTTGTTGTAGCCTATGACATTTGCTGCCAGAATGTCCTCAGATGAGGCTTCCTCTCCACTCCCTTTTGAAAGGCCTGACTCTGCTGAGCTTAAACACTCCTTGTACAGTCTTCTTACATTCGTTGAATGTTTAGGTTATACATGTTTGCTTGGGTGATTTTAGGGTTATCACGTGCTGTGCAAAAACATTTAGAAATCGGAGTGGTACTCTTGTTAACAGGCCTTGATTTCACAGCAATAGGTATGATCTAAACTAATACATTTGTGTTACAGCTCTGTCTCCTCCATGGGGAGTTTTGGACGAAAGCCTTCAAGGGGCCACCAATGCAAGGACTGCTCTGGCTCAGCAGTTGCTTCCCAAAGGAGGCAGTGAAAGAATTCCCTCCGCTCCCCTTCATATATACTTTCTCTGGAAGACCAATATCTCATTCCTATGCTTTGTCTTTGACTGTCTATACACCTCCTCCATTAAGTCATGAGGTTAACTACTCTAATATTCTATATACCACTGTTTTAAAGGCACTCCACCGAAATCTTCCTGGACAGGTACCCGTGGTGTGGACAGGGTAAATAATTTCTAGACCTCTCTTTCTTACCACCCTCGCCTCCTAATTCCACAAGGCTTACAAAATCTCTGCTGGTTACTTACTCAAAGCAAAACTAAAACTGAAGGGAGCCCCTCCTTACCATGGATGTGACAGAGGCTACATGCATCTTGAAAAGAGGTGGTAGAAAATTACATTTGCCCTTAATGCAAGGTAAAATGCATGTTGGCCAAAGGTTCTATTGTTTTATGGTTAACTTGATGTGTTACTGCAGCCAGTAATCTTTTTATTTTGCTGAGGCAGATGGAGAGATTCCCAGACCCGTAAGCATAACCCTGGGAAAGCTTAGTTGGTTTTAGGTTTGACCACTTGGGCATGTGAGGTTATCCTGGGATAGAGATGTGTCCCTCAATTTGGATACGGTCTTGGCCCAAAGTGTGGCAAGTGATGTGAAGCTTTAAAAAGGACACTTGTAAAATCCTGGAGGAAGGTTTGTGGCATGTGCAGACTGCTGTTGTCTTTCTTGTTTTATGAACTGGAGGGGAGTACTTTTTAGCAGATATAAGGTATATGTGCCAGTGTTCCAGGTACACTTAAAATGGATTAAAATAGCTATGTAAATGTAATATTGTTCATATGGCAGTAAAGAATCTAACAAGAACTTCTTTATTCTAAGACTGAATATTTTTTTTAAATAAAAATTACTTCCCCTAAAGCTACCCACTCTATTGGCTTGACGGAGAAGGTGCTACACAGAAGTTCTATAGGTTCCCCTCCTTGTCTTCCTGCTGCTGACTTAAAGAAACAATACGTACATGATTAAAGGAGGCTAGTATTTTTTTAATGCCACCAGCAATCCCAAACAGCTGATGTGCAGTTCTCCAAATACCTGCTCTAGGTGCAAGCCCTTGTGTTCATGTCAAAGTCAGAGGCTCACTAGCGATGGGCCATAACAAGCTGAAGTGCACAGAAACATGTTTCCTTGCAGATGTAATACTTTATTCATTTCCGCATCTACTTTGGGTGAGAAGATTGCTGAGATTCTTCCTCCGTCTGACCCACTTGGCATCAGAGTCAGAGAAGATCATCCTTCTCCAGCATCAAAGGTGACAGACCTTCAGCTCATTCATAAATTCTTAGTTTTGCTGATGATCACTCATAGAGTCTAATATTTTTGTACCCTTTTTGTATTAAACAGGCTGAAAAATTTTAAATTTAGGAGGGACTAAAAACTACAAAAGAATAGAAGGTCCATCAAGGGAAAATACATATGCACAGGCTTGTCTGTTTGACAGTGGAGAAGACAGTAAAGGAGAATTTAACCTGGGTATTCTGATGAGCAGAAACTTGCTTGGATAGTGCTGGCCTGAACCATACTCTGGGAGCAGGAGCTAAGCATATTCCAGCCATAGCAAATTTAAAACAAGGACCTTCCAAAATGGTGTACTGTCAGTGTCAGCAAAGCACCATGGAATATGCAAGTTGAACAAGTAATGGCCCTTCATAAAGGGCAAGGCTTTATCAGGGTTCCACTGCACAAAACCAAGACCATCTACATCTAATAGCCCATTAAACCTGTTACAAATAATTATTAAATCCAAGGAGGAAAAACAATGTCAGCCTTGTGTGTGTTTCATTGTTGAATTATGACATTGTTTACCTTTCTAAAGTAAAGCATTACAGCTCTGGATCCGACTTAAAAGCACAGCAGATGACAGATTTAATTATGTCTTTCCCTCTTAGCTGCTAGTGTTTGGGTTATTTATTAACTATGTCTGCCTATATTCATAGCTTTGACTTGCTCTCTAATATACATAGCTATGGGGCTGGGCTCCCCCAGTACATTTCAAATGTCTGCCTGGGCACTTCATGATATATTCCTTTATCAGTCTGTGTGGGGTTTTTCTCCACCTCTGGACCCACTAAAATGTCAATAGAGCTGGAGGGTTGTGACTTAGTCAGCGCTCGTGGCCTAAAGCACAGCAACAACAGGTCCATAACTCAGATGAGAGACCACAAAGGATAAGCCAGTAGTGCACTGCAGATGTATTACAATGGTTCCATAGGCATCACTTCTCTCTAGCTGTCTGCCTATGCTAGAATTTTGCTGTCTGACATCCCCCTTAGAAACTACCAAAACGGTAGCTTAGCACTAGCACATACTGTAGGAAATAGCAACCTTCCCCCCAGGAAACAAAAAGTCAGAACTGGTCACATCCTCTCTTGCTCAGTCTAGGAATAGGAGCTGGCTTTGCATTTAATCAGCCATAAGAGCTGAAGCTGGAGCTTGGTTCCTTCTATATTCCTGGTACGTAGGGTTGTACTTGACTGAACAGAGAAGCCAGACTTGCTCCTATGGGGAGAAGATCACAGCAAAGAAGCAGACTATCTTTTTCATACGTGAGCTGCTGGGAGGGGGTGGGATGTCTTCATTTTCCAAGAGATCTGGAAGAAGAGTTGGCAATATTTCCAAAGCTGCCTGGAACCACTAAAAGCACAAGGTGTCAGTGTTTTAATGACATTCCCTGCACCTGGCCCCTCAAACCCCAAAATGAACCCATTAGACTCAACAAATAAAATAGATGATCCAGAATACCAGCACACAGCCTAACTGAGTCCTAGCAAGGAGGTATCTGGAGAGACTCCTGTTGACAGGCTTTGGAATCTTCCATTTACAGGGCTCTGTCAAGACAGCTGTTCTAGATTAATAAAATGCAGAAGATACAAGAGTATTCAATCACCACCAAAGCCAAGGGTGGTTCTAGGAGAAATCCTCTGCCCTGCAGTAGTCTACCATGTCCTCCAGAGAGAAATCAGAGCATAAGAGGAGGCTATTACTGAGTCTACTCTGGGATGACAGAACCACTAATCATTCAGGTAATCTTTTAGGCCAGGGGTCTGCAAGCAAATAGCAAGAAGAGCCATTTTTTCCAAATTCAGTTACAAAAAATCAATACTTCAAGAGCTGCCATGCATGTGACTACAAGACTCTTTAATAAAGAACATCAGACTGTACTTTGTGTAACCCCTATGATAAGAACAGTGCACACACAATGATTTGTACCAGTTAGAAAGTTTAAGTTACTTTCACCCCTGGACTGGAGAGCAAATGAGAAGGAATAGGGGATAGGCTCTTAAGCAGAAGGAAGCCATGTTCACATCAGCCCTACATGTGCCCTTCCCCTTGCCAATCTCCAGGCTTTACCTGCCTCAGTCACCAAACCCACCCACCCCAGACCCAGGCTTAATCCACCTCAGTCCCCAAACACACCCCCTTCCATTCACAGGCTTAACCCCTCTCAGACCCAACCTCGCCTCCCCTCAACCAATGAGCTCCTCCAGCTGTGGGAACCTGCCCCAACCTGCTCACTGAACCCAGATCTTACTTGCCCACCTGCTGCTCTCCCCCCACATGTGCTCTGGGTCTCTCTGCCCACTTCCCCAACTTCTCAGGCCAGAATACGCCCGCTACTTTCCCAGACACTCCCCACCTAGCTGCCAGCCTCACAGGGTTGGCGGGGAGCTGAGCTTGCACTGCAGGATATCTTCCAACAAAACTTCTGTCAACAGATCATGACCAGACTGCCAAGCAGATTTACAGTGATCTGCTCTGTTGACAGTGTGTGGCCGGAGTGCCCGGCCACTCTATCAGCAAAACGGCCAACACAAAGCGCAGCAGACAGGGCTGCCTGGTGTTCTGGAAGCCCTCTCGGTCGACAGAGGGCCCCCAGAACATCCAGACATACAGAAATGCTCTGGCCTATACAAGTGAGCACTGCAGCAGCAGACCCCAGTTTTTGGCTCAAGCAATAACCTCTCTCACTTGATAGTCAGACAATAAAATTTGCCCAGAAAATTTAAAAAACTAGACCACTGTAAATCCTGAATTCTAATTGAAATCAATCACGAGCATCCACAGAAACAACAACAGGAACAGCATCTTCATTATTCAATGGGGACATGATGTGGAACATAGCAGTTTGCATGGTCAGAGGGTACACTGGAATTTTATTTTGTCTCTGACTGAATCCAAAGATTCAAAGCTAAATCGCTGAGCTTTACCAGTTCTGAGTCAAAAGAGTGCAAACTTGGCAAGGGTCATATGGAGAAGACAGGGGGTTCACCTGAAAAAGTGCCTCCAAAATGCAAATCAGAACTGATTTTGCACAGTGAAAATTAGGTCCCTGTCCCATCTTGTTGCCTCTTCTCCCCTCACAAGTCTGGCACATAGCCAGGGTAACCATCCAGCCCGTATTTAGGATGCCAAAAAGGCATCCCTACTTATTTTTTTCAAAAGGGACTAAATGTCCTGTATCTGGGCCCCTCCACACTTCTCTGAGCCTCGGGGAAGCAGGGGGAGCATGGGCACCTGCTGCTCCCATGGGGCTCCCGGGGACAGCAGGCAGCTACCACTTCCCTGGGGCTCCGGGGGAATGCCAGCAGCTGCCACCTCCTTCCCAGCTTCCCGGGGCTTGGAGGAGCCATCTCTCCCCGTCCCATATTTGGGACAGGGAGATATGGTTGCCCTACACTTCGCTGATCAGTAATCCCTTTCTAAACAGCTAGCATGGCTCTCTGAAAGATTTCAAACTCGCCATTCTGCAACTCAATCCTTTTAGTTGATTACATAAAGAACATCTTCCAGAAAAGCGAGAAATTAAAAGATCATTCCCCTAAATTGTACTATAGGCATTAGCCTTCCTATGTGTAATACACATCTCTGGGCTTATTTAGCCATAGCTCACATGGGCATCCAGCTACCAGTTAAAAGTTACAATCAGGGTTACCTCTAATTTTTTCCTATCTGTGGGGGAATTAATTTTGTTATGTTCACTGAGGCATATGTGGACGTGCACCACCAGTAGAAACACAGACTGCTGGCTGTGGGCACTCTGCTAATCCACTGGGCAGCACCTGAATCTTTCCTGGGCAGCCATCCAAGGACTCAACATACAGGGGAACACTGGCTACAATAAAACATAACAGAAGTAAAAACACAGAAACTGAACCTGTAAATACAAAAAAAAAAAAAATCTTGTTTCACTTACCTAAGCAAAATTCTTAGAGGGAGACAATCTTCCAATATTAAAATCCAAGAGAGAGACCTGAAAGAGAGAAAAAAAAACAAACCCTCAAATGAATCATTTTTAAATTTCACTTACTGAAACTTGACAAAACAAAAAGCTTAAAAACAAATATAAATCACACCCTTATGATACCGTTGAAGCAGACTAAGCAGTGTAAAGGGCACTATTTAGTCAGCTGGCACATCAGAAATAAAGGACCTGGTCTTCCACTGCATTCAACAAGTTCTCCATCAGTGCAAGTTCACAGAAGTCAATGGAGTTTTGCTGTCATAATTCTAACGTTGTGCGGGAGAGAACCATGCCCAAAGCACACAGCTAAGCTCCATCACAGCCATGTTCAGACACAATTTAGTTACAGCCTTCTTCTTTTACAAGCCAGCAGTGCTCACCAGCAAGACTGGAGAAAGGAGTAAACAGCCAGCCACCCTGCCTGGAAATTTGAGGGAAAAAAAACTGTTGGTCATTACATATATCCAGACACTCCCAGATTGAAATGCCAACGGAAACATAGGAAGGCCAAACGTTCAGTTCAGTACATGGAACTTTGCAGTCTGAGGAACTATCACATGCATGGTACCTTGTAAGTTTATAGCATCCAAAAACACAATGGAGAGGTACAAGACATCAGCTAGGCAGCAATGGGGACTGAATTAGCCCTTCCAAAATGGATATGGGGCATGTAGAGGTGGAAAAAAAAAAAGAGAAAGAAGAAGAGAGAAAAACCATCTGCTGCTTGTTAGTACTCACTAAAACCAGCAAAAAGTAAATAAGCTAGATGAGACCATATTTGGCCACTAGATTGGCAAGGCTGTTCAACAGTTTCCTGAAGAGGGAGAATTCTTTGTTCCCAGTATTAAAATTTGCACGTCTCATCCTATTTGAAGGCCCATCATTCACAACTCTGTTACAGCTTAGATATGCTGATCCTCTCAAACAGACAGTACATTATCAGAAGCTCCTGCTATTCATTCTGCTTCCTGTTCATTAATGAAAGCCCCTTTTATAGCTGCTCTTAGAGAGGCTGTCAAACCATGGAAGACTTTAGGATACAGCAGATCAGGTCCTTACAATTATTCAGAAGTGGCAAAGGGAAGTTACACTGACTGGCTACGGCTGCATCAAAAACTCAGATGGAGGTAAGAATCTATTTAGTTTCTTATTAGCAGATAAAGGTACATGTCCAACCTTTCGGCCCAGGCACTCTGGGCCAGCAACATCCGTGGTACAGCATTTTTGGAGTCCATGTGGGTATGCCAGGGTTGAAGCACTCATGAGGAAAAACCAGTACAGCAGGACCATGGATGTTGCTGGACCAGAGATCTTGGCCAGCGGCTGGCAGCAGAGCCTTGGGACTGAGAGCTAGTAGCAGAGAATGGAGCTCAGGGGCTGGGGCCAGTAGCAGGGAGCCATGGTAGCAGAGCCCGGCAGGGAACCTGGCGGCCAGCATTGACCTCTTCTGGTCCCACAAACTCCCTGGTTCAGGACCAGTGAGGTCCCAAGGGTACCAGACCAAGAAGGTTCAATCTGTCCCAACAACAGTGCAATCAGAACTAGAGCAGCAGTGGAAAAAAATGTTAACAAAATCTACATCTGGGATTTATATTTAGTTTAGTTTTAGTTTGCATTAGCCAGCAGAACTTGCATGCTTGGTAATTTATATATGCATGCTCAGACCAGGTGCACTAGGAGCATTTAATAAAAAGATCAAATAAAAAATTAAATGGGGGGAAGGCACTCCTGGGCAGCGGGTATAAGAGGCAAAGGAAGGCAATGTCTCCCCCGGGTCTTAGCGCTCAACCATGCCCCTGTTCTTATCCCTATTCTGACAGTTCCTGAAGGCTCCTGTCGCAGCTTGCAGACAGGTGATGCTTCCCTGAAGTGCATCTGTTAAGAGTGAAAAGCCTTTCAGCTTGCCAGATCTATTAGCATAACACTGAACCCATAAAAGAACCACAGAGTAGTGGTTAAAAACATCTAGCAGGCATGTGCCAACCCTGAATTTACTGACAAAACCAGTTGTGACATTACTAAATCTACAGGACCTCAGTTTAAAATTTACCTTAAGTATTTCATTAGTTTGTGGCTGAATCTCTAAAAAATCCTTGCATAGCTATTTAGATGCACAATCAGAGTATTCAGCTTTAGGCCACCAAAATCAGTACTTTACTAAGATATAAAATCCTTTGGTATGCCTAAAATCTTTGGAAATATATTTTGACAGACATATAGTGACATTTCATAAACATGCCTTGGTATGAAAGAAAAAAAAAAATCAAACTAGTGTTCCCTTTTTTCTAAAAGCAATGAACGTTATGAACACACTAAATAGCTCTGACTGATTAATCTAAAAGTGTCTTTGTTTTACATTTTCTGAATCAGTATTTCTAAGCTGATTTTATATTTGAAATATCCCCTTAAGCCTTCATAAAATAATCATTATAGATTCCTAGGTATTTAAACTCACTGAAACAGAGTAGCACTGCACCACATATTCCATAATGTTTAATATTTTATTCAGCAATACAAGTAACTTGCTCTTACTACCAAGCTTTTGCAAATAAATCTCCGACAAACTTCAGGGTATAACAAAAAACCTGCAACTGACATTTTTTGTTCCCAAATTTAGTGCTTTGAATTAAGTACTTTATGCATGTCCAAACTTCACAATCTGGTATGCAGTGGAAAACATGCTCCATTTTCTCTAGAAAGAAGTTTTAGAAGAGTACTTTTCCCCCAAATGTCATTTCCTACATTTGGGTTCAGGATTTGGCTGAAGTGGGTGAACAGAGAGAAGCGGGTAACTGTGAGAAAAGTGTGAGACAGTGGAAAACGATGGGCGTGCATAGAAGGAGGAGGATTGGAGTATGGGCAGAGCCACAAGCAGGGGAGCTTACATCAGCTTTACCCACTGCCTGTGGAGGGCACTCACAAACCCATACAGGAAGACCCTTTCTACTCAAGCTTCTCCAGACCAGGTCAGTACATGAGTAAATTTCAAAGCCAGAGACTTTTTGCTACTGACTTCAGTGGGAGCAGGACACTGCTCTTAGTGAAACTTAAATCATGTCAGTTATCAGCAATTTCAAGTTGCTCTTTTGAGGATTTGCATACATCATTAAATGACTGTTCTCCATGCAAAAACCACCACCACATGCCTGGTACAGTACTTCTCTGTTCAGAAGGCCATGAAAAGCTTAACAGCACCTGAAAATACAATGAAGACTCTGAAAACCTTCTTCCCTCCCAGAACCAATTTCAGATCTCTCTTTTAAACAAATAGTCTGTTTAAAAACAAGTAATAAACACACACTGAGGTCTGCCATCCTATTATAGCTAAAGAAGACAAATGCAAGGACTTGACAGACTTCCAGAATGGAGATTTGGGGAACAGTAAATTGTTCAGCAAAAGTTAAGATTAATGACAAAAGATAAGAAGGTAATGTCCACTCCCAAAAACATAGCTTGGTGGGTGGGAGGTGGAAGGATATGCAGGCACCAGTCTCAAACCATCTCTATTATGCTCAAGCACATCTTCATCCATTCAGAATCTGGCAAATCATGTTGGACATATTCCCTCAAATCACACTGAAAGGAACCACCTCTGTGAGCAAAGCCAGTGGATGTAGCATAATGTTTTGAATGACAGAGACAGGACCATTCTTCCTGAAAAGTGCAAGGTGATGGGCTATCACACAGACAACTTTGCAGCCACAATGTCAGAAAAAAAAATGATGTCCACCTGGGAAAACGATGGAAGGGGATAAACCAAAGTTCAGGTTACAACAGGCCCTAATGGGAATGAGCCCCAGGTCCTCACCTGGAAGGTGAGGATATGTGACACAGAAGAAGAGTCTCTCTCTCTCTCTCTCTGACTGAGGGGAAGAGGGTAAGATTGCCTAGGTAAGGCATCTGAGCTCCCTCTGTGCAATAAGCACAATTTATTACACAGGGTTAAGTTCAAAATTAGTGTTAGGGCTCCACACTGAACCCAGGTCTGAGGGACCCAGGTTTGTGGACCATCAGTTTGCCCTGCCTATACAAGCAGCCATGATGCATTTAACCCTGGATTTAGAATTGATGGACACAGGCTTCACAGCTGTGCTAACACATTTGTGCTGTACTAGACAGAACTTCTGATTCAGGTCTGCAGCCTGTTCTGCATCCATATAACAAGAAGTCACAGTAGGACTCAAGCTCTGACCCACATCCCAAGATGGTCCTAGAATTCAGATCCTAGGTGCTTAGTCACCCCCAAGTCAGACACAGGGTGGACAGAAATAAGGCCCAAGCTCAAACATGAATCAGAGCTCAGGTGTAGTGTGTAGCCTAGACATACTTTTGGAGGTCTACAAGGGAGATCGGTCTTCCCCAAGATATCAACAGGCTCCAGAGTAGACTGCCCCCATCAGTTCTTATTGACCCTATGCTTGTCTCCAGTATCAACAGCTTCCTTTCCTTCCACATGATCTGTGGCCTGGAGAACAGACAAACAAATGAAGTAACACAAGTGTAATAGCAGAGCTTGCCATTAAACACATCTGCTCCTGTAGCCAGACAAAATCTCCCCACTGCAGACCAGCTTTTGCCTCCCCTCTAAGGTGCCTCAGAGCACACAGGGCACTGAACAGCAGTTAAACAGCACAGTCTTTGATGCCTTCCTAAAGGGGCCCAGATGTGCTGGCTCATCGTGACCCTGAGGAACTGAAAATGCAGATAGAGGGCTAGCAGGCTAACTGTTAACGAAGGGCCTCAGAGAACTGCCCTTGGCTGACATTAATGGAGTAATGCACCCACACAGTTATCCCGGAAGAGAAATCTCCACCCTTATAAAAGAATGTCCTGTACTCCCAAATTGCTTATCTCCTGTCTTACAAGTGCAAATTAAGCAAGAATTGCCCTTGTAAAAACTGGTGTCACAAAAGACAGACCAGTACGATCTGACACCATAGATAAGAAAGAGAATACGTGACACAAGGGGTATAAAGATGGGCCCAGCAGCACTCTGACTCTGAGTGCATCTTCACCAACTACCTGCTGGTCGGGTCAGGTGATTGCCTCCCGAGGTCCGCAACTGGGGACGCCCAACCTCGTATTCGTCTTTCCGCGGAATTGAGTGACCGATCCTGGCTTGGCTACGCTGGTATCGAGACACACACGGAGGGTAAGATGTACCCACATTAAGGTCTCCTTTTGGTGCACACAGTTAAAGAATCAGAGCTGTATAGATAGATGTTGTTGTATTAAGACGTCGTGGTATTGAATTGTAATGTAACCTGTTAACACCTGTACTCTGCTAGCATATAAGAAGTAGACAATAGCCTTTTGCAACCGCACGCTCATAAACTGTAGCTTAATAAACTTGTAACTAGTTAAGATCTAAGCCTGACTGCTGTTACTCTTTGTCACTGCAACACAGCCAGCACAATCAAAAGAACTTTAACCGTTTGGTTACCACACCCTGGCCATAGGTGAGAGTGCTAAGAGCCTAGCGTAGAGTCGTGCCGCCCCCATGGGGCAGACTCCTGGGGCGCCCGTCAGCCAATCCTGGCTGCCCACTGCAACGGGACAGTGCATCCTAGCAGTTGAAGTCTCGGGTGTGGAAAGGCTCTTAGTGCTACCATTGGGGCACCCATCAGCCAACTTTGGCTGCCCACTACGACGGAGCTCCCTGCTGTAGCAGTAAAAGACTCGGGTGTTTAGGATCCTGGGGCATCTGTCAGCCTGGCCCAGGCTGCCCGCTGTGAAGGAGCCCTGCGCTCTAGCAGTTAAAGACTCGGATGGTAACAAGGGCATAGTCGGTACCTCACTGCACATTACCCAGCCACCAGCTAACAGCTCCTTCATACCGTTGTGATGAATTCTATTCCAGAATGGTGACACCTGTGAAAGCATATAGCTACAAAACTTTCAAAATTGTTAATTTTCAAAGCAAGAAAACACACACAAATTGTAAAGTTTCTATTAACAAAAGACTAAAATTTCACAATGCAAACATACCACAATTTCCAAATTAATATAATTTCTGTAACTATATAAAGCATTTATAAATGGAAATCAGGAGAATGAGATGATCCACCAAGCTCTGCTAGCAAAGCATGCGTCCTTGGTCAAATCACTGAGGCCCAATTTATTTTAACATCTTTGCTAACTTTCGGTGCCCATCCTGAGATACCTATGCTGTTGTTCTATCCACTTATTCTGGCAGGAGGTGGCACATGCTTGGTTTGCAGGCACCTGGTTTTAGTGGACATTTTTGGAAAAGGTCATTTTCATTTCTCTGTGCCCTAGGGCAGAGGTGAGTAAATGTTTTACATTGGGCCCCACCTTTCGTCCCTGCAAATAGCAGGGCCCCACCAACCTGTCTAACATAATCTAGACGGAAATTTTGGTTATGTTCAAATAAAAACAAAAACAAAACACTTTCAGTATGTGTAACTATGTAGAATGTAAAAACTTCAATAATCAATAAAGGGGAATAGTAATGCATAAAAAACGTAAGATATTTCAACATTATTAATGAGATGGATGAACCTGAAACATAGCAGCCAATCATGCTGTGCCCCGCTTTATGAAATTTCACAGCTCCCTGAGGGGGCTTGCTCCCCAGTTTGCCAACCCCTGCCCTAGGGCATATGTCTCTACAATGGGATAGAGACTGGCAAGTGATTCACCTAGTGTCGATCTGGCAGGTCTAGTGAATTCCTAATAAACAAACTGCCGATAATTCTTCCATAAACTCCAGTGCTCCACCAGAATGAGATAAGTAAGAGAGGTCAATGGGAGACTTTCTTCTGTAGAAACAGCATACACTGCTAACATAATTCACATTGTAGAGCTTTGATTACCTTGTTCCCATAGTATAAGCCTACCCATAGTTTTCCCACTTATTATCTGCAGAGTATAATGCTTACCTAGCTGCATGACATCTTGACAAGTCCTCATATGAATAACCCAAAGTACTGTTATACATGTATAAAAGACACAGCAGGGATTAAGCATATTCATTAATTTGCAGTTTAGCACTGTTAGAGCTGAATTTATCAAACACACATCAATGGGTGTCTCCTAGAATAGAAATGTTGTAATGGGATGACATGATGGAGCTTGTTTGTTCTGTACATTTTGTAAGCTAGCTGGTTCTGCCCCGCCAAAGTACAACCCTTGTTGCACCAATGCTTAATTAAATACAATTAAGCACGAACATCCAAACTTTCCAGCTTGTTCTCGGAGCTCAGAAAGCAATGCTGTAAAGTTATTCATGACAGCTGTACCACCACAGACGTACATTTTACCCCGTTCAAAAGAATAGCCCTACTTGTTGCTCTAGCAACAACTTTGAACTTTATGCAAAATGAAATTATATGCCCCATGTTATACAGGAAGTCAGACAAGTATACAATAATTGCCCCTTCTGGCCTTAGTCTCATAAGTTTTGTTTCTGAATGTGACAAGATTTATACCCATTGGTCCACACATGGATAACACAAATCCCGCTCCATTTCAAAATTTACATTTTGTCCCGTTGATGGATACAAGAAGTCTTAACCAGAGAGAGCTTCAAGTGGTTCACTGTTATTTCAGAGATGCTGTTATTCAGAGGATAGAAATAGTGATGCTTTGAGGAGAGCATCTTACAGCAGTACTCATGTTTCTTGTGCACACTAACAGGGTGATCCTTTGTAGACTGGCACCATCGGAACCTGACTGGTGCCCAACCAGAGAATTTGTTGAACTATGGGACGTCAATATTGTTTAGCAGCATTACCGACACTTCCACTGCTTACTGAGCTCTTAGAAGACATTTAGGCTAAATTACAGCTAAATAACAGTACAGAATGCTGAAAGGCAAGACTGATGACTGTAAACCAGTTTTGTGGGGCCAGAGGAAACTTGGCCAACTCAATGACAGGTGGGCATACAACTAACTAACTAAAATCATGCCAGACCATGGATGTTGCCAGACAAGAGCGTGCTGGACTAGCGAGTTTCAATTTGCAATTCTTATTGAGTTTGTTTTACCAGCCTAAATTGTGGAAAGCTCTAGAACTCCCACACACATCCTTAATTTCCATACTGCGAGAAATCGAATATTTGGAATAACTGGTACTGAAAGAAAGGGAAGATATTTCTTCAACAGTGGTTTCTTTGTAACTAGATTAATTTGCTGCACCACACTGGTTTATGTCTGCAAAAGCAACCAAATTTTCTGCATGCTTTGCAAGGACCACCAATGCATTATTCAGTATCATCAGCATTTCTCTCAATGAAAATGTATTCATCCTACAGTATTTAATGTTAACAGCGTGCCCTTTGTGCACAAGGTTTTCTACAAACCTGGACTCACTAGAAGATGTAATTTGAAGAAAAAAATGAAAAGGAATCCCAAATTGAGACTACAAGGTGATAAAACATGTGGTGCTCTGAAACAGTCACAGCAATCCCATATCAGGATTTTGTGCCAGGTCAGAAAGTAAGGTAGGATTACTAGTACAAAGTAAGATGAAGAGCAAACAAAAAACAGTGTGAACAAGAGAGAACAGTAGTGCAAGACCTAGAACAATAACAAACGCTCAGTGCATACAATGCTTTTCAGCTCTACTCCATCTTGAAACTTCCCAAATAGTAACAGAGAGGGAGCCATGCTAGTCTACATACTATCAAAACAAAAAAGCAGTCAAGTAGCACTTTAAAGACTAAAGACTAACAAAATAAATGATTAGGTGAGTTTTCATGGGACAGACCCACTTCTTCAGACCATAGCCATACCAGAGCAGACTCAATATTTGACTATGGTCTGAAAAAGTGGGTCTGTCCCACGAAAGCTCACCTAATAATTTATTTTGTTAGTCTTTAAAGTGCTACTTGACTGCTTTTTTGTTCTGAAACTTCCTATCTAGTACTTCAGCATCATTTTCTGCTAGTGATTCATACATTTCCAGTCGTCAGCTTCCTCAGTACTATCAGTGTCCCTCCAATCTCCAGATGCCTATATAAATCCACATTCAATATAGAAAGAAAACTCCTAGTGCAAAGGTCTCCTACAGTTACTTAGTACTGTTCAGCTTTTAAAGGGAGATTCACAGCAAACATCACCACTGCTACCAGAGTTTTGAGTTTTAAACTGGATATGAAAGTTATTTTAAATTTTGGAGCGTTTAGAAACTTAACACTAATACATGTTAATATCGCTGTATAATCATAAGTTATCTTTCTCAAGGTCACAAAAGACGTCTGCAGACTAAGGCCAACTCTACATTTAAAACTATTGCTGTTATAGTAACGTTAAGTAAGTGGGGTTACCCCTCCCTTTTAGTTTGAAAACAACCCTTTTTTTTTTTTGAAAGCTGGTTTTGCCAATGAAACTTAATTTGCTCGGGACACTCGTTTAAGCAATACTAGCAAAAGCACCACTTTGCCAGCGTAAGTTGAGTCTATGCTAGAAGGTTTGGACGGTATAGCTATATAGGTTGAACCTCTCTAGTACAACACCATCAGGACCTGACCAGTGCCAAACTATGGGAGGTTAATATTGTCTAGCAGCATTACCAACATTTCCACTGCTAATTAGCTCTTACAAAATATTTGCAGGGTGAGTTAGAGCTCAATAACAGTACAGTACAGTGAGAGCCAGGACTGGTGGCTGTAAAACTTTATGGGACTATGGGAAACTTGGCCCTTCCCATGATAAGTGAACATCCAGCTAACTAAAATTGTGGGAGACGAAGAATTTTATTGAACCAGAAAGAGACAGACTAGACGTTCAACCTAATCAGCAAACCTTCTCTAGAATAGACTAGGCCAGGGGTCAGCAACCTGTGGCTCCGGAGCCGAATGCAGATCTTTAAGGAGCCACTTGCAGCTCTGAGTACTGCTGCCACTGACTCCACTTGTGGCTCTGGAGGCTGTTGCCGCTTAAACAATGCCCACTGTTAAAACAGAATTTAGGGGTTTTTTTGTTTAAGCAACGGCAGCCTCCAGAACCACTTAGCAATCATATGCAGCAGCAGGGAAGCCGGCAGGGTGGGGAGCCAACTGCGTGCTTCACATGGGAGAAGTCAGCGTGCAGGAGAGCTGGGGGGAGGGGTGGCCGAGCTTGTCCCTGCTGCTGCTGCGCAGACACTCTGAGCAGGTGGCAGCAGGGGCTGGTAGCTATGGGGGAGCAGTGCGTGGAGCTTGTCAGCTGAGGCAGGTAAGTCCTTGGGATGGGGAAGGCAAATTTGGAGGTTGAGGTACATAAAGCCTGGAGATGTGGGTAACACCTTTGTAACTGAGACAAATCTGTGTGGGCTGTTCTTAAAATAGGGGTGACATTCTTTATTAAGGACTGTCTAGTATTCAAATATATTGCAGCTCCTGATGTATTGATTTTGCAACTGAATTTGATAAAATGGCTTTTCTCTCTGTTTTGGTCGCAGACCCCTGGACTAGGCCTTCATCTCTGCTCCTGCAAAGAAACACATGCAGGCTAACATTCTGTGCTGTGCTTTTATGGGGTTCCAAGGAAATAGAGAGCCAAGCAGGGACCCACCTGTAAGCATCTCCTTCCAGGATTAAGGCCTGAGTACTGAATTGCAGCTGCCTCTGGGATGGAACGTAGTTCTTTAGTAGGGATTGAAACACAGTATAAAGTTTTAGGTTAAGAAGAACCTTGACATCAGCTGCAACTACAGACTGTCTGGACACAGGGTGCAGAAAATAAGTAGTCAACCAAGCCCAGCCTCAGGGCAAGGTGAGCAAGGGTTCCACCTGGCTGGGCCCCGCTGACAGAGCACAACCTTGGGCCCTACAAACTCTTCAGCCAGGCCTGTAGTTAATATTGCTGAAGTTATATTTTAAAAGACAAGAAAAACTGCCAACTACCAACATCACTGACACGTTATTTCTTCTCTCCCCATATAAAAAAGAGGAGGGGAAGGGAACCCACAAAAATAGCACTGATGAGAAGTGGCCAAACAATTCATTCAATAAATCCAGCTCCTTTTTGTTTGTAGGATGTCCTGAAGAAAATCAGTTTCTTCAAATGTGTATTTGAGTCTTGTTCAATAAGTATTTTTGTTTTAATGTATATGGATCATGAATTCACATTGTGAACTGTTCTGCTTAGTATAGATTGCTCAGAGAAAAGTCGGATAGTATTTTTCCTTCTTCCCTAATTAAATGAAGCAGAGTATTCCAGCATAAGCAAGTACATGTGAAATTTTAAATTCATCATTTCTATATATGATCACACAGAAGACACTGAAATTTGCATACCATAAACAGTTGTGCTAGTAAAGCTCAATTATTCTAATGCTCATGGGAAGTGAATAGAAAAGGACACAAATACACTACAAGAGATCATTTAAGAATTTAAATACCACTGAAAAATGGTTTGTAATATTCATCCCCCTGTAATATTACTGGATGCTTCTAAAACATATATGGATAGCAACAGAGAAGATACACTTTTTGCGACTGCAGGTTGAAACTACCTTGTCCAGAACGCTCAGGATGAGAGAATTTGCCAGACCATGGGAGGTCAATATTGTCTAGTACATTACCAACCCTTCCCCTACTGACTAATATCTTAGCTGTAATTTACCCGTAAGTGTCTTCTAAGTAACAGCACAGAACACTGACAGCCAGGAACTGAAGCTGGAAACAAACTTTATGGGACCACAGGAAACTTGGCCAGATCCACGATAAGCAGTCATCCAGCTAAATAAAATAATGCCAGATTATAGATGTTGCCAGATGAGAGAGTTCCAGATTAGAAAGGTTCAACCTGTAGAAATACACAGTAAACCCTCAAGTTATGCAGGGGGAAATGCAACCCCCCCGCATTACCCAAACTTTAGTGCAACTCAAGAGGAGACAGAAACCAGGTTGTAGCCTGGTTCCTGGCTCCCAGAGTGGCAGGGACCGAAACCTGACTAAGGCAGCAGCCTTAGTCAGTTTCCTGGCTTCATCCAGTGGAGGGGAGCCAGAAACCAGGAGCAGCCTGACTCCAGGGTCCCCTCTGCTCCTTGGAGCCACAGAACTAACCAGGGCTGCTCCCCTGCTCAGTTTCCTGGCTCTGCAGGCGGAGGAGAGTTGGGAACCAGGCTGCCGCCTGGTTCCCAGCTCCCTACCACTCTGGGGACTGGCAAACCGCTCCTGCCAAGGGTGGCAGGAGACTGCTGCTGTCTCTGACAGGAGCAGGAAACCTGTCCAGTCAGGGATGGCAGTCGCGTTAACCCAAGTTGCACATATCTCAAGGGTTTACTGTATTACAGTGCCTCAAAATAACAATTACCCCTGAAAATGTTATTTACGTACACATTGCACTTCTGTTGACAGGAAATCACTTCCTTCCAATCATTGCTACACAGCGACACAGGAAATAAATCACATTTTACATGAAATATTTGAAAAGTCCTTTTTTATTCAGTATTTATACAAGAACTACTTTAAAAGAAGGAAATACTGAAGGGAAGAAGTTAGTAAACACTAAACATCCTCATACACATACAGATGGGGAAGCAAGCTAATTTCTCAGTGCCTTTTCACCCTTTACTTTGGTTATGTTTATACTGTCTCTGTCACCCTTAACATAACGCATATGATGGTTTTCTAGAACTGTATGCATGTGTCCATGTAAACACTAACATCTTCCAAACTCAGCCTAAGAAATGACCTCTTCTGAAAGGGGAGCAAGGGGAAGTGAGGGATTCCATAAAAATAAAAGCTTTAAAAAGCAACTGTGATCAAAGTGTTGCTCTGCTTAAACCCCTGACTGCCTCAGCTGCCCTCCCAATCACTTCCTTTCTGATGCATTATTTTCTGCTTCTTAGGTCTGGTTAATACATGCTAAGACCCCACTTTCAAAACACAGCCATTCCAGGATGCTTTGTGGTTATGACAACCTGCACTCCCCCGCCTCCCTGCTGTACCAGTTTGTCCCCTGATGTGAGCCCTTAGATATTTGAGGCATGGAATTGTTTTTTGTTTGGCATCATTCCACGGTACACAAGTCCACACTTCTGGAGCTTTATAGATAAAAGTAGGGAGTGTTAGTTTTCCAGACAATCAATTTTAGACAGCTTAGGCAATGTTCATTTTACTCGAACAATACTTTGTGTTTCATTTGCAGAGTTCAAATCACTTTACCAACATTGAGTTAACACATGGCATATGAACTGCAGGAACACTCCAGCTGCTCTAACAGCACACAATCAATAATCCACAAGAAGGATTTTTAGCACCACGAGAGTTGCAATGTATTTTGGGTGAGGAATAAGAGGAAGCAGTTAGAAATATGGCATTACTAATACTGAAAATATGGAACTGTGGTACGCTAACATGTAAAAGATAGCTAGACTTGGCCTTAGAGCAAATACCAAGACAGCTGGCAGAAAAGGATAGCTAAGAAACAACTTTCAAAATATAGACAGACAGAAAATGTGAATTGTTCATCGCTACCTATGAAGCTCAGTTGAAGGAGAGTACCTTCATCACTAGTACAGCAGCTGAAACAAGAGTTTTATGCTATGTTCTACCTACTTCTGCGGTTCCATCCAAATACTTTTACTCAACCCTCCCCCCCATTTACTTTTCCATCTCGGTTTTATTTACTATAATTTTTGCTCTTATCTATTTTCCTGACTCTTCTGTCATTAGAAAACCTGGCCTAATATGCACACAATTGTGTCAGGACATTGTGGCAGTTTGCAGACATCCTGTTCACTCCAAAGTATCCTACTGTTGCATTTCTGCCTAAGCAAGCTAGTGCTCACCCGCCCCAAACCTCAGAAGATGACAGAAAAACAAAGATGGAGGCACCCTTTTGTATCATGCAAAATCATTTGTATTTCCTTCAGAATGACACAAGAGAAGGGGGAAAACAAAATGCTCTAAAGCATGTGTCTGTCTCATGCACGAACACTAAACAGTTCCTTTCCTTGCTAATAGGCTAAATCATATTACTGTGAAGGAAACCAACTGAAAAGATAAAAACAAGCAGCACAATCTCACAAATGCAACTGAATCATTGCAGTCATTTTAACTTGGAACAAACACTGAAAGGTAGGAAGTCTGACCAGCTTGTTATCTGGAGACCTTTACAGCTTCTATGTGATCACTCCCAAACTTGCCAGAAAGCTGGCTGAAAACTGGGAAGAAGCACAAGCAATTTGAGTAATTTTTGTGTCCCACATGTCAAAAAAGGAACAATATTTAGTTTATTCTAACTTTTTCCACAAAATGCAGTTGTAATCAGAATTTTGCTTTTGAAATTTTCCCATTTTCTTCCAGTTGTCTTTATTCCTGGCCTCCTTCCAACTTGCTACTGAAAGGGAAGGCAGACAGAGGAAAAAGGAGATGGGAGAAGAGATGAATTGAAAAAAAAAAAAAAAAAAAAAGGTCCCATTTCAGCTAAAACATGAAAAATGCAGAAAAGACAAATTGTTTAAATTTACAACTTAGAGACTTTTAAAATAAAATTTAATTTGCAACCTTTCCACCAGCTCTAACATAGGTCCCCATCCTGCTACTATTGTATTCTGAATAGCCTACTGCTTTCAGAATGAACTTTAGATACTGTGATGGCTCAAAACCTCTGGAGGTCAGGCTGCAAAAAGCAAAATAATCATGGTGATTTCCTATTCTGTTTTGCACTAACTCCTAGACTTTTATTTTGTTTCAATCACCCCTATTCAAAAAGTGGTTTAATGTCACAGAAATTGAGTTTTTCACCACACCTGCAGGGTCCTTTAAATGGGCTGGACCCCCTACAACTGTTAAGTTTACCCTGTCAGAGCCTATTTACATAGCACAAATATGAGAAACAAATTATAATTATATCCTGCCCCACCCAGGTAAACCGGTGGATTGTGGTGTGAGAATGCGGCAAAAGAGAGAGATGGATAAGAACCAGACTGTGTCAAGAGCAACAGATGAACACTTATTTATTAGGTCTTTAAGTCAGGTGTTGCATTTTACTCCCTTTTTCCCAGAAATGCACAGATCTCAGACTTATCAGAGAATGCTAGCAGAACATGGTGTGCTTCAATAACTTATAGGAACTTGCTCATAACAAGAGCCAAAATCTGTTTAATGCTGCCCCTAAAACTTCTCAAATTTGGTTTGTTTAAATGTACAGTGCCGGCTGAACCTCTCTAATCTAGAACTCTCTCATCCAGTAAACTCTGTAATCCAGCATGATTTTAGCTAATTTATGGCCAAGTTTCCCATGGTTCTTCATGTTCTGTGCTGTTATTTAGTGGTAATTTACCTCTAAATATCTTCTAAGAGCCCAGTAAGCAGTGTAAGTGTTGGTCATATGCTAGAAAATGTTGACTTCCCAACATCAGGCAAATTCTCTCATCCAGCACTTGTCAAGTGCCTAGCATGCTGGATGAGAGAGGTTTAATCCATACTCAGACGAAGAATGGGTCGCTGGCACCTAAAGCAGATAAGGAGATCCTTTCTGAAGCCTTATTTGTGTAGATGGGCAGGTACTTAAATCCAGTGACTATGTGAGTGGAGGAAGCTGGAGAGAAATTGCAGACAGACTTACAAATCAGGAAGACTGCCAAGGACCCTGGAATGCTGCAGTTCACTATCTTGGTGTTATTTACATTTCTCAACATCTAGTAATAATCATGCCACAATACGTTTTAAAAAAAAAGGAAAATAAGGAGAAACAGAAGGGTACTTATATACAGTCTTTTGCAGTTCGGGGTGGGTGGGGGGAAACAGCCTTCCTCATTCTGACTCCTCATCTCAAACTTGTTTAATTTTGCCTCTTTGTGGTCTGTTGGACTGGAGCCAAGGTCACACTGAGCTGATGAGAGAATCAAGATGAGAATTTAGCTGTCCCTGCTCCCAGTCAAACAGACCACAAAGCTCCTTGCCTGACGCACAAAGAGAATCAAACTTCATCTTACCAACTCTGCTGTGAGTCAAAAAAAATCATTCTTGGATCTGGCCAATGTGTGCTTGGCACACAACACAAAAGCATGAGAACATAGGGCTGGGAGCTGTTGGTGCACTCCCCAATCCTGGGGCGTGTGAGACGCTGGATTACCATCAGTTTAAATTACAGCAGTCCAAGCAGTTGCCCAAGACACAGCTGCATCCACCAGAGAGCACCATGCACTCAAGCCACACACCAGTGTTATGCTCCCCATGTCAGGCAGATGGGGAGAGAAGTGGTGACGTAGCACTTGTCACACTAGCTGTCTGCCTCCTGCAATTTCTGCCTGAGTGGCACAAAGTACAGTAAACCCTCGAGTTAGACAGAGGTTGCATTCTTGCAACCCCTGCATAACTCACATTTTCAAGCAAGTTGAGGGCAGATGGAATCAATCTGCTGCCCAGCTCCCAGCTTCCCTGGGCTTGCAGGAGCCAGGAAACTGACCAGCCCTAGTTGGCCAGTCAGTTTCCTGGCTCCCAGAATGGTGGGGAACCAGGAGGCAGCCTGGTTCCCATCTTCCCACTGCTTGCAGGACCCAGGAAACTAATCAGGGCAGCAGCCTTGGTCACTTTCCTGGCTCCAGCCAATGGAGGGGAGCCAGGAACCTGGGGTAGCCTGGCTCCAGGCTCCCCTCCACTCCTTGGAGCCAGGATACTGACCAAGGCTGCTGCCCTGGTCAGTTTCTCAGTTCTACATGCAGAGAAGAAACAGGAGCCAGGGGGCCGCCTGGCTCCCAGCTCCTTGTCATTCCAGGAACTGGGAAACCACTCCTGTTGGGGCAGCAGCCTAGAGTCAGGCTGCCACCCTTGACAGGAGCAATTTCCCCACTCATTTCAGGGATAACAGCCTGACTCACAGCTGCCACTACTGTCAGGAGTAGCAGCCATGTGAACACGAGACACATGCAACTTGGCTGCGCATATTTCAAGGGTTTACTGTAGCCAACTGGGGAGGAATGGGATCTGGGTCAAGGATCTGGTCCCTAAGCTACTGTGCTCATATTCTCAAAGTAGCAGCAATAGTCAACATATGACTGCAGGTGTCCTTTCTTCACTCATTTTGTAAGAGTGGCACATTTCCTTTGCTAAAGGAAATATGCTAGACAGCAATGCTATTTATGGTCACACTGCTATGAAACTAGGCAAAGCTTCAAACTATTATTCATCAGCATTATGAGGAGCCAGTGAAGAAAAAAAATCAAAGTGATGGGTTTAA
The DNA here is from genome assembly GCF_033958435.1 of Carettochelys insculpta. Taxonomy (NCBI): domain Eukaryota; kingdom Metazoa; phylum Chordata; order Testudines; family Carettochelyidae; genus Carettochelys; species Carettochelys insculpta. Next base: position 32,860,669 of record NC_134148.1, read on the forward strand.
AAATAACAGTAAACCAGAGAAGAGTGCAGGTCAGTAATATCTGAACATTACCACCAACTCCAGAGAGCTGTACAAGAGAACCGAGTCAGATAGGTTGGTGATTTCACCTACTGTACAATTGTTCATATACAAAGAAACCAATCACTGCTACTATTACCAGCAGAAATAAGCAATGCATGGGCACGGAGAGGGCCCTGAGAAATGTTCTCTCTCTCTCTCTCCCACCCCTACCCTCACCCCCAGGTCACAATTCCCTAAAAGCAAGAAACCTTGCACTAACTTTACGCTTCACCTGATTCAGAGAAGATTTTAGTTTCCAGTTTCTGGGCAACATTCACCAGCTCCATTGTTTTCTGAAGAAATTTGATACAAAGCACATTAACTCATGTTGCTAACTAACTTGGGTGACTGCTAAGTTTCATGTAACCCAGCTCATATGAGATGTATTTTTAATAGAGGCATTTTCATATTTTAATGCCAGCTGCCTCTCAATCCCCTTTCAATGCATGTATGTTCTACACAGGATCACCTCGAACTCGGTGAATTTGAAATGCAAGAAGTTTTGTAAAGCTTTCTAAAAAGCTCAAGGACATTTGTAAGGATAGTAGCAAGTTTATAATGAACCTTAGAGTTCATAAGCAAAAACAAGTCTATTATTACATTTTGCCCCTTGGTATTTCCCATTATCATCACCTCTCTCCTGTTCCCTTGGGAAAATAATTTCCCACCTATCAGAAATCGGGAGAACCTGTTCTTCTAAACAGATAGATAAAATTAAATCTTCCCATAAAAGAAAGGAGCACACATAACAAGTTAAACACTAGGGCTGTAACACAAACAAAATCCCCAGAAACACTGCAAGTTAAACATATGAGTAAGCTTTAATTTGATTGATTTCCTGGCTTTTGAAAGATTAGATATTTTACATGCAGCAGGGATGGGAGTGGGTAAGGCAACTTATTTTCCTGCAAACAGTCCTATCACACAGTTTATGCGGATAGGTGAAAAAAACCTAACACTTCAACAGCCAGTTCTGCTCTGATATTACACTCATTTCTCAGCAGGCATGGGCACAAACCATTGTGTCAGACAGCTACATTCAGGCTGCCAACCATCATAACAGAGGATGTTTCCTGCATGAAGTACTAAATTACAGCCTTGAATCAAGCACAGAGTAACACACAGCTCTCCCTATCCTTCACCATATGTGATCATACTACTCCTACCAACATGACAAACATGGATGAAGAACAGCTGGTTGAAGCTGAATCAAGAGCAAGTCAAGTCAGGAGTTATGTTAATGGACAAGGAAAAGATTTTGCAGAGTGCAACTTGTTTTGGTTGAAGCAATGCACTCACAATGAGTCAAATCAGCCTGCAGTTTAGGCGCACTCTGTAAAGTTGTTGCAAATGCACCGTAGCAACAGCTGTGGGTAATGCCTTCTATCATCTCCAGTTGCCTAGAAACGCCACCCTATCCCCTGGAAGGATGATGACCTGGCCTTGCATACTCATGCCTTTGTTATCACTCAGCTAGACTAAAGTAATGCAACGTCCCTACACATGAAGCCTTCAGCACTTAAGCCCAACTGGTAAAGAAGGCTGCAGCACGTCTCCACAGACCCACAACACGACCTACCATCTCCAAGACACATTTGCCCATGAAGACAAAAAAACTCCACTCAACACATTAGTCTCATCACCAAATGTGCTACTAGAAAGCTCTATGATATTACAGGGATGAACACACTAGAAGAACAGTAACAGAAACAATGGAATCAAGACTTGATTTGACAGCATCCAATATCAAATCCAAATGTACGGTCATAGAGATAGTAAGGAGAAGCAGGGGATTCTACACAATTTTTAGAGCATCCTGGCTCAGGGGGATAGCTCAGAAACCTAACTCTCAGGTATATCTAGACTCCTCTGACCCAATGGAAGAAATCACAACAGGGCCCACTCCAGTAATTTCAAGGTAGATAAGTGAAGTATTGTAGAAGCATAGAACTGTAATCCTGGAAAGGACCTCAAGAGGTCACCCAATCCAGACCCCTGCACTCATAGCAGGACCAGGCACCACTTTCTAGATTAGTATTTCCCAAAGTGTGGTCCATGACCCAGTACCAGTCCTTGGAAAAACTAATACTGGTCCTTAGAAAATATACAAATTATCATTATGTACTATTATTATTATTGTGAATAAATAATAAAACAGTGAAAATGTATTCAGTTTTCATTATTTTCTTTTTATATGCATTTATATTTTTGGGCAGCAAAAAAAGGTACTGAAAAAAAAAAAAACAGTTCCCAACTATATAAAGTTTGGGAAACCCTGTTCTAGACCATCCCTGATGGATGTTTCTTTAACCTGTTCCCAAAAATCTCCAGTGATGGAGATTTCACAACACCCCTGGGCAATCTACTGCAGCATTAACCATCTTGACAGCTCGGAAGTTTTTCCTAATGTTCAACCTAAATCGCCTTTGCTGCAATTTAAGCTCATCATGCTGAGCAAAACATCTCCCGCAGGCCCATAAAAACCCCACGAACGTTAAAGGTCCATGAGTATTTTTCATAAGTAAAGGAGACTCTGTCAGTAAGTATTGCCAAGCATTCTGTTCCCACCGTTGTGCAGCATGCAGGGTGGTAGTTATTATGTAGATTACCATGTCACCCAGGAACCCCAAACATGGACCAATTTAATGGTTGCCTCCTGCCCTGCAAGAAAGACATAAACGAATAGCTCATACTCGTGGAGATAATGTGGTACTCTTCATCTCAAAGGGGACCTCAGAGTGCTTTACAAGCTATCTGCTTCTTACCCTTCCAGGATAACCCATTCAATCAAAATTTCTTTATTTAAATTTCCAAATCATTTCTGAATGGATACAACGCCAAAGTTTGACTATGCTTGCTTTGTAGTGGTTAGTAACCCATTCACAGATTATGTTCTCTGTGATATTGTGGCACCCAAGCTCAGACTGGGTGTCAGTTTATTTGTCCATTCCTGAATCTTCTACATTCCTACTGATTGAGACACGTTTCACCAGCTTAACTAACATTCAGAAGTCTGAGTATCTCATTTTTATACTGCTGCAGATTAACCCATCCAGGAACAGAATGTCTTTTCCCATGAAATTCATTAGTCTTCATCAGGCTGTACCTCATTACTGCTACCCCATGACTGGTAGAAGTTATGGTGAACACATTCCACTAACATTCATCCTTTATTTGTTGCTGTAACATCTACCCCGCTCTTGATTCCAGAGCATCTCAAAGGTCCCTGCAGAATTCCCAGAGGTAGTTAATCATCTGTGTTACTTCACCCCAGCTCATCACAGCAGCCTCTCAGGAACTGAGGTACCTCCAGTGGTGGATGCCACCTCCCATCAAGGGGTTGACCAAACAGAGGAAGCCTTTCCATAAAATTACACTGATATGGCCTGTAATACCTAATATGAGAAATTCACCCAGCATCTAAAGCTGACTCTTCTCTATCCCCTTTACAGTGCAAAGCTCACATGCATTTAGGCACTTTTTATGGACCCAAGGAAAGGAGGGAGGGAGGGTGGACAACTGGTCTCTCTGAGAAATTCTAGGTTATTTCAATGGGTTTATTGCTGTTTATGTCTGCACTCTGGTAGAGGAAATGCTCTGAATATTCAAAACCTTCTTCCCTAGTCTAGAATGTTGGCAACCGCATGATATAAATAATAAAAAATGTCTACGCAGAGGCTACAGAAGGAAAGTGATTATAATGTTTAATCCCTTTTGTTCAAAGTATTAGAAGTTCCTCAATCCAGCCTTTCACAGAACTTTAGAACCCGGCTGGTAAGTTTCTAATGAGGCACTTTAGATTGTAAAAGACGCTATCCAGTCATGCAGGTCAAGCCTGGGATAAAACCTAAGACTTTCACAATGCAGAGTCACAGCAGATCAATTGATAGTTTTATGTTAGGAATAATTCTCTGCATCCTGAAAAAAACTCTAAACCCTCTTTAGTTCCCATCTCTCCCCCAAAAGCACTTCTGTCCTTGCCCATCTCCATCCAAACACTGGTTATCTCAACCACAAGTATTTATTTCCTGAGGTTACAACATCCCAAAGGTAATTCCAAAGCAACGTAAGGCCATAATGAGCAATCCTTCCACTTCATTTAACCTACATTTTCTGCATTCCCCCTGCTCCACACACACACACACCCCAAATCTGTTTTCCTTAATAGTAACTACAGCCCCAAAGCTTACTCTGATGTTGAGAAGCCGGACAAATGCTTGGAAGTACAGAGAAAAGCTGAATGCTATGGTACATGTCACACTTTCATCAACCGAGCTGGACTCACTTTCAGAGCAGTACTTAAAATATTCAGATGCATCCCAAACATGGTCCCTTTCCTCTATTCACAGTTTACAATCAGCATGCAACCAGTTAAACCATCACCAGACAAAATGACCTTTCACATAAGGGTCATAGCATTCTACCACTCTCTAAAGAAAGACTCCCCATGTTCCCAGTTCTACTGGATATTCCTAAATGCACAAGTGTAATGGCAAGAAGAACATGGAGCCAGCCAACACATGTGCCATCATGTACATGCTAGCCCATAACAGAGGAAAGGCTGAATCAGTATTTTTATTTAAGACAGAGCATTGTTTAAAACAGCTCCAGTATAGCACAATACTTTCTTGTTGGTAAGGGATTTACTAGTTATAACACTGAGTTTTGTAGTGATTACACCACAGAATGCAGCAGAGTCACACTCCACGAGAGAAGAGACATTTACCCTCATGATTAATTTTGCCAAAAGCTTTGGATGTACAAACATATATGAGGTTATGAGGTGTGCAACAGGTTTCAAAAATGCTTACTGTTCTGAACTGCAATAGGCCAGGTTGAAAAAAGCAAGTATCAACATGCAGAACTCATGTGGGTGCTCAGAGAACTCTCTGGTAGCCCTGGCATAAGACTAAATATCAAAATCCCTTATACTGCGGTCCTTTTAGAGTACAGCATATCATCTCTATAAAGGATAGATCATAACATTCCCCTCCTTCACTAGGTCTAAATGTTCATCTATTTTCTCTCTCCCTCACAGACAAGTAATAACATGACTAAGTACTTCAGGAGAAAAATCTTTAATTCCTACCAATACTGGATAAATGTTGAGTGTAATTTGGCATTGCAACAAGCTCTCCTCTATATAAAGTACTTGTGTTGCAGATTTTACAGTTCTCTTTAAGAGGGGTTTAGAAAGCCAATATACATTTGGGAAAAATTCAAGCCAAAAATTGTTGATCTGGGCTGATGCAGTTTAACATTTTCCACAAACTTGACTGGCTACCAAGTCAAGGTCCAAGAGTCAGGCTAATGAAGATCAGAAACAGTCAGAAGCTACAGCCATGTGTTTTGGCAAGCGTCAAACATTCATAAGTTTTGTTATTTTATTACGTTATAGAAATGAATTTGAAAATGCTTGAAAATTAAAGCACAAGTGCAAATTGATACCAGCTACACGTTCCTTAGCAGATGTGTTTAAGTTGAATGAACCCATAAGAACAAATGAACTGGATCTCCGGCAGGCTTGGTCCTGCAATTCCTACTGATGTGAGTAATCCCTCACCATTTAAGCAGTTCCATGCAAACCAATGGAACAACTCAAACAAGGCATAACCAAGTGAGAGAGTTGTAAGATAACTCACTGTGTTTCCTAGTGCTAGGAGTTATTCTCTGACATCAGAAGGGCAGGAACATTTACTTAGGAAGGAATTTAGTACTAAAGTGATAATGACAGCATCATAGAAGAGTTATTTTTGGAATGAAAAGCAAGCTAGCTAATTTTGGAAAAAGTGAGATGGTGCAGAGAGGAGGAATTATTTATGTTTATAGAAGGCAAAAAACCAAAGAAAATATAAATGCAGAAATAGGGATCTTAGATTGTACTGGAGTAGAAAGATTCACACACACTAGTTCTATCAGAGGGGATTATTCTGTGAATTGAAATAGAGATAAGAAAAAATACCAACATAGGCTTTGATTCTGACCTCTCCCAAGCATCTGCGGACAAGCTGTCAAACTGTGCAGAGCCCATAGCTCTGGCAGACCTCTCCAGCCACGAGAAGGATTCCACAATACTTTAGAACCCCTAACAGCACCCAGGCATAGAAGATGTGGCTCCAGATATTCTGTGCTATTGGACAGATAGACATTGCAGCAAACAGTAAATAAAATTGTCTATGGGGCCACTCTAGTTTATGCTGAGCAACACTCCCATCACCCGGTCTGCCTCCATAATCAAGCAGGTGCAAAGATCACACAGCCCTCACAGCAAAGATCTCTAGAGCTGTTCCCCGTCCATCTTCACTGCATCTTAAAACTGTGAAGTTTCCCACTAGAAATCTACATAACTACAGTTTTACCTTCTTTAATCTTACCAATCTTTTGATGGAAATGCCCAACATCCTCCAGCCTCAGAGTTCTTGATGTGAAGAAATAAAAGATCAACTTGTGAAGACCACAGCAATAGTACTTTGAGACAGAGGATTGTGTTATAGTCTTTTAGACATTTCAGTCTTCAACAGTTATACCGCACGGAAGGAACTAGGGGAAAAAAGCCATACCTTTTGAAAAGTGGACATGCTCAATAGCATATAATACCTGCTATTGCAGTTTCTACCCTTTGTCCTGTATCATCAAATTGTCCAACCAGGCTCAGCTTTTCGCATATATTCATTCAGAGCATGAATCAGCAACCTTTCAGAGGCAGAAAGCAAAAATTGACATTTTGACCTCTGTATATGGTCTGAGAGCTGGTGGTACTCTTTAAAGTCACTAATAGTCCTACTTACAATAGCTTCCTTAACAAATAAAGATGTAGAGCTTTACTGTTTAGTGCAGGGGTTGGCAGGGTTGGCAAGAGAGAGATAGCATGGCAGAGAGACCAGTGTACATTAAGGATTAGCAGAAGACTACGTGTATGGGCACACAAGGGTGGGGCTCAGCGCCTGCTGCACATGCTGATGAAAATCTGATTGTGTGCCACTCTTGGCACCCATGCTGGAGTTTAGTGATTCCAGCTCAAAGGAAAAAAGATGTGGTTCTTTTATGGGAGAGCAGTGTTTAAACCATGTTTTCACTAACAAATGGTAGAACTAACATGGATAAAAATGTAGTTTTAACTTATTTTTTATTTATTTATAATTGGAGATGCACATCTCCTAGAACTGGAAGGGACCTCAGGAGGTCATCTAGTCCAGTTCCCTGTCCTCTTAGCAGATCAAGCACCAGCCCTGACATCTATTTTCCCCAGTCCCTAAATGGCCTCCACAAGGATTGAACTCACAACTCTGAGTTTAGTGGGCCAATGCTCAAACCACTGAGCTATCCAGCTAGTGTTAAATTCAAGCTACCAATAAATATAAAACAACTGCCTGCCCACACTAAAATTTCATCATGTACAAATATTAACAAGGTAAAAGATACATTACCCAGAAAAAAAAAACACCACTTTTATGTCTGAAATTAATTTGCTGAGAACAGTTTACCTATTATCTACTTCTAAACAAATATATGGAAACAGTAAGAAGATGCAACTTCACTGGATTTTTAGCTGCAACACTAAGAGTTAGCAGATTTAGCTCTAGTTTTATTGTGTAGCCAAAAGGAGAAGTCACACTCTTAAAAAGAAACAAATAGATAGACTATGCTTGGGGGAGGGGGAGAGATGTGTCCCATAAATTGAATGCCACAACCAGTTCATTAAGAAAATATTCATTCTGGAATGCTGTCAGCATACTTCCTTATCACTAGCCAAAGAAACACTAAGTGAGGGTTATAGCCTTCAAAAGCCACATAAAGGTCAATTCCAAGGGAGAAAGACACCTTGTAAGAGTCCTTTTCTTACCTATCTCCATTTTTTGCTGTTATCTGCAGTGATCAAGAAGTCTGGTTCTGAATGACATGAGAACCATTAAGCATCTATACGGGGAGTACTAGGGATAGCTATAATTCCTCTGTCCACACCATTTTTCCACCAAAAAGTTACACGTTTGGTCTTTTGTGAAAATGAAGTTTTCCACAAAAACCTGAAACTCTTCACAGAGAATCAAGTATAGCCAATGTCCAAAATATTTCTAAATGATAACCACGGATTTAGATTTAAAAAAGGCTGCCACGTGCTTTCTGGGATTTGTTTAGGTTCCTCCTCCTATCATCTTCTATAGGCTGTGTTCCCCAGCTGGACGGCAACTCGTGTGATGAACCATGTCCAGGGACTCCCATGGTAAACCAGCATCCTACAAAAAGGGGAGTCCATGGTGCATCCTGCAGATGTAGTCCAGCCAAGACATTCCACTCTGCCCCACCCCTCTCCCACACATATACAGGAGATAGGAGCACAGGATTCCAAGACTATAGCTCCCACGAGGCACCATGACAGTATTTTCATATCAAAATGGTCTTTGTAGACAAAAAAGTTGAGTAGTACCCTGGACTTGGAAAAAAAAAATTTTGATCTGCAAGTACCTAGTCAGAGGCAGAAAACCAGATGTTTATTGATAAGGCTAATGAAACTTATAGGAGTCCTGCCCTAAGCCATGTGGAATTCGCTACAGAATACTGGCAGGAGGTACCTCTTAAGCTACATTCTGGTCAGTAATACAAATTAAGAAAGGAATAAAATACACTGGAGGAGGGAAAAGAGAAGGAGTATCTTGCCAAAGGCCTGTTTAATTTGAAAAGAGGACAGAAATCTGTGAAAGGCACAGAAGCACCAGTTTTGGTGAACTTACTGGCGAGACACAAACGTGTACTGGGGAGGCTTCCATTTTCTTTGGAAAACTGCATTATTTCTTTTCCAGAATTCAGGTTCTTAACAGGAGGTCACTTAATGGAAAAGGATGACAGGCAGGAGGCATACTGTCTATTTCACTTTAATGTGTTCTGAAAAGAGATCAGTTGCCTTTGCTCAACATTTGGTTGTGTTTCATCTGCCTGTAAACAGGCCTTCTGAAGCAGATGCCAGGTTGTTCTAATTTTACTGGAGTCTGTATTTCTCAATTATCGGCTGAAGTGTTATTTTTTTTAAAGTTGGCCCCAACCCTTACCATTAACCTGAAGTAAACACAACCACACACATAAGTAACAAGCAGACTACTTTTCCACTTCCTGTAAGGGTAGGGAGTGGCAGAGAAGTGCATTGAGACTGCATAACGCAAGGGACCAAAAATGATGCATGCAGTCTTCTCACGATATGTCACAGCTCCCAGAGTTCACCTTGCATAGCTGTGCTAGATTGGGAGGTTTAAGTCCAGCTCCTAGCCAGCAGGTGTCCATATCACAAGTATCAACCGTAGCAGAGATAACAAGAATTTAAAATACACTTGTAAATTCCGGTGGCAAGCACCCACAACTCCAGTGTTTGGGGGTGCTGGGCACCTCTCACAGGATCAGCTGTTATGCTTTCAATCAAACATGAAGCAAGGCAGTAAATGATCAAGATTTTTTGAAGCTCTTAATGATTTTGGATGTCCAACTGTAGGCTCCTTAAGAGAAGCCCTACTCTTGCAAAGTACCAGCAGACATGCTCTGAAATAGCAGGCCTCTTACAGGACTATCTGAATCCCTCACAATCTTTGTTTGCCCTCCCAAACACCATGTGAAGTTGGGACATGCTATTAAGCCCTTTATGGGCAGAAAACTGAAACACAAAGCATCTAGATGACGTGAACAAGTTTACCCAGGAAGTCCGCGGTGGAACAGAGATGTGAATTCAAGTCTCACATCTCAGACTGACACTTTAACGACTGGACCCTCCCCCTTCCTCTAGCTATATGCAGTACAGTATCCCAAACGGGCACCCAAAACCACGAGTCACAGTTTACAATACTGGCCAACATCACCTATATAAAAACCTGCTAAATATTATAGTGTTGGCAAGCCGTGCATATGCATACAAAATAATCGCATCGTAAAGTACATAATCTGACAAACTACTAAAAGCTATATTTAACACACAGATATTCTTGTGAAGGTTCTTTAAGGGAACATAACCAGGCTAGTTAATTGACTAGATCAAAATCTACCCAATGAGTTTCCTTGGGAAAGTTCATTGTGTAATAGGATATAAGAGGAAAGAAAAAGTCCAAAGGGGAATGATAGTCTTACAGTTAGAGCAGTGCACTAGAAGACTGCATTCAACTCCTCTCTCTGCCAAAGATTTCCTGTGCGACTGACCAACTAGTTCTCTGTGACTCAGTACTCCAGATTTATACCTGGGGAAATAACAGTTCCCCAACCTCAGAGATGTTGCCAAGTCAACTTCAGTAAAGTTTGTAGGGCTCTCAGATATTCTGGTGATAGTAGCAGTACAAAAACACCCCTCCATTAAATGATTCATTATCATCTTACCTCTAAAAGGATATCTGGAACCTAACGCACCTTAGCAACCCTAACAAATAGCCTGTGTGTACAAAACAGAAGAAAAAAATTCAAAGAAGGAATGATTTCAAGCTCCACAGACTTACTGAAAACAAAAACCATGCCATTTTTTCTCCCTTTAAAACCGATTAAGTTACATTACCCAAAACTCTCAGTACATAAGACATTCACCGCAACTCAGGGCAACTGTCTAAATTTGGCTACAGTCTACGTGCTTAACATATTTCTACTTCATCATAACAACCCCTACTTTTAGGAGATATGTGATGTTAATGTCAAAGGCAGCTGTGTTCCTGGGGACACACTCAATTGGCCTAGTGCCCCAGGAAGGACAGGCACCTTCAAGTTTGTAACTTCAGGCACTATAAAGATTGAATTTCGCAAATTTGACCCATTCCTTTAGTGTACAGACATACCCTAACGTTCACTGTTGACTGACAAACTCGGCAGAAACTACTATTTTACTATCATATTTGTAATGTGTTCATCAAGACAACATCTCTAAATGTTGCAAACATTCTCTACAACAGCTAGAACTAGTACATTTTGAGAGGGGTAGCCGTGTTATTCTGTATCCACAAAAACAACAAGAAGTCCTGTGGCACCTTACCATATATCTGTTAGTCTATAAGGTGCCACGGGACTTCTCATTATTAGTACAGTATGCTCACACAAACAGCAATGTGAAAATAGCCTGAATTCAAGAATGAAAAGACACATGGTAAAGCAGTGGAACAGACACTGCAGTTAGAGAACTCAGTAAAACTGGTCTCTGCTAATCTCAGTTCCTTTGTATGACCTGCAAAGATAACATGGACACAGAAAGTGGATTAATAAACCCTTACAGTTAAAAGGTTAAGAAAGAGCAGCACTTCTGGGACCCTTGCTCAGGAATTCCACAGACTGTTTAACTACAGAAACAAACATACACATGCAAAGTCTTTTTAAAACCACTGAATTAAAAGCATGTCCATAGCAATGACCCCAGAAATTATTCTGGGGTGAGGGGGGTCATATATTACAACAGCAAGAAATCAACAGCAGTCTTAGTTACTTAATAGATCATGTTTTAGCTCCTAGATTACTTTCCCTGAAATAAAGTGGAGCTATTTAGTATGTCCCGATTGCATTCCTGAAACGGAAATTAATTCTATCACCCCACACCCTCCAGGATTTTGAGAGAGGGGAAGTTTATTTTACAACCATAAAAGGCCTCCCAAGTACACACCTATCCGTGGGTTAAAAATTAAGTTTAGAAAGCCACAAACTGTTCGTTCATCAGTGAAAATGGCTTTGGAAGCTCACCCACAACTGTTCCTCGGAATCAGGGGGCTTTAACTCTCGGGGTGGCAGAGAACTTGGTCCTTCCCGCAGCGCGCACAAGAGCGGAGGGGAAAAGAGGTCCCGGCCTCGGACACACTCCAGTATGTTTGCAATTAGCAAAAGCCGAAACAAAGGGAAGAAAGGCGGAGGAGGGGGGGGAGCCTGCAGCCCAGCCCAGGGCTGTCCGAGCCAGCCGGGACCTGGGGGGTGACCATGGAGCTGAGCCCGTCACAAACGCCCGGACGCAGCTGGGGGAGACGCAAAGTTGCCAGGAGACCAGCCCTGGGGAGCTCAGCACGTGGGGACGCGCCGGGGGTGGGGGGCCCTTGTCTACAGACCCTTCCGGCCCCCTCCCCAGCTAGGGCCGGCCCGGGCGGGGGCGGAATAGCGGGACAATGGGGGCAGGGCCTCTCTCCAGCCGGGAGATGGGCAGCAGAGCGGTACGGACCACCCCGGCCCCGCTTCTCGGCGGGGAGCGGCCTAGCGGGACTATGGGGGGGGCTCCCCGCGCGCTCCAGCAGGTGGGGCAGCACAACCCCCAGCCCGGCAGCGGAGTGCGGGCTCCCCCCACCTCTCTGCCGGGGGCGCCGCAGGGATACAGCAACGCCCTCCCCCCGACTCCCCGCAACTTCCCGCAACTCCTGCAAACTCGCTCACTCACCCTGCGGGCGACGGTGGCGGGAGCAGGAGGACAATGGCCGGCGGCTCGGGGCGCTGGTGCAACAGGCGGCGGCACCCGAGCGCTCCCGGCGGCTCTCTCCCTCCGTGGGTCCTGGGAGCGAGCCCGGAGCCAGGGCGCATGCGTCACCCATGAGGGCGGGGGGATGGAGGAGGAGGAGGTCCCCCTCCCTTCTCTGTCGGCCGAGGTTCCTCCTCTCGCTCCCGGTGCTGGGCTGACGGCGCCAGCGGCCGCTCTGAGTACACGGCCTGGCTGCCCGGCAGCTCGCGGCAGCCCCCACGTGCGCGCGCCCGGCCTGGGCCGCTGCAGCGTGATGCACACGCGGAGCTGGCTCCGGTCGGTGCATATGTTAGCAGGGGAGAATGCAACAGCTGAGCGGGGAGCTCCTGTCCCCGGCTCCCCTGGGGACTGGGCTGGTGTCGTTTGGAAAGGAGAACGCTGTGAGGGGAGGGGCTGGCAGCTTTCAAGTACCCAAACGGGGGTGACAAGGAGGAGGGAGAAGAGCTGTTCTCCTGAGCCTCTGAGGATCGGACAAGGAGCAATGGGCTACAACTGCAGCCAGGGAGGTTTAGGTGGGACGTTAGGAAAGATGTCCTGACTGTCAGGGTGGTTCAACAATGGCATAAATTCCCCCAGCGTGGTTGTGGAATCGCCATCATTGGAGATATTGAAGAACGGATTGGAGAAATATCTAACAGGACTGATCTAGATGGTGCTGGTTGGCGCAGGACACTGGACTTGATGACCTTTTGAGGTCCCTTCTCGTTCTAGAATCCCAGAGTGCTTTAGCGCCCCTGTGAATGCTGCCTTCCACCCCCAAGGCGTGCCTCTTCCCCTCCTCACTGTATGGGTGGGGAAACTGAGGCAGTGATCTCTTGAGTGACTTCCTGAAGCTCTCCAGCCCCCCCCCCCCCCCCCGTGCTGAGTTTTAGCGTGTAAATCTTCCTTCCCCTCAGGGCCACACAGATTTTCTGTCACAATTCTTACAGAGAGATAGCACAGAAAAATAGATTGTAAAATTGCAGCTACTTACATAGATGATTACTCAGTTACTATCCCTTAGAGTTGGGAGACTCCTCTGGACTTTGTTTTTTGTAAAATTGCAGAAGCTGTCCCCCATTTTAAGAGTCAGGTTTCCCCAACATAAAACAAACACTCTCCTGACTTTTAGACAAATTAATTAAATTCTCAAGAGAGGGTGTAGCTTTAAAAGTACATGTACTTCAAGCTAAATGGAAACCTGCCCTCTGTGAAGAAACATGCAAAAGCAGTTTGTTGTGACCCAGTGGAACTCAAATCTCAGAACTCCCTTCTAAATCTAGATTATTTCCAAAGTGCAAGCACACTGCCACCCTGCTAGCACATTGGAAGCAAAGGATGACACTATAACACCTTTTCTGCCTCACAAATTATGGGGAGCACAGGTTAGAGCTGTTCCAGTTACACCTTCTGAAACAATCCTGTGATTGTGAAGGCTTGCTCCTGCAGTCCAGGCTCAAGCACACTCTGACTCACTGTCAGTACACCCCGTACTAGCTGGGCAGGTAGAGAATGATGTACAGCTGGCTTTATTTATGTTATATGACTTTATCACTTGAGGATTTTCCCTGTGTCTGGGACTTCCCAGCAGTTTTAAACATTTAAACCACTGGAGCTACACAAAGGGTATCCGCATCAGCCTGATGACATAGCTCATGTTTCACACACTCATATGGCAAACAGATATAATCTTTCTCAAATGCCTATAATATCCCCTTAAAAGTAGGGGTAAGCAAAGGTTACCTGCACACAGAAGACCATACTACCCTTGCAATGGGCTGAATCCTGAATTGTTCACTTGGTTGTTACTCAGTTTGATTTTAATGACATCAACAGTACTTCTGCCATAGGAAAAATTGGGAAAGGGGAGGAATGAGCACATTTTGTCCCAATAAATTTAACTTCTAAAACTGATACTCTCATTTAGAGGTTCTCACACTAAGATTTGGAGTCCCCAGGGAATAAACTGTGTGAGAGATCTTCAAAGGACTTGGGGTGAAATCCTAAGCAGTCTTGACATTGACTGTACTAGGACCAAGATCCCACCTCTATTTCCTTCTACAATTTATCCATTGGCTATCAAATTGTGATATGTTGGGGTGGGAGCTTTAACAGGGAAATTACAGCTTTTTCCAGAGTGGGAAGTGAGATTTCTGGTCTGCCTTATTTTGATTCCTGGGAGGTACTTCTAGTGAGTTTTATCACCTATGTTTCACCTTGATGTTTCTCCCTCATGTGTGACCTTTTCCAGTTTATTCAGCTGCTCTCTGAATTCTAATTAGTTATAATACTGTGCTTCTTTATTGAAGTTAAAAGAACATGGTCAGCTTCTTAAAGCCCTCCATTTATTTTATTTGATGGAAATAACTTTCATACACTGAATTTAGCTTTATTTGTGAATTTCACTCTGTTACATTTCTAACATTCTCTCCTCCAGCTATTATAAAGTATCTCCGTCTAGTGTTTCTGGCATAACAGACTCTTTAGCAGTGAAATGTGATCCTGTGCAAATAAATGTGGCATACATATACCCACCACCATGGCATTATGGTGCATGCACTGTACCAATGATTCTTGCAGAAAGGAGGACTCATTTTGTTGTGTTTGAGTTGCTCACAGACCTGATGCTATGAACTGAGTACATAAAACTATCCACTATTACACACATTGGGGAACTATGGTACAGTGCACCAAATTCAGACTTGACTTACACTTCAGGGAAAATGTGGCTCAAAAAGCTGTGACTTGTTAACCCACACCTTAGCAGCTGAGCTGAGGCTAGCAACACCTATTTCCTGTCTTCTAGTCCCACTAACCACTAGAAATCATTATCTCACTAGAGCAGCTTTTATCCTAAAGGATGCTAGATCACTGAACTCTATGGCTATGTCTACACTAGCCCCAAACTTCGAAATGGCTATGCAAATGGCCATTTTGAAGTTTACTAATGAAGCGCTGAAATACATATTCAGCGCCTCATTAGCATGCGGGTGGCCGCAGCTCTTTGAAATTGACGCGGCTCACCGCCGTGTGGCTCGTTCAGATGGGGCTCCTTTTCAAAAGGACCCTGCCTACTTCGAAGTCCCCTTATTTCTATGAGCAGATGGGAATATTTGCATGGCCATTTCGAAGTTTGGGGCTAGTGTAGACACGGCCCGTAAGGGCCTAATCCTATGCCCATTTAAGTCAATGGCCAGAATCATTTTAACTGACATGGAAGACTGATCACCAGAGCCGTGTGCAGATACAAAATTTGTGTCTGCATCTGCACCTGCAAAAATGATCCTCTGATATCTGCATCCACATCCCTGGATGCAGGTACCCACACAAATATAAATATGGATATGCACATTTACAGAGTTCTATATACAAAATTTGTATCTACATCCACAACCACAACAATGAACCGTGGATACCTGCTCCCATATCTGTGGAGATGGATAACTGAAGATATAAAATAGATACCTGCTGATTTTCAGGGCTCTACTGATCAGGCACTTACACGGTGCATGAGAATCATTCCACCACTAAAGTAATACGCTCACCTTCGGCTGTTTTACAACACAACAACAACATAACGTAACCATTGAGAATATGATGGGTGTGTCTACACTTGCATTCCTCTTTCGAAAGAGGTATGCAAATGAGGCAGATTGAAAATACAAATAAGGTATAAATTTGCATATTTGCACCTCATTTGCATATTCTAATTTTGAAAGAGCTTTTTTAGAAAGAAGAAAGCCGGTGTAGATGCTGCTCTTTTGAAAGTAAACCCTATGTTCGAAAGAATCCTTCTTCACATTAAATAAAGAGAAGAAGGATTCTTAAATATGGGTTTACTTTCGAAAGAGCAGCGTCTACACTGGCTTTCTTCTTTTGAAACAAGCTCTTTCGAAATTAGAGTATATAAATGAGATGCCAACTATGCAAATTTATACTTCATTTGCATTTTTGATTTACCTCATTTGCATACCTCTTTCGAAAGAGGAATGCAAGTGTAGACACACGCGATGGCTTTTTCTACACAGAACACTTCCTTCAGAAGTGGCATGCTAATACACGGGGTGAAAGATGCTAATGAGGCACAGATGCAAATTCCCTGCACCTCATTAGCATAACATCATGCGATTTGGAGTCCAGAAGACCATTCTTCTGGACTCCAAAATGCCGTGTGCAAGCGGCCCTAGGGGAGCTTCTGGAAGGAAGTCCTCCTTCTGGACACTCCTTCTTCCCAAAAATTTTTGGGAAGAAGGGTCCTCCAGAAGAAGGACTTCCTTCCAGAAGCGCCCCTCCCCCCCCGCAGGCTGCACTTGTACATGGCATTTTGGAGTCCAGAAGAACGGTCTTCTGGACTCCAAATCACATGACATTATGCTAATGAGGTGCAGGGAATTTGCATTTGCGCCTCATTAGCATCTTTTGCTCTGTGTATTAGCAGGCCACTTCCAAAGGAAGTGGCCTGTGTAGAAACGGCCGATGAGAATAACTTTCCAACCCCAGTGAAGCTACAAGGAATGGTGGGCAGAGGTGTTGGTAGGGATGTTATAAGTGTCCAACATTTAATTTGATGAAACCATCTAGGTTAATGCCTTTTCCCATGTAAAAAGTTGCCATGTGTTTAATGGTTATAGTCAGACCTTCATTTTTTATCTCACCTAACAGAAAGGAAGTCCAGCAATAAATTGACGAAGCGAGTCTTTGCCCCCGAAAGCTTATGCTCCAAAATATCTGTTAGTCTATAAGGTGCCACAGGACTTCTTGTTATTTCAGCATTAAACTGTTGATTTATAGGAAAGAACACCACCTAGCAAAACTCCACTTCCTGCAGCACACCTGTGTCCCACAGAAGTATTCACTCAAAGCCCTCATTGAGCCCAGCCCATAAGGACAACCAATCACAAGGTAGCATCATAATAATGTGATAAACCTTTCCATACAACATATGGAAAAATATATTTTTCCCCATTTAGACACCTGTCAAGGGAATGTTTCTCATTCAGCAGAAAGGTATACAGCAGACAGCCCCATACATCACAAGTCTTTCTGGCTCACATATTCCCATATGCATTTACACACAACTAACAGCTGTAAGTGCTTTCAGGACATTCTTTAAATGAGAGAAGGCAAAGCTAAGTAGTGGCTGGAGGGATTGTATCTGAATCACAACATTGTCTATAATGAAGTCCTACCTCTGTAATGGAGAAGATCTGTTAACTCGCCTACATCCTGAACCACTGCTGTGCTGTGTCAAGTTGATACTGCCAACAGAAAATCAAACTGAAAGGCCCAATTCACAGCTGGACTCAAGCTCTTTTCACCAGGCAGGCTAGCTCAAAGTTGCTGTGCACCAGGCATAACCCAGCCCACCAGGAATACCACTGGCACAGGAATATCTTGATGCCAGGGAAGAGTCAACTCCATCAGCTGTGTACCACATCCACAGTAGGTCTGGGCAATGGGACAGTTGGGGGAGTATCACACAGGTGAGTTGTGAGCAGGTTGCGGGAGAGATGGAGGGATGAGTGAGGTGAAAGAGCTGAGCCAGGGCCTTGAAATTCTATTCCTTTGCAAAGTCCCTAAGGCTCTATTATTACAATAGAATGTAGGAGCCTCTGTCACAGACAGGACTGCAATAGTGCTGGTTCTGTCCCAGAGCGTTTGCAATTTAAGTTGAACCTATGTCTGAGTTTATAGCAGACTTTAGGGTTTCTATAACCTGCACTGAAAGGTCACACTAACCCTTCTAGCCCTGAATGGAGTAGTTATTAACTCCCCACCATTTGCTTTTGTACCAGTGCCTGTTGCAACAATTCCTGACTCCTAGTCTTCTGTTCCAATTACCAAGTAATACTAACTGCTACCATCACCAAGGTACTCCAGATGAAAAACTTGTGCACTGAAATGGGGCATTTTAAAACTACTTTTAAAGTGCTGCTTAGGCACCCACATACATCACCCCCATATAATTTTTCTGTTAGGTGCACTGTGGGGTGACCACCCCTTGAAGCACATTAACACTGTATTGACGAGAACACATACCACAGTTTTCCCGACTGTGAGTGTGGGCGCACATTCCCACACCATTTTCCCTTTGACTCATCTTCAAAAACATTTACATCACATTTCAGAAATTGTCATAAGCTGAGCCAAACCAGATCCACATCTGAAATTCTAGAGTGAACCCAGGCAATAGAGGATCACGCTTTATTTGATTTCTGTTTATTAGAATTTTTTTCCTTACTCGGTCATTGCCCATGTTTTAGATTTATCTGTGAGTTACACCAGTAGAAGAGTGCAATTAGGGTCTGTGCACAGATTCTGAAAAACTGATGGCAGTGGCATGATTGAGCAATATGCCTCCCTTGCACTGTTCAGTAGAAAGCAGCCAACACAGTAGACTCCATCAAAGGAAGCAACAGTGATTAGAAACAAATGTTCATTAAGTTTATGCAGTTACAGAAATAATGCTCTAGGCGTTAATGGTACAGATAATACAGGCTTCATGTGATCTTAGGTTTTTAATTGTATGCATTTAGTGCTTGCCAAAGTGAAGAACTGTTGCTAGCTGTACCAACTGCCCTAGGAGACGTGCTAATGCCACATCAATTTATTCTAATTATAATCTCCCTCAGATGCTCTATTAACATGTCTCTGTACTGTTGTATAAGCCCCCTTGGTATCTCAGTCCTGTGCCCCCACTGAGCTAAGATTTCATAATGTGACCAGGTGTCCAGTAAAGAATAAAATGAGATCACCAATCTAGTTTTCATTTGTGACCCAAATTCAGGCAGGGTTAGTTTTGGGTCCTTAAGTTACCATACCAAAGAGAGCAGAAATGCAACATGAAACTGATTACAAGAGCTGGTTAGGCTCTTTTGTAAAGAGCTTGCTACAGAAAGAAGTTTTCAATGTTCTTTTGTCTCAAGATCTGGAGGAAGCTTGCTACTGACCGAACAATTCTGATTAGATTTTGCAATCAGTTCCAGGAAGAGATTAATATAAAAGGAAATGAATGAATTGTAGTCGGTTTCCTTCTGTGCATTACCAAACACAGTGCACTATTTTGAGATATTACATTTTCTTAAGAAGAATTCCCCATCAGAAAATAGGGGACATCGCTGAAAAATTGGCACAATCTGTGGGACTTCAATAAGACACTTCAGGGTCTTTTTATTGGTCCTCCGATTTCTGTGCCTTTAGGGTGCACTGGGATGGCATTGTCAAGATTTCCCTGGCATTCACAAAGGCTGGAAATTTTCATTTTCTTTTAAAGAGAGAAAATATTTTCTTACAGTTCATTTATTCCAAGACCTTGAGCTTTAAGAAGAGGGAAAAAAATATCACAGGACTAGCAATAAAATCTTGAGCTTTGGCTACACTGGAGCACCTACTGTACAAAGAAGTTACAGGTGAAAGACAGAGTGAAGACAAGAGCCGTGTCTACACGTACACGCTACTTCGAAGTAGTGGCACTAACTTCGAAATAGCGCCCGTCACAGCTACACGTGTTGGGCGCTATTTCGATGTTAACATCGACGTTAGGAGGTGAGACGTCGAAGTCGCTAACCCCATGAGGGGATGGGAATAGCGCCCTACTTCGACGTTCAACGTCGAAGTAGGGAACGTGTAGTCGTTGCGCGTCCTGCAACATCGAAATTGCGGGGTCCTCCACGGCGGCCATCAGCTGAGGGGTTGAGAGACGCTCACTCTCCAGCCCCTGCAGGGATCTATGGTCACCGTGTGCAGCAGCCCTTAGCCCAGGGCTTCTGGCTGCTGCTGCTGCTGCAGCTGGGGGTCCATGCTGCATGCACGGAGTCTGCAACCAGTTGTCGGCTCTGTGGATCTTGTGCTGTTTAGTGCAAGTGTGTCTGGGAGGGGCCCTTTATGGGAGCGGCTTGCTGTTGAGTTCGCCCTGTGACCCTGTTTGCAGCTGTGCCTGGCACCCTTATTTCGATGTGTGCTACTTTGGTGTGTAGACGTTCCCTCACAGGGCCTATTTCGATGTGGTGCTGCGCAACGTCGATGTTGAACATCGACGTTGCCAGCCCTGGAGGACGTGTAGACGTTATTCATCGAAATAGCCTATTTCGATGTCTCCACATCGAAATAGGCTACTTCGATGTAGGCTTCACGTGTAGACGTAGCTAAGGAGAGACATAGTGGCTAGAATCCCTCCATGGGACTAATACTGTGCTTTCAGCTACTTTGATCAATTCCCTTCCTATCATTTTAAAATAAGCAGCTTGTCTTGATATGCTTGTGACCAGTTGCAATTGTCTTACAATATACACAACAGATGGCAATATTTACAATAAGTCAAAATCCCAAGGTTCTTACTTAGGAAGAAGAGCTTACCTGAATGAATACCACTTAAGGATTTGCCTCCTGTCTATAAGAATGCCAGTGTATTTCCAGCACCCCTGCCTGCCCTCATAAACTAGGACGGCCCTGCAACACCCCACCTTGGTTTCCCCCATCTGCTCAGGGGCCCTGAAGAACTTCCTGCATTCCAAAATTATAAAACAAAAGTCTTCTGGGATTTTACTTTATTTGAGTCCAAATAAACTCAGATTCTCTTCTGCTCAGACGCCAACTGGGCCCAACCCCTCATCCCTGAGGGACATTCTCTTCCTGCTCTCTGAGTAGCTGGAGAGAAGGCACAAGGCCTGGTCTGCCATCTTTGCCTTCTGCCTGCTCTAGTCTCTGGCTATCATTCATGATCCTCACTCCCCTTGAGTTCATAATCCTCCTTGGTAGAGCTGGGTTATGAAGAAAAAGTCCCACTTTTACTCGCTCAGGAGGAACCACTCTTGCTGCCTGCCTTCCTCATCAGCAGTTGTTTCCTCAGGCCACGTACTGCTTCTCAGGGTTCTACCTGGCCCTCCTCCCTAAAGTATTACACTCAAGCATTTTTACTCAGGAATCTCTCCCATCCTCCCTTATATCCCCACTGAACCCTAGTTTGAGCTACCCACATGACCTCATCACCTCATGCTTTGTTAACAATCTGGGGAGGTGAGAAGGTCTTGTAACAGGTGAGACCATGACAGAATGATGCAGGTTCTACCTGTTTATCACACAAGTTGAACCTTTCTAGTCCAGCTCTCTCTCATTTGGCAACATTCATAATCTGGCGTGATTTTAGTTAGCCAGAAGACCACTTATCCTGGGTGTGGCCAAGTTTCCCATGGTCCCGTAAAGTCTAAGCTGTCACTTTCCTGTGCTGTTATTTAGCACTAATTTACCATAAATGCCTTCTGAGAGCCTAGTAAGCCGTGGAAGTGTTGGTAATACTGCTTCTGTGATTCGGAAATTCTCTTCTCCAGCACTGGTCAGGTCCTAAGGATGCCAGACTAGAGAAGTTCAACTTTTAGAATCATAAGGTTAGAAGGGATGACAAGGATCATCTCGTCCAGGGGTAAGCAAGGTTTTTGTATCGGGCCCCACTTTTCATTCCTGCATTTAGCAGGGTCCCCCCAGTCTAATGTAATATGTCTAATGTAATCCAAACTGACAAAAAAATTGGTTTTATGTATATACATGAAAACCTTCCAGCGTGTGTAAGAAAATAAGTATGAAGAATGTAAAAACTTTATAAATCAGTGTGTAAATGTGAATACACAAACATGAGAACAGTAACCTATTTTAACATTTCTAATGAAATGGTTGAGCCTCAGACCCAGAAGTCAATCAGCCTATGAAATTCCATGCCCCACAAAGAGTTCCCCACTTTGTGCAACCCTTGTCTAATCTAACCCTCTAGTTTCCCCTAGTTCTTGCTGTGCTCTTTTATGTGTTCATTCAGAATTTTTGGTCTTCCATGTTACTGTAATTATTAGTAATTTTCTGTAACCAGTGACGAAATGGTCCAATCATACTTGCTCACTTCAAAGTAATTATTGGAAATTGTAGAAACTTTCATAACAAATTATTTGGTTCCTCAGGTCTGGACCTTATGGAAGAAAAAAGTGTTGCTAAACATTGATTACGTGACCTGGAAAAACTTGAGTATATCGGCCATGTTCTACTGTCATTCATGCCCTGTCTAAAGTGCTCTTTAACTGTTCTCCAATACAAAACAAAAAAAGCAGTCATGTAGCACTTTAAAGACTAACAAAATAGTTTATGAGGTGATGAACTTTCGTGGGACAGACCCACTTCTTCAGATCTGGAATTCTGATGAAAGTAAACTGGCACAACGAGAATGGGTTAGACTCAATCTTATCTAATGACCTGTCTTTGACAGTGGCCAATATCAGATTATGAGGCAAACCCAAATGTCAGGATTAACCTTCCGTGACCAGGTCCTCTGACACCCCTCCATCTTGTATGCAGGTGGCAGAGTCCTCCTTGGTGTGTGAGCAATTGCTCCTGTCTGATAACACCAGGATTGAAGATTTCACAGACTATGACTGTAAGGATTAAGTAGCTCCTCTGGCACTCAGCCTGTGCATGGCTGTCTATCCCTTGGAGATGAGGGCAGGCTTTATGGCCCACCCCTAGGGGTTTCCTCAAGTTAGCATGCTGGAGAGTACTTCCTCACCTGCCCCTCCCTGGCCTTCCAGACCTCAGGATTGGGCCCCTGCAGTATGGCCTTTCCTGATCACCCCTACTGGTGAGAAGGTGCAGTGCCATAGTCACATGCCGTAGATAACTTATGTATTTATTTACGCCAAGTGATGTCTAGGTTGAGTCTAGATTTCTCTTTGCCAGCAGCACAATAGACTGGGGACAGACCTGCTATGGACCACCTCAAGAAACAGACTGCTAATGCCAGACTGTTCTGCTGGTCATGCAGCACAGCTACAGTAGAACCTCCAAGTTATGAATACTATGGGAGGAGAGGCTGTTTGTAACTCTGAAATGTTTGTAATCCTGAGCAAATCATAATGATCCTTTCAAATGTTACAACTGAATATTGGCTTTATAAGCTTTGAAACTTCACTATGCAGAAGAAAAATGCCACTTTCCCTTCATATTTTTCATTTAGGTTCAATATAATACTCAACTGTATTTGCTTTTTGGGTTTTTTCAGTCTCTGTGGCTGCCAGATTGCATAGTTCTGGTTTCAAATGAAGTGGTGGTTGACTGGGCAGTTCAGAATGCTGGTGTTCGTAGTTCTGAGGTTCTACTGTACAAGTAGCCGCTCTGTTTGGGGACTGAAATGAAGCAATAATTAAGCCAGAAATTAATCTGATTGGCATTACATTTTCTTACCAGAATGTTGCACAGACATTTAAAAACCTGCCAAACTTTGTATCTAAAACATGATAACATATGGCAGAGAGAGGAACAGAATAATGATCCACCTCGTCTGGTGGCTGCAGTCTATTCACAGTGGCCAATGCTGAGTGTTTGAGGTTTAAGCAGACTCCCCATTTCTCTCTCACACAAACACGTGTACCCTATAAAGTTTCTTCCTGACTGTGGATCTTTTACCTGATGAGCTAATTGAAGTGCAGCACTCTTTAGGTCAACAGAGACAGCTCTAGGCACATGGTCTGTATCTCCACTAGCAAGTTCTTTCAAAATATTTTTCAAAAGAAGGGGGTCTTTCAAAATATCCAGCGGAGCGGCTACACACAAACAGCATTCTTTTGAAATTAAATCGAAAGAATGTGTCGCTCCTTTCGAAAGCACTCTTCCACTTCCATTTCAGGAAGAGCACCTTATTTTGAAAGCTTCTCTTGAAAGAAAACATATGTAGATGCTCCGTGGGCCCTTTTTTTGAGAAGGAGCGGTACTCGTAGGACCTGATTTTTTGATCCCTGGCCCATTCTTTCAACAAAGCAGAGGCTCTGTGGACGCTCTTTTGAAAGAGCAGCTCTCTCTTTTAATCAGCTTTTTGTGTGTGGATGCATTCTTTCAGAAGAAGTCCTTTCAGAAGATATCTTCCAGAAGGACCTCTTTCAAAATATCACTCTAGTGTAGACGTACCCATAGGGATATAGAGTGCTTTTTTTGTACAAACAGAGGAGCCAGTACTCAGCTGGTTCTTCGCCCCACCTCCCCAGCCAATCCCTCCGCTGTGGCTGCTGAGGTGCCAATACCCAGTACTGGCAAGTACTGGCACCAAAAAAAAAAACCCACTGATGATATGTAACATTTTCAGAACAGCAGAGGGCATTGTTGCAGTACAATCATGCTCATGCACATTTCATTGTAAAAAACCAAGAAATTCTGCAGCACCTTAAAAGACTAACTATGTTATGTCTTATATAATGAGCTTCTGATGAAGTGGGTCATACCCACAAAAGCTTATTACCTAATAAATAGAATTGGTAACCTTTGAGATGCTACAGGACTGCCTGTGGTGTGTTTTTAGATCGTTTGTTTGTTTTTTGTGAAGCTACAAACTAACACAGCCACCCATCTGAGACTACTACTTCATTGTGATTCAGGTAACTTCCTTAAGCACAACAGGTCAGTCAAAGCTCAGCGATATTGTTCTCCTACCCTCACTCTTTCCATTGCTAAGGATTACCAAATAGCAAAGTCAAGTTCACCACTATAAAACCAAAAGATACAGGCTCCCCAAAAGGCCAGATTTCATTATTTTTAAGATAAGCAGCCCCATTTTACCTGTCATTTAATAAAAAAAAAAAATCACAGGAGTCTGGCCCTTATATTAAATATTAAAACCTTTTTTAGAAAATCTTCCCTGGTTTATTTTGTGGACCCTATAGTAAGACCTGTTTCTTTCCCTGTTGTTAATCATTCTGTTTAACCATTTTAAAGGGGAAAAAAGTAGTAACTGAAATATTTTAAATTCCCCTTCTGACTCTTCCTTTGTTTCATTAAAATTAATAAAAAGCACAGCTTAGTTTTCACATATACAACTAATTTAAAACATGAAAAGAGCTGTACATACTGTTTTTCACCATCAGCCATTCACCATACCGCAGAAGGTGTAACTCCAGTACCTATCTTTGCAACAAACCCCATTGCCAACTCTATTCACATATCTGTACAAGTGACACGATCACAGGACCTACCCACATCAGTTACACCATGAAAGGCTCATCTACCTGCATGTCTATTAATGTGATCTATGCCAGCATGTGCTAGAAATGCCCCTCAGCCATGTACATTGGACAAACCAGACACTCTCTGTGCCAAAAGATGAATGGATATAAATCTGACATCAGGAACTGGAATACACATGAACCTACTGAGGAACATTATAGCCTCCCTCAACATTCAATAATGGATTTTAAAGTAACTGTTCTTCTACAAAAGAAGAATGGTCTGTACTGGGGCCAAACCTATTTAGTCTATTTATAAATGATCTGGAAAAAGGGGTGAACAGTGAGGTGGCAAAATTTGCTGATGATATGGAATTGCTCAAGATCGTTAAGAACAAAGCAGACTGTGAAGAGCTTCAGAAAATATCTCACAACACTGACTGGGCAACACAATGGCACATGAAATTGAATGTGGATAAATTTAAAGTAATGCACGCTGGAAAAAAGTCATCCCAAGTACACATACAAAATGATGGGGACTAATTTATCACACACAAAAAATAATGGTGTATTTGACACCCAAATGGACTGCAGCTAAGAGCTATGGAGGGCTTGGGAAGCAAAGGGACAGTGCCAAAAGATAGGAGAATAGCACGATGGACTAGCAGGGGGGTGGGGGGATGGGGCAACCTCCCTCTGTGCCACAGGCCCTGCCCTTACTCTACCCTGACCCTTACCCCCTCTCTCAGGCAACAGGGCCTGGAGATTGCTTGGGGCTGAGGGCCTGGTGCAGTGGAGGCAGCAGGAGTTTTGTCCCCTGCCCCTGTCACTCACCACACAAGCACCAGGAGCAGCAGCCTGTTCTGCACTGCTGCACCCCACATGCCTCACTTCTCCACAGGCGGCAGGAGCTGGATGGACGCTCCGCTCCCCACAGCTTCAGAGAAGCAAGGCTGGAAGGGTGGAGTGATGCAGCTGGGTGGAGCAGGCTACTACTCCCACCATCTGGGTGGTGAGTGTGTGGAACGGAGAGGAATCCCTTCGGCCTCTGCTTCCTGACCCTTGGGTTCATGTAACCGCTCATCCCTTATGTTCACAGGGCAGTTGGGGCAGCTGCCATGGGGTCCCCAAAAGCACAGGGCCTGGTGCGGCCACCCCAGTTCATCCTATGGACTGGACAGCTCTGTGTGCTAGTAAAGGAGAGTGACAGCCCGGGGCAGTGGAGCTGACAGACCTGATGGGCCCCTGGGTAAAGGGCTATGCACCCCAGCCCTGGAAGGGTGGAGCCTCGGGCAGAAGGGGGCGGGGTCAATGCTTCCTCTAATTTTTCCATCCATGAATGGACTAAATTTTGTTGTGTGCATCGAGGCAAGCGTGGATGTGCACCACCAGTAGAAACACATGTTGGTGCTCTTGTCAGTTGTGGGTGCTCTGCTAATCAGCTGGGCAGCACTTGAATCTCTCCTGGGTGGCTGTCCAAATGCTCAGCTTACAGGGAACTCTGGGCTGGACTGGGGCCAACCTTCACCAGGCAGCCCTTAGCACCTCCAGGACCACAATGCACTGGGCTCTGGCAGCAATTTAAAGGACTTGGGGCTCTGCCTGCTGCTGCAGTAGTGGTGGCTGAGAGCAATAGGCCCTTTGACTTGCCAGGTCTCAGGACAATTGCTCCCTTTCCCTTCCTCCTGTCAGCTACCCTTGCTTTGGGAAAGCTGTAAGCTAAAAGTTAGGTCCAGAGCTTTGGCCCATCCCTTTAGTACTCATTGAACTACTTCAGCAGGGACTTAAAGCTACTTTACAAAGCAAGGCAGGAGTAGAATGTGTTCCAACTATCTCTTGGCAGCCATTGTAATCCAGCACACATTAGAGATGGCTCAGCCTTTGGATTAGAGAGAACAGTTGATGTGAAGCCACTTATTTCCCCTCTATCCCCATGTGCATCAAGCACTGCTCTGCCACACCTCCACTTGCAATCGTCCATATGCCAGGCTATGACACCACAGAAAAGAAAGCAGACACAAGCACAAGTGATGACAGTGCCTGGCAATCAAACCAACCCAGTGATGGAGACATCATTCAAGAGTACAATGCCGACCTCTAGAGGATCTGGTTAGAATATTTTTTCTACATTGACTCTTTGTCTCCCTGACTGAGCTGGTGTCACTCGCCAGGATGGCCAGATACCGAGTGTTAAAAATTGGGACTTTTCTTTCAGGGGCATGGTAGTGGTGGAATGGGATAGCAACATATACAAGAAAAAACCCTTAATATTTAGATGTGTGGTCACCTACCACTTGGACCAATGATAAGATCTGGTAGAACCAAAGCCTTCTTTTTCCGCAAATAAAAGCCTGAGTCGTTTGGGCCAAAATGACTTGCGTGACATCATACAACCAGCTACTGATAGAGCTGGGAATAGAAATGAAGTCTCCAAATGCTAGTCTGATGACTTAGCTGCAAAAATGTGCTTTTTTCCCCCAACCTACTATTTTTGACTTGTCTGGCATGCAAAGCACCAGTAACCCTATGAAAGAGCCTGACGAAATGACAGTAGGGAGATAGTCATGGTGTAACTATCTGAGGCTGAGAATAGCAATCAATAATTCCCGAGTCCTGCCTGCTGCTCTGCTAAGAACGTCAGTAGCCTCAGCGAAGACTCAGCATCTTAGCCTAGTTTCCCATTTGTAGTAATACTTAAATACCTTAGAGATTAGCAGTCCATGATCTCTAAAGTGTCAAATATTATTTCTGTATGCCCAAATCTGGGAGTTAGGAAATGTTTAGGTTAACTTGAGACCAACCCCTGGATGCTACACTGAACTGAACCTTGGGCATTTTGCCTCTCCGTGCAAGCTCCCACCCAACAAATTTTGCCACTGCTGCAGTAGAGGATTGCACTGTTGTAATCTACCATTAACTAACTCCCACCTTGCCAAGAAGGCTATGATTTCTTACAGGTTTGCATACCAGCACTACTGGATCACTACCCTTGCTTCTTCCTTAAAACTCTTCTTCCTTTTAAAAGAGGAAAAGCTGAACTGGAGCTGCCTTTTATGAGGCATTGTTCTTGTGACAGCTTTTTCCATCTGTGGGGTCTGTGTCACACCAGCTCTTTTTTCACATGCTGTCTATTCCTGGGAAATATGATCTCTTTGGTTATTTTCTCTGTAACTCTTTGCCCCCAGAAGCATCTTCCCAGTGCAGTGACTACAAATCCTTTACAACACATCCAGCTGCAATATAAATGCTCAAGGACTTGAAGTTGGGACTTAACCTCTTAGTGCATGGGGCATGTTTTTGTCTTTATCAACCCCTCACAAGTGCATTCACATTGCTCTGCTAAAAGGTGCTCAGATGCTACCATGGTATAAGAACCTATATGTAATAGAATCTATTTCTGTGATTCTCATACAGTGGAAACGTTGCCTTCTCCTAAGTCATAGATTCAGATCTGGGCATATATTCCAAAATGCCCTTGAGAGCCCTGACAGAGCAAAGCAGTTCTAGACATGTACAAGTGCCTTCCTGCATAGAGATGATAGAGGAAAAAATGCATGGTAGGAACACTGAAGGATTTACATCTATTAATATATGTATTATATATTTTAATGTGAATATTGCAGTAGTGTCCTGGATGGTGTTCCTGCTGTGGTAGTAGGTGCTGTGCAGAGACATAGAAAAAAAAAAAAAGGAGTCCCTGACCCAAAGCCCTTATAGTGTAATTAAAAGCAAATGCAAGATAGATATAAAACAAACAAAAGATAGAGGTAACAAGGAAGACCTATGAGGAAAGAGTGACAGACTCATATGATTACATTGACTGGCTGTGTGCGCAGCCAGTGGCTTTCAAGAACAATTTTCTACTTTTAAGATACAAAATTATAAAGAATTATAATATTGTTGGCGCTATTATTGTCACCTAGACTCTGATACTTAAGTATCCCAAAGCACTTTCATCATCATCATCATCATCATCATCAACAACCATGGGCTCAGCACCTGTTGGTGTCTGATGCCTCCCTCCCTATTTCTTTCCATCTGTCCCTGCCCAGTGAGGAGTGGCTTAGTTTCTGCAGACTAGCTTCACACTAATCAATGAGATCATCTGCCCATTCTCTGTGGGGTCTACCTCTCCTATTCGAACCATCCATTATGTCAAATACTAGGGTCTTGATTTTGCATTTGTTGTTCATTCCGCGAATATGCCCATAGCTGTAACTTGCATTATATAACCTTCTGCAGTAGGTTCTCTTTCTGCTGTATCTTCCTATATAATTCCTCACTGGTGAGCTTCTGCATCCATCTTATTATCAGGATCTCTTTATAACAACTCCTCTCAAATGCCAATATTCTTCTCTGTAAATCTTTTGTTATCACCCATGTCTCACATCCATACAACATGCTGCTGAATACACACATTTTCAAAACGCCCAGCTTTGTTCCTAAGCTAATTGCTTGGTTTTCCCAGATCTTATCCATCACTTTCAAACTCACTCTTGCTTTCACTATTCTAGTCGCTTAATTAACTGAGTTTTGCAGCATCTTTATGAAATAGATCAGTATCATTATTCAACATTATAGATAGGGAAAGAGAGGTACAGAAGCCTGAGTACTTTAGGAAAGGTCACACAGCAAATAAGTGGCAGAACTAGGAACAGACCTAGGATCTCTGTATTCACAGTCCTATGTTGTAAGCACAAGAGCATATTTCCATTGTTAATGCCACATGGTATTAATTATTATTATCAGCCTTTCAAGAATTTAAACCACGTCTTCAATCAGCAAATGTTCCTTTTAGGTTCTGCCCTTTTTCCTGCAGCCTTCATTTATGCTCAAGTCCAGAACAGCTGAGAAATCCAGAGAGAGGCCAGTACTAAAGGCACACATCAGGCCATGTGACTCAGTCTGCCTGCATCTGCTTCACAGCTGTTAACACCACAGTGCCCTTGTACTTTCAGGCAACCCAAGAGGAGAATGGGTAATGTATCTAGAGACTTATGGACAGTTGTGGCTAGACTCTCCCCATCCTAAACAATCATTAATTTGGCCCTGGAAGGGAGGAAGTGACACAACACAAAGACTAGAACATCACAAGTTTGTGTGCAGGGTTGTGAATAGTTTATATGCTTGTCAAACTGTGCCGTAAACAGTGAACATCTGCAGCCAGCTTTAGTTTAATAGTGAGATCATTGTAATATGAAGGGCAGAAGACTCTTTTTTTCTCCATATGAATATCTACACAAAGCTTCAGTGACTTAAACTGAATCCCTTCTGCTATTGTTCATAGCTTGGGGGAACAAATTAGTGTCACGTCCTCTTAAAGGATTCTGCTTTGTGTCTTAAAGGTGAACATGGCACCGGGACCATCATGAGTTTTCAGTTTCCTGGGGGACCTAAAATTACTAAAACCTGTGGCTAACACAGGGGAAGGGCCCATTAGGGGGCATTTGTTCCATTATTGTTGTTTATTACTTCCTGTCCCTGGGAAGTACTTCAGAAACATAGCCAGGGGGAGTATTTTCTGAACTAGCTCTTCACCTGATGCCCCTTCAAGTGCCATTCACAGACAGAACATATGAAAGTTAGTGAACTGATGATGGGGGCTCTTGGGGTTTGGTGGGAGAGATGGCAAACAGAAATGAAACACCCTGAATCCAAAGACTCCTAAACTTTACAAAATTCAGATCTGGGTCAAGATCAGAATTGTGTACTGCAGGCTCATCCTTACTTTTTAACCTAAGTTGCTGCAAAGACCTAAAGGACAGCCAGAGCTAAACTTAAGGCTATGTCTACATGGTGTTTGACATACACCTGTCATTTCAAAATGGTTTTTGAAATAATGGGCATGCTATTTCAGCATCCCTGTACTCCTCGTTGCAGGAGGAGTAAGGGACGCCTCAATATAGTGCATTATTTCAACATTTGGTGCTGTTTAGACAGCTCCAAATGCCAAAATAGGCTATTGTGAGCTACACTTGAAATAAGCTGTGCAATTTGCATAGCACAAAATGCATAGATTATTTTGAGTTCAGGCTGACGTAGCATCGCCTAAGTGTCCCACCTTGATGTCCCACACTATTTGATGCAAACCTCTCCACAAAAGGCTCAGCTATTTCAGCTTATGTGAAGGCACCTTCTGCAATGTGGTTGCTGTGACCTATGGCTGTAAATGAGAATGTCCCATTTTGCAATGCTGTGGCTGTGTGACTGTGATTTTTGACTTTACTTATTTTGCCCTTGGGAAGTTGAGAAGAGGATTGTCAGAAAAAAAAGAAGTGTAGCGCAGACCCAGCCTGAGTGGGGCAGTATCTGATTTACATCTTAATTGTGAATAGTTTTGTTCTGGCGGCTGATATTTTGGAGATGACCCTCTTTGGAACCATCTGGGCAAAGCCCAGTGAAGTGTGGTTAATGGGGTCACCCCGATGAGACTGATGTTTGCAGCAGTTGGGTAAAAGGGAAATCCAGAGTATAAAGACAGGAGGAATATGTGCTCTTGGCTTGCTGTTGAGGTGACCTTGCTGGGTGCAAGGGTCTGTAACATGTGTTTTGGGTCTTTGATCCTCTTCTAATGAACTGTTGTGGCTTTATATGAGCAGAGCTCAGCAGCAATTCCATTTATCTAGCCAGTGTCAAGCAAAGGTCAGATCCCTGAAGCTGTTCTGGTTATCTGGAAAACCTAGACAGGGAATAGCAACAGTTAGGTTCACACTCACCCACAGCTACCAGCAGGTGGAGAGCAGTTCTGAGCACTACAGTGGTAGTGGAGGAGTTTGCTGCATCAAAGCTACTTCATGGCAGCTGAAAGGCTCTGGGGAGGCCTCCCTGTCCTACCAGTTGAAATCATTACGGCAGAACAGATGGTGGAGCCCTAGATCTGCCTAAGAAACAGGAGCTCTGCTTTGCCTAGATTCCTGGACCCACTAAATGTGAGTGAGGAAGTTGGCAATTCATGAATTGTGAGCGGGAAACTGGGCAGCAGAAGAAAATACTTCAGTCACTCAAGATCGAAGTTGCTTATGGATGATAGGATTAAAAATTAATTACTAGAGGGACTCAAGCTCAGAAAGAAAATCCAACCTGCCTGCCAGCTTCTTCTTTGAGTAAGCCCAGATCCTGATCCAGGCCTAACTGTGTACCCCTCAGCTCTACCCAGCCTCTGTACAATAGAGACAGATAGAACCACTGCATCCCAAGTGTGCGCGTGAACCTTGGTAGGTGTGAATCTGGTGCTGGACTTCTCAGCACAGACCTTTCTCTGATTTTCACAATGACCTCCTTGTAAGTTGGCCACATGCCAACATGAGCAAGGCCGTTGCCTCAGAGGCAGAGCCACTGAGGGCTGATGACAGCTGCAGATTAGGACAGGCCCATCCAAACCACTTGAATGTACAGAAATAACTCCTCATGTCCATTTGGTGACCTGGTGATATGGGGCTTCCTGCACAGCTATAGCTGCTATCCTCTTTGTTATGCTGTGTCCCAGTAGGTTATTATGGAGTAGATGCGTTGCTGGCCTGGAGAGTTTGCTTTTTTTTTTTTTTGAAGTGAATTGAAGTTATTATAAATGATGAATTCTCTGCGGCCTGTTCCATGTCTCACATGAAGCAGTGACAGCCTTGGCCCAGGGAGACAGAGCATCGGGCTGTAAAAGGCGACTGTATCTCTTCCAAACCCAGTTCATTTGCTGCCATCTGCTGTAGAATGGACAGCATAGCACTTCACGTTCAACCAAGCCACACTGACACCCTGCAGCTATCTCAATGGACCTATGAATCAGTGGGCTCTTTACACTCCTTTGACCCTTCTGCCAGCAATAGAAGAACTGGCAGAGGTTGGTGGGGAAGGCTTGGGGGCCGGGAAAGGAGATTTCAAATCAGTCAGATTGTTTTAGAATCAAAGTGTGGGAATCTTCTCTCTCATCATTTAAGACCATATTGTTTAAAGGCAGAGGTTGAACCTCTCTAATCCAGAATGCTCTGATCTGGCAATAGCCATAATCTGGTATGGTTTTAGCTAGCTGGATGATCACTTATCATGGGTGTGGCCAACTTTCCTGTGGTCCCATAAAGTTTGCTTCCAGCCAACAGTCCTGGCTCTCAGTGTTCTGTGCTGTTATTTAGCTGTAATTTACCCCTAAATGTTTTCAAAGATCCCAGTAAGCAGTGGAAGTGTTGGTAATGCTGCTAGACAATATTGACCTCCTATGGTCCAGCAAATTCTCTTGTCTGGCATCAGTCAGGTCCCGAGGGTACTGGATTAGCGATGTTCAACTGTAGAAACAGTTTAAACAAGCAAACATGGTTTGCCGGCTAAAGGGGCAGACTTTGCTCTGCTATATGGTGAAGAGAATATGCCCAAAGCTAGACTGGAGTGAGTGAGTACTCTAGGTCTGTTATTTATTATTTCAGGTTGATATTTTTCTCTCCCTCTCCTTCCTCCTCTCCCCTTTTTAACCCATTGTAATCACTGGATTCTCTCTCTCTCTTTTCTCCTTACTTATTTTAGACTCTTCAAGAAAAAGGGCAGTCATGATAATTGTATAATTTAAGCCCTCAGTGTGGAACCCAAGTGTCTGAGGTGGTGCAAAATTAGGTAGAATAATTCCATGGATGCCTAAAACCCATTTCTTAGGTCATCTGAAATCCATCCATCAGCTGGTTTTCCTTGTGGCACCCCTGCTGGATCCCTTACTATATCCCAAGACACTAATGGCTTTTGTCCTCCCCTCTCACACATACATTACCCTGCTCCAGGCCCTTGTCATGTGCCACCTTTCCTGCACTAGGATTAGATTAGTTACTTTCCTAACTGCTTGGGCCAACTGGGGTTCCACAGGGAAGTCAAGTCCACATTAAGCACCTTATGCTCTATTGCAGCTAAAAAAATATGCAAGGCACTCAGTGTGAGGCCAGGGCTCCTTTGTCAGGTGCACAAGAACTGAGTTTAGGTGCTGGACTGTGGAATTTACGCATGTTTGCTAAGTTTTGGAAGCTAGCAGAGCTTCAATTTATTGGAGACTGAAGTTTTCTCTGTTTTTTCCCCCCCTATCTTTTATTGGAAGTGGAGGGAAGCTCCTGAGAAATACAAAAATGCTCTTGAGATGTAAAGATGAGTTGTTTGCACACTCAAAAATGGAAGCAATTAGAGCCTGTGGATGAAGTGCATAATGGTCTGGCATCCACAGCAAGGAACTGGGAGTGAGGGTATGTGATTTCTGTTACTGGCCCTGCCACTGATCTGCTGTGTGATCTTGGGTAAATCACTTAATCTCTCTGTGCCTTCGTTTCCCCTTCCACATTTTGTTTGTCTTGACTCGATTGTTGATTGGAATTTCCCTGGGGGAGCAGGGCAATGGAGCCCTAATCTTGGCTGTTTTTCATTGTCACTACTTCAATACAAGTAACAAGGAAATAAAACCTTAACTGTGCCTCATGAAACTTCTGGGGCAGACTTTAATTATATGATCACATATTATTCCTCAAATAATACAGATGACTTATCTTTTTTCAAGTGCCATTAGCACCTTAAGTACAGTCAGAACCCCTGAAAATTATTTATATGAAATGCACTGTAGTTATACAATTTATTGCAAATAACACAAAATAACAAGAGAGACAGTGAAAATATGATAGTATATATAAGAAACTTAGAATTAAATAACCACATTAATTTGGACATATATAAGGCTGCTCAGAAGGCTAGGTTCTGTTCTGTGCTGGCTGCCAAAATTGATGCATATGTAATTATAAGCTGGATCATAATATACATAGAGAGGCAAATTTGAGATTTCTGCCCTTTATATTCCCTTGTGTGAATACAGGTGGAGGTGTAAGTTGTTTGGTGGAGCGATCGTGTCTTAGTGTGTGCATGTGCAGGGCGGAACACTGTCCTTGACTGGGGCCTCTCCGTCCTAGAGCAATGCAAATTTACAGGGCATGTATCAAAAGGTTAGGGCCTGTTAGATTTATTAATTTATTTAGGTTGAATTTACACACTCATGCATGTGTGTGCATACACACTTCAAAACCAGAGGAAGAAAGCTTTGTGAAAGGGGAAACAACTGGTTAAAAAAAATACACCAGGCTTTCAGAGCTGCCAGTTGAATTCAGTAACTCCCTAGCAATATTATACACCTTCTGTACAGGGGCAGCAGGTTTGCAAAAATTTTGGTGATGCCCAGAAAGCCCAGGGCCCACACACCTCTTCACTCCAGTTCTGCCCTCCCAACCTGCCTAAGGCTTTGGGAGGGAGTTTGGATGCAACGAGGTGAGAGATGGAGCTCTGTGAGGCTTGGATACAGGTGGAGGTCTGTGATGCAGGTTCTGGGAGGGAGGTTAGAGACTGGGGTGCAGGAAGGGTACCTTGTGCAAACTCTGGGAGGGAGTTTAAGGAATGGGGACAAGAGGGGGCAGGCTCTGGGTGCAAATGTGAGTGTAGGAGGGGGTCTTGGGCAGTATTCCCTCTAAGCTGTGCACTTGTGGGGCCACTCAGGAGAGATTTAAATGCTGCCCAGCTGACTGGCAGAGAACCAACAGCTGGGCTTTTTTTCTCTAGTGGTGGTGCACATTCACACATGCCTTGGTGGACATAATATTTATGTTGCACATGGATGGAAAAGATTAGAAGGAACAGGCTCTGGATGCAGAGTGCACTTGGCAGTAGTGGGGACAGTGGCTGGGGTGCCAGGCTAACCTGGGGATACCTGCCCTTTGGCAATGGCTCCTGGGAAGGTGGGGGTCTCTGAGTGCTGCTGCCTGTACGCACTCCCCTGGTCCCCTTGCTGCTCCCCATGCTCTCCTGGAGTATCGTCCAGCCCCATCTGCTGTCCCAGATTTAAAATGCCCTAAGGGGGCCATGCAGGCAGCAAAGTGGGGTCAGAGTGGCCTCTGGCTGCTAACATGTACATCCCTGCACTTGGGGGAGTGGGGGAGATGCAGATCTCTGTGCCATGCACTACTTCGTGTTCTGCCCCAAAGCCCATGCCATGGGGTCTGTCCTCCAAACCCATATCCTCCTCCCGGGCTCGGCTGCCTGTGTCCTACCCAACTCCCCTCCCCCAACTCTATGGGGTCTGCCCCCAACATCCAAGCAGCCCCTCACTGGAGCCTCACACTGTGGAGTGGGGGATGCGGCTGCCCCTGGTTCATGGTGGGTCAGAGGTGTTTGCTGGGGCAGGGGAGGCTCTGCAGGACACTAACCCAAGAAACCACCTAAGGCAGCAGCTGGTCAGACATAAGACCCCTCCTCTCGTTCCACAGGAAGCCTCCTCCTGGTGGTGGGGGAGCAGTTGTGGGGGCTGCTAATCATGTCATACCGTCCTTCCACTTGCTCATAGGCACAGCAGCCAGAGCCCACCTGCTGTGAGCCTGCTGCCTCCTCCTTTGCAGGTCATTGGCCTCTCTGCAGGACGCAGCTTTCAGACTTGCTGGGTACAGAGGCAGCAGCCGTCCTCAGCAGGGCAAGACCCCTGCAGTCTCCAGATGTTGCTGGAAATGAGCTCCCAGCCACCACTTCACAGTGCTCGAGCACCTGGGGCCCATACAACGCCCTACCTATGCTTTCATATATGATTACCACTTGAAAATGTCCATTGACATATAAAAGGTAACTTGTGTAATTCACTGGGTCCTCAGCAAGTGGGACTGAACCTGGGACCCTAAGGGGCTAAAGCCATGAACCTCCACCCATCAGCTAAAAGCCATCCAGCCCTCCATTAAGGCTGTAACTCACCCTCTCAGTTGTCTCAGTGCTTCTGGGTTACACATGTATACTGAGTTTCCAGCAGCCTCTGTTCTTAAGGTTCAGTCCTTATGAATAAAAACCAGGTCTGAGCATAACAAAAGGAGTGCAGTAATAATGCTTGGGAATTTTGTCATGGCTTGTACTATTAACATTTAGAGACTCATTCATCCTTTTCAAATCAATAAACTTTGAATAATGCACAAGGGCCCTCTAAAACCATATATATTTTTACTATGCTTCCCTCTGAGTTCCAGTGCAGGGCAAGGAAAGGGAGGAATGCCATCTAACTCATTTTCTAACTTCTTTCTGCCCTTTGCCTCATGATTTTTAAATGAGAACTAAGAAGAGAATAAAAAGGGGCAAAATTTGAGGATGCAACAGTTGGTATTTGTGTGCAAACCTCCAAAGAGTGCACCAGAAAAAAGGCTGTTAAGAAACAGTCAACCCTTTAGGGTATGATCAGCCAGTTAAAGTTTATTCTGATGATATAAGGCTTTTATCTGGCATTTCAGTGACTGAGTGTCTGAGTGTCTGATGACAGAGAGTTTTGAATATGGTGGCTTTGGGAAAGGAAAAACAACACCAAAATATTTTCTGTATCACAAAGAGTTCAGCTAAGCATGTATTAAACATAGATGTTTTTCTAAATTGCCCCTAGATATATAGGAACAAATCCTCTGAGAGCAAAAATTGGTGTGCAGGTTGAACCTCTCTAATCCAGAACTTTCTCAGCCAGCAAACTCCATAATCCAACATGATTCTAGTTAGCCAGATGACTGCTTATGATGGGCGTGGCTGGATTTCCTGTGGTCCCATAAAGGTTGTTTACAGCCCCCAGTCCTGGCTCTCAGTGTTCTGAGCTGTTATTTAGCTGTAATTTGTACCTAAATGTCTTCTAACAGCCCAGTAAGCGGTGGAAGTGTTAGTAATGTGCTAGAAAATATTGACCTCCCATAATTGGGCAAATTCTCTTGTCCAGCACTGTTCGGGTCTCAAGGGTGCTGAAGGATAGAGGTGCAAGCTGTAGCTCCAATCATATCTTGAGGACTGAGCTCCAGTGGAGCTATGTCAAATTAGATGAACATTTCACCCTCAGTTACTGTTGCTCTAGGTGGAACACGTGCTTCACCTGCACTCTTAGGAGAGGAGGATAGTGCAAGCCGGCCTGAGGTGAGCTGTCACCTGGAAGTCTTTGGGGGTGACTCAGGTGACTAAGGACTACTTGTACAAATAAAGGTTGTATGGGTGAGATTTCTGTGGGGTGCCAGACAACATACGAAGTGTCACTTTGGCTGCTGTGACAATCAGAGAGTCATATCAAAAGGAAACTGATGGGCTGATTTAAAGAACCTTGTGAAAACAGGGTCATAGTACAGGGTCGGACACCCTCAACATTTCAGTGAGAAATGAAAACTTTGTTCAGATTAATTTCTCCCCCAGTATTTTCCCCATTGTTTGTCTCTCTCTGTAAATATCCTCTGGCCTGATAACACTTTTAATTCAGCAGATGAACTTAACAAAAATAAAATAAAATAACATATTATCCTTCACATTGTACCCTGACTACCACTAAGGCCAGGAAGGAATCCTTCCACCCATGTTCAGCACTGAGCAATTGGCCACGCACATTGTCGTTATTTCATCTGAAGTATCATGTGTTGGCCACTGAGAGGGAGGTAGAGCAGTTAATGGAGCAGTTAACGGTGACAAAACTCCTGTTCCAATATAAAGTGAACAGTAACCTTCTTTGTGCTATATTTTTGGGTCTCATATGCTAGTGACATTAGGACACATTTTTGGCATTAGGACCAGCACAGGGCTTGGTTTCAGGCGTTTATTTCTGCAGCCATGAGTTCTGAAACACATGCAAAACCCTGAAGTAACCTTGTAAAACACATGAACCAGAAAACTCTGATAATTTCCCCTGCAACTTCTTACATTGATGTTCTTCCTTCTGGATGGCGATGCTGCATAGGACGTTATTTTACTTAGCTCCCTTGCATTTAGTCTATTGCTGTTGGATTTTCTCTTGTAATTTGGTTGCTGCTCGTTCTTAGAAATTATAATCTGCTGGTGACAAGACTTCCCATGCACATGAACAACAGCAAAACTGCTGACATCAGACTTTTGATCCCATGCTTTTTTACTGGCATCTGGTTGCAAATAGGCAGCAATAACATAAATAGATGTAACATATACCTAGTATTTTACATTGTATGCATCATTGTCTTTACTACTACTGTTACTACTGTGTGAGCATAACAGTGCATCCAATTCAACATTGCCCTGCACTATTCCCAACAGTAAAGGCTGGACTCTGACTTTCTGAAGCAGAGTTTTATTAATAGTTGGGAGTGGGTCTGTGAGGGTTCGCATCTGAAACCAGGTCTATACTAGGCATTAAAGTCAATTGTAGATAAGAAACTCTAGCTATGGCAATTGTGTAGCTAGAATTGACGTACCTACACTCGACTTGCCTGGCCATCCTCACTGAGAGAGGTCAATGGGAGAAACTGTCCCATAAACCTCCCTTACTCCTTGCGATATTGATGAGTACAGGGGTCAACTGGTGATCCCAGATAGTTTGATTTCATGTGTCCCTACCAGGTGCACAAAATCAAACACTGGAAAATCGATCTTCCACATAATGTAAACACATCCTGAGTGGTAGTGGCTCTAAGAATTGTGTCAGCAGAGACTAGCAGCAGGCAAAATGGCTCCAGCGTGTGGAGGGGCCATGCCTGGATGTGTCAACTGCTACACCTTGAAAATGGGGCAATGTCTACACCCACTTGGATCAACCCTTGAGCACTAGTGGGACCCCCTGTGCCCCTGGGGGTGTTGTGTGCCACTGGCTCAACAAGCCTGTCCCCACCATACCTCCCTCTGGTGGTGCAATATGCCTCATTCTGGCTCCTGCTTTGTGGGGAAGAGGGGAATTTTTTCAGCATCAACGATGGTAATGTCATAAACAACAAGAAGTCTTGTAGCACCTTGTAGACTAACAAATATTTTGGAGCATAAGCTTTCTTTGGCAAAGACCTGCTTCGTCAGATGCATGAGTGGGAGCGAGGGGGTTCCAGAGGAGGATTTAAAGAGGGAGTCTCAGTCAAGGGGAGGGCCAGAGCTGATGAGGTCTATTAGTCCGGATGGATGTGGCCCATTATCAGCAGTTAATGTGGAGTTGTGAGCATCAAGAGAGGAGAAATCAAGTCAGTTCAGTCAGGGGGGATGTGACCCATTATCAGTAGTTGATGTGGAGGTGTGAACATCAAGAGTGCAGAAACTGTTTTTGTAATGGGACAACCACTCCCAGACGCTCTTCAATCCTTGGTTGATGGAGCCAAATTTGCAAATGCATTGCAGCTCTGAAATTTCATGATCTTTGCCCATGAAACCTTATGCTCCAAAATATCTGTTAGTCTATAAGGTGCCACAGGACTTGTTGTTTTTGAAGACACAGATTAACTTGGCTACCTCTCTGGTAATAAGTATCAGAGAAGTAGCCATCTGATGAAGCAGGTCTTTGCCCATGAAAGCTTATGCTCCAAAATATCTGTTAGTCCTTAAGGTTCCACAGGACTTCTTGTTTCTCTCTAATAATGTTATATGCACCCAGCATTGTAACTGCCTGAGTTAGCACCAGCCTGTGCTGGGAAGAAGAGAATCAACTTTGAGTGGCTCGTAAAGTGGTTTTTACTTGATTTTCCTCTGTATCACCCCTGCTAGGCTTGGAGCTGGATGGTTGCAGGTTGGGTAAGTGAGGAGTTTTTTTGGGATGCAAACCAAACAGAACTGACACATACAGGGGACATCGGTATGTATGTATCTTACCAGCCTCTTGGTGCAAAAGTCGTGCCTGGTTGCTTACCACCTCCCCCACCCCGCACAGCTATTGGTTCATAGGCTCTCACCTCTTCTCTTTACTTATTGCAATCTTTTCTCTGGCATTCCTCAACCTACAGCTGCTAAAATCATCTTCCTAATGTTCCGTTCTGACCACGTCATCCTTGTCTAGCCCCTTCCAGTCTTCCACTGCCATCCCCTGTCTAGTGCATCAAATACAAGAATCTGATCATTATCTCTAAAGCCCTTCACAACTCCATTTTTTTCCATCTATGTGAAGAATAAATTTGGTTATGTGCGCTGAGGCAAGTGTGGATGTGCACCACTAGTAGAAATACATTCTGCCTCCTGTGGGAGGCTGGGGGTGCTCTGATAATCATCTGGGCAGCACCTGAATCTCTCCTGGGTGGCTGCCCAAGTGCTCAGTTTATAGGGAACATTGTCCCAACTTACCTCCCAAGCACTTCTCCCATGCCCTGGTATCTTATTGCATCGCTCTGCCAACACAGGAGCAGCTTCGGCTACCATGAGCTTATTGGTAAAGCCTCGGCTCTCTTCCCAATCCCTTCTCAAACCATCTCCTGAGAAACTGGCAGGAAATGTTCACTGTGAGTAGCATGTAAATGGCAGTATGGACTTCTGAGATTTAGCTTATGCATCTACACCCACTTGTTGTGTCTTGTCTTAAATGGGGTCCTGATTTAGTCATCATTCACATGCATGAGTAACATTTCTCAGCTGTATAAGTGCTGGCTGGATTGGGGCCTCAGAATGTAAGCCTCTTTGAGAACGAACTGTATATCATTCTGGGTTTGTATAGCACAAGGGGGGCTCCAATTGCGACTGCTATTGGTACCACATCCACATTGTAATTGGCAATAAGAAAATGGGCTAAGCTTGCTGGTTTTTTACTCAGTAGCTAGTGTCCATTTTTATAAAAAGAGAAAAGCGGTAAACCCTGAAATAGACAGAATTGGGTGAATTCCAGTGAATGGCACAGTTTTGTTTTCCTAGCTTTGAAATGCAAACTAGCATCCTCTGTCTCTTCCCCTTTATTATATTTAGTTACAGAAATAAGACATAAGATTATGCATAGATATAATTGGCAAGGTGCAGACCAGATGGTCCCTGCAGCTGCCCTGACTTAGGGTGCCCAGCATCACTGAGGGGCAGGCCAAGTACACCTGCCCCTAGCAGCTTTCAGCTTATGAACATCCTATACTGTTTAATTACAACGAACTGAAGTGTAAGTGATGGCTCCAGTGGATTTGTTAAATATGCATTGTGTTTTTGCTTTCTGTTTCATACTTTTGCTCTAATTATCTCTCTTTTGATTAATATGCTACGAGCAGGAGGCCACTCAGCTTCCTCTTGCCTTCTTTTGCTGCCTTAGTTTCACAGAGGATTGGTACCAACATGTTCGAAAGCAGACACCAAACTTGCTTTGTTGTGCAGCAAAGGCACAAGAATGATGCATCTCCCAGGAGGATGATCACAAGAGAAACTGCCAGAGTAGGAACCTGGATCTCGAAGGCTCGAGGGGTTAGGTAAGGTGGAGAGGAGTGATGCTGACCTCTGCCATTAACATTGCTTACATTGTTACTGAGCCCGAGCAGCTTTAATGCTCATGCCAAGGAGCTGTGCTTTGTTTGGCTGATTTAGCTGTATTTCCAGCCATGTCCCTGTATCCCTTGCTATGCTTCTGAGTCCCTGCTGTGCTGCTGGCAGTGACATTTTTAGGGTACCTTTGTCTCCCCTCAGTTCAGCAGTAAATGGATAGATGATCTGCTCAGAGCAGGTTTGTTGATTTTTAGTGGCTTTATGATAGTTTTTTTTCTAGCCTACATTGCTAAATAGAAAGAACATGGGCCCCAGACTGCCACCGTCATGTGCCTCATGTTCCTTTTGATGTCACTGAGCCAATAGTAGGGGTGGGCAACCTGTGGCTCATGGGCTGCATTCATCCCACTGGAAATCCACCTGCAAGCCATGCACCCCTTTTCTAGTCCTCCCCTACACATGCTTCTTGCACATTGGGGAACCAGGGCCCCTCATTCCCTACTGTCCCCACTCCTCGCCAGCACTTTTGCAGCTCCATGAATCAGCTGATTTGCATTTGGAAGGATTTTGGAGGAACACGAAGAAAGATTTCTTAAAGTGTTTGACAGCTTGGAGGCCTGCGGATTGAAGCTTTCCATTGATAAGTGCCAGTTCTGCAGAACATCAGTGAAGTATGTGGGTCACATTGTGTATCAAGAAGATGTGAGTAATGATCTGGATTAAATGGAAGCACTCACTACACATACACATCCAGGGTTTCACCACGCTTCCAGCTAGCTGTGAAGGATACATTCCTTCAGATGCTGCTTACACAAGTGGCTCGGAGAGGATGGTGCTGTCCTTGTTCCTGCCAGCACTTTGCTCTTTGAGGTGCCTGCATCTCGCTGGCAGTCATTATCACAGACAGTAGCTTCACATTCCCACTCAGAGCACACGTGTAAGTAGGAAACAAGGATGCTCACAGTGCTATGGAGGAGAACAGCTCCTGGATTTTTATGTTCCTCTTCTGAGGCAGCCTCCTTTT
Source organism: Carettochelys insculpta (assembly GCF_033958435.1). NCBI lineage: Eukaryota > Metazoa > Chordata > Testudines > Carettochelyidae > Carettochelys > Carettochelys insculpta. The sequence continues at coordinate 32,904,287 of NC_134148.1, forward strand.
GAGTGGCATTAAAGTGGAGTTATAAGGGCATCACGGGGACAGCCCAAGAACTGGCTTCAGGAAAATATCTATTACAAAAAGTGCTGCATTTTCTATGTGTGACTCATGCAGGGTTCAGTAGATCTGACACACAAACAAAATTAATCTGCTTTGAAGAATGAATGCACCAGGGAAGTCAGAGGCATAGTGACACGTGAACAGAATGACCCTCAGTGGGACTGTGACAGATTGGCTTGCATAACATTACTCTCAAGTCTAAAGGCCTCGCGACCTAACCTTTTGCTTATAATAGTAATAATCATCAGTTGACTTCTAAAGTGCCCCATCTCCAAAGCGATTAGTGACTGCACAATGTAAAAAAATGCAATTAAACTAATACATTGCACACGGGGGAATAAAACAAAACTTCACATTCAAAAATAAGGCTTGGTTCTAAAGGAGAGCAGAAACTTGCATAGGCCCAATGAGCCTGGGGCTCAAAACACCTGGTCACAGAAACTGCTCGATAGACCAGTTGTAACATCCTGAGCATTTTTTTTTTGGAAAATTGGTGCCTGAGATTCAAAACAGATGAAACAAATAGAATGAGGCAGCTGCAAAAGAGAGAGAGAAAAACAATAAAAGAGGGGGGAGGGGCAAGGATTGACGGGAAGGGGCTGGGAGAGATCAAATTAATAATACCTGCACTTATCTTCAGTTGCTTTCAGAGCACTTCATAGAGCAGGGCAGTCTCATCAACCCAATGTCACAGATGGGAGACTGAGATGAAGTGACTGTCTCCAGGTTATGCAGCTAGGTCAGGGGCTGGCCCCACTCTCCTGTGTTGCAGCCCACCAGGCCACGCTGTCTGAGGCAATAGGGAGTGGTGGTTTTTTAGGCATGTCTTTAAAACTAAGGCTGTCTGGTGAAACCAGTCTGTGTGTACCGCTCAAGAGGTCTGTCTCCTTGCAAGCTCATGTGCTGTGAGCAGTCCATGGTCTCCCCCTGGCTCTGACTGGGGACAGGCAGTTCCTTCTGCACACCCAGGAGCTAGCAGGGAGCCAATGTGCATTATTCCTCCATAAAAACCTTTCCTTCTGCTACCTGACACTGGACCTGTGGTGGATCTCTTTCTACAAGAGGATGGGCGGGGCAGAGATCAAGGGGGAAGTGAGTTCCACACACTGGCACGTGCCTGAGCTCCTCCTGAGCTAAGATGTAATAATGGGGTCCTAGGTGGCAGGTGGCGGTGGAGCAAACATCCCTCTGCTGATGAGATCTAGGAAGCCGCTATTGGTAGTGGGTTCAAGTGCTGCACAGTGGCCTGAGAAGTTTAGTTCTGGGTGCAAAGTGTAGAATTTCATTGTAGACAAGCTGGAGGTTTTCTCCTGAGCTTACATGGACATTGGATGTATGAGCTAGATGGAGAACAGGTGAAGGCAGACTTCCCCCCTAATGATGGACCACAGCTGTTCCAGGTGTCATTCCCCCTGGCGGAGCTCCAGGGTCAGCCCCTCCTACAGTGACCATTTGGAAGGTCTTTGCCAAATTGCTCCTCTAAACCGAGAGCAATACAGTGCAGCTGTCCTTGCCCACGTGCCCCAAGTGAGGACTGTTCTGTGCCGTGTTCCCCAACAACAGAGCAGGGTGATGCCCCATGTCTGTCCCTTCTCCAGTCTCCTTATCATTGTCTCTACCCCAGCTCCCCTCATCCATATTTCTCTTCTCTTCCCTTTCACAAGGGGAAAGCACTTGTCTTCTGTGGGCCTAGATTCCTATGGCACAACATCATTCAGCCATCCAGACTCGCTGCTGCCTCTGCTCTGGGACGGGCTCCTGGCTGGCTGGAGGTAGAAGGGGCTTTCAGCTGGACCGCTTACTCAGGCAGTCTAGCAACTCCTAACGCATGGCACACAAAACTGTGACTTGGGCATAGAGCCACTCTTGGAAAGATGGCTGCAGATGTGGTGGTGGCCAGGAGTACCAGCCGTGTGGAGGTGGGGGAAAATAATAATGTGGTTGCTCAAATAAAGGAGGAAGGAAACAGCCTGGATCCCAGTTAAGTCTAGAGACAAAATATATGCTTGCATTATAATAGTAAACATATTCCCCTGTGTAGCTGAGAGCTCTCTTGGAAAAGCTTTAATGTTCATTCAGTGGACTGGTTACTTTATTACCATGATTAAATTACACAAGCTTTTCCTTTCTGTCTCTGCCTGCCCTGCAATCTCTCTCTCCCTCTCTCATTCTCTCTCTCTCTCTCTGCCTTTGCACACTCCCTCCCTTCTCCCTCTGTCTTTTTTGCTGTGGGGGCAGTGATGCAGGTATGACATACAGCAGCCCTGTTCTCTCTCCGCTGGGATCCCCTCTGGTGCATCATTAGCATGCACTGGCTGGCTGGACTGCATCATTGTTACAGGAGATTCCAGTGCAGTGAATCCTTCTTTCCTAGAACTCCGGAGCTGAACTGAGCACAGAGAAGCGGCAGAAGCAAATAACTTCACATTACAGGTAAGGGCCAGTCCTTTCTCCTGCTCTGGCGGAAGAGGCAACAGACATTTTACAGGGAAAGCTAATGGGTGGCGGGAGCTCAGTTCCCAACATTAGTTAACTGTGTGCCCGGCTAATGTCCGAGTGCTGTAAAGAAATAGGGAAAATAAAATACAACAAGAAAAACATCTCTGAAAATAGGGAGGCTCAAGGGCACCAGCTCAGATGCCTGGCTGGGATGAAGTAAGAGGAATTGTAGGGTACTTTTTTATTTTACCTAGTTCAGCAGTGTCAGCGGAATAAAGACCAAAACAACAATTCAGATTAACGCTGTTTCCATCCCTGGCTCTGATTATTCTTGTCCAAGAGCAGTAATGAGCTGCAGTTTGTAGTTTTATGTAGGCTGAAGCTGCTTAGGCTGAAGCAAGACAGGGTTATTTGAGGGGTACAGTTGGAATAGATGTTGATGGTGTATGTCTAGGGAAAGAAGGCAGTGGCGGGCTGTGGGGGTGTGCATGGGTAGGTGTATATTTAAGTGGGAGTATGTTAAGTATGCTTCGGTGAGGGGAAGTACAGATGTGTTTGCCTCTGGATGAGTTTTGTGTGGATGTGTAGGATCACCACCTCCCCCACTCAGGAACAACACAGCAAACATGTATGTCAATTATCCTTTTAAAATAATCCTTCCTACCTCAGGATATCATAAATGTAGCTCTAGCTAGAATCAGCAGCTGACCGCCTCTGTCAGCAGAGAATAAAGGCAGCTGCTGAGAGCCAGGTAAGGATTTTCAGTGTGAACTGTGGCCGTAATATATTTTGGTTTCTCTGACATGCCTGATCTAGTTGCACAAATCTGTGCCTGTGTGTTTCTGTGTGCACCTGAGTGTGTGTGTTCATGTGTCTGTCTGGGCACAGGGGCTGTTCAGCAGAGATTTTCATTACAGATGGAGGCGTCAGTAATACATCCCATTATACTCAGATCCCATCAAAACCATAGGTATGCACTGGATCCATCAATAGGCTCTGGGATCTGTCTGCCTATGGCTCTGTCCAAAGGAACAGAGTTAGGAGTGGAGTGGGGAGTATGAGAACTGGGCTAGAGTGCTTCTCCTGTTTGGCAAGGGGAACCCCAGGTGGTTTTGGATCAGATGCTTTGCACATGACACCTGAATAAGTGGGCTGTGAGGGCTCTCTTCCCATGGAAAGCTTAGGCAGAAATGAAAGACTGGTAGGGAGTGAGTGATGTTCCTGGGAAGGGTTTATAATTGCTGCAAGCCGCTGCTCTCCAGGCTCCTATTTCCTCTCATCTGCAGGAGCCAAGAGAATACGTTAATCCCATTGTTTGGCTCATCAGATCAATGTATAATAGTGTTGCCTTGTTCACCTCCAGGTAGTCTCGCTCCTTAGCTGGCAATTAGCTCAATCACTTCTGCAAGAACTGCACATCAGGCTGCCATCTTATCCTATCAGTCCCCTGTGGTCATAGCTAGGTTGCCCGCTCCCAGAGGCCAGAGCACTGAGGAGAGGAGACCACCTACAGCTTCTTCCAGAACTGTCTGTTGGGAGGAGCAGGGTTGTTCTCTACCCTCCAGTAGAAGAGGGAAAATATTTGCCCCCAGGCTCACAAAGCTGTGAATCTTCTACAGTCCTGGAGCATTTACAGACAGATCCCATGCTTCCCCTGCTCTGGGGCCCCGATCACCCTCCTTGCCAGGTCAGTTCTTAAAGTCCCAGCTGTTCAATGAGGCAACCCAAACAACACCTGCATCCTAGGCTCTCAATTTCCTGGGTTCCTGGTGGTACAGGAAACTCAGGTGGGCTTTGGGTTCTGGTGAGCAAAGGGCCATTGAGATGTGTCACTCTGTGCCCCAGGCACGCTGTGTGCAGGTCATGTGGACCTACAGGAATGGATGAAAGACTCCTACAGAGTTCACTGCATGGGGCAAGGGCATTTGAACATATATTTGCAAAGGTATTTGAACATATCACCAGCCTTGTGATGCAGGGATTTGTGCACCTGCCTTTCTAGCATCCCTTGCCTGCATCCTGTGATGTGCTGAGCCTCTTCAGCTCCTGTTGAGGTTAACAGGGGCAGAGACTATCCAGCAATTTGCAGGTATTGCTCAGCCACTCACAATGTTCTGTGTCAAGCGTCTGGTCCTGCCCTCCAGTAAGGTGTCGGGCTTGTTTTCCACAGAGAATTTGAGGGGCCTTTCAGCCAGCAGGCTGGGAGGAGATGCTGGAGACTCAGTTGCAGCTCTCCAGGGCTCTGACCGCAAAAGCGCTTCTCAGAAGTATTACTTGGACCTCCCATTCTCTTTTAAAAATAGCAGACCAGGCTAGATATCAGCCTCCTTCTTGTAGCCACATTGGGCCAGGCTTGTGCAGAAAAGTTAGAAAGACCTGTGCTTGATTTTCCGAAAGGACTGTGCAAACACTTACTGTGGGTGTACTGGAAATGGTAGCAGAGTGTCATTGATGTTCAACCAGAAAGCCACCAGGCAGTAAGGTGCTCTGGTTTGCCTTTAAGCTCCCTTAATTGGCATGGCCCTGACTCAAGAAAGTGACTTATTTGCCTCCTTCTGTGGTCTGTGACATACTGCAGTACTGAGCCAACATAAGACAGATCTTCATTCAGGGATGAGGTCTGGAGAGGTGGGACACCCTTTCATCAATTCTTCCAGCAGGCTGTGATTTTGTATTGCCATGCCCACTTGTAAGTGCACCCTCAAAAGCCACCCGTCCCATGTGTGCAAATGGACACAGAGCTTATGTGTACGCCTGACTGTTAGTTTGCATAAAATGTGAGTGTACACACTTTAGGGAGTGCAATAAGCTAATTGGACAAATGTGAGTGCACAACAGGCTCTGGTGAGAATAAGCGTCCGTGTTGGGGCCTTTATCATGCTGTGGTTGTAAGCACATGTGAGCTCAGACCTGGTCCTTGCTTGAATGGGGGGACTACCAGCAACTGCTGGTAGTAAGCCTCACCCTTGCTGACTGAGCTAACCTTGTTATCCCCACCCTTGCTCTGGCTTATTTATACCTGGCCCTGCAGATTTCCAATACCAGCGTCTGATGAAGTGAGTCTGTGCTCACGAAAGCTCATGCTCAAAACTTTTGTGTTCGTCTATAAGGTGCCACAGGACCCTTCGTTGCTGTTAGGAGAAGGGAGGCACACAGGTTTGGAGGTACATGTTCACCTCATGTACATGGTGAGACAAGAATAGAACATAAGAGCTAGAGTCTGGTGGATGGGTGGAAGAGGTAAGGACATTTTAAACGCTCATTTCCTGTATGATTTTTGGGAATCCTCCCACACCATATAGCAAACCATAGGGCAAAATCCCACCTCCGAGCAATGGGTATCTTCAGCACAGGCTGGAGGGGTTGTCTCTTATTTGATGCACTATATCTAGTGCCGCTATTTAAGCTTCCCTCATTCTCCCGCCTAAGTGCCAAGAGACACAGACTCTGCCTCACTTCGCAAGTGCTGGCACAGAATAGTTTTCTGGCTGCAGTACAAAAACCTGGGACTGCTAACAGTCCTGACAGGGGAAGCCCAGGACTCTGCCTGGAGGATGCCCCTTCTTGTCTTGTCAATTCCCCAAATTAATTTTCCGGATCAGCAGCTGAACCTTTGTAAAAGGTCTCATCTGAAAAGATTATAGAATTACTCTCATGCTAATGAGCAGTTTAATGTTATGGCAGCTTAAAGTCCTGCAAGTGAAAAGGAGCCTCGGCGGTAAAATAAAGATACCACGAGAATATGGACGGGGTGGTGGATAGGGGAGCATCTGAGCAGAAGGGCTACATGAACAGCTTGTGAGGGGAATGATTGGGGGTCTGCACAAGTGAAAAGGTTAGGAACCACAGTTTTGGACCATAATTATGGACTCCATATACGCACCATAAGGCCTCAATAACCATCACATGGCCTAGTGCATTGCTTTCTCAGGAGGAGTGTATATGTGGGGGGATTTCACTGCATCGGTGTTACTTGCGTTGGGACCTGGTTCTGCTCTTTCTGATGCTGGTTTTATTACAGTGTCAATCCCCTGGCTCCTGTGTGGTTCTCCTGATTTACTCTGGGGCAAGTGAAACCAGAATCAGCCCTCTGGGACTAGATGGGGAGTCAGGTGGGAGGTGGGTGGGGGCGGAATATTGCCGTGCGAGATGAGAGGAAATGAAAAGGAAGGGCTTGTCTATATTTAGGTGAGGGCTCTGTTCAGAGTGGGTAATCCTCTTTCCATGAATTATCCAGCCTGGGGATTAGACTGCTTTAAACTCCTTGACAAGGCCTCCCACACTGCAGGAGGCCACCGTGGAACAGACTGGCTTGATGAACACATGGTGGGCAACGGATGGATGGAGGAAGGTGGAGGGAAGGCTGCGGCTAGCAGGCTTGTGCATCCTTCCCAGGGGTTGCCTGGGCCCAAATGCACAGTGAGACAGGTGTGATGGATGATGCTACAGGGAATGCCAAAGGGTGACCATTTAGAACGAATGAGGACCTTTCTAAATGATTGCGAAGCTGCGTGTGGCAACAGATAAAGGGAGGGATGACAGCAGCCCTTTTCCAATGCACAGTGTTCCTGTTTCTCTGTCAGGTGCCATTTCTTCTGGCGAGAGGAGGGAAAGCTTCCTGAGCTGCTTATCAGGCACATGGTTCTCCATCTGGAAGCTGTTCCTGACCTTCCTTGCTCTGCCAGCATCTGACCTCCTTTGGCTGCCCATAGAAACCTGCCTATAGCCATGTTCTGTCCCATCTGCCTTGAGTGGGAAGGAATGAATATGAAATAGTGGGCCTGGCAGCCAGGGGCAGGAAGGCGATACTGCCAGGAAAAGATGGAGTTGGAAGGGCTGGATGTGGTGTCCCAAGGACTGACTGGCACTAAGGAAAGAAAATCTTTCTCGCCCCAAGTTGTGTGATGGGTTCTGGTGCCATGAGCTGGCAGGTTTCAGCCCGGTGCCTAGTAAACAAATGTCAACATACAAAAATAAAGTCGCTTGTTGGCTTTCTCGCCATGACGATTGAATGTGCTATTGAGAATAAACTCCATTCTCCTCTAAGTTTGGGCCTCTTGGTCAGAGCTGGGTGTGTGTGACAGTCAGGGGTACACTGATATTTCCTGGGTTGTGTGTCCTAACCCAGGGCTATCCTTCTGGCAGCACTATACTCATTTAAGAGTGAGACCCATTTCTGATGCAGTAACATGCTGCTCTTTGGAAGACTCAAGAGGCTCTTATTAGTTTTCCTGGGATTTTGTTATTTCTCCCTCTGCCTGCTCCCCTGCCCACACCAGCTGTGAGAGTTCACTTTACACCCCTCTGCCACAATATTTTATCTATTTACTAGGGGCTGTGCCCCCTGCCTGCTACACTCTCCAACCCCTCTCTCTTCCCTGGGGGCCAGGGAGCCATGCAGCTAGCCCTGGCCTTCCTGGGGGGGTTGGTATCCACCCTTCCCTCCCCTGTCCTGGTCTACGTACTGCCCAGAAAGGCTAGGGGAAGTTGCTGTGGGTGGCTGCAGCAGGAAGGTAAGAGACATGGGATGGAGCTGGGTCTTCTCTGTCTGTGGATGAGGGGAGGAGCTGGGAGAAGCTGCTTGGTTCTGAGAGGCACCTTTCCTCCCTGCTGTGGCCTGGCAATGGCGGCTGCTCCCAGCTCCTCCACTCCCAGGCGAGTCTCAGGGCTGATGATTGGTAGAGGGGCCAGGGTGAGGGAGAGTGGAGGTGGGTAGAGGGGCCTTCCCAGAGGATGGGGAGCTGTGTGGCCAGTCCCAGGCTTCCAAAGGTTTGGGGAGCCAGGCAGCTAGCCCCAGCCTTCTAGAGGCTTCCACCGACCTCAGCCTTTGTCCCTGTCCCCCTGGCTCCCAACCCCTCTCCCTGCCATGCATTTACATGATGATGTTATTCTGTTGCCCAGGGGGAAGTTTAGTTTTTTATATATAGAGAGAGTCTGCCTCTCCTTTCACTCAGAAAAAGCTAGATGTGTTTGTTCCCCTTGTTTCCCTTTGCACTCGCACTCCTGGCTGCTGAGGTTGCTGCTGTGTCCAGTTTCAGACAGGAGTGAATTCTGAGGGCAATGCAAGACATCTGAAAGCTGGCTCTTATCAGGTGCTGGAGTGACAGGCTTTGAGTGCAGTTGCTGTCCCACAAACGCATCCTGAGAAATCCAGGGCCTGAGGTGGCCTCAGCTGCATCAATGTTACATTGTGGTGAATGGAATTGATCATTTCATGCAGCCATGGATCCTATCAAGGGCCACCATTTTTCAGGCATTTAAATTGGATTTAACAGTTTCTCAGCTGTTTGCTTTACTTCTTCCAAAACTTAAATCTGGCAGTTTGGTCCTATTATATGTTCCCTTCCCAAAATTAAGGCAAACTTTGTGTCCTATTGCAGCACTTGGTATTTTGGCGCAACACTTACTGAAGTCATCTGGGTGATGCCATTTAAATCACTTCTTTGAGTTTAATTAGAGTAAGGAATCTCATGATTGGCCTCATAAGTAGCTGTTGGAAGGGAAATGGTTGTTTAACTCTCCTCTGGGAGCTGGCTAGGAACATCAGTGCTTGCTTTACGTTGACTGACAGGTAGAGTCAGTACCACCAATTGTTGCTTTTTTGTGCTAGAACTAGAATTAAAAGAGAAAGCCCCACTGGAGCAGAGAGAAGAAAAGGCCACTGAGTGCAAATAGTCCCTGCTTTTACTATCAGCTATTGTCTTTTTTCCCTTTGTGTTGAGCATTATCAAGTTCCAGTTTAAGTCAACACATCTGTCACGTTAGCATCTCTGGCTGCCTGGCTCCCTCCCTCCCACTCTGTCCGCAGCCTCTCTAGCCTCCTTCTGCTTTGTTGTTGGTGTGTGTGTTTCGAGGTGGCTGATGGACTTGTTCACTGCTGGTGCCTGGGGCCCATTTGCTGTGGGATGATCAGCTTGGCTTGCAGAGCATTTATTCCTAATCCCCAGCTTGTGACAGCCTAGTGGCAAAGACAACTCTTTCAGGAGCTGCTGTGGGTGACAGCCGTAGAGGAAATGATTAGGAAATGGCTGGTGATTCTGGGATGAGACACTTCCTAATTCTGGTAAGAGCTGCTTTTCCATTTGGTCCCTTTTCTGGGCATTTGGTTAAAGTTATTTAGGATGAGGGTGAAGGGGATAAAGGGCAGAGAGAGGAAGAAGTCGTGAAAGAAATGGACAAATAACAGAGTCGATGCAATTTAGATGGTAGCCTTTCTGATAGCAAATGTTCATCAGAGCAATTTATTTATCACCAGTGAATGGCTGCAGGCTAGTCAGCTCAGATGGTGATGAAGGTAGTTGAAGTACCAAGCCAGGTACTAGGACAGTAGCTAGCATTATGTTTTTCCCTCTGTGGCTCTTTCTATGTGCATTTCCTGTTAGCTCTGGTTAAGATAGATCCCACAGCCAGTCCTAAAAGGCACTCTGTCATGCACTTCTGTGGGTGTAGCTTGTGTAAAGCCCCTGTTTCTATCCACTGCCTTTCACAGCACTGGCTTTGGAAGGTCATTCATGAATATTTGTGTCTCAGCTTTCCTGAGTGCTAAGTTTTCTCTTGATCAGCAAACTCTAACTGTCTTATTCTCAGGAATGGGTCTCTCCAGTACGGCATGTATTAAAAATACATAGAGAAGCCTCAAGGAACTTGCAGACAAAAATGAGAGTCTAGTCCAGTGTTTCTCAAACTGATTTGGCCGCAGAATACTTTTGGGCTTTGAATATACTGATGGAACAGATGCATACTGGTTGGAGGTGGGGAAAGTATGGAGGGTTTCATGTAAAAAAATTACCACACGTAATGCTCAAAAGTTGATTTAAAAGAGTTGCTTTTTGATGTCTTTTATTTTGCAAAGAACAAAAAATAGCAAGAGAAAATCATCTGAATGAACAACTAGTGTCCTGACAGGAGGACAGTTAGCTACCCTATAATTTAGTATAAAATTAAAAATTAAGTACAAATCCAAAACAAAACATCAATATAACAACCAAAAGAAGGATGATTAGTGCTGTTCTTTTGCATAAGAATAGAAAGAACAACATTGCTTAAAAAGGACTGTCCTTCCTTAAAGCCTAAAAAACACTTACAAAAAAAGAAATGAAAAACAAATTAGATATGTAAAAATAGTTTAAATTTGTGTTTTTGTAAATTAGTTATTTTAACAGAAAACTACTGGAAAGTAAAAATAATTAGCATTTGACAGTTTTTTAATGGAAAGAGTGTTTTTGCATCTTTTCATGACAAATCTGCTTAGTATTAGCAATGATGCTGGAGAGTTAGCACCATGTGATTTCTCTGAACACAACTCATGATGAAACTATTCAAATCGACTCTGATTGTTTTGGCATAAGCCGGATAATAACTATACTATTATGAATGTGTTATCAATATTAATATACCTACAATCAAAATGCTATTAAAATGGCTTAGTATTTTGATATACACATAATTTCATATTTAATATTCTGGAAGGAAAATATCGCTAGTATCAAAATCTTTTCACAGAACACCTATTCATATCACGTGGACACCAGTGTTCCATGGAACACAGTTTGGGAAACACTGGTCTGCTCAAATGACAAACAGATCTGTGAGACAGTCTATGCCTCAGACACTTGCTTTTTTTTTGTTTGTTTTTGTTTTTGTTTTTTTAAATTGAAGGCATGGAGCTGGTTTGTTGTATGGTTCTTGAGCTGATAGATAGCCTAGGCCAGATTCTAACACAGTTCTGCCAGAGGTGAATTTGCCCTCATTTTCTTAAAGAGGAACAGTGAATAGTAACCTGAACAGCAGTCTGGCTGTGCTGTGTCAGCAAAGGGCTGCCTATAATGTACCTCTAGTGCTGGAAGGGGAATGAAAAGTATGATAATGAGTCTTCAGTGATTCTGCTGGCAAGTGGAAAGGACTGACCCTATTAGCATCCCTAGATCCCTTCCCTAAACTAGTGCCTTGGTCCAGGAGTTCCTAAGACCTTTTTTTGTGAAAGGGGCTTGTAAAAGCTTGAGTTTGGTGATTCCAAACTAGGTTACTTCCATTCAAGGAGATCTGCCAATAAAAAAACAAAAGAAACCATGATGTACACAACAACCTCCCTCCATCACAGACATTCTTCTGACTGTTTCTATATACAGTGAAACTTGCACTGAGAACCTTCAGGCTATGCTGAAGCCCCTGTTGTAAGTGCTGCAAGAGCGTCTCTGAGGTTTCCTTCCCAGCACAGTTACATTAAACTTTTAGCTAAAGACCCAGCTCTGCTAAGCAGCTAACTTGAGACCCCCTTGGGTGGTTGCTTCCAAAAGATTTTGGTGTAACTGCCTTTGTATGAAAACCACCAATAAAAATAGAACTGGAACAACACTGAAGAACAAGCACTAAAAGGGGAAGGGTCTGTGAGCCTCTTGCCAATTCAGATGCTGTAAAATGAGGTGATAGCACAGCAACTCTAAACTAGGGTGTTTGTGGGCCTTCATTCTTGCCTCTCTGATGCCACTGAACAGAGAGAGTGCACAGTATGGTCTCTAAATGCTTTGAGACCCATGTATACATCCAAGAAAGAACAGCTCTTGTTGCCTTTAATAAAATCACAAGACTTGGTTTCAAAAGGAGCATAAATCTTTCATTGGTATGTATTTTTGGAAAGACATTGTGAAGTTAAAAATTAGAAATGTCTATAAATTATTTCCCAAGCCTACTGAAAGTTTACACAAAATTCATTTTAATTATCTATTGTGTGGGGCTTACTTATTAAATTTCTCTCATCTTGCACTTTGAAAAGAGAATGGTCAGTTTCAATTGTTTTTTAACCCTATTCAGTTTCACATACGTTTCACCAATCCCCCAATGCTGCAATGTTTGGGATTCCAGGTACTGTATAGGAAGGTTAACTATATTCAAAACAAATGAATACAGCCCATCCCCAACACACCTTGCTGTTGTAAAACCAAAGCCAAAAAAAAAAAATCTGGAAACATTCACATTTGTGCAAACTCAGAACTGTAATCCTGGGGCCAAATTTGACCTTACAATGAGTCTTCAACTCTTTAAAGTCCACTATTTTCCAGGGAGCCAGTCAAATGAATTCTACAGGAGAGTGTATGTGGGTTGTGTGTGTGTGTAATTTGTAGCATCCCAAAGATATTTCCTTCAAGGCAATGATATATTCAGGAGACATGTTCCTGTTTACAGATGGGAACAGAACCTGTTGTCTTCCAAATGCTTTAATGTCTGATCAGGGCTCTTGTTTGGAGTTTGGTCTTTTGGTATGGGTAAGTGGGATGAAATGGGTGGATTTGTCCCCTTTTAAATATCTAACCATGATGATCAGTAATTGCACTGTGAAACAACCACTCTCACGGCAATCTTGACTCCTTCTCTATGAGGCCCAGGTACCCTGAACAGAGAACACAGTCGAATAAATGGCAGTTTCAGAGGAAGTCTGCTGCACTGTGCATTGTTACCATGACTCATAAGGTGAATGTAACAAAGGAACTGTAAAGAGAAACTTCTGGAGAGGGAAAAACTTCCAAATTTATTCGACATAAATATAAATCCAATCACCTCATGCCTCTATCTCATTTTATAACCACATCTGCTAAATTATCACAAGCTATTTGTGTTTTAAAATGAGGGCTTCCTCCCTCACAGCCCATCTGCTCAGCCTGTTTGTTCCTCTAGCAAAGTCACGATTCTGTTATCACATTTTGTGATTCTGGAGGGGTATGATGCAGGGATGGGGCTGCAGCTTCACTTGCGGATGGGATAAAATGCAGGGAGGGAAGCCTGAGAGCAGGAGACACTGTAGTAGAAAGTGGGGGACTGAGAGAAATACGCCAGAGCAGAAGCGTCAGGAAGTGCTGGCCACAGAAAGATCCCTCAATGGGTTTTTATACAGGTTGAATCTCTCTGGTCTGGCAACATCTGAATCATATTGCTGGACCAAAGAACCTCTGGACCAAAGACCCCAGCAACTAGGAGTGGGGCTAACTGGAAGTCTGTCTGGGGCTGTGAGCAGAGACTGTTTGGTGACCAGGGGTCTGGCAACTAGGAGCCCTAGCAGTTGGGGAGGTCACTGGCCAAGGTTGGAGCTGAGCCAGCGGCAGGAAGCTGCAACTCACCTCCTCTTGTCCAGCAAACTCCCTCGTTCAGGACTAGTCAGGGCCTCAGGGTGCCGGCTCAGGGAGGACCAATCTATATAAATGTTTATTTTTTTTCCAACCCTATCCTACCATGACATCCCCTTTAAACTCAAGGAACCATAAATCCCCCACTGGTGCTGATCTTGTAGTCATTAGAATTGACTTCATTGTGAATTTTGCCTCCTGAGGGAATATTGGCATTGAGAGTAGAATTGGGCCTACCCATTCACATCATTGCTGTTACTATTAGTTATTTGTACTACGGAAACATCTAGAATCCAATCCTATACTGGGATCTCACTGTGCCAGGCACTACAAGCACCAAACAAACTGAGAGTCCCTATCCCAAAGACCTCTTATTCAAAATATAAGGTGAGAAAATAAATGGATGTGGACAAGCAGACAGTTGGGGTGGGGGGAAGTAGTATAAGTAATACAAGGAAACAAGGAGACAATATGAGAATGAAACTGTCAGGTATCCTTTCAATCTAACTGGAATCAGAGCAAAGGAGAGAAGAATTTGCCCTTGCTGTGTTTTCCCCTACTGAAATGTCAACCATTTGTTCTCACTTTAAATTGAATTCATTTTTTTAGGTTGAGGATTAACTACAAAAAAGTAGTCACCATGAGCGGGCAGCAAGTCACTGTCACCAGGGGCAACATGCTGCAGCAGCTAGGGGAACAAAATGTCTGAAGCCGCTGCACAAAGATTGAATTCTTTGCTATTCAAAGACATTTACTCTGAAAATTAAGGTGTTGAGGTTTCATAGGCATGTGCACCACCAACTCCTAGGGTGTTTACTGCAACACCCGCTCATAAATCCAAGTTACTAGCCGTGCTATGCAGCATGGTGCAAACTGGCATTCAGCTACGTGTTCCTTGTGCTAATCTCATCTTGACAGCGAATCGAGTGTTTTATGTATGGACGGGGCGGCAGAGGTCATAAGTATTTTAATATTTTTATAGCTGTCTCATTAGCTGCTGGTCTGCAAATATATCAACTGCCCTCTTTGCTGTGGAGTGGCTGGAGTTCACATCTTCTTGTGTGATGCTCTTTACCCTGAAACGGTCCCAGAAATCTCACAGCCCCAAGCTCAACCATTCCCTTCTGTGCCCCAGGACTCCCTTTAAACCCTCTCTCTCTTCTTCTCTTCTTTCTTTTGGGGGGCAGGTTATAGTCTGCTACTTGTATGGTTGCCCTGATGAACAGCATTTCTCTGTCTTCCGGGTAGGAAGATGAGAGGCAAAGGAGCAGTGAGTGTGAGGGAGAGAGGAAATACAACAAGGAGGGGAGCAAGATGGCATGAAACAGCCAGGCGAGGGGCAAGTGCAGCTGCTCTGGATTTTACCAATAACTGTGGGAATCGAAGTACAGGACTGAGGCCTAGTGAGATTCTATGGAAACGCCCATTCTAGGCCCATCCAAAAAGCCTGGTCTGGCTTTTCCCATTTCCCATCTATTAGGGAATTGAAGATGGAAGTGATGGCCATTTTCCTTTAGCACCAGTTCTAGCCTTTCCTGGGGAAAGTGATTAAGAGAGTTTGTTTTTTTTTTTTGCAGAGAATGGCTTTTCCTTGCAGAAAATTCCTGGGAGAGGCACTTGCTTTGGCATCAGTTTTGAGGTGTGGGGGCTCAAGAATCAAGCAAAACCTTAATCTCAACATACTGTACCATTACTATAAATTTTTATGCTGAGTGGAGTTTGTTCATAAGGATCCCAAAGAGTCTTGACCCGCTCAGGGACTTGCTCTGTTCTCTCTTTGGAGCTGCATATTGCTTATTCAGCCCCCACTCAAAGGAAGCTGCCTTTGAAATAGAAAACAGTAGCCATTCAATGCTAGCCACACTATAGCTGCGTCTACACGCGTCGGGCGCTATTTCGAAGTTAACTTCGACGTTAGGCGGCGAGACGTCGAAGTCTCTAACCTCATGAGGAGATAGGAATAGCGCCCTACTTCGACGTTCAACGTCGAAGTAGGGACCGTGTAGACGATCCGCGTCCCGCAACGTCGAAATTGCTGGGTCCTCCATGGCGGCCATCAGCTGGGGGGTTGAGAGATGCTCTCTCTCCAGCCCCTGCGGGGCTCTATGGTCACCGTGGGCAGCAGCCCTTAGCCCAGGGCTTCTGGCTGCTTCTGCGGCAGCTGGGGATCTATGCTGCAGGCACAGGGTCTGCAACCAGTTGTCAGCTCTGTGGATCTTGTGTTGTTTAGTGCAACTGTGTCTGGGAGGGGCCCTTTAAGGGAGTGGCTTGCTGTTGAGTCCGCCCTGTGACCCTGTCTGCAGCTGTGCCTGGCATCGCTATTTCGATGTGTGCTACTTTGACGTGTAGACGTTCCCTCGCTGTGCCTATTTCGATGTTGGGCTGAGCAACGTCGAAGTTGAACATCGACGTTGCTGGCCCTGGAGGACGTGTAGACGTTATTCATCGAAATAGACTATTTCGATGTTGGCTGCACGTGTAGACGTAGCCTATAAGAACACTCCCTAGCTGGGGAAGTGGAGAATGCTATATATCAGTGGTCAGCAACCCCCCAGCAAAGGTGCCAAGAGTGGCCCATAAGCCAGTTTTCATCAGCACATGAGGCAGGAGCTCAGCCTCCCCGCCCCCCATGCAGCTGGGAGTTTGCTGAAAGCCAGGCTGGCTGTGGATTAACAAAAGAGCAGCTAATGTTACCAGCCACCACCTAACCAGTAAAGCTCTGCATCATAATTTATGTATTAATGAAGCTGTTGTAGGTAAGACTTTTAGTGACTTTAAAAAGTATCACTGGCACTCGGGTCGTACATAGGGTCAAAAGATCAAATTTCAGCACTCTGCCTCAGAAAGGTTGCTGACCTCTGCTATATATAATTGTGTTTGTTGTGCAGCTGTCCCAGCCAGAAACATTCATCGCTTCACTCCCCCATCAGCCAATTGTAGGCAGGAAAGTAAATTAATGTAGGATGTGTGGACCCTAAAGCAAGATCACCAGCATATGAAATTGCTCAGGAAGACCCATCACGGGTGAAGTGGAATTTGGAAGTCCATGGGATAAATGCCCATTCTCACTGCTCTTAGTTCATAGTCACTAACCCCTACTGATGAGGAGGGTACATTGTATAGTGTGAGGAATACAGGAAGCTGGATGCCTGGACCTGCATGCTTTCCCTGCTACAAAGCGTTGTAGCACTGGGAAGCAGGTCACCCATGATTCTGACCTGAAGAAGATTGCTCTGCATAAATATATTGCCTCACTCACCTTGTCTGTCCCATATCCTGGGACCAACATGGCGGCAACAACACCGCAAATCCATGATTCTGCAGTTTCAGTTAAGCGCCTAGGACTGCCATTCTGTTCTGAACCACAGTGGCTTTTGTCAGACGTAGCTAGGGAAGGAACAGGAATTCATCAGCTTTTGAATGAGTGGTGGAGACTTTAGACTTTGACTCCTGTTGTGTGGCAGACCCAGCCAGAGACACTCATCACTTCCCCCCCACATCAGGCGATTACACATAATCTCACCTGCATGAGGGAAGGCAGATGGGGCCTGTGGAAAGGTGGATATGGTGGCTTGGCCTAGAAGAGCCCTTCATAATGGAGGACACTAAACAGTTCCCATGGCAACATTCCATTTTCTAGCCTTGGGCTCTGCCTGAAGGCGACCTTTGATTTTGTGTAAAATGTGGGAGTTTGAGCAAAATCCCTTCATCTACTGTTGAATAAGAAGAGTATGGAAAAGACCCAGGAATCAGCCCCTTGGCAATAGCTTTTCTTACTGTGGGCCGTATGTAGCTTTTGTTTGGCAGTTTATTCCTATGGCCAGTGGGAATTGAGCCCATCTGCTGCAGCCAGACTCAGAGAACAGCTGAACATAGTTCCTGTTTGGAGGTTTGCATTTTTATTGCCAACTGGGATCTGATGGATTATCCTTCCTTCTTCCAGCTCTCTGTTACCCACTCACATGCACACACCCCATCACACACCTAACCAGAGACCGCATGCATCCAGAGAGGGGGATTTGTCCTGCCCTTTCTGACAGGTGGTCAGACTGCAGCAGATTTCACAGTTTTCATTGTGCAAAGGTGTAAGAAGCCTATGGCCTCCTGAACTCACATGTACCCTCCACCCACTTGACCACCCTCAGTGAGGCTGACAGCTGCCATGGGTCCCAGGGCAAGGTGGGATGAGGGCCTGTCTCTGTGCCCTGGAAGGGGCAGGCTGAAGGGCAGAGGGGGTGGGGACCAGGGCAGTTAGCCCTTAGCATGTCCCAGACTGCAGCACTTGCCCCCCTCAGAGCCACATGAATCAGCAGTGCTGTGGCATTTCAAAGATGCCCGGAGCTCTGGCTGCTGCTAATACTGCCAAAGTAGCAGTGGTGGTGGCTGGAGCTCTGGGCCCATTTGAAATGCTGGGCTCCTGTGCCCCTTCCCGCTTGTCCCCCTGTCCACTCCAGCAACAGAAGGGGGGGCCTGGCCCTGTGTTTGAGCATGTCCCTGGGATGGTCAATGGGTTCTTTAATGGACAGTGTTTGGACTGAATTCCTACAAAGTAAGATGGGGTTTGAAAATGGACAGTGTTATTTTTCTAGGGCACCGTTGTCTGTCAGTGCTGAGTTACTAGGCTGATGTGCACAGCAGCACAGTTTAAATGCCTCGGTAGACAGACAGGCAGGTTGATAGGCTCAGTCACATGAGAGTAACTCTGATGAAGTAAGGGAATTCTTCTGGATGCAGACAAGGGTAACTGAGATCAGCATCTGGCCTACAACATATGTAGCAATGTCACTGAAAAGAGAGGCTACTGTTCTGTCTTCTGGGTGATGCCCTTTTAGCTGGAGTGGGGTCTCTCTGCCCTCACTGAGAGCGAACTGGCTTTAGGTTGGCTTTGTGCCTTAGGTTTGGAGTTCAAGTGTTCAGCACCTACATCTGGAGGCAGATTACCCTGAGAGAGTGCTCCTGCTGAAACTTAGGTGGACATCAGTGAAGACCAGGCACGCTGGGGATGAAGGCATTGTCTTTAACCAGGTACAACTGCAGCCCTACAGCGACAGTTCTACTTTTGTTTTGAATTGGGATGGTTCATCTCAGGAAACCAATGTCTGTTAATTAAGAGCATGTTTAGATGGAATCTAAATTATAGATATGCAGCATGGACTGAAATATTTCAGTGACTTCCCTGCCTGATATAAAACTACCCCGGCCAATTAGTCAAAATTTCCAGGGACTCAGAGGAGGCTTTGCCACTGGCTGCAGCCCAGCACTGCTGTCTAACAGCTGTTTGGGGCCTGTGTGGAATGTGCATGGTGTCCATTTGTAGGGGACTGGTGTCTGCCTGTTGATCCTCACCACCCTCACCTATTAATTGGTCCTTTTGATGGCAATGGAGAGGCTAAGGAGAGTGCTTCAAAGTCTTATTGCTCTGGAGCATGGGTTATTGCCTCTTGCCTACTCTGGGCATGAGAACGGTGAATTGGAGCAGAGTGTTTCTAATGCGAGTAATGAGATCGTGCATTTATTATTTATTATAAGTTATCAGTATGTGCTCCTACATCAGTGTGCCATCTGGGTGCCCTGTAATTGCATGTAAGAATGTTTCTTATTTAGTGCCAATTACTATTAGCTATTTAATAAGGCAATGGAACTGGAGGCTTTCATCCCTAAGGATCCCACATGTTATAGGTGCAGCTATAACTTCAGACATCTCTGGAGTGGAAGGCAGCAGCTGTTTGTACAGCATACAGTCACTCTAAGAGACTAAAAGGCAGGAAATGAAGGTGGTACCTACTGCCAGTCAAAACTGCAGAGGTTATGTATGGAGGCAGAATTTAATGACCAAGACTGGAATTTGGCCAGCGTACTGGGGCTCTTGAAGAAATCACCAGGGGAACATTGCTAACCAGAAGTCATTAGGGCTTTGGTTTTCCATCTCAACCGAAGGCCAGTCCTATGGGGACTTTAGCTAAAACAGTTGTATTAAGTGGTATCTTATGAGTTATTTTAATGCAAAACAAGGCTTTTTTGGAAGGCTAGGGCTGACAGCTCAACCCAGTTCCCCTCTGTGATGATCCACAGACAATGTGTCTGTTATAACCCCAGCTACTGTCTCTTCAGTTCAGTCTGTAGCAGCTCATGCTTTTAGCCTTGGGGATCTCTTTCTATTTCAGGAGGGTTTGGGATCAAACCGGTCCTTTGTACAATGTGATCTGCCAGCACAGCAATTTCCCCACAGTCTGAAGGGCAGAAAGTTACATTCACACCTGAGGGCAGCTGTGTGTCTGCAACTAGCCTGGAATCTGAAATAAGTTGCTTCAAAGAAATGCTGTTTGAAAGCTGCCTGGCTGAGGGAGCGAACAGCCTGCTGTTCTGCGTTCTGCCTTGGTGAGCGTGCACATGAAAGGGGTATTTGTTGAACAGGGAAAGGATTCATTAGGGAGATATAAGAAAGGACTGCTCTCTGTCTCTTCTCGCCCACCTACACAGCACCAGGCAGCTGGTGCACTCTGTTTATGGCTGTGCTGCTGATTAAACATTAAATGGACTTTGCTGCCATTTTACGGAAGCCCAAATCCAGAGAAAAACAAGGCTGATGGAGGACAAATCTGTCCCAGACATGGGGGCTTCTCTTCTCTCTGGTTTGATACTACAGAACAGGTGCAAATAGCCATTTTGGTGTCTGTGTAAAGGTTCAGTTTGGGCTTTGGGGCCAGGAGGTTTCTGCTCATTCACCACCAGGCTGACAGCCTAGTGGGATGATAAGTGGTGTGGGTGGTGAGGCGGACGGAGGGACTGAGGGTGCACATGGTATTTCAGAGGGATTCAAAAGCTGCTCAGAGGTAAATCATGACTGAGATTACGATAGAAGGTGCAGGCTGAAGCAGTGGTCCCTCACTGGCCACTCTACTGTCTATGTCCAAAGACACACCTCTCCAACTTGCACAGTTCCAGTATACACATCCAGGAGAGAAGCACAGGGCAAGGGATGGAGACAGGGGCAGAAAGAGGATTTGCTGCAGGTTAGTGGGTTAGAATGGGTTAGGAGAAGAGTCAGGAAAAAGGTGGGGTAGGCTAACAGAGGTGGGAAAGACTGAGAACAACTGTTGGAGTTGTGGGTAGGGGGACACTCGGGGCACTTGGGAACACAGAGACAGCAGTGTGGAGCAGTGTGGAACCATCCTGGAGGTGTATGTCACCAGCCAAAACAAGAAAAGAAGATGGCAGGCCGCGTAGGCCAAGACTGGGGGGAAGAAGGGCCCTTAATCACCTAATAGAATCTCTGAGCTTCAGAAAACCTCCCTTGATCTCACTGAGGTACAGAAGGTAGAGAGAATTGAGCTGCTGGGGGAAATAGAGAGGCTGACAAAGAGGAGCCATGGTCTCTCTCTGTCCCTGTCAGGATCATCACTGCACTTTTCAAAAGACAGGCAGGGGGTGGGGGAATGCTCCTATGTGACAACACATCTCTGTGTACCCAGGTGGCCTCCTAAACTCTGATCATCAGGGCTCCCTAGGGGCTGCCCTCGGGATCACAAGACAGGCAGGAATCTTTTGCCCTACATACTGGGTATTGGAGAATGCACATCTTTCCCTATGAGAATCCCAGG